>NC_059192.1:55374725-56574725 GCF_020615455.1 Coregonus clupeaformis
GCTGAGGGAGGCTGGACTGAGAGTTCAGCCAAATCTTAGCAGATATACAGTGTCATCTGTCATAAGGACTTTTCGACAGGAAAACAGGTAAAAGAAGATCTGTCTACAGTTACAGTAATCAGCCGCTTATTGTATGCACCATATCAGCACTTGTGATACCCCTTCCTGTGACATTGTACAGTAAGTTACATGTATTGTTCTCTACATAGGATTGAGGGTCGGGAACGACAAGGAGGAAGGGGGCCCATATTCACGCAAGAACAAGAGAGAGAGATAATAAACATGGTTTTGGCCAATAATTCTATCAGGCTCAGAGAACTACAAGCCAACATTATCGGTGACCATGCCATTTTCAATAATGTCTCTTAGTCAACACTGGCATGCATCCTGAACATACATCAGGGTCAAATGAAACAACTTTATCGAGTGCCTTTTGAGCGGAATTCAGAGAGGGTCAAACGGCTGCGACATGAGTATGTGAAGGTTTGTATTGTTCACGTTAGCACTGGGATGTTGCATACTGCACAAATGACTTTTTTTACATTGATTGTATACTAGACCTATCCTGAACTACACAATCTTGTCTTTCACTGTATTTCAGAGAGTTTTGCAGATGGATGCTGAGGAAATCCTCCATGAATTCATATACAGTGAGGGAAAAAAGTATTTGATCCCCTGCTGATTTTGTACGTTTGCCCACTGACAAAGAAATGATCAGTCTATAATTTTAATGGTAGGTTTATTTGAACAGTGAGAGACAGAATAACAACAACAAAATCAAGAAAGACGCATGTCAAAATATTTATAAATTGATTTGCATTTTAATGAGGGAAATAAGTATTTGACCCCCTCTCAATCAGAAAGATTTCTGGCTCCCAGGTGTCTATTATACAGGTAACGAGCTGAGATTAGGAGCACACTCTTAAAGGGAGTGCCCCTAATCTCAGCTTGTTACCTGTATAAAAGACACCTGTCCACAGAAGCAATCAATCAATCAGATTCCAAACTCTCCTCCATGGCCAAGAACAAAGAGCTCTCCAAGGATGTCAGGGACAAGATTGTAGACCTACACAAGGCTGGAATGGGCTACAAAACCATCGCCAAGCAGCTTGGTGAGAAGGTGACAACAGTTGGTGCGATTATTCACAAATGGAAGAAACACAAAATAACTGTCAATCTCCCTCGGCCTGGGGCTCCATGCAAGATCTCACCTCGTGGAGTTGCAGTGATGAGAAAAGTGAGGAATCAGCCCAGAACTACACGGGAGGATCTTGTCAATGATCTCAAGGCAGCTGGGACCATAGTCACCAAGAAAACAGGTAACACACTATGCCGTGAAGGACTGAAATCCTGCAGCGCCCGCAAGGTCCCCCTGCTCAAGAAAGCACATATACATACCTGTCTGAAGTTTGCCAATGAACATCTGAATGATTCAGAGGAGAACTGGGTGAAAGTGTTGTGGTCAGATGAGACCAAAATGGAGCTCTTTGGCATCAACTCAACTCGCTGTGTTTGGAGGAGGAGGAATGCTGCCTATGACCCCAAGAACACCATGCCCACCGTCAAACATGGAGGTGGAAACATTATGCTTTGGGGGTGTTTTTCTGCTAAGGGGACAGGACAACTTCACCGCATCAAAGGGACGATGGACGGGGCCATGTACCGTCAAATCTTGGGTGAGAACCTCTTTCCCTCAGCCAGGGCATTTAAAATGTGTCGTGGATGGGTATTCCAGCATGACAATGACCCAAAACACACGATCAAGGCAACAAAGGAGTGGCTCATGAAGAAGCACATTAAGGTCCTGGAGTGGCCTAGCCAGTCTTCAGACCTTAATCCCATAAGGCCTTAATCCCTGCAAAGAGGAGTGGGACAAAATCCCTCCTGAGATGTGTGCAAACCTGGTGGCCAACTACAAGAAACGTCTGACCACTGTGATTGCCAACCAGGGTTTTGCCACCAAGTACTAAGTAATGTTTTGCAGAGGGGTCAAACACTTATTTCCCTCATTAAAATCTAATCAATTTATAACATTTTTGACATGCGTTTTTCTGGATTTTTCTGTTGTTATTCTGTCTCTCACTGTTCAAATAAACCTACAATTAAAATTATAGACTGATCATTTCTTTGTCAGTGGGCAAACATACAAAATCAGCAGGGGATCAAATACTTTTTTCCCTCACTGTATATTGATGAGGCAAGGTTCAACCTCACAAAAGCAAGAAGGAGAGGCAGAAATATCATTGGCCACAGGGCTATAATCAATGTCCCAGGGCAACGTGGGGGTAACATCACCCTTTGCGCTGCCATTTCACAGCATGGGGTTCTCCTCCGTCATGCCAAAATGGGCCCTTACAACACACCTCACATTCTCGCATGTTTGGACCGATTGCACCACATCATCACAGCAGGTAATGAAATGCATCAGATGCAATACACTGTCATCTGGGACAATGTGTCATTCCACCGCTCTGCTTTGGTCCAGAACTGGTTTCAACACCATCCACAGTTGACAGTACTATACCTTCCACCATACTCTCCGTTTCTAAACCCTATTGAAGAGTTTTTCTCTGCATGGCGGTGGAAGGTTTACGATCTCCAGCCCCAGGCTCAGATACCCCTCATTCAGGCCATGGAGGACGCCTGTGACCAAGTCGACGCCGCAGCTGTGCAAGGATGGATTCGACATTCAAGACGGTTCTTCTCGCGTTGTCTTTCTAATGAGGATATTGCTTGTGATGTTGATGAAATTATCTGGCCAGATCCAGCTAGGCGAAGAGATAATGTATAGTATGTTTACTGTAGTATTTTCTGTACAATATTGTCAGTTTTTTTCAGATAATGTTTTATGTTTGTTGTTGTTGTTATTTACTGTAATTGTAACCTGTACTGGATACAGTATTTTTTACGTTTGTCTGTTGTTTGCTGAGCTAACAGTGTTATGCACACAACTGTAGTAGCATGAAAACTGGGACATGTTTTGTTGTGATTCTCCATGTTGACATGTTGACTGATTTGGGTATATGGAGAGAAATAAATGATATTTTCCTCAGTCTGCAGCATTGGTCTTGTGTAGTGTTTGTATAATTGCACTTTCTCTGTGTACTTCATTTACAGTACTCTAATCACCGAGAATTAGACTTGATAAAAGTGTTTTAGGTTAGCAACAGCAGTGTGTAACTGGTTCAAAAAGATTGAAGTCATATTTACATTTACATTTTAGTCATTTAGCAGACGCTCTTATCCAGAGCGACTTACAGTTAGTGAATACATATATATATATATTTTTTTTTATACTGGCCCCCCGTGGGAATCGAACCCACAACCCTGGCGTTGCAAACGCCATGCTCTATCAACTGTGCTACATCCCTGCCGGCCATTCCCTCCCCTACCCTGGACGAAGCTAGGCCAATTGTGCGCCGCCCATGAGTCATATGAAATTAGTGTGTTTTGTATGGTAACAAAATATAGTTTTTATGAAGTCGTGTATAGTTTTGACAAAAGTGTTCCATTTTGCAAATTATCTGAAGTGTTGTGCTACTTTGGTGTAGGGTTGTGCTAATTGTGTGTAGTGTTTTGACAAACCGGGCCCTGTTTTCAAAATTGTGCTTAAACAATTGAAAAAAACTGTAACTCTCTAAGCTCTAGTCTACTAATTAGTCATACATTATTAGTTTAACTGAGGGTGTGACATTTTAGTCTTATCTTACTCACACATTTCTTTATCATATAGATCTTACAGTGAAATGCTTACTTACAAGCCCTTAACCAACAATGCAGTTTTAAGAAAGAATACCATAAAGAAAATATCACAAAAAATAAAATATAACATAATACTAAATAAAAGTAACATAATTTAAGAGAAGCAGTAAAAATAACAATAGCGAGGCTATATAAAGGGGGTACCGGTACCGAGTCAATGTGCGGGGGCACTGGTTAGTCGAGGTAATTGGGGTAATATGTACATGTAGGTAGAGTTATTAAAGTGACTATGCATAGATAATAAACTAAGAGTAGCAGCAGCGTAAAAGAGGGGTGGGGGGCAATGCAAATAGTCTGGGTAGCCATTTGATTAGATGTTAAGGAATCTTATGGCTTGGTAGAATGTGTTTTGAAGCCTCTTGGACCTAGACTTGGCGCCCCGGTACCGCTTGCCGTGTGGTACCAGAGAGAACAGTCTATGACTAGGGTGGCTGGAGTCTTTGACAATTTTTAGGGCCTTCCTCTGACACCGCCTGCTATAGAGGTCCTGGATGGCAGGAAGCTTGTCCCCAGTGATGTACTGGGCCGTATGCACTGCCCTCTGTAGTGCCTTGCGGTCGGAGGCCGAGCAGTTGCCATACCAGGCAGTGATGCAACCAATCAGGATGCTCTCGATGGTGCAGCTGTAGAACCTTTTGAGGATCTGAGGACCATGCCAAATCTTTTCAGTCTCCTTAGGGGGAATAGGTTTTGTCGTGCCCTCTTCATGACTGTCTTGGTGTGCTTGGACCATGTTAGGTTGTTGGTGATGTGGACACCAAGGAACTTGAAGCTCTCAACCTGCTCAACTACAGCTCCATCGATGAGAATGGGGGCATTGAGGGAGAGGTTGTTGTCCTGGCACCACACGGCCAGGTCTCTGACCTCCTCGCTATAGGCTGTCTCATCGTTGTCGGTGATCAGGCCTACCACTGTTGTGTCATCGGCAAACTTAATGATGGTGTTGGAGTCGTGCTTGGCCATGCAGTCATGTGTGAACAGGGATTACAGGAGTGGACTGAGCACGCACCCCTGAGGGGCCCCCGTATTGAGGATCAGCATGGCGGTTGTGTTGTTACCTACACTTACCACCTGGGGGCGGTCCGTCAGGAAGTCCAGGATCCAGTTGCAGATGGGGGTGTTTAGTCCCAGGTTCCTTAGCTTAGTGATGAGCTTTGAGGACACTATGGTGTTGAACGCTAAGCTGTAGTCAATGAATAGCATTCTCGCATAGGTGCTCCTTTTGTCCAGGTGTGAAAGGGCAGTGTGGAGCACAATATAGATTGCATCATCTGTGGATATGTTGGGGTGATATGCAAATTGGAGTGGGTCTAGGGTTTCTGGGATAATGGTGTTGATGTGAGCCATGACCAGCCTTTTAAAGCACTCCATGCCTACAGAAGTGAGTGCTACGGGTCGGTAGTCATTTAGGCAGGTTACCTTAGTGTTCTTGGGCACAGGGACTATGGTGGTCTGCTGGAAACATGTTGGTATTACATACTCAGACAGGGAGAGGTTGAAGATGTCAGTGAAGACACTTGCCAGTTGGTCAGCGCATGCTCAGAGTACACGTCCTGGTAATCCGTCTGGCCCTGCGGCCTTGTGAATGTTGAGCTGTTTAAAGGTCTTACTCACATCGGCTACGGAGAGCGTGATCACACAGTCGTCCGGAACAGCTGATGCTCTCATGCATGTTTCAGTGTTACTTGCCTCGAAGCGAGCACAGAAGTAATTTAACTCATCTGGTAGGCTCTTGTCACTGGGCAGCTCGCGGCTGTGCTTCCCTTTGTAGTCTGTAATAGTTTGCAAGCCCTGCCATATCCGACGAGCGTCGGAGCCGGTGTAGTACGATTCGGTCTTAGTCCTGAATTGACGCTTTGCCTTTTTGATGGTTCGTCGGAGGGCATAGCGGGATTTCTTATAAGCTTCCGGGTAAGAGTCCTGCTCCTTGAAAGCGGCTGCTCTACCCTTTAGCTCAGTGTGGATGTTGCCTGTAATCCATGGCTTCTGGTTGGGGTATGTACGTACAGTCACTGTGGAGACGACGTCATCGATGCACTTATTGATGAAGCCAGTGACTGATGTGGTGTACTCCTCAATGCCATCGGAAGAATCTCGGAACATATTCCAGTCTGTGCTAGCAAAACAGTCCTGTAGCTTAGCATCTGCGTCATCTGACCACTTTTTTATTGACCGAGTCACTGGTGCTTCCTGCTTTAGTTTTTGCTTGTAACCATCTATGCAGCACTCCACCAATTAGGCCTGTAAGGTAGAGTGGCAAGACGGAAGCCACTCCTCAGTAAAAGGCATATGACAGCCCGCTATGAGTTTGCCAAAAGACTCTCAGACCATGAGAAACAACATTATCTGGTCTGATGAAACCAAGACTGAACTCTTTGGCCTGAAACATTTCAAAAAACCTTTTTTGCTTTGTCATTATGGGGCATTGTGTGTAGATTGATGAGGGGGGAAAAAACGATTTAATCCATTTTAGAATAAGGCTGTAACGTAACAAAATGTGGAAAAGGTCAAGGGGTCTGAATACTTTCCGAATACACTGTATACATACTCTATTTATTTGAGAACAGACGTGCACCTGATCTCGCAGGTATGGCTTCTGAACTGGAAGCAGCACGAATGATGACAGTGATGCTTGCTATGGTTTGTATAGTCCTATAGGATATAGCTTACCTTTTAGAAGGACGATTTGCAGGTAGAGACAAATAAATGAGTAATCCATACTTATTGAAAATGAAAAGGTGCAACGCTCGCTCACCATAGTAGCCTAACCTATATGCACGTTTGTCCCTTTTCCGTTTCAATTATGCTAAAACATTTCGACTAACGTTGGTTGAGCGCCCTCAACTTCTTTTCATTATCAATATTATTTACAGATATTGTAGTAAACAAACTACAGTCTAATCATAGTTCAGTTAATTTCATATTCAAGTTAACTGCCACGTGATTCTCCGCCCATGTAGGCAGCCTACTCTATTTCAATGAGAACATACAGTGGGGAGAACAAGTATTTGATACACTGCCGATTTTGCAGGTTGTCCTACTTACAAAGCATGTAGAGGTCTGTAATTTTTATCATAGCTACACTTCAACTGTGAGAGACGGAATCTAAAACAAAAATCAAGAAAATCACATTGTATGATTTTTAAGTAATTAATTTTCATTTTATTGCATGACATAAGTATTTGATACATCAGAAAAGCAGAACTTAATATTTGGTACAGAAACCTTTGTTTGCAATTACAGAGATCATACGTTTCCTGTAGGTCTTGACCAGGTTTGCACACACTGCAGCAGGGATTTTGGCCCACTCCTCCATACAGACCTTCTCCAGATCCTTCAGGTTTCGGGGCTGTCGCTGGGCAATACGGACTTTCAGCTCCCTCCAAAGATGTTCTATTGGGTTCAGGTCTGGAGACTGGCTAGGCCACTCCAGGACCTTGAGATGCTTCTTACGGAGCCACTCCTTAGTTGCACTGGCTGTGTTTTTTGGGTCGTTGTCATGCTGGAAGACCCAGCCACGACCCATCTTCAATGCTCTTACTGAGGGAAGGAGGTTGTTGGCCAAGATCTCGCGATACATGGATGACACACAGCTGTACATTTCAATGAAGCATGGTGAAGCCCCAAAATTGCCCTCGCTAGAAGCCTGTGTTTCAGACATAAGGAAGTGGATGGCTGAAAACGTTTTACTTTTAAACTCGGACAAAACAGAGATGCTTGTTCTAGGTCCCAAGAAACAAAGAGATCTTCTGTTAAATCTGACAATTCATCTTGATGGTTGTAAAGTCGTCTCAAATAAAACTGTGAAGGACCTAGGCGTTACTCTTGACCCTGATCTCTCTTTTGACGAACATATCAAGACTGTTTCAAGGACAGCTTTTTTCCATCTACGTAACATTGCAAAAATCAGAAATTTTCTGTCCAAAAATGATGCAGAAAAATTAATCCATGCATTTGTTACTTCTAGGTTAGACTACTGCAATGCTCTATTTTCCGGCTACCCGGATAAAGCACTAAATAAACTTCAGTTAGTGCTAAATACGGCTGCTAGAATCCTGACTAGAACCAAGAAATTTGATCATATTACTCCAGTGCTAGCTTCCCTACACTGGCTTCCTGTTAAGGCAAGGGCTGATTTCAAGGTTTTACTGTTAACCTATAAAGCGTTACATGGGCTTGCTCCTACCTATCTTTCCGAGTTGGTCCTGCCGTACATACCAATACGTACGCTACGGTCACAAGACGCAGGCCTCCTAATTGTCCCTAGAATTTCTAAGCAAACAGCGGGAGGCAGGGCTTTCTCCTATAGATCTCCATTTTTATGGAACAGTCTGCCTACCCATGTGAGAGACGCAGACTCGGTCTCAACCTTTAAGTCTTTACTGAAGACTTATCTCTTCAGTAGGTCATATGATTGAGTGTAGTCTGGCCCAGGAGTGTGAAGGTGAACGGAAAGGCTGGAGCAACGAACAGCCCTTGCTGTCTCTGCCGGGCCGGTTCCCCTCTCCACTGGGGTTCTCTGCCTCTAACCCTGTTGCAGGGGCTGAGTCACTGGCCTGCTGGTGCTCTTTCATGCCGTCCCTGGGGGGGTGCGTCACTTGAGTGGGTTGAGTTACTGACGTGATCTTCCTGTCTGGGTTGGCGCCCCCCCTTGGTTTGTGCTGTGGTGGAGACCTCTGTGGGCTATACTCGGCCTTGTCTCAGGATTGTAAGTTGGTGGTTGGGGATATCCCTCTAGTGGTGCGGGGGGCTGTGCTTTGGCGGAGTGGGTGGGGTTATATCCTTCCTGTTTGGCCCTGTCCGGGGTTTCTTCGGATGGGGCCACAGTGTCTCCGGACAGCTCCTGTCTCAGCCTCCAGTATTTATGCTGCAGTAGTTTATGTGTCGGGGGGCTGGGGTTAGTTGGTTATACCTGGAGTACTTCTCCTGTCTTATCCAGTGTCCTGTGTGAATTTAAGTATGCTCTCTCTAATTCTCTCGTTCTCTCTTTCTCTCTGAGAACCTGAGCCCTAGGACCATACGTCAGGACTACCGGGCATGATGACACCTTGCTGTCCCCAGTCCGCCTGGCCTTGCTGCTATTCCAGTTTCAACTGTTCTGCCTGCGGCTACGAAACCCCTACCTGTCCCAGACCTGCTGTTTTCAACTCTAAATGATCGGCTATGAAAAGCCAACTGAGAGACCTGAGCCCTAGGACCATACGTCGGGACTACCGGCCGTGGTGACTCCTTGCTGTCCCCAGTCCGCCTGGCCTTGCTGCTATTCCAGTTTAAACTGTTCTGCCTGCGGTTATGGAACCCCTACCTGTCCCAGACCTGCTGTTTTAAACTCTAATGATCGGCTATGAAAAGCCAACTGAGATTTATTCCTGATTATTATTTGACCATGCTTGTCACTTATGAACATTTTTGAACATCTTGGCATGGTTCTGTTATAATCTCCACCCGGCACAGCCAGAAGAGGACTGGCCACCCCTCATAGCCTGGTTCCTCTCTAGGTTTCTTCCTAGGTTTTGCCTTTCTAGGGAGTTTTTCCTAGCCACCGTGCTTCTACACCTGCATTACTAGCTGTTTGGGGTTTTAGGCTGGGTTTCTGTACAGCACTTCGAGATATTAGCTGATGTAAGAAGGGCTATATAAAATAAAATTGATTGATTGATTGATACATGGCCCCATCCATCCTCCCCTCAATACGGTGCAGTCGTCCTGTCCCCTTTGCAGAAAAGCATTTCCAAAGAATGATGTTTCCACCTCCATGCTTCACGGTTGGGATGGTGTTCTTGGGGTTGTACTCATCCTTCTTCTTCATCCAAACACGGCGAGTGGAGTTTAGACCAAAAAGCTCTATTTCTGTCTCATCAGACCACATGACCTTCTCCCATTCCTCCTCTGGATCATCCAGATGGTCATTGGCAAACTTCAGACGGGCCTGGACATGCGCTGGCTTGAGCAGGGGGACCTTGCGTGCGCTGCAGGATTTTAATCCATGACGGCGTAGTGTGTTACTAATGGTTTTCTTTGAGACTGTGGTCCCAGCTCTCTTCAGGTCATTGAACAGGTCCTGCCGTGTAGTTCTGGGCTGATCCCTCACCTTCCTCATGATCATTGATGCCCCACGAGTTGAGATCTTGCATGGAGCCCCAGACCGAGGGTGATTGACCGTCATCTTGAACTTCTTCCATTTTCTAATGATTGTGCCAACAGTTGTTGCCTTCTCATCAAGCTGCTTGCCTATTGTCCTGTAGCCCATCCCAGCCTTGTGCAGGTCTACAATTTTATCGCTGATGTCCTTACACAGCTCTATGGTCTTGGCCATTGTGGAGAGGTTGGAGTCTGTTTGATTGAGTGTGTGGACAGGTGTCTTTTATACAGGTAACGAGTTCAAACAGGTGCAGTTAATACAGGTAATGAGTGGAGAACAGGAGGGCTTCTTAAAGAAAAACTAACAGGTCTGTGAGAGCCGGAATTCTTACTGGTTGGTAGGTGATCAAATACTTATGTCATGCAATAAAATACAAATTAATTACTTAAAAATCATACAATATGATTTTCTGGATTTTTGTTTTAGATTCTGTCTCTCACAGTTGAAGTGTACCTATGATAAAAATGACAGACCTCTACATGCTTTGTAAGTAGGAAAACCTGCAAAATCAGCAGTGTATCAAATAGTTCTCCCCACTGTACATACTAGGCGCACTTGAACTCTCACGCCCAACTAGGAGAGGTAGGCTACTGAAGTTGAAGCAGCGAGTGTGTGAATAATGCAAAATATCTGTGCTTTTAATACAATAGGTAGGCTAACGCATACAAAGAGGAAAGAGGACCATTTAAAAATATTCTGTGGAACAACAACAACAAAAAATTATCCCAAAAAATTATCCCAAAGTCGTTCATCTGTCCGCCCGCTCCTGCCTGCAGCATGAAAAATGCAGCATTGATCTCTGTTGGGACCCGCAGGTCTCGCAGGCATCCCACGGGAATGCAGCCTTCTAGTGCACAGTCAGTACACAACACTATGCTCATCATGTCTTAGCAGAATCAGATGGTGATAGGGTCCCAGCAGGGTCAGACAGCCAGGGAAGACTAGTCTATGGAGCTCACGTGAATTTTGCAGTATATTGACAATATCAGTGAATGATACAAAGTTCCATCTTGAATTGATGGTTAGACCTACAGTAGGTACAGGACAGCAGCTTAAACTTAAATCTACAGTATGGGAATAATGGTTATTTCAATTATTGAGCTATTGATTCTATTCTTGGATAAAATAATGTATACATTTACACCAAGGTAATTCTTTGTTCATGCCTCATTTTAGGAGGATCAGATGGTAACAGGGGTCTCAGCAGGGTCAGGCAGCCTGGGAAGACCTGTCTGTGACGGAGCTGAGGTGAATTTTTACAGATACAACTTCTTTATTCTCTCTGCGAAGCAAACACTGAACAAGGCAGATGCTATTTTAAGGCAGTCTAACAAACCTCCAAAGTTGATTTACAAACTGAATCAAGGGTTGATAGAGGCTTTTCCCGATGACACAAAATATGTAAAACAAAAATATGAGGAAGACCTGGTAGAAGCTATTGATGATGATGAAGGGATACAGATACAGTGAGGGAAAAAAAGTATTTGATCCCCTGCTGATTTTGTACATTTGCCCACTGACAAAGACATGATCAGTCTATAATTTTAATGGTAGGTTTATTTGAACAGTGAGAGACAGAATAACAACAATAAAAATCCAGAAAAACGCATGTCAAAAATGTTATACATTGATTTGCATTTTAATGAGGGAAATAAGTATTTGACCCCTCTGCAAAACATGACTTAGTACTTGGTGGCAAAACCCTTGTTGGCAATCACAGAGGTCAGACGTTTCTTGTAGTTGGCCACCAGGTTTGCACACATCTCAGGAGGGACTTTGTCCCACTCCTCTTTGCAGATCTTCTCCAAGTCATTAAGGTTTCGAGGCTGACATTTGGCTACTCGAACCTTCAGCTCACTCCACAGATTTTCTATGGGATTAAGGTCTGGAGACTGGCTAGGCCACTCCAGGACCTTAATGTGCTTCTTCTTGAGCCACTCCTTTGTTGCCTTGGCCGTGTGTTTTGGGTCATTTTCATGCTGGAATACCCATCCACGACCCATTTTCAATGCCCTGTCTGAGGGAAGGAGGTTCTCACCCAAGATTTGACGGTACATGGCCCCGTCCATCGTCCCTTTGATGCGGTGAAGTTTTCCTGTCCCCTTAGCAGAAAAACACCCCCAAAGCATAATGTTTCCACCTCCATGTTTGACGGTGGGGATGGTGTTCTTGTGGTCATAGGCAGCATTCCTCCTCCTCCAAACACGGCGAGTTGAGTTGATGCCAAAGAGCTCGATTGGGGTCTCATTTGACCACAACACTTTCACCCAGATCTCCTCTGAATCATTCAGATGTTCATTGGCAAACGTCAGTCGGCCCTGTATATGTGCTTTCTTAACACACTACACCTTTCAGTCCTTCACGGCGTAGTGTGTTACCAATTGTTTTCTTGGTGACTATGGTCCCAGCTGCCTTGAGATCATTGACAAGATCCTCCCGTGTAGTTCTGGGCTGATTCCTCACTGTTCTCATGATCATTGCAACTCCACAAGGTGAGATCTTGCATGGAGCCCCAGGCAGAGGGAGATTGACAGTTATTTTGTGTTTCTTCCATTTGCGAATAATCACACCAACTGTTGTCACCGTCTCACCAAGCTGCTTGGCGTTGGTCTTGTAGCCCATTCCAGCCTTGTGTAGGTCTACAATCTTGTCCCTGACATCCTTGGAGAGCTCTTTGGTCTTGGCCATAGTGGAGAGTTTGGAATCTGATTGATTGATTGCTTCTGTGGACAGGTGTCTTTTATACAGGTAACAAGCTGATATTAGGAGCACTCCCTTTAAGAGTGTGCTCTTAATCTCAGCTCGTTACCTGTATAAAAGACACCTGGGAGCCAGAAATCTTTACGGAGAAATAGCATTGAATTTGGTCAAACAAAAGTTTGCTAAGAGCTGGCAGCAAGCTTATAGGTCTGCTGTTAGAACCAGTAAAGGCCGCTTTACCACCCTTGGGTAGCGGAATTACTTTGGCTTCCCTCCAGGCCTGAGGACAAAGACTTTCCTTTAGGCTCAGATTAAAGATATGACATATAGGAGTGGCTATAGCGTCAGCTATCATCCTCAGTAGCTTTCCATCTAAGTTGTCAATACCAGGAGGTTTGTCATTATTGATCAATAACAATATTTTTTTCACCTCTCCCACACTAACTTTACAAAATTCAAACTTGTAGTGCTTTTCTTTCATTATTCGTTTTTTTATGCATGAATACGATGGCTCACAGTTCGTTGTTGGCAAGTTTGCCCACTTTGCCAATGAAGTAATCATGAAAATAATTGGCAACATCAAATGGTTTTGTGATGAATAAACCATCTGATTCGATGAAAGATGGAATTGAATTTGTCTTTCTGCCCATATTTCTATTTAAAGTTCTCCAAAGTTTTTTTCCATCATTCTTTAAATCATTGATCTTTGCTTCATAATACAGTTTCTTCTTCTTTTTGTTGAGTTTAGTCACATAATTTCTCAATTGGCAGTTAGTCAGCCAATCAGATGTGAAGCCAGACTTATTAGCCACTCCTTTTGCCCCATCTCTTTCAACCACATAGTTTTTAACAATTCTAACAGTCAGTTTCTTAACAGGTGCATGTTTATCAAGTGCAGTGTCTGGATGCTCCTTATTAATCGAATCAGACCAACAAATATTTTTAACATCATCCACATAAGAGTCACAGCAAAATCTTCTGTTTGATCTCTTAGACACAATTTTAGGGCCAGCTTTTGGAACGTTGGCTTTCCTGGATATAGCCACTATATTGTGATCACTGTATCCAATGGGTACGGATACAGCTTTAGAAGAAAGTTCTACAGTATTAGTAAAAATGTGATCAACACATGTGGATGATCTTGTTCCTGTACTGTTTGTAAACACCCTGGTAGGTTGATTAATAACCTGAACTGGATTACAGGCACTGGTTACAGTGAGAAGCTTCCTCTTGAGTGGACAGCTTGATGAAAACGAGTCAATATTCAGGTCCCCAAGAAAGTAGTCCTCTCTGTTTACATCACATACATTTACATTTACGTCATTTAGCAGACGCTCTTATCCAGAGCGACTTACAAATTGGTGCATTCACCCTATAGCCAGTGGGATAACCACTTTACTTTTTTTTTTTTAAATTTGGGGGGGGTAGAATGATTACTTTATCCTATCCCAGGCGTCGTGAGGGAGCTTGTTCCACCATTGGGGTGCCAGAGCAGCGAACAGTTTTGACTGGGCTGAGCGGGAACTATGCTTCCGCAGAGGAAGGGGAGCCAGCAGGCCAGAGGTGGATGAACGCAATGCCCTCGTTTGGGTGTAGGGACTGATCAGAGCCTGAAGGTACGGAGGTGCCGTTCCCCTCACTGCTCCATAGGCAAGCACCATGGTCTTGTAACGGATGCGAGCTTCAACTGGAAGCCAGTGGAGTGTGCGGAGGAGGGGGGTGACGTGAGAGAACTTGGGAAGGTTGAACACCAGACGGGCTGCGGCATTCTGGATGAGTTGTAGGGGTTTAATGGCACAGGCAGAGAGCCCAGCCAACAGCGAGTGGCAGTAATCCAGACGGGAGATGACAAGTGCCTGGATTAGGACCTGTGCCGCTTCCTGTGTAAGGCAGGGTCGTACTCTCCGAATGTTGTAGAGCATGAACCTGCAGGATCGGGTCACCGCCTTGATGTTAGCGGAGAACGACAGGGTGTTGTCCAGGGTCACGCCAAGGCTCTTCGCACTCTGGGAGGAGGACACAACTGAGTTGTCAACCGTGATGGCGAGATCATGGAACGGGCAGTCCTTCCCCGGGAGGAAGAGCAGCTCCGTCTTGCCAGGGTTCAGCTTGAACCCATACACTATCAAGCATTTCACACATATTATTTAGAAACTGAGTGTTAGCACTTGGTGGCCTAGAGCAACACCCCAAAAGAAAAGGCTTTAGATGTGCCAAGTGAACCTGCAACCACAACACTTTAATTATAATTCAATCAATTTCATTTTATATAGCCCTTCTTACATCAGCTAATATCTCGAAGTGCTGTACAGAAACCCAGCCTAAAACCCCAAACAGCTAGTAATGCAGGTGTAGAAGCACGGTGGCTAGGAAAAACTCCCTAGAAAGGCCAAAACCTAGGAAGAAACCTAGAGAGGAACCAGGCTATCTTATGTCAAT
This sequence comes from Coregonus clupeaformis, assembly GCF_020615455.1. Taxonomy (NCBI): domain Eukaryota; kingdom Metazoa; phylum Chordata; class Actinopteri; order Salmoniformes; family Salmonidae; genus Coregonus; species Coregonus clupeaformis. The sequence continues at coordinate 55,389,769 of NC_059192.1, forward strand.
AACACTTGACATAAGATATTCTCTAAGCATTACAGGGATATGGCTCTGAATATATACAGCCATACCTCCCCCATAAGCATTTCTGTCTCTTCAATAGGTGTTATATCCTTGAATTGCTACTGCTGTATCATCAAATTAATTATCTAAGCGAGTCTCCGAAATGGCTAATATATGAATGTTATCTGATGTTAAGATTTATTGATTTCATGAACCTTATTTCTAAGGATACATTTTCCAGACATACTATTTCCAGACCTTTCATGGGTAGCTTATCAGAGATAGACATAATATGGAAAAGAGCAAACAAAGCAAGATAAAAAAATATACATTCAGCATTCTATTAATCAATTGGTGTGATGTGGGGTTGAAGCTACGAACACATAGGCTTGGCTCTTTCATCCCTTCCAGGCTTCTGGGAGGGAGGGTGGACAATGAGCCTGTCATAGCGGATATAATTTTTTTATGTAAGCAATGTCCCCACGCACTCTGGCAGCTTTCATGGCTGAGATAATAATAATCTTTCCTCTTCTGGCACACAGCTTCAGGATAGTCCTCGTTGAGGAAGATATTCGTTCCTCTCACGTCCTTGGCTCTTTCCAGAACAGCTACCTTGTCCTTGAACCTCAGGAACTTAACCACTATCGGCCTGGGCCTGTCACCTGGGCCAGTGGTGGGTTTTCCAATCCTGTGGGCGCGCACCATCTCAATCTTCATGTGGTCCATCTTCAATTTCTCAGAGATCATTTCCCTCACTTTTTCCTCAGACTCCGTCCAGGTCTCATGTGGAGATTCTGCAATTCCGTCCACAATCATGTTATTCCGCCTCAAGATTTATCCGTTACTGTTATAATGGATTCACACAGATAACTGATGTCCTCTCTCAATGACTTACAGATTGCTGTCATCTTGCCATTCTCCTGTTTAAAGTCATCGAGCCTACCCTGGGAGAACTGCAAACCGTTCTTCAGGTCCTGGAGCTCTCTGGTCAGGTCGTCCATTCTTTAATTATTTGAATCCACCAGTATTTGGACAAAACACTTGAAGCTATTTTCTTGTTGTTGTAACAACTGCTTGTAGTACTCTTTTCATTTAAAATATACTTCATCTGTGATAGACAGGTACCACTGTCCTCAACGGTAGTCCCGCCGGCTTAGGTCTTTGTCATGGTAGCTAGCAACATAGTTTAAGCTGTTACTCCTCGCAGGTCCAGACAGGGCACGTTACAGGGAAGATTGAAAACAACAAACAGCAGGTATCTAGATAGCCACAAACCCGGGACAATCTGCCGTCCCAGCCACAATGGCTAACCGCATCGCGGGCTGCATTCAAGCCCTCAAGAAACCTCGCTAGCTTGATAGGCAACTATCTAGCAGCTAGGCTAGCTGCAATGCCAAATAGCTCCTCAGACCCGGCCTTGGTCAGCAGGATCACTGGACAGAGAGTAACAGTCCCAGCAACTGATGCCAACTGCGACGTGGGATCCAAACTAAAAAGTTAGCGAGCTACTAAGAAACTTTCCATTACACTTTCAAAACAACAAACTTTCCAAAACAACAAACCGAGCTCACCCTCGTTCCACGTTCAACAGGAAGTGACGACTAGCACAGTGAAGGATGCCATAGGAAAATGTCAGGTACACAGACCTCATTAGAAAATAGTTTGATGTGGTTTGCGGCTTAAACAATCAATGCAAGGGCCTTTCTAAAATGTCCAGCCCAATGACCACTCAAAACCCACACAGAAGGCTTGAAAACTAGCCCAAATGTTTTTTCCCCAGCAACAGAGAGGTGTTGACAATAGGTGTCTCCATAATGACAATCTAAATACAACTGGTAAAATTGCTTTACCTTGTTCTCTGCATTTCTTCCTTTGATTGGTAGAACTGGGGGTTATCAGGATACAACGTACGAGGCAAACAAGAATTATGAGGGTGAAGTATGTAGCTAACTAAGTTAACAGATGTACCATGGGCCTGCATACCGAATTTGGACTTATGGTTCATGAGAATAATTATTTCAAAGGTTTTCAAAAATGTCTAAGATGGAGGAAGTCTATCCTGATGGACCTTATTGGTCCTTGAGTCAAATTTGTTCAGCATAAGGAAAGACACCTACAGTGGGGAAAAAAAGTATTTAGTCAGCCACCAATTGTGCAAGTTCTCCCACTTAAAAAGATGAGAGAGGCCTGTAATTTTCATCATAGGTACACGTCAACTATTACAGACAAAATGAGGAAAAAAATCCAGAAAATCACATTGAAGGATTTTTAATGAATTTATTTGCAAATTATGGTGGAAAATAAGTATTTGGTCAATAACAAAAGTTTCTCAATACTTTGTTATATACCCTTTGTTGGCAATGAAACAGGTCAAACGTTTTCTGTAAGTCTTCACAAGGTTTTCACACACTGTTGCTGGTATTTTGGCCCATTCCTCCATGCAGATCTCCTCTAGAGCAGTGATGTTTTGGGGCTGTCGCTGGGCAACACAGACTTTCAACTCCCTGCAAAGATGTTCTATGGGGTTGAGATCTGGAGACTGGCTAGGCCACTCCAGGATCTTGAAATGCTTCTTACGAAGCCACTCCTTCATTGCCCGGGCGGTGTGTTTGGGATCATTGTCATGCTGAAAGACCCAGCCACGTTTCATCTTCAATGACCTTGCTGATGGAAGGAGGTTTTCACTCAAAATCTCACGATACATGGCCCCATTCATTCTTTCCTTTACACGGATCAGTCGTCCTGGTCCCTTTGCAGAAAAACAGCCCCAAAGCATGATGTTTCCACCCCCATGCTTCACAGTAGGTATGGTGTTCTTTGGATGCAACTCAGCATTTTTTGTCCTCCAAACACGACGAGTTGAGTTTTTACCAAAATGTTCTATTTTGGTTTCATCTGACCATATGACATTCTCCCAATCCTCTTCTGGATCATCCAAATGCACTCTAGCAAACTTCAGACGGGCCTGGACATGTACTGGCTTAAGCAGGGGGACACGTCTTGCACTGCAGGATTTGAGTACCTGCCGGCGTAGTGTGTTACTGAGGGTAGGCTTTGTTACTTTGGTCCCAGCTCTCTGCAGGTCATTCACTAGGTCCCCCCGTGTGGTTCTGGGATTTTTGCTCACCGTTCTTGTGCTCATTTTGACCCCACGGGGTGAGATCTTGCGTGGAGCCCCAGATAGAGGGAGATTATCAGTGGTCTTGTATGTCTTCCATTTCCTAATAATTGCTCCCACAGTTGATTTCTTCAAACCAAGCTGCTTACCTATTGCAGATTCAATCTTCCCAGCCTGGTGCAGGTCTACAATTTTGTTTCTGGTGTCCTTTGACAGCTCTTTGGTCTTGGCCATAGTGGAGTTTGGAGTGTGACTGTTTGAGGTTGTGGACAGGTGTCTTTTATACTGATAACAAGTTCAAACAGGTGCCATTAATACAGGTAACGAGTGGAGGACAGAGGAGCCTCTTAAAGAAGAAGTTGCAGGTCTGTGAGAGCCTGAAATCTTGCTTGTTTGTAGGTGACCAAATACTTATTTTCCACCATAATTTGCAAATAAATTCATTAAAAATCCTACAATGTGATTTTCTGGATTTTTTTTTCTCAATTTGTCTGTCATAGTTGACGTGTACCTATGATGAAACTTACAGGCCTCTCTCATCTTTTTAAGTGGGAGAACTTGCACAACTGGTGGCTGACTAAATACTTTTTTTCCCCACTGTATATACAAAGTGTCAAGTCTCGGGTTCGATCGCAGGCTGTGTCACAGCCGGCCGTGACCGGGAGTCTCATAGGGCGGCTCACAATTGGCCCAGTGTCATCCGGGTTAGGGGAGGGTTTGGCCAGGGGGCTTTCCTTGGCTCATCGCGCTCTAGCGACTCCTTGCCGGGCACCTGCTAGTTGACTTCCGTCTTCAGTTGAACAGTGTTTCCTCCGACACATTGGTGCGGCTGTCTTCCGGGTTAAGGGAGCGGGTGTTAAGAAGCAGCGCGTCTTGACGGGTCATGTTTCGGAGGACGCATGACTCGACCTTCGCCTCTGTCGAGCCCGTTGGGGAGTTGCAGCGATGAGACAAGATTGGATCGCAATTGGATATCAAGAAATTGGGGAGAAAAAGGGGGTATAATTACCCCCCCCCAAAAAATATAAATAATAATAGTAATAATAAGTCAAGTCTCAATGTCAAACGGGGAGGTGGATATGGGGGTTTTAGTGAGACTGCTTATAACAGCACCGCCTATAGACCAATCGGCACAATTATTTCACTCACTCACTCACTCAGCAACAGCCTGCCTCACTGCCTGATTGTCAGCAGCAGCAGGTCACAGTGAAATTAACATATTGTATTTTTTTTTTGAGAAATGCACTGGCGTACCTCGCAAGGCGGGGAGGGTGGGGGGATTGGGGGGTGGGGGGGGCTTACAAGCTTTGGGGGTCCATGAGCCTGTCATCAATGTAATTTTGACAGTAACCCTCAAAAAAGTCATTCCTAAACATTTTTTATTTCAATATGTACAGTGGGGAAAAAAAGTATTTAGTCAGCCACCAATTGTGCAAGTGCTCCCACTTAAAAAGATGAGAGAGGCCTGTAATTTTCATCATAGGTACACGTCAACTATGACAGACAAATTGAGAAACAACATTCCAGAAAATCACATTGTAGGATTTTTTATTAATTTATTTGCAAATTATGGTGGAAAATAAGTATTTGGTCACCTACAAACAAGCAAGATTTCTGGCTCTCACAGACCTGTAACTTCTTCTTTAAGAGGCTCCTCTGTCCTCCACTCGTTACCTGTATTAATGGCACCTGTTTGAACTTGTTATCAGTATAAAAGACACCTGTCCACAACCTCAAACAGTCACACTCCAAACTCCACTATGGCCAAGACCAAAGAGCTGTCAAAGGACACCAGAAACAAAATTGTAGACCTGCACCAGGCTGGGAAGATTGAATCTGCAATAGGTAAGCAGCTTGGTTTGACGAAATCAACTGTGGGAGCAATTATTAGGAAATGGAAGACATACAAGACCACTGATAATCTCCCTCGATCTGGGGCTCCACGCAAGATCTCACCCCATGGGGTCAAAATGATCACGGTGAGCAAAAATCCCAGAACCACACAGGGGGACCTAGTGAATGACCTGCAGAGAGCTGGGACCAAAGTAACAAAGCCTACCATCAGTACCACACTACGCTGCCAGGGACTCAATTCCTGCAGTGCCAGACGTGTCCCCCTGCTTAAGCCAGTACATGTCCAGGCCCGTCTGAAGTTTGCTAGAGTGCATTTGGATGATCCAGAAGAGGATTGGGAGAATGTCATATGGTCAGATGAAACCAAAATAGAACTTTTTGGTAAAAACTCAACTCGTCGTGTTTGGAGGACAAAGAATGCTGAGTTGCATCCAAAGAACACCATACCTACTGTGAAGCATGGGGGTGGAAACATCATGCTTTGGGGCTGTTTTTCTGCAAAGGGACCAGGACGACTGATCCGTGTAAAGGAAAGAATGAATGGGGCCATGTATCGTGAGATTTTGAGTGAAAACCTCCTTCCATCAGCAAGGGCATTGAAGATGAAACGTGGCTGGGTTTTTCAGCATGACAATGATCCCAAACACACCGCCCGGGCAACGAAGGAGTGGCTTCGTAAGAAGCATTTCAAGGTCCTGGAGAGGCCTAGCCAGTCTCCAGATCCCAACCCCATAGAAAATCTTTGGAAGGAGTTGAAAGTCCGTGTTGCCCAGCGACAGCCCGAAAATATCACTGCTCTAGAGGAGATCTGCATGGAGGAATGGGCCAAAATACCAGCAACAGTGTGTGAAAACCTTGTGAAGACTTACAGAAAACGTTTGACCTGTGTCATTGCCAACAAAGGGTATATAACAAAGTATTGAGAAACTTTTGTTATTGACCAAATACTTATTTTCCACCATAATTTGCAAATAAATTCATAAAAAATCCTACAATGTGATTTTCTGGATTTTATTTCCTCATTTTGTCTGTCATAGTTGACTTGTACCTATGATGAAAATTACAGGCCTCTCTCATCTTTTTAAGTGGGAGAACTTGCACAATTGGTGGCTGACTAAATACTTTTTTTCCCCACTGTATCCATTAGCTAAAGCAAAGCTATACAAACCCTGGCACCACAGAAAACCAATCATCAATCCGATAGGCATGCAGCCGCATAGACATGGTGGCCGCTGTGCAAATTAGAAGTAGCCCAAAAACCTGCAATCTGCGACCAATACATTTTCACCCTCGGCATTGTTTTCAAAGTAGCCGTGGACATGGCAACCCTGATTCCTTTCTCATTCTGTCTTTTCCCTGTTCCTCTGGGGAGTCTATCTAATTACCCAGACACATTATGCATGACAGTAAAGTAAGACACTCTCAATTGTTTTATTTCATTCACACATTTTAATTAAGCAAATCTCATTTTGTTAATTTGTCTCTGGTGCACACCTTTTTCCCTCTTCTTCTTTTTTTTGCATAACCCATTTTTCAAGGGTCTCACATTGATATGAAGCTGTAATGACTGGGTCCTGTAATTATAGAATGGTTGCTATACTAAAAGGAGGGCTCTGTTTATTCTTGTTTCAGTGCTGTTAAGTTGGTCTAGGATGGTTGTAATTCTGTGATGTGCCTTTACTTTTTCTGTCTGAGAGGCTGGTTTGGTATTCTGGAGCTGTCTCTCTGAGATTCAAATGATGAGAGCAACGCATGCATGAATGCCTGGCAGCAGAGTAAAGAGAGAAAGAGAGAGTGAGTGTGTGTGTGTGTGTGTGTGTGTGTGTGCAAGTGTGTGTGTGTGTGTGTGTGTGTAAGCAATGTGCACATATGTGTTTGTGCCCTGTTAAAATTATTGCAAGGCCAGCAATATGTAATTAGAGAGTGTGGCTGAAAGGACGGGATTAGTCCCCAACACCTGCTACTTCGCTCGATTAGAGAGAGAGGACCAGGGGAGAGAGAGGGATAGGGAAAGAGAGAGAGAGCAGAATGTGTGGACAGTGTGCATACTGTACATTCTTGAAAAAAAGGGTTCCAAAAGGGTTCTTCGGCTGTCCCCATAGGATATCCCTTTTTGGTTCCAGATAAAACCCTTTTTGATTCCAGGTAGAACCATTTTGAGTTCCTCTGTGGAAGGGTTCTACATGAAACCCAAAAATGGTTCTACTTGGAACCAAATGGATTCTAGCTGGAACCAACAAGGGTTCTTCAAAGGGTTATCCTATGGGGACAGCTGAAGAACCCTTTTTGGTTCTAGATGGCATCTTTTTTTCTAAGAGGGTAGGTGCTTGCATACTTACCTCTGTGCATGTGATGTGCTAGTATATGAAAATGTGCATATAATTTACCCAGACTTCCCATTTTACTGTAGTTTTTTAAATATAATGTATCACAATGGCCTCATGTTTGAATCTACATGCTAATTCAGTGGAACGTCAAATCTTTAGTGGAAGGGTAGAACACCAGTTGATATTTCTCTCTGTGTCCACCCAATTAGTCTAGTGGGGTTGCTAGTGTAGTGTTTTGGTATTGTGAAACATATGCCCTCATTTGATGTGTATTATGCTGAGATAAATGGTCAGTTTAATTAGCTGTGTTCTTGTGCTAAATTGCTTAACCTCATTAAAAATAAGCTATAGAGACGAGTTCCTTTGAAGTATAGCAAGCATTCTGCATCTTCATTTACATTTACATGCACTTAAATTATTTGTTTGGATTTTTGCTTTTTTAATATGAAAACCTCCGTCTCTGCTATGAAAATCAAATGAGAACATTAACTCCCAAAACGGATCACTAAATCAAATGAAATATGCTCGCTCTATTCATATTCCCAATATTATATACACCTCTAATACAGAACTCATCTGAACAACATGCAGTACATTCCCAACTGCCATGAAATTTTAAAAGAAGTAGGAAGAAAATGCCGAACTTCCTTCACTTTTTCTCAAGTCTATTCTGACATTACTTTACAGCCCCCACTACATTATTAAATTGCCTCTCCCATAGTGTGGGAGCATTGTCATGTTAGATTAAGGTTTTAGAATTGAATATTTGTCATTTTGTCATCTCTCTTAAGAAATCCTGGGGTACATTTTCACAAAAACAACATCCCCTCTTTTAAGTTGCTTGTAAAATTTGGTCTATATCTAGAATTGACTTTACTCTAATAGTTTTGTAGCCACATAAGTAATACGGATTAAAGGTTCACATTTAATTGTTTTTTATTTCTCTGTTTTGTTTGCTTGTGTTCATTTCATAATAGTTTACATTTCTAATTATAATGGGATATTGGTGTATTTTACTGATTAATTTGAAACACTTTGGGAAATAATCCTGATTGTCTTAATCCTCTCATTTGTAATTAAAGGGATAGGTCATCTTCATTTCATAATTGGATCTCATTCCCCAGATACACTACCGGTCAAAAGTTTAAGAACACCTACTCATTCAAGGGTTTTTCTTTATTTGTACTATTTTCTACATTGTACAATAATAGTGAAGACATCAAAACTATGAAATAACACATATGGAATCATGTAGCAACCAAAAAAGTGTAAAACAAATCAAAATATATTTTATATTTGAGATTCTTCAAATAGCCACCCTTTGCCTTGATGACAGCTTTGCACACTGTTTCCTCCTCCTCAAGCCAGCGCATGTCCAGGCCCGTCTGAAGTTTGCCAATGACCATCTGGATGATCCAGAGGAGGAATGGGAGAAGGTCATGTGGTCTGATGAGACAAAAATAGAGCTTTTTGGTCTAAACTCCACTCGCCGTGTTTGGAGGAAGAAGAAGGATGAGAACAACCCCAAGAACACCATCCCAACCGTGAAGCATGGAGGTGGAAACATCATTCTTTGCGGATGCTTTCTGCAAAGGGGACAGGACGACTACACTGTTTTAAGGGGAGGATGGATGGGGCCATGTATCGCGAGATCTTGGCCAACAACCTCCTTCCCTTATAAAGAGCATTGAAGATGGGTCGTGGCTGGGTCTTCCAGCATGACAACGACCCGAAACACACAGCCAGGGCAACTAAGGAGTGGCTCCGTAAGAAGCATATCAAGGTCCTGGAGTGGCCTAGCCAGTCTCCAGACCTGAGCCCAATAAAACATATTTGGAGGGAGCTGAAAGTCCGTATTGCCCAGCAACAGCCCCGAAACCTGAAAGATCTGGAGAAGGTCTGTATGGAGGAGTGGGCCAAAATCCCTGCTGCAGTTTGTGCAAACCTGGTCAAGTCCTACAGGAAAGGTATTATCTCTGTAATTGCAAACAAAGGTTTCTGTACCAAATATTAAGTTCTGCTTTTCTGATGTATCAAATACTTATGTCATGCAATAAAATGCAAATTAATTACTTAAAAATCATACAATGTGATTTTCTGGATTTTTGTTTTAGATTCCGTCTCTCACAGTTGAAGTGTACCTATGATACAAATTACAGACCTCTACATGCTTTGTAAGTAGGACAACCTGCAAAATCGGCAGTGAATCAAATAATTGTTCTCCCACATTGTATGTGGTGGAGACCCTGAAACAGGGGTTCAGACACTCTACCTCTCCTGCCTCCGCCAGCTTCGTGGCCAAAAAAGACAGAGGACTGAGGCCGTGCATTGACTACAGGGGGCTGAACGCAGTCACCACCAAGTACCGGTACCCCCTCGCTTTGGTTCCGTCGGCCACCGAGCAGCTACGAGGGACCCAGTCCTTACCAAGTTGGACCTGAGGAGTGCTTACAACCTGATCCGAATACGGGAAGGAGACGAGTGGAAGACGGCATTCAGCACTACCTCAGTGCTATGAATACTGCGTCATGCCCTATGGCCTCGCCAACACCTTCTGTGTTCCAGTCCTTCGTCAATGACGTGTTCCGAGACATGCGGAGTAGACAGGTGGTGGTGTACAGTACATCGATGATATCCTGATCTACTACGTTTGAGGAACACGTCAGGGACGTCAGAGCTGTCCTGCCCCCGTCTCTCATTTTTGCACCTGTCGTTTGGGATGTGGATGAAGACATCTGCCTGGCGGCTCAGGAGGACCTAACGCCTGCCAACGCTCCTCCAAGGGTGCGTGTATGTACCCACCAGTGTCCGTGACCGCCTGCTGATCTGGTCGCACACCCCCATTACGGCAGGTCACTCCGGTATTACGCGCACCCTGCATTCTCTATCATAAAAATAATGGTTTATGATGTAATTGGCTACTGATAAAAAATAATTGGCTACTGATGTCTCTCGCTAACTCCTGTTCTGTATGTGCCCAAACGAAGACACCTTGGAACGCCCTGGCAGGCAAACTAGTTCCTCTACCAGTGCCTCAGTGACCTTGGTCACACCTGCCCATAGACTTTGTCACCGACCTCCCACGTTCTGACGGCTTCACCACAGTCATGGTGGTTGTAGATCAGTTCTCAAAATCATGTAGTTTTTTGCCTCCAACAGGTCTTCCGGAACTATGGACTTCCGGAGGACATCGTCTCGGACCGTGGCCGCCAATTCACCTCCCGAGTGTGGAAGGCTTTCCTGGAGAAGATAGGGGCCACGGCCAGCCTCACTTCCGGGTATAGGCCTCAGTCAAATGGGCAGGTGGTGCGCATGAAATAGGAGCTGGGGAGGTTTCTTCATTGCCACTGTCAGGACCGGCAGGTTGAGTGGGCGAGGTTTCTTCCCTGGGCAGAATATAACCAGAACTCCCTCGTTCACTCCTCCACAGGGCTCACTCCCTTCCAATGCGTCCTGGGGTACCAGCCGGCCCTGGCCCCTTGGAAACCCAGCCAGACCGATGCGCCCGCTGTCGACGAGTGGTTCCGCAGGGCCAGACAGGTCTGGGACGCCACCCATGTCCGTCTCCGCCACCGCAGTGAGGCTCCCGTATTCCAGCCTGGTGATCGTGTCTGGCTGCCCACTCGAAACCTTCCCTGCAAGAAACTGAGCCCCCAGTTTGTGGGGCCATTTAAGGTTCTCCGGCGGTTTAATGAGGTGTCGTACCGGCTGCTCCTTCCCCCTCACTACCGTGTCTCACCTACTTTTCATGTGTCTCTCCTCAGGCCGGTGGTCCCTGGTCCTCTGGCATATGCTGTCCCCCAGGGTACGCCCTCTCTGCCCCAGGACATTGACGGGAGTCTGGCGTATGCTTTGAGGTACCTGCTGGACACAGGTTCTGTGGGGAACAGCTCCGTTACCTGGTGGACTGGGAGGGGTATGGCCCTGAGGACAAACCTCCTGGCATTGACAACTTAGATGGAAAGCTACTGAGGATGGTAGCTGACTCTATAGCCACTCCTATCGGTCATATATTTAATCTGAGCCTAGAGAAAAGTATTTGTCCTCTGGCCTGGAGGGAAGCCAAAGTCATTCTGCTAACCAAGAGTTGTAAAGGGGCCTTTACTGGTTCTAACAGCAGACCTATAAGCTTGCTGCCAGCTCTTAGCAAACTATTGGAAAAAAATGTGTTTGACCAAATACAATGCTATTTATCTGTAAACAAATTAACATCAGACTTTCAGCATGCTTATAGAGAAGGGCACTCAACATGTACTGCATTGACACAAATGACTGATGATTGTGGGAGATGTACTGTTAGATTTCAGTGCAGCCTTTGATATTATTGACTATAACCTGTTGTTGAGAAGACATATGTGTTATGGCTTTTCAACCTCTGCCATATCATGGATTCAGAGCTATATATCTAATATAACTCAGAGTGTTTTCTTTAATGGAAGCTTCTCTAATGTCAAACATGTAAAGTGTGGTGTACCACAGGACAGCTCTCTAGGCCCTCTATTATTTTCTAGTTTTACCAATGACCTGCCACTGGCATTAAACAAAGCATTTGTGATCATGTATGCTGATGATTCAACCATATAGGCATCAACAAATAAAATAAAATCAAATTGTATTTGCCACATGCGCCGAAAACAACAGGTGTAGACATCACCGTGAAATGCTTACTTACAGTCCTTAACCAACAATGCATTTATTTCTTAATAAAACATTAAAATAAAACAACAACAACTAAAAAGTGTTGAGAAAAAAAGAGCAGAAGTAAAATAACATAACAGTAGGGAAGCTATATAAAGGGGGGTACCGGTGCAGAGTCAATGTGCGTGGGCACCAGCTAGTTGAGTTAGTTGAGGTAATATGTACATGTGGGTTGAGTTAAAGTGACTATGCATAAATGATTAACAGAGTAGCAGCAGCGTAAAAAGATGGGGTGGGGGTGCAAATAGTCTGGGTAGCCATGATTAGCTGTTCAGGAGTCTTATGGCTTGGGGGTAGAAGCTGTTGAGAAGCCTTTTGGACCAAGATTTGGTGCTCCGGTACCGCTTGCCGTGCGGTAGCAGAGATAACAGACTACGATTAGGGTGGCTGGAGTCTTTGACAATTTTGAGGGCCTTCCTCTGACACCGCCTGGTATAGAGGTCCTGGATGGCAGGAAGCTTGGCCCCAGTGATGTACTGAGCCGTACGCACTACCCTCTGTAGTGCCTTGCGGTCAGAGGCCAAGCAGTTGCCATACCAGGCGGTGATGCAACCAGTCAGGATGCTCTCGATGGTGCAGCTGTAGAACTTTTTGAGGATCTGAGGACCCATGCCAAATATTTTCAGTCTCCTGAAGGAGAATAGGCTTTGTCGTGCCCTCTTCACGACTGTCTTGGTGTATTTGGACCATGATAGTTCGTTGGTGATGTGGACACCAAGGAACTTAAAGCTCTCAACCTGTTCCACTACAGCCCCGTCGATGAGAATGGGGGCGTGCTCAGTCCTCTTTTTTTTCCTGTAGTCCACAATCATCTCCTTTATCTTGGTCACGTTGAGGGAGAGGTTGTTTTCCTGGCACCACACGGCCAGGTCTCTGACCTCCTCCTTATAGGCTGTCTCATCATTGTCAGTGATCAGGCCTACCACTGTTGTGTCGTCGGCAAACTTAATGGTGGTGTTGGAGTCGTGCCTGGCCATACAGTCATGGGTGAACAGGGAGTACAAGAGGGGACTGAGCACGCACCCCTGAGGGGCCCCTGTGTTTAGGTTCAGCGTGGCAGATGTGTTGTTAGCTAACCTTACCACCCCCACCTGGGGGCGGCCCGTCAGGAAGTCTAGGATCCAGTTGCAGAGGGAGGTGTTTAGTCTCAGGATCCTTAGCTTAGTGATGAGCTTTGAGGGCACTATGGTGTTGAACGCTGAGCTGTAGTCAATGAATAGCATTCTCACGTAGGTGTTCCTCTTGTCCAGGTGGGAAAGAGCAGTGTGGAGTGCAATAGAGATTGCATCATCTGTGGATCTGTTGGGGCGGTATGCAAATTGGAGTGGGTCTAGGGTTTCTGGGATAATTGTGTTGATGTGAGCCATGACCAGCCTTTCAAAGCACTTCATGGCTATAGACGTCAGTGCTACGGGTCGGTAGTCATTTAGGTAGGTTATCTTAGTGTCCTTGCGCACGGGGATTATGGTGGTCTGCTTGAAACATGTTGGTATTACAGACTCAGTCAGGGTCATGTTGAAAATGTCGGTGAAGACACTTGCCAGTTGGTCAGCACATGCTCGGAGAACACGTCCTGGTAATCCGTCTGGCCCTGCGGCCTTGTGAATGTTGACCTGCTTAAAAGTCTTACTCACATTGGCTACGGAGAGCATGATCACATAGTCATCCGGAACAGCTGATGCTCTCATGCATGCTTCAGTGTTACTTGCCTCGAAGCGAGCATAGAAGTGGTTTAGCTCGTCTGGTAGACTTGTGTCACTGGGCAGCTCGCGGCTGTGCTTCCCTTTGTAGTCTGTAATAGTTTTCAAGCCCTGCCACATCCGAAGAGCGTCAGAGCCGGTGTAGTACGATTCAATCTTAGTCCTGTCTTGACTCTTTGCCTGTTTGATGGTTCGTCGGAGGGCATAGCGGGATTTCTTATAAGCGTCCGGGTTAGAGTCCCGCTCCTTGAAAGCGGAAGCTCTACCCTTTAGCTCAGTGCGGATGATGCCTGTAATCCATGGCTTCTGGTTGGGGTATGTCCGTACGGTCACTGTGGGGATGACGTCATCGATGCACTTATTGATGAAGCCAGTGACTGATGTGGTGTACACCTCAATGCTATCTGAAAAATCCCGGAACATGTTCCAGTCTTTGCTAACAAAACAGTCCTGTAGCTTAGCATCTGTGTCATCTGACCACTTTTTTATTTACCGAGTCACTGGTGCTTCCTACTTTAGTTTTTGCTTATAAGCAGGAATCAGGAGGATAGAGTTATGGTCAGATTTGCCAAATGGAGGGCGAGGGAGGGTTTTGTATGCGTCTCTGTGTGTGGAGTAAAGGTGGTCTAGAGTTTTTTTTTTTTCTCTGGTTGCACATTTAACATGCTGGTAGAAATTAGGTCGAATGGATTTAAGTTTCCCTGCATTAAAGTCCCTGGCCACTAGGAGCGCTGCCTCTGGATGAGCGTTTTCCTGTTTAGTTATGGTCTTGTACAGCTCATTGTGTGCAATCTTAATGCCAGCATTGGTTTGTGGTGGTAAATAGACAGCTATGAAAAATATAGATGAAAGCTCTCTTGGTAAATAGTGTAGTCTACAGCTTATCATAAGGTACTCTACCTCAGGCGAGCAAAACCTTGAGACTTCCTTAGTATTTGATTTTGTGCACCAGCTGTTGTTTACAATTATACACAGACCGCCACCCCTTGTCTTACCGGAGTCAGCCGTTCTATCCTGCCGATGTAGTGTATAGCCTGCTAGCTGTATGTCGTCCATGTCGTCGTTCAGCCACGACTCGGTGAAACATAAGATATTACAGTTTTTAATGTCCCGTTGGTAAGATAAGTGTAATCATAGGGCATCTAATTTATTTTCCAATGATTGAAGATTAGCTAATAGGATTGATGGAAGAGGCAGTTTACTTGCTCGCCGTCAGATCCTTACGAGGCACCCCGACCTACGTCCACGATCTCTTTCTCCTGCAAATGACTGGGATTTGGACCTTGTCGGGTGTCTGTAGGATATCCTTCGCGGCCGCCTCGTTGAATAAAAAATATTCGTCCAATACGAGGTGAGTAATCGCCGTCCTGATATCCAGAAGCTCTTTTTGGTTATAAGACATGATGGCAGAAACATTATGTACAGAATAAATTACAAATAACACGAAAAAACACATATAATAGTACAATTGGTTAGAGGGCTGTAAAACGGCAGCCATCTTCTCTGGCGCCATAAACCACTACTAATGAAAGTACTGAAACCCTTAACAAAGAGTTGCAGTCTGTTTTGGAATGGGTGGCCAGTAATAAACTGGTCCTGAACATCTCTAAATCTAAGTGCATTATATTTGGAACAAATAATTCCCTAAGTTCTAGACCACAGCTGAATCTGGTAATGAATGGTGTGGCTGTTGAACAAGTTAAGGAGACTAAATTACTTGGTGTTACCTTAAATTGTAAACTGTCATGGTCAAAATATATAGATTCAATGGTTGTAAAAAGGGAGAGTGTCCGTAATTAAGAGACGCTCTGCTTTTTTGACACCACACTCCACAAAGCAAGTCATATGGTCAAGTGCTGCAAAGAAATACCTAGTTAAGCTGCAGCTGGCCCAGAACAGAGCCGCACGTTTTGCTCTTCATTGTAATCAGAGGGCTATTATTAATACTATGCATGCCAGTCTGTCTTGGCTAACAGTTGAAGAAAGACTGACTGCGTGACTTCTTGTTTTTATAAGAAACATGAATGTGTTGGAAATTCCAAATTGATTGCATAGTCAACTTACACACAGCAGTGACACACACACTTACACCACCAGACATGCCACCAGGGGTCTTTTCACAGTCCCCAGGTCAAGAAAGCGTACAGTATTATATAGAGACATGAGTGCATGGAACTCCTTTCCATCTTATATAGTGCAAGTGAACAGCAAACCTGGTTTCAAATAAAGCAACACCTCACGGCACAACGCCTCTCCCCCATGTGACCTACTTGTTGTGTGTATCTACTGACATGTATGTATAACTAGTAAATGCACACATACTACATGTTAATGTTTTAAAATGTATGTAAATTGTAAAGTATTTTGTCTGTAATGTCTTTTTCGTTATGTGTTGGACCCCATTAAGACTAGCTGTCGCCATTGGCTTCGGCTAATGGGGATCCTAATAAAGTAAATGAAATTAAATCCAGAGCCAGTGCTCCCAGTGGCCAGTAATTTTAATGCAGGAAAACTGAAATCCGTTTTACCTCATTTCTACCATTATGTCACGTGTAGAACCAAAGGTGAAAAACTCCTGATCACATTTACTCCACACACAGAAACACATACAAAGCTCTCCATCGCCTTCCATTTGGCAAATCTGACCATAACTCTATCCTCCTGATTCCTGCTTACAAGCAGGAAAAAAAACTCAAACGGAAGTGGTCTTATTTAGTGGATGCTAACCTACAGGATTTTTTTCGCTAATGCAGACCGGAATATGTTCCGGTATTCATCCGATGGCATTGAGGAGTTTCAATAATAAGTGTGTGGTGGCCGAACGATGCTGCGATGATGTGTTGATAAGAAATCCGCTGACACTGTACTTGATTATAATGGTTTATTATATCAAAGATTTCAGCATTAATTTACAGACTTCTGCAGAATCTGGGGAGCAACAAACCCAATCTCAAATATGATCACTCTCTCCTTCCCTTGTTCAAACATGGTATATATATACCCTATGCCCTATGTAACATAAGATGGTGTGTTTTGAATAGACCAATCCCTGGCCTCCACATATCCCAATGTCCACTGTTTTAGGGGGCCCCTATAGTAATACTTTCCAGATGTTTCAGCAAAGTAAAGTAAAGTTAATTTAACCAACAATATGAAAACCTCAGATACTACATATTTCCCCCCTTCGAGACTAATTAAGTCTCGAAAACAAAAAGAATAGGATTATGACAAATCTTGTGTAACTTTAGCAATAAAACCAAGTTTATGGAGTGTGAACAAATTTTTATGGAGTTTAAGAGCGAAAAACCTGTCTGGCAGCTTTCTTTCCAAATATCCATCAATCAATCAAGACAGTAAAATTCTCTCACGGCCCCTCTGCCCCAGGCGACCACCTAAGTACTCCAGATCAATTTAAAAATCTTTATCAATGCATTTTAAGCTATGATGCAATCGAATACACATGAAAGCCTCAGAAAACAAAATACAATCAAAAACCCATCCACATTCAGGCTGGTCGACCCATCGGACCCTCCTGTGGATTCTCTCTGTCCCTGCCTAGACCCAAAGAAAAAACCGAAAAACATCTGAGGTCCCCACATGTACTCAACAACAGAAAACATAATTCTTAAAAAAATTAATACAGAAAGAATATGACACAAATTATGTATTACACATGCAAATATGTATATATATATATATATATATATATATATATATATATATATATATATATATATATATATATATATATATATATATATATATATATATATCAGTGCAGACACTGGAATGTAGTCCACTACACTGCAGCTCCTCAGCAGTGTCGACTTTCAATGGAACGTTGATGATGGAATCAGAACATTCCCACACCGTCCTTGTTCAACGTCCTCCAGTCCATTCATATTGTCCATGTTTGAGTATTTGAATCCCACTCTACACATTCCCCATGTGCTTCTGGAAGAAAATAAAACACCAACCAGTATCTTTTGCAAAGCAACACATGAAAATTAAAACATCAATATCAAAAAATAATATATAAAAATGATATATATATATATATAAATGAATCACATTCCATTTCCCCCCTTTGATTCATAAGAAAACACTAAATATCACAACATTATGTAAAGAAATGTGAAAATTATCGCACAATCAGATATTCAAAATTTCCTAGAGTTACTTCAACCCTAGTTTTCGTAACGTTTTGGTTTGACTTTTTTCCCAATTTTTGAAAAATCAATTTCACTGATTTATCCACAAATTCTTTCCCATTATCTGAGGATATTCGATCGGGAAATCCCCACCTGCTTATGACTTCTTTACACAAAAACTTGGTAACCGCCTGAGCGTCTTTTTCGCTTGGTTGGACAGGCCTCCGGCCATCTTAAAAATCAATCCACAACCACCAGCATGTATCTTTTCCCTTCAATTGGTTTTATCATATCAACAAAGTCGATAACCAACTCACGCATAGGACCTCTCGGTGTTGGAATGTAACCAGGAAGAACAGTCACACCCCTGCGAACATTATTTTTCAGACAGATTGTGCACCTGCCTATGACATAGTCAACCTGTTCAAGCAAATATGGTGCCCAAAAACCATACTCCTTTGTGATCTTTCTCCTAACCTCCCCCCTTGCAACATGAGCTAACCCATGTGCTTCCTGAATCATCAGACCTAATAGGTCTAGAGGCGCTACTATCAACCCCTCATGGTTTCTCCAAAGACCCGTAGCATATTTGACGGCACCTCGGTCTAGCCATAACTGTTTGTCAATCGTAGAAGCAGCTTCCTACATCAAAATCACATCCTTAAGCGTAGTTTTGTCTTCCAAGTCCACTCCATGAGTGACCAGAAAAACCTTGCCCAATTTGTCCTCTCCTGTGATGGCTTTTGCAGCTTCATCAGCAGCTTTGTTCCCTTGTGTGACTTTTGACACATCTGTTTTATGAGCTGCACACTTAGCTATTGCTATCTCTTTAGGCTTCATCATAGCATGCAACAGTTTCATTATTTGCGCATGATGTTGTATCGGAGAACCATCCGTTTTCGTAAACCCTCGACCTTTCCACACTGCTCCAAACAAATGACATACACTATGTGCATATGCAGAATCAGTATATATCGTCACTTGCTTTCCTTCTGCTAACAAACACGCTTCTGTTAGCCCCACAAGTTCAGCAAGTTGTGCAGACGCAGGCTGTGGTATTACTTCAGCCTTTTCAACAACAAATCCAGTTCCTTGGGCTTTAACTACTGCATAGCCAGCACACAATTTATCTCCCACAAGATAACAAGACCCATCAATCCAATACTCCAGGTCTGCCTCACGTAATGGAAGGGCTTGCAAATCTGATCTAAGCCTCAAGTATATCTCTGCTTCTTGAACACAATCATGTGGCTCACCATCCTCTGACGTTGGCAAATTCTCGGCTGGATTCACCGTATCACACCTCACTAGGGTGACATCTTCCTGCTCTAAGAGCCTATGATAGTCTCTGAGCCTAGGCATAGTCAATGTATATTTTCCATAGTTCAGAAGATTTCTGAGACTATGATGGGTAAGAATTGTTACTGGGTAACCCATCGTAACAGATTATGCTTTGTCATACATTAAATATACTCCCACCATTGCTCTGTAGCACAGTGGTAGCCCTAGTTCTACTTCTGAATAGGCAGTAGAGTAGTAGGAAATAGGTTGAGGATTCGTCCCTTTACCTGTCGGCTGACAAAGAACTGCACAAGCATATTTACCTCCAGTAGAAGTAGACACATGTAGCAAGAAATTCTTAGAGTAGTCTGGTAGTGTGAGTGCTGGTGCCTCTTTTAACCTCTGTTTGACCGTTTCAAATGCTACAAGGCCTTCCTGTGTCCAGGAAAGATTGCGATGGAGTTGACCATTCCCAGTATCTTTAACCATAGCTCTCAAAGGTCCCGTCAAACTAGCATAGCCCTCAACCCAGGCTGAAGAATAACTAGCAATACCAAGAAATGCCATCATCTCTCTGACAGTTCTAGGCTTCGGAGCCTTACGAATAGCTTCCAATTGACTGTCAGAAATGCTTCTGTGTCCATGCATTATTTCTGACCCAAATAAACAACCTTCTCCTGGCAATATTGTAACTTTTTCTGTGAAACCTTATGCCCCTTTTCTGCCAATACCTGTAGCAATTTAATTGAGTCTTTATGACATGTTTCCTTATTCTGTGAACAGATAATTATATCATCCACGTACTGAATGACAGTGCTTTGCAATATCTGATCTATCCCTACCAAATCGTCCTTCAGTACTTTATTGAAAATGTGAGGGCTATGCTTGAACCCCTGTGGTAATCTTCTGTACTCATAGAACTGTTCATTATATGTGATCCCAAATAAACCCTGACTTTCTACACTAAGTGGAACACTAAAAAATGCACCACATAAGTCTAACACCGTGAAATGTGTCGCATCAGGAGGAATTTGGGCTAACAAGGTATGCGGGTCTGGCACTTCTGCTGGAAAATCAGTCACTACCTCATTCACCGCTCTCAAATCATGAACCACACGATAAGTCTCATCAGGTTTCTTCACAGGCAACAAAGGCGTGTTACTCTGAGGATTTGTTATTGTCTTCAAAACACCTGCTTTCGAAAGTCCTTCAATTTGTGGTTCGATCGCTTGGATTGCTTCATCTTTCAATGGATACTGATTCTTCCAAGGAGGTCTGGCTCCTGGTCGAAGTTCAACTTTCACCGGTTGGGCTGATTTCACAAGTCCAATATCGGCACTGTGTTGAGACCACAAACATTCTGGAACTTGTTGCAACATCTCCTCTTTCATAGGGTCTGAATCCATCTTCACACTGCAAATAGATTCATGTGTCAGCCATACAGCTTGTGGCTGTGCTTGTCCTTGAGCCGAAATCATGATTTTGAGAAATCGCGATCTTCACTCCTCCAAATCGCCAAATTCTCTTTCATCGGTACAAAAACAGCTTTCTCTGCTTCTGTCATCATTTCTCCTATATGCTTCTGCTCATAGTCTTCAGAAACCAACAAGGTCACATGTGGCACACTCTTCTCAATCTCTAATTCTTTATCCAGATAATCGTCTGTGTTTATCTTCATAGCTGCTCCTTGTGGTCCTAAAATTATGCAACATGAGCTGAGTTGAACTTTCTTTGGTTGATGACTCAACCATTCCTCTGAGTTCGATTGGGCAGCATTCTTGAAATACTTGAGCGTACAATGAAATGGATATTCCGGAAGCCTCGCATCTGGCATGTTTGCCACAATAAATTTCTCCCATATCTTAGCCGGCTTCAAAAAACCTGCACTGAGATTTCCAATCCAAAATACTGAAGAAGAGTCAATCTCTGTCGTCATCAACAATTGGTCAACCTTTTCTTTTGGCACTTCTACCAGACAGCCGTCTGGCGTACATTTTATTGTACAATTCAATCTACACAATGCATCTCTTCCCAACAATGCAATAGGTGTATGTTCCGATACCAGTATGGGTATAGTAGTTTTCTGATTTTTATAGCAGAGCTCAATTGGTTCCGTAAGAGGAATCAGCTGTTTCACTCCCTCAAATCCGATTGTCCGAATCAGTTGATTGGACATAGGGAGATGTGTAGCATCTTCAGGCCGAACACAGGTGAAAGCAGCTCCGCTATCCTCCATCACTTCCAATGGTTGGTTGTTTACTTTCACCTCAATTGTTGGATCTTTTTCCGGTCCTGATGCTACCAGCTGACACCCCCCTTTCGGATCTTCTGGGCACCTCTAGAATCCTGGCTCCGGGCCCCTATAAGGGTTCACCGGTCCTCCAAATGATCTTGACTGGCCCCTGTATCTTCCTCTGAAATGTCCTATGGTGTTTCCTCCTGGCCCATTACACTCACGGGCAAAGTGACCAACCTGTCCACAATTATAACACACTTCTGAAGATTGCTGGAAGTATGGATTCAATCTTCCTCCTCTTCCTCTTCCTAAGCCTTCTCGTCCTCTTCCTCTCCAATTCTGTGTCTGTCCGGAAACTGGCTGTGGATATGAAACAACTGGTCCCACTAGTGGTGGCTGGGACAATTGCGGTTGGACCTGGTTCGGTTGAAGCTGTAGCAGTGATTGTTGATTTGGTGAACACTGATTCTGCATAACCAAAGCCTGTTTCTTCTCCGTTTTCTTATTCTCCACCAGTTGTATTTGATTGAGTTTTCTGAGAGTTTCTTGGTCCTGTTCTTTCTGGTTGTGTTCCTTTTTCCTGTATAGATCCACTTGATGGGCTACATGATCTGTATAGATACCTTTTGCCATGCTTCCAAGTCCAACCACCTCTACCAGTTTGCTCCTTACTGGTGAGGGCAGCCCCATCTGCAGTTTAGCTCGCAAAATTGACTGCTCTATTTGACTCACATCTGGATCATTTCCAGTAATATTTCTCCACACTTGATGAGCTCTTGACACATAGGCTCTCTGATTTTCTTGTTGTTTTAGTGGGTCAATCAGAATGTTGTCAGGATGCACATTTGTTGGAAACGTATCTTTCAGTGCTCTCCACAGCCGATTTCTACTTGCAGCTAACAACTCAGGATCATTCACCGCAGTGCCCATATATCGATTAAGTCCAGCTCTCTGAAAAATGTATTCCATACCTGGAATCCCAAGGAGATTAGCCAAAAGTATCTTAATATCTCCTATGGCAGACTGTGTTCCCACCGTAATTTCTTCCAACTTTGAAATCCAAGGATATGCTCCATCTTGAAGAGTAGGCAGCCTCTCAAGTATATCCGACATATCGGTATTCTACAAAGGCTTATACTCCAGGTTCTGTCCTCGAATTATCACTGGCATCATCTTCTTACTTGTGCTCCCTTTTCTTGGCCGCAATGAATACCTCCTTTTTTTTCCAGCAGTTTTTCCTTCTGTATCTTCAGCTTCTTGAGTTGTTCTTCCAATTCTCTTACTTCTTCTACATTATTCGCCTTATCCAAGCATGATATGCATCGATCTATATCTCTTTCTATTTCTTCTGTGCTAGTCATTGTAGGATAAAATCCTCTTGAACATGAAGCACCTTTAATCTCAAAATCTTCATCTCTGTCTCCATCTTCACTTTCATCAGAGGTCGAATCTCTTGTATCCTTCTTCTTCCAACTTCCATCACCCCTTCTTTCCGCTCTGGCCAACCTCTGTCTGATCACAGGGTCATATCCACCCAGGATCTCTTCTGAATCACTCTGATCATCATCATCATCATCTTCTTCAAATTCCATTCTCCTGAACCTCACTCTACCCTTAGTTTCCAGACATGTCGTTTTCTTCTTTCTTTTGGAGTTTGGATTCATCTTTATGGTCGTTTCTGCTTGTCCTCTCTCTATTATTCGTTCATCTTCATCTCTGATGCAATAATCACCCTCCTGAATTATCACTGGAAGCTGAGGATAGACGTCCTTAAACTCTATTTCTTCCTCGTAAGGTGGGGGTCTTTTTGCTGAATCCTTATGTGAGAAAGGTGTATTGACTTCTGCCATTAGTTTTTCTTTTACCTTTGCCTCTTTTGCCATTTTCTCTATACCTCTATCTCTTTTATCTTTTGTATCTTTTATCAGTTTTGTCCCTCATTTTCAAACAACTTAAGAACACCCAGCTCTATTTGTCTCTTTTCTTTACGTTGTTCCCCTTTATTCTCCTTCTTTTGATCTGCCTTATATGTGGACACGAGCACTTGCATTATTTTAATTACGTCTGGGTTAAGAGTCCCTTCCACTGGCCATGGTTGTTCAATGTCAGGCCAACGTTTATTCCATTTTCCAGATAACCTTGCAATACCATTACCTAAAGGGTTACTATTTTGTACTACATCAACAGGAGTAATTACTTTCATAGTTTTTATGTCCTTTTTCCGCATTGTAAAAACTATTTTATATTCCTTTATTGTGACTTTTTTTGTTTTATTATTATTATTTTAAACTAATTAATTTGTAAACCCAAAAAACGTTAAGCTATGTAGCTTATCTTTCCCTCCTATTTTTTTTATTTTAATTTTTTTGTTGTATTATTTTTTAAATTTTTTAGATTTTATAATAAAAAAATATATATTTTTATTATTATTTTTTTTTCTTCTCCAAATTATTGATTAGTGGCAATCTTACCACATCCGATAAAGAAAAGTAAAGGAAACTAGTCAACTTCAGAGCAATCAAAAAAGAAAGACCTGTAATCCAGCAACACTACAGCACCCACAAACCAATTGCTTAATAAGCACCCTATCACCTTAATTTTACAGAATAATCTCAGTGCTGGATTTCCAAAACAACTCTAATCAAAACAACCCACGGACAAAAAAAATTCAATGTGCAATTCTCAATTACATCAATTGATCAGTCTGTTGCCACGTCCCTGCTAAATGGTCACAACATGAAATATTTTAGGCATACACAAACTGGCCTTAATTGGACTGGATCCGGGACAACACACGCTGTCACGTGACGCACTGGTCAGCACCTCCTCTCTCTCTGTCTCCTCCTTCTCGTCTCTCACACCACAGGAGAACAAAAGAAACAGACAACAATTTAGTATTTTATGTACTCACTGGGTTATTTCAACCATAAAATACAGATATTAAACTATTGTAGTAATCATCAAATATGTTTTCTTAGTCAAGCAACAGCCGCTTAACAGACAGAATACTTTATTCGTGTGTATTCAAATCTCCCCCTTAATTTTTTCAGCTATAAGTCTGCGTGTCACAGCAGCTCAGTGCAGGCAGGGGAGTGGCATATTCACTCTGTTTAACTGCAAACCCCTACAACTCCACACATGAAACTCCACACTAGAACTCCACAGTTCATTTATTAGTGTGTCTTCAGAGTGAGATGAGCACTCCCGCAAGCAATTTTTCTCTAAGTCAAACAGCAGACAGACTAGCTGTCTCTCCGTTCTTTCCAAAAAAACACATTTACCACACATACAACAGTAACACTGAACAAAACGCACAAACCAACACAAAACATAGAACACAAATTCTACTTCGAAGTTACTTAACTTTACTTTAGTCTATTTTCTCTCTCCTCTTTCTTCACCCATTCTACTCCAATCTGCAGATTTATAGTTATTTTCTTATCCATTACAAATCCTCTCTATACAATCATAACGTCCTCCCGGGGGCTCATAGATTTTAACAAATTTGAAAATGTTCTCTCAAATGGAGACTCATACGTTTTTAACCGTAATTAACATATTTCCTTACAAAAAACTAAAACCTCTGTTCTCAACCAAAACATATATATGTATATATATCTAACATAAAATCTTATCATAGCATGAGTCGAGCTGTAGCTCAGCTGGTAGAGCACGGCGCTTGTAACGCCAAGGTAGTGGGTTCGATCCCCGGGACCACCCATACACAAAAATGTATGCACGCACGACTGTAAGTCGCTTTGGATAAAAGCGTCTGCTAAATGGCATATTATTATTATATTATATAACTCTCTGCACAATCCACACAGCTCAAACAAAGCAGAGACATCTTTATTTGCGCACACACACACTCTCTTTCTCTCTCTCACACATGAAAACTATTCAATCAACAAGAATGCATCCATTCATACAATTCCAAAAGCATGCTTCCGCCGCTCCTATTCCTTTATTTTCCTTCCTAAATGTGTGCTACCTTGAGTTGCAGATATTCAATAAGAGGCTACTTCGGACATATACCTCGTCAACTATATACCGAGAGGTAACATACAATTGAATGTGTATTCTACAAACTCACAGTCCCTTGGAACTGACCCGAAAATTCACCTAGTGACTTCCCAGGATTTGTGGCCCATCTAATGATCGCCTCATTTGAGGGCTTCCGTAGATCAGCGACGTCCTAATCAGTATACCTTTTTCCTTAGTTCTTTGTCCCTTATTCCTTTATTCTATTCCTTTTTCCTTTAATTTTATTCAAGCCAAATTTCCCTGGGCCCAGTGTTATCAATTCCTTTTTTCCTTAGATCCTTTATCATATTCATACTCCCCCCTGTTTGCGTTGTTTCCAACGCAAACAAATGTAGAAATTTAGAACAGAATCTCATCACACAGCAATCACAGCATGGCACACACAGGTTCTTCACGGTGCATTCCTTCAACGCACACACAGCCACACGAACTGACCAGCGCCCAAAGTTGTGAGAAAGCTTACCTTATCTGCCGGCCTCTGGAGCGGGAGTCAGTTCGGAGCCCATGATGTAACGCTGAAACAGACGCAACTCGTCCCAAAATCCTTGTCGCCAATTTCTTTGGTGGCCGAACGATGCTGCGATGATGTGTTGATAAGAAATCCGCTGACACTGTACTTAATTATAATGGTTTATTATATCAAAGATTTCAGCATCAATTTACAGACTTCTGCATAATCTGGAGAGCAACAAACCCAATCTCAAATATGATCACTCTCTCCTTCCTTTGTTCAAATATGTTATATATATACCCTATGCCCTATGTAACATAAGATGACGTGTTTTGAATAGACCAATCCCTGGCCTCCACATATCCCAATGTCCACTGTTTTAGGGGGCCCCTATAGTAATACTTTCCAGATGTTTCAGCAAAGTAAAGTAAAGTTCATTTAACCAACAATATGAAAACCTCAGATACTACAAGTGCATCGATGATGTCGTCCCCACAGTTACCGTATGTACATATCCCAACCAGAAGCCATGGATTACAGGCAACATCCATACTGAGCTAAAGGCTAGAGATGCCGCTTGCAATGAGTGGGACATTAATCCGCATGCTTATAAGAAATCCCGCTACGCCCTCCGGCGAACCATCAAACAGGCAAAGCGTCAATGAAGGACTAATATCGAATCCTACTACACCGGCTCTGATGTGGAAGGGCTTGCAAACTTCCTGTCTCTTGCTAAAACTTAGTTAACTATAACATTTCCTCATACTCAGCTGGGAGGACCACAAAAAGTGTTGTCTCTGTGAAGAGTTGCATCATGTGAAGGAAGCAAGGAAGGAAGCGTTTGTGCAGATGAAAATAATATAGTGGAGATGAGAAGTATAACTTCTACGTTATGGGTTCAGATAGTGGTAATAAGCCCAAATAGGAGTGATAAGGTGTGCTGCAGAGGCATTGTTAAGAAGCTCATTGCCATCCATGGAGCAGCTGTGGCGAGGCAGAGAATGAAACTAGTCCATCTTCAACAGCCTTGATCTCTCCAGTCAAGGCTTAGGTCTGGAAAGTAATCACAAAATCCTCCCAGTTACTCACAACCGAATGGAGTGAACAGAGAGAGAGTAGAGAGAGAGAGAGAGTAGAGAGAGAGATTAGAGAGAGAGAGAGAGAGAGAGAGAGAGAGAGAGAGAGAGAGAGAGAGAGAGAGAGAGAGAGAGAGAGAGAAATAAAGGAAGAAGGAGAGGGAGCATAGAGAGAATGAAAGAGGGTGAAAGAGAGAGAGTGATAGAATGAGAGAGAGCTTGTCTTTTTGTCTGCATTCTCCTTAAGATTGTATGTGTCTGTGTTTAATAGACTTGCATTGTTGAGAGCATGTCTTGAGTCTCGTTGTCAGGACTGAGAGTGTGACTGAGCTTTACTTACAACACAAAGCTAATCAGAAGGCTTTCACTCTCCATGCAGATTTAGCTTGTGGGATGCTCACATGTTCCCTGAATAAAGACCCTGAAGTTCTCATACAATACCACTTTCATGGATGTGAAAATATTTAGTGGAACAATGAAAGTCAATAAACCAAAGTCGCTCATTAGACACTAGGGGTGAAAGGGGATGTGGTGCAGAGGGAGATGCAGCTAATCTGGACCCTATAGAATAATCTCATTTAGAAAATGTACATAACAAGGGGATTATGCTGTCTATGAGAAATATAGCTGGTCTTTGAATAAATCATTTAATGCAATGAAGTTGTTTAATTTTTTAACTAACCCTTGCATCTTGGGCCTCTGTGCCTTGAATGAGAAAATGAACAAGACTCCAACAGACTGTGTCAGTGTCATCTGAGGGACATGGTGGGTTAGCGGATTTATGTGGAGATTTTGTTTGCCGAAACAATAGAAAATGTCTGGTTCTGGTATGGTCTGTTGCTCAATTCAGCTGCTTTGCATTGACTCATTTCATTTGGAGGTTTTCACTTGTTTCCTACTCTATACACAGCAGGCTACTAAACAGCTGTTCCCTCATATTTTCTTATCATTTGGCTTAGTAGTTCTAGTTTACTTTGTCATTAATGTATAAACAGACAGATGTTTTCTATGGATCAAATTACTTCAGCTGTAGTAATTGTTAATCATTTTGGAATGCGACATCTCATGCTCAGTTGGAGGCGGTGGCTTAGCACACATGTAGGTGGCAGTGGGCATTGCAAGGCGGATCACTTAGCAGCTGGTATGTGTGTGTGTGTGTGTGCTTGCATTTCTTTGTGTGTGAGGCTGAAGGTCAGCGAACGAGGGTCAAGCTGAGAGAACTCACACTCAATGACAGTGCCTTCAGAAAGTATTCCTACTCCTTGAGTTATTCCATATTTTGTTGTGTTACAGCCTGATTTCAAAATGGATTAAATATATGTTTTTTTCTCACGCATCTGCGCACAATACCCCACAATGTGAAACATGTTTTTATAAATGTTTGCACATTTATTGAAAATGAAATACAGAAATATCTCATTTACATAAGTATTCACACCCCTGAGTCAATACTTAGTAGAAGCACCTTTGGCAACGATTACAGCTGTGAGTCTTTCTGGGTAAGTCTCTAAGAGCTTTCCACACCTGGATTGTGCAACATTTGCCAATTTTTCTTTTTAGAATTCTTCAATTCTTCTGTCAAACCATTTTCAGGTTTCGCCATACATTTTCAAGTAGAGTTAAGTCAAAACTGTAACTCGGCCACTCACTGTCTTCTTGGTAAGCAGCTCTAATGTTAATTTGTCCTTGTGTTTTAGGTTATTGTCCTGTTGAAAGTTGAGTTCATCTCCCAGTGTCTGAAGCAGACTGAACCTGATTTTCCTCTAGGATTTTGCCTGTGCTCTATTCCTTTTATTTTTTATCCTGAAAAACTCCCCAGTCCATAATGATTACAAGCATACCCATAAGATGATGCAGCCACCACTATGCTTGAAAATATGGAAAGTGGAACTCAGTAATGTGTTGAATTGGATTTGCCCCAAACATAACACTTTGTATTCCACATTTTTTGCAGTATTACTTTAGTGCCTTGTTGAAAACAGGTGCATGTTTTGGAATATTTGTATTATATACCGGCTTCCTTCTTTTCACTCTGTCAATTAGGTTAGTATTGTGGAGTAACTACAATGTTGTTGATACATCCTCAGTTTTCTCCTATCACTGCCATTAAACTCTGTTTTAAAGCCACCATTGGCCTCATGGTGAAATCCCTGAGGGGTTTCCTTCCTCTCCGGCAACTGAGTTAGGAAGGACTCATGTATCTTTGTAGTGAATGGGTGTATTGATACACCATCCAAAGTGTAATTAATAACTTGACCAAGGGATGTTCAATGTCTGCTTTTTTTATTTATACCCATCAACCAATAGGTGGCCTTCTTTGCAAGGTAATGGAAAACATCCCTGGTCTTTGTGGTTGAATCTGTGTTTGAAATTCACTGCTCAACTGAGGGACCTTACAGATAATTGCATGTGTGGGATACAGCAACAAGATATACATTCAAAAATCATGTTAAACACTATTATTGCACACATATTGAGTCCGTCAGTTCTTGCATCCATGGCGCTGTCTATGAATTTAAGTGTGGTAACATTTATTTTGCCCCATCTCTCAGCTCTTTACCAAAACGTTGAAAGAGTGTTGCTTTGTTTTTGTTTAAACAGCAGATTGCCCCTTTAACTTACACGTACAGTATAGCGGTAATATTAGTGTCACTTACACCAAGGACATCCTGTGCATTGTAGCATGCCACTATGTTATCTTAAAAGGGGTTTTGACACAGTCCATGTGTCAAGAGTGACATATGTAAAACATGCTTGAGGTCTCACATGTTTTTGATGTAACTTTTGAACCGCTTAATATCAATCTCTGCTATGTGTAAACTGTATGAGTGTGTTTGTGTTTTTGTGTGTGTGTTTGCGAGTATACACGTGCCTGTGTCTACAATACATAGCCTATGCTATTTGTGTATCAGTGCAGCTTTGCTCACTCTCCCCATTCACACCTGGTTGATGGGTGCTAAAGGGTCCAGGGTGTGAAACTGCAGGGGTCGAGCAGTGGTTGCCAAACCCAAGCCACTGACACATCCAATTGGACACAGAGTTTGATCCACCGTGTCTGTGATAGAGGAAAATCTTACTTCTTACACAACCTCTTAGACTTCTGGTCTTGAAAAGTCTAAGTATTGGATTGTTTCTTACAGCATGGGTTTTTTTTAGTGGATTGAGGACACTCATTACTTTTCTGTTCAGGCTATTACTGCTTATTGCGTGGAACATATCATGTTTATTGGATTATTTTAAAGATCAAACAAAATTAAACCTAGTCTTGGTTGGACTTCAGTACAGAACAACTTAAGTGCTTATTGATTAGTATTTTTTACTAATCTTTAGATTTTCCTCCCACTAACTTCAAAGCCTTTGGTAAACCTTAGCTCCTGTACTGTAATTATCCTGGGATTTACTATATTGGTCCAAAGTCTAAGATATCGTGAGTCTAGACAGTCAGTTATGAGTCATCAAGGCTTACACCTTATGAAAGGTATTATCTTTAATATATCTTCAATATCTACCAAACTCACGCAAAGGCACTGACTGTCCTTGGCGCCTGGCCTCTCAATTAGAGAAAATTGTCTATATTAACTTTGAATTGCATACCTATTGTTTGAAACATAACCATATAAAATCTAGTGAAGTACAATTCCATCTACAGACCTTCCCATAGCTTCTGAAATATAAATCTATGGGATTTTCAGTGTCAGCCCTGTCTGGTAGCATGGTTCTGGGATGCTGCAGAGTGTCTTTTGATATTTGGAATAAAAGTGGGCTGGTCACACTGTGATGTCTGGAATAGATTATATGCTCAGGAGGTGAGGTGGTCAGTGGAGAATGACCCTGTCTTTAAGTGAGTGCACTCTTAGAAAAAAAGGTGATAAGTAGAACCATACAGGGTTCTTTGGTTTGTCCCCATAGGGGAACCCTTTTTGGTGCTGGTTAGAACCCTTTGCAAACGGTTCTATCTAGAACCCTCTATGTAGGGTTCTTCAATGAACCCCCTGTATATGGTTCTACCTAGAACCCTCTATGAAGAGTTCTGCCTAGAACCCTCTAAGAAGGGTTCTACTGAGAACCCTTTTATCTTTGGAGGGTTCTTCCTAGAACCCTCTATGAACGGTTCCACCAGCCTGATTAGCCTTTAAAATGTCATTATTTATGACAATACATTACATACACTGAGTATACCAAACATTAGGAACACCTTCCTAATATTGAGTTGCACACACCGAGGTCGGGGCATGGACTCTACAAGGTGTCGAAAGTGTTCCACAGGGATGCTGGCCCATGTTGACTCCAATGCTTCCCACAGTTGTGTCAAGTTGGCTGGATGTCCTTTGGGTGGTGGACCATTCTTGATACACACAGGAAACTGTTGAGCGTGAAAAACCCATCAGTGTTGCAGTTCTTGACACAAACCGGTGTGCCTGGCACCTACTACCGTACCCTGTTCAAAGGCACTTAAATCTTTTGTCTTGCCCATTCACCCTCTGAATGGAACACATACACAATCCATGTCTCAATTGTCTCAAGGCTTAAAAATCCTTCTTTAACCTGTCTCCTCTTTATCTGCACTGATTGAAATTAATTTAACAAGTGACATCAATAAGGGATCATAGCTTTCATCTGGATTTACCTAGTCAGTCTATGTCATGGAAAGAGCAGGTGATATTAATGTTGTGTATACTCAGTGTATATCATAATGCCTGTCTTTGATGGCCTAGTTATACCCTAACACAGTGGTGTTAGGGACCTTCTGTTTTACTGGCCACATCAGGCCTGCAAATCACATTATGCTGGCTTGCAAAGTGATGTGTAATTCCTATTGGAATCCAACCAGAGTTAGGATATCCAACAATTAGAATTGTTAATCACCCACAACCTGCATTCAGAATGAGTGCCAGGGTAGGGAAGAATGAATACTGAGACTACCTCAATTATCTAAACTGGAACAACCATTTCAGTAACGGGTGCATTAAATCCAATTACTAACAGATTGGATTAGTTTAGAAAACTGTATGTTATTTGTCTTTGTGTAGCATAACATGAATCAACCAATCAATGTACATGCAAAAACACAGATATTACAGTAAAACAAATTCTGAAAATCTCCCTGCAATAGAGCATGCTGGGAAATATTATATACAGTTGAAGTCGGAAGTTTACATACACCTTAGCCAAATACATGTAAACTCAGATTTTCACAATTCCTGACATTTAATCCTAGTAAAAATTCCCTGTTTTTGGTCAGTTAGGATCACCACTTTATTTTAAGAATGTGAAATGTCAGAATAATAGTAGAGAGAATGATTTATTTCAGCTTTTATTTATTTCATCACATTCCCAGTGGGTCAGAAGTTTACATACACTCAATTAGTATTTGGTAGCATTGCCTTTAAATTGTTTAACTTGGGTCAAACATTACGGGTAGCCTTCAACAAGCTTCCCACAATAAGTTGGGTGAATTTTGGCCCATTCCTCCTGACAGAGCTGGTGTAACTGAGTCAGGTTTGTAGGCCTCCTTGCTCACACACGCTTTTTCAGTTCTGCCCACACATTTTCTATAGGATTGAGGTCAGGGCTTTGTGATGGCCACTCCAATACCTTGACTTTGTTGTCCTTAAGCCTTTTTGCCACAACTTTGGAAGTATGCTTGGGGTCATTGTCCATTTGGAAGACTCATTTGCGACCAAGCTTTAACTTCCTGACTGATGTCTTGAGATGTTGCTTCAATATATCCACATAATTTTCCTTCCTCATGATGCCATCTATTTTGTGAAGTAAACCAGTCCCTCCTGCAGCAAAGCACCCCCACATCATGATGCTGCCACCCCCGTGCTTCACGGTTGGGATGGTGTTCTTCGGCTTGCAAGCTTTCCCCTTTTTCCTCCAAACATAACGATGGTCATTATGGCCAAACAGTTCTATTTTTGTTTCATCAGACCAGAGGACATTTCTCCAAAAAGTACGATCTTTGTCCCCATGTGCAGTTGCAAACCATAGTCTGGCTTTTTTATGGCGGTTTTGGAGCAGTGGCTTCTTCCTTGCTGAGCGGCCTTTCAGGTTATATCGATATAGGACTTGTTTTACTGTGGATATAGATACTTTTGTACCTGTTTCCTCCAGCAACTTCACAAGGTCCTTTGCTGTTGTTCTGGGATTGATTTTCACTTTTCACACCAAAGTACGTTCATCTCTAGGAGACAGAACGCGTCTCTTTCCTGAGCGGTATGATGGCTGCGTGGTCCAATGGTGTTTATACTTGCGTAGTATTGTTTGGACAGATGAACGTGGTACCTTCAGGCATTTGGAAATTGCTCCCAAGGATGAACCAGACTTGTGGAGGTCAAAAATACAAATTCTGAGGTCTTTGCTGATTTCTTTTGATTTTCCCATGATGTCAAGCAAAGAGGCACTGAGTTTGAAGGTAGGCCTTGAAATACATCCACAGGTAAACTTCCAATTGACTCAAATGATGTCAATTAGCCCATCAGAAGCTTCTAAAGCCATGACATCATTTTCTGGAATTTTCCAAGCTGTTTAAAGGCACAGTCAATTTAACGTATGTAAACTTCTGACCCACTGGAATTGTGATACAGTGAATTATAAGTGAAATAATCTGTCTGTAAACAATTGTTGGAAAAATTACTTGTGTCATGCACAAAGTAGATGTCCTAACCGACTTCCCAAAACGATAATTTGTTAACAAGAAATGTGTGGAGTGGTTGAAAAACAAGTTTTAATGACTCCAACCTAAGTGTATGTAAACTTCCGACTTCAACTGTATGGTTCTATGTAGAACCCTTCTTCCCTTCCAAATAATCATTATTGCCTTCCAAAGAATCATCAAAGAACCCTTTCTTCCAAAAATGGTTCTTATGATGTTAAAGGTTCTAGGTAGAACACTTTGCCTTGTAAAGAACCCTTGTCTTCCAAAAAGGGTACTTCTGATCAAAACGGTTCTTGTAGAACCCCATCCTTCCGCAAATAACCCTTTTGGAACCCTTTTTTCTAAGAGTGTGGAGAGAAACCAATAGGTGGAACGTTTCTGTAGAATTTGTTTTATCAAGGCCTCTCACCCCTTGCAGAAGTTTACTTTATCTTGTGTGAGCGTGTCAACATGACCTCTTTCCTTTGTGAGTTTTGTAAGTATTAGCTTGAGAGAGTAAGTGACTAAGTGCTTTATGTTTGGGCTGGTGTTAAGGTGGTGCTAGTGTCAAACGCATGTTAGTTTGCTATATCGCAATGTAAAAACTGTTGCACTGGCATTTTCCAGCCCTAACGCCAGGTTCAGAAATTTACCTGTCTAACATCAGCATGCTTGGGCTCAGATGGGAGGGGTGGAAATATTTGAATCCGTAAAAACATGATACAAAGTGCTAATTTCAGACAGTGATGGTAGGGATATTTAAGACCAACCAAAAGTTGGTTTTAGCGGTAGTTGGTTGTGGAATTAATTTTGATGATGGAAACACAGCCTATCCAGCCTTGACACACACTGCCCATTATGCACATGGAACAAGGTGTGCTTTTGGTGCCTGTATACTTCGTATTTAGAAACATAAAACAGTAATGTTTTCTTTTTGTCCTGCTCGATGTAATGAAGTAGGCTAGTCAAGACCGTTGATAAAGTGTTTGGCTCGTGAGACCACTTGGAAATAAATCTTAATCACCAAAGCTTTATTAAAAGATCACATTTGAGAGGAGCTAAACAGTGAGCTGACATTCCCTTTTTATATATCTATTGTAGGCAGGCCTACATTATTTTTGCCATGCTTTGGACGTGCGTAAAACCCCCTCCATGATGTAGGCTACATGTGTCCATGCCCATCATGAAACAAGAGAACCTCTGTGTTTTCAGTTACTAAATATGATTTCCTTTTAGAGAGGTGTGTTTTCTATTACCCTTTGCAGAAGCTTGATTTGTTTGCCATGTGTGTTTGTCTCCTGAGTGAGTTATCGAGTCATAATGTTTGTTGTCTTCCCAAGTTTTACTTTGTACTTACTGTTGATTTTTCCCCCAGTAAAGTATTTACAGTGGGGGAAAAAAGTATTTAGTCAGCCACCAATTGTGCAAGTTCTCCCACTTAAAAAGATGAGAGAGGCCTGTAATTTTCATCATAGGTACACGTCAACTATGACAGACAAAATGAGGAAAAAAAATCCAGAAAATCACATTGTAGGATTTTTAATACATTTATTTGCAAATTATGGTGGAAAATAAGTATTTGGTCAATAACAAAAGTTTCTCAATACTTTGTTATATACCCTTTGTTGGCAATGACACAGGTCAAACATTTTCTGTAAGTCTTCACAAGGTTTTCACACACTGTTGCTGGTATTTTGGCCCATTCCTCCATGCATATCTCCTCCAGAGCAGTGATGTTTTGGGGCTGTCGCTGGGCAACACGGACTTTCAACTCCCTCCAAAGATTTTCTATGGGGTTGGGATCTGGAGACTGGCTAGGCCTCTCCAGGACCTTGAAATGCTTCTTACGAAGCCACTCCTTCGTTGCCCGAGCGGTGTGTTTGGGATCATGGTCATTGTCAAGACCCAGCCATGTTTCATCTTCAATGCCCTTGCTGATGGAAGGAGGTTTTCACTCAAAATCTCACGATACATGGCCCCATTCATTATTTCCTTTACATGGATCAGTCGTCCTGGTCCCTTTGCAGAAAAACAGCCCCAAAGCATGATGTTTCCACCCCCATGCTTCACAGTAGGTATGGTGTTCTTTGGATGCAACTCAGTATTCTTTGTCCTCCAAACACGACGAGTTGAGTTTTTACCAAAAAGTTATATTTTGGTTTCATCTGACCATATGACATTCTCCCAATCCTCTTCTGGATCATCCAAATGCACTCTAGCAAACTTCAGACGGGCCTGGACATGTACTAGCTTAAGCAGGGGGACACGTCTGGCACTGCAGGATTTGAGTCCCTGGCGGCGTAGTGTGTTGCTGATGGTAGGTTTTGTTATTTGTGGTTCTGGGATTTTTGCTCATCGTTCTTGTGATAAATTTTGACCCCACGGGGTGAGATCTTGCGTGGAGCCCCAGATCGAGGGAGATTATCAGTGGTCTTGTATGTCTTCCATTTCCTAATAATTGCTCTCACAGTTGAGTTTGGAGTGTGACTGTTTGAGGTTGTGGACAGGTGTCTTTTATACTGATAACAAGTTCAAACAGGTGCCATTAATACAGGTAACGAGTGGAGGACAGAGGAGCCTCTTAAAGAAGAAGTTACAGGTCTGTGAGAGCCAGAAATCTTGCTTGTTTGTAGGTGACCAAATACTTATTTTCCACCATAATTTGCAAATAAATTCATTAAAAATCCTACAATGTGATTGTCTGGATATTTTTTTCTCAATTTGTCTGTCATAGTTGACGTGTACCTATAATGAAAATTACAGGCCTCTCTCATCTTTTTAAGTGGGAGAACTTGCACAATTGGTGGCTGACTAAATACTTTTCTTCCCCACTGTAGGTTTATTCTAAACCACTGGTTCCTCGTCTGGTTCTCTTCTCTGCTTATCACGACTTCCTCCGAAGCTGCCTCCTCTCCTTGTTCGGGCAGGCTTCGGCGTTCGTTGTCACCGGCCTTCTAGCCACTACCGCTCCTCTTCTCATCATTCCATTAGTTTTGTCTTTTTTTTTTTTACACACACCTGGTTCATATCCCCTCATCAGTCCTTGTATAAGTATTCCCTCTGCCCCCAATGTCTTTGTGGGTGATTGTTTCCATGTGGAGGTGACGATAGCTCAGTGGAGCATTATGTACATTATATTTTGTTTTCCCCAGTGCGCCTTTAAGTCGCACTGTAGTTTTTTTACTCATTGCTGCGAACCGCTGTATTGGCCGAATAAACCATTATTCTGGGATTTACACCTACTGCGCCTGACTCCGTCCAAATCATCCGCTACACTGCTCCTGGGTCCTACCTCACCTTGTCACACCCGCCATATTCTGCGCTGTTTTAATATTATATGCCCATTGGAAGCAATTATGGTGACTGTAAGTGTATTTAGACACATCCTATTTAAAACAAGTTGTTGTTACGTTTAGTTTAGTATTCACTCTATTTTTTGTGAATTTAATCTTGCTTATTGAAAACATTTGGCATGTCCATGCTCGGCCATAATGCAATTAACAGTAGGCCTAGCCCCTATGTAAGTGAGAATGCTATGTATATTTTTTATATTGAAGCCATGCAATTACTTACAACAATGTGGACTGCAAACAGGTTCAAGTTAACATATTTAGCAAAGATGGGATAGGTCTACATTTTGTTATTTTGTTTCTGTAAGCTGTTTAACAAACTATAACAGACTAACATTGGAGTTGATTCCAAGGCAATACATAAAAGACCATAAGTACACAACATGAAGCAACCATATACACTACTAAAAAAAAGGGAACACTAAAATAACACATCCTAGATCTGAATGAATGAAATGAATGAATACTTTTTTCTTTACATAGTTGAATGTGCTGACAACAAAATCACACAACAATTATCAATGGAAATCAAATGTATCAACCCATGGAGGTCTGGATTTGGAGTCACCCTCAAAATTAAAGTGGAAAACCACACTACAGGCTGATCCAACTTTGATGTAATGTCCTTAAAACAAGTAAAAATGAGGCTCAGTAGTGTGTGTGGCCTCCACGTGCCTGTATGACCTCCCTACAACGCCTGGGCATGCTCCTGATGAGGTGGCGGATGGTCTCCTGAGGGATCTCCTACCAGACCTGGACTAAAGCATCCGCCAACTCCTGGACAGTCTGTGGTGCAACGTGGCGTTGGTGGATGGAGCGAGACATGATGTCCCAGATGTGCTCAATTGGATTCAGGTCTGGGGAACGGGCGGGCCAGTCCATAGCATCAATGCCTTCCTCTTGCAGGAACTGCTGACACACTCCAGCCACATGAGGTCTAGCATTGTCTTGCATTAGGAGGAACCCAGGGCCAACCGCACCAGCATATGGTCTCACAAGGGGTCTGAGGATCTCATCTCGGTACCTAATGGCAGTCAGGCTAACTCTGGCGAGCACATGGAGGGCTGTGCGGCCCCCCAAAGAAATGCCACCCCACACCATGACTGACCCACCGCCAAACCGGTCATGCTGGAGGATGTTGCAGGCAGCAGAACGTTCTCCACGGCGTCTCCAGACTCTGTCACGTCTGTCACATGTGCTCAGTGTGAACCTGCTTTCATCTGTGAAGAGCACAGGGTGCCATTTGCAAATTTGCCAATCTTGGTGTTCTCTGGCAAATGCCAAACGTCCTGCACGGTGTTGGGCTGTAAGCACAACCCCCACCTGTGGACGTTGGGCCCTCATACCACCCTCATGGAGTCTGTTTCTGACCATTTGAGCAGACACATGCACATTTGTGGCCTGCTGGAGGTCATTTTGCAGGGCTCTGGCAGTGCTCCTCCTGCTCCTCCTAGCACAAAGGCGGAGGTAGCAGTCCTGCTGCTGGGTTGTTGCCCTCCTACGGCCTCCTCCACGTCTCCTGATGTACTGGCCTGTCACCTGGTAGCGCCTCCATGCTCTGGACACTACGCTGACAGACACAGCAAACCTTCTTGCCACAGCTCGCATTGATGTGCCATCCTGGATGAGCTGCACTACCTGAGCCACTTGTGTGGGTTGTAGACTCCGTCTCATGCTACCACTAGAGTGAAAGCACCGCCAGCATCCAAAAGTGACCAAAACATCAGCCAGGAAGCATAGGAACTGAGAAGTGGTCTGTGCTGCAAAACCAGTCCTTTATTGGGGGTGTCTTGCTAATTGCCTATAATTTCCACCTGTTGTCTATTTCCATTTGCACAACAGCATGTGAAATGTATTGTCAATCAGTGTTGCTTCCTAAGTGGACAGTTTGATTTCACAGAAGTGTGATTGACTTGGAGTTACATTGTGTTGTTTAAGTGTTCCCTTTATTTTTTTGAGCAGTGTATTTACCATGGCGCACGTTCTGATTTGCCAGTGAGGGGCCAAGCCTTGACACACTCACAACTTGTTTATTCATCAAAACCAAGCCAACTGCGCTGATAATTGTGCTTGTGAAAATAGCAAAAATATTTCTGACATACCCCGAACCTATCGCACTACCACCCAGCGCTTAGAATGACCATTGCGTTAGGTTTGTTAAAATAGAGACATAGAAGTGCATAAATCT
Organism: Coregonus clupeaformis; assembly: GCF_020615455.1. NCBI lineage: Eukaryota > Metazoa > Chordata > Actinopteri > Salmoniformes > Salmonidae > Coregonus > Coregonus clupeaformis. The sequence continues at coordinate 55,428,880 of NC_059192.1, forward strand.
TCCATTGACAGAAATAGTGAGGGCCATTGCCTGTCTTACTCTCTCTACTTAACTTTAGAAAGCAACAAGGCTCCCTCTCCCTCCCCAGTAATATTATTTGTAATATTATCAGAAGAGTAATTTATTACCTAAATATTCCAAAAAGATTTCCCTCTCAAGTTACTGAAGTGGAAATATGTATGAAAATACCTTGTTTTGAGATTTACAAACCTGTCTTCCACTTTAAATAAAATTCTTAAAGATCCATTATTCAAATGGTTTGTGTCCAAGTCAGAGGAAGATAATGTGTCCTCATGATTGCAACACAGCTGCATCAAACATGCTGTGCCCCAAACATGAACCATACTCTTTAATGGGGAATTTAGAGATGGATAAATAATAATCCTCTGACTCGCCATCACTACTCCCTGGATACTCATTCATGTATGATGCCGCATTAGGCAATTTTCTTTACTTATGAAATTATAACGTGTTACACTGTGATTAAAACTTCCAAAGATACACACCATCCTATTTAGTTTTATTGCTAAATGCTCTGCTTGCGTCTATGTGCTAGTGTAGTGAGGCATGTGTTAAACTCAGTACATTACAAATGTAGTTTGCCAGCATATGGCTTGGTTCAGGGTTCTATAACTAAGTTCATTTTAACCTCATCATGTGAATACTGCATATGCCTTGCTACAGACGGGGAGCAGAATTACTTCTGAACATATGCATTTTGTCTTGCAAAAATTGTAGAGAAGGTGGCTTCTCATCAACAAGGTCAGGATGTGTTGTGGTGTAGTACTGGTACCCTAACAAGCATGCCAATCAACCAGGGCACAATTGGTTGGATTCCTCTTGCCAATGCCAAGGCCAAAATTCCAATGCTGTGTTTCTGGCTAGTACTCGAGTGCTGCAGTGTCGGATTCTAATCATGATTAAAAAGCAAGGATGAAAATCATCCGATACTTAAGAGTGGCTCTTGAGGAACATAATTTGGTAATGCCTGGGGCTAGCCCAAATGAGCCTTGATGTAACTTTCTCTGCAAAGGGATTTAGAAGTTTTAGAGAGTATGTAGACCCTGATCATTATGCTGCTGTGTAACATGACTGTTGGTTGAGGCATGGTGCTTGCAACACCATGGTTGAAGGTTTGATTTTTGCATGGGCTACAGACTGAACATAAATGTGTTAAATAAATGTAATTTGCAATGTATACTTTTTTTGGGTGCAAAATTACAATATAACATAACATGCTGCTACTTCTGTGCAGGCACAGTTCTGGTGGAGAATATGCAGATCAACGGGAGAGCAGAGGACCCAGGCAGGACCATCTCTCTGACCCTGCTGGACAACTATGCCCACTGGGTCATCCTGGACCCCCTCAGACAGAGACTGTTCCTCAACAGCACCGGACGTGTCCTGGACAGAGATGTGAGTATGGACCCGGCCCCAGGTTGGGTTGGGATACTGTAGTTTGTGGAGGCAAAGGGTCTTGCTAAGATATGCTTACAAACACAAGCATAGACATACAGTGCTGTGAAAAAATATTTGCCCCCTTTCTAATTTTCTCTACTTTTGCATGTTTTTGATACTGACTGTTATCAGATCTTCAACCAAAACCTAATATTAGATCAAGGGAATCTGAGTGAACAAATAACACAACAATTGCATACCTTTTTCATTTATTTCGTAAACAAAGTTATGTAACACCCAATGCCCCTGTGTAAAAAAGTAATTGCCCCCTTACACTCAATAACTGGTTGTGCCACCTTTAGCTGCAATGACTCCAACCAAACGCTTCCTGTAGTTGTTGATCAGTCTCTCACGTCACTGTGGAGGAATTTTGGTCCACTCTTCCATGCAGAACTGCTTTAACTCAATGACATTTATTTTCAAGCATGAACTGCTCATTTCAAGTCCTGCCACAACATCTCAATTGGGATTAGGTCTGGACTTTGACTAGGCCATTCCAAAACTTCATATTTGTTGTTTTTTAGCCATTATCATATAAACTTGTTTGTGTGTTTTGGATCTACTGAGTTAAAGTGCTTTGGAGCAGTGTGACAATCTATTTTTCTACAATAATTGCATAATCTGCAGTTTATTGATCGGTTTATTGATTGATAAATTGGTTGATTTACTGTTTCTCTTTTTCTCCCTTTCTCTTTCTTTCTTTCTTTCTTTCTTTCTTTCTTTCTTTCTTTCTTTCTTTCTTTCTTTCTTTCTTTCTTTCTTTCTTTCTTTCTTTCTTTCTTTCTTTCTTTCTTTCTTTCTTTCTTTCTTTCTTTCTTTCTTTCTTTCTTTCTTTCTTTCTTGCCCTTAGCCCCCCTCATATATCTCTACTATCGTGGTGAAGGTCCAGTGCACCAATGAGCTGGTTGGGACAGTGATTCTCCACGAGGTCCGCATTGTTATCAGGGACAAAAATGACAACACGCCTCGCTTTCAACAGCAGCACTACTATGTAGCCGTCAACGAGGTGAGAGTTACTACAACAAATATTGCTTTTTTCTTTAGTGAGCATTTCTTTATACCCAGGGTAAGTCATTCAACCTGATTCCTCAAATGAGGTTTGCAAGTCATCATGACCCTTCCAACAGAGGTCAACAAAGCCCAGAGGCCTTACAGAAAGTGACTCCTATACTGACTACTGTAGTAGCAATTATGTAGTAAATTCACACTTCATTCTTTGAATACAAAGAAAGGTCAAGGTTTGGTGATAATTTAAATTAAGGACCTACCTGATTAAAGAGTCAAAGCATTTTTGATGTAGGCACAGTGAAATAGAGTGTAGACTACTCTGCAGCAACAGGAGGATTCTGCACTGGGTTCCCCCATGTTATTTCTCTCTGTTTCTATTTCTCCATCTCTCATTATTTTGTTGTTATGCCTTCGGCACGGAGACAGAGTAAAACATAACAACAGCTATTATACGCATGTTAGGTAGCAGCTTCCCAGGATAATAAAACAATAGCAGATCCTCAGATCTTCAGAATATCTGTTATTTCTCTGGTGCATGAAATTGCTCTGACACATGGACAGTGGCACGCTAGTTTGCATGTTCCCAGTAAATCATGGGATTGCTGTCTGTGTGCTCTCCATGATATAGATGTCATAGATGTCACATAGATGTCACCATATTCCCTGTGTGCACCCGAAAGCTCAACAATTATGCTTTTGACTAACAACATCAGCTCTGTATGTGTGTGTGTGCGCGTGTGCTTGTACATGCGCATGTGTGTAATACTCCATGTGAATCTATGTGCTTTTGTATGTGTGTGTGTGAGTGTTTTTCTATTTGATTTAAGACAAAGTGATAGCTGTGTGAGTCAATTCTCTCGTTACCAGTCCAGACAGAGAGCACAGTGGAATATCAAATGCTATTTTGTGTTAGGCATCACTGTGTTTAGAATTCTAAAATCTGTTTTAGCAAAATCAGTCAGTGATATCTACATCTATATCTACACCTATACAAATTTGCTTTAACAAGCTGTTAACTACCCATATCAAACAAGGATTATTTTGACTGAAACTTGCATTTTGACCAAAAGGTCTGTAGAACTGAACAAGCAAATTATGTGTATATTTGCATACTCCTTTGAAGATTGATTTTAATCTCCTACGTTTGAAGATATAACTCATACTGAAATTACCATGGTTCTCCTACATCATAGATCCCAGCTGTCAGATGAAAATAGAAGTTATAGTTTAATACATTTAATTTCATATTGAGTGTCACTGACAAATACGCTAGTTCTTTCTGTTTGTCTCTTTTCCTAAATGTCATCACTGTACAACTACATTACGTTAATGACACTAGACATTTGAGATGTCTTATTATTTCAGCTAGCAAAACCTGATTTTGACATGACACCTGTATCGAGGGGCTCAGAGTCAGACACTGTGTTGTCTAGAGTAGACAATCATGACTGTTGTCTCCTTTGTGGACACTTCCTTTGTTTTATGTACTTCACACTGAGGGTATGTTATCCCAGGAAACACTACTCCCAGAACAGCTTTCTGAGTCAGACACCGCTGCTGTCAAACTGCTCCTGAACTGAGCTGAACTCCCCTCGAGGCCCCTCTCTCTCCAGCATCTCTCTGAGAGGTTGTTATGGCTGTCAGTGGGGTGCAGAGGCCCCCAGAGAAACACTCATTCATTGCTGCTGACGACAATGTTTTCAGTTCAAATCAGTTAATTCATTCACTCTTTCTATAGCATAACAACAAAGGTCTAAACTTCTAACACTTCTGGCAGTATTTGGCCATCTTCTATAGAAGACACACTGTGTCCCTGTGATCTTGGGAGGGGTAGTAATTTCTGTGAGATGTAACATAGAGCTGTTACAATGTCCAGACAGAGTGACATGCCTGTTGACAGTTTGCTCTCTTTATCTCTGCCTCCAGCTCACTCCTGCCGGAACCATCATATTTACAGGCTTCGGTGGAGACAATGGGGCCACAGACATCGATGATGGGCCTAACGGACAGATAGAATATGGCATCCAGTACAACCCCAACGACCCAGTACGTGGATGTAATGCCTTCTGACTGCAGACTGTGACTTATTTAAGCAATAGGACTAAAGGATAGTGGAACAAAGTCTGTTGTTAATAAAAAGTATGAGTGAACACTCTCTCTCACTCTCTCTCTCTCTCTCTCCCAGGTGTCTAATGAAACTGTGGTTGTAGGGAATACTCTCTATGGGTACATTGTTCTGGCTGAGAGACTAAACTACGAAGAGAGAACACGCTACCTGGTCATTGTTCAAGCCAACGTGAGACACTTTGCTATTTCCTTTGTTTGTTTGTGTGTTCCAGAAGCCAGAAGTGTGTAGGCGCATGCATGTGTGTTTGTGTATATTGCATATGAATGAATAATATTGATCCTCTTGAAATAGTTTTTTGTAAAGATTTTACTTGGTATCTTGGTATTGACAGTGTGAAGCTTGATTGAATAATATTCTGATAGAGTTTACGTTTTTTTGCCCTGGCTAAGGGAATGGATTGGCGTTTTGCAAGGTTTTGGACTGAACGGTTGGTTTATGGCAGCCATACTCAACAGGCGGACCCTGGGGGGGGGGGGGGTTATCTAAATCTTGCAGTTATCATGGCCAGATGATGTGCCCATGGGGGCCTCTACACCCACGGGGACACATTGATTTTGTTGAGTCACTCAGGTATCATATAAACACACATAAAACATGGAATAATTTGTATAATAGCAGGAGATGAGCTTAAAAACAAAGTCGAAGAGTTTGGGGTCGCGAGGTGGGGGTTTGCTACTACGCCAATAAATGACAATATCCATCCGAACCTTTGCCACCTAGGAATTTTGTGTGACTGGACCTTCTCAAATAGTAGTTAAGTACCCCTGGTTTATGGACTTGTTTTTGTCCAAATCGTTTAGATTGGAATATGGGGTAAATTAGTGATCAATACTTACATTGGTGTTTGCTTCTTTAAGTTTGCCATCACCAGACAAACCAAAACCTTACTAGTTAGCTATCTGTTATTACTCAAAGGAAAATGTACATAATTGGAAGGAAAGATAACTGCTGCTGCTGATTTCACGTTTGCAATTATAGTACATGTTTTGCAAACTTTTGTTTATCCATAAATGAAAGTATCAGCCTCTAGACGCTTTGATTGTTTGAGTGTTTTGAATTCATTGCTTGACTGACTGTGTGTATAGTCCTGGAATAAAAGCGGCATAATTGTCATTGCTTGTGAGTTATTAAACTATTTTGTTGGATGTACAATGCTGGTCTTAATCTTGTATTAAAAAGATGTCTGCAATCCAGGGATCAAGTTTATGATGTTTCATGGAAATATTGTAAATGTGTGTGGCTCTACAGAATAAACAAAAATACACAGCAATGAGTAAACAGGGCATTTAGAGTAGACAGTTAAATAATGGCATAAGAATACATACAGTACAGCTGTAATAGAAATAGACTAGCTTAACATATACTGTACGTATACTTATACACATCATCTATGCACTACAATGCTGATGACTGGTTAGTGAAATAATAACAGGGATAATTTACAGGAGATAACAGCTATAACTACCACAGACACCACGTAGTACAGTTAAATGGCTGAAATAGGCTGGTACATACAGCCTTCACACGTCAATTAACTACACTGAACAAAAATATAAACACAACATGCAACAGAGTTTTATTTTATTTATTTATTTATTTAACTAGGCAAGTCAGTTAAGAACACATTCTTATTTACAATGGCGGCCTACACTGGCCAAACCCGGACCAATTGTGCGCTGCCCTATGGGACTCCCAATCATGGCCGGTTGTGATACAGCCTGGAATCGAACCAGGGGATCTGTAGTGACGCCTCAAGCACTGAGATGCAGTGCCTTAGACCGCTGCTCCACTTGGGAGTTACAGTTCATTTAAGGAAATCAGTCAATTGAAATTAATTAATTAGGCCCTAATCTATGGGTTTCACATGACTGGAAATACAGATGTGCATCTGTTGGTAACAGATACCGTAAAAAGAAAAGTAGGGCGTAGATCAGAAAACCAGTCAGTATCTGGTGTGACCACCATTTGCCTCATGCGGATAGAGTGGATCATGCTGTTGATTGTGGCCTGTGGAATGTTGTCCCACTCCTCTTCAATGGCTGTGCGAAGTTGCTGGATATTGGCGGGAACTGGAACACACTGTCGTACACGTCAATCCAGAGCATCCCAAACATGCTCACTGGGTGACATGTCTGGTGAGTATGCAGGCCATGGAAGAACTGGGACATGTTCAGCTTCCAGGAACTGAGCACAGATTCTTGCAACATGGGGCCGTGCATTATCATGCTGAAACATGAGGTGATGTTGGGGGATGAATGGCACGACAATGGGCCTCAGGATGTCTTCACAGTATCTCTGTGTATTCAAATTGCCATTGATAAAATGCAATTGTGTTTGTTGTCCATAGCTTATGCCTGCCTGCCCATACCATAACCCCACCACAACCATGGGGCACTCTGTTCACAACGTTGATATCAGCAAACCACTCGCTCACACGATGCCATACACTCTATCTGCCATCTGCCCGGTACAGTTGAAACCAGGATTTATCTGTGAAGAGCACACTTCTGCAGCGTGCCAGTGGCCATCAAATGTGAGCATTTGCCCACTGACGTTGGTTACAACGTCGAACTGCAGTCAGGTCAAGACCCTGGTGAGAACGACGAGCACGCAGATGAGCTTCTCTGAGATGGTTTCTGACAGTTTGTGCAGAAATTCTTTGGTTGTGTAAACCCACAGTTTCATCAGCTGTCCAGGTGGCTGGTCTCAGACGATCCCGCAGGATGTGGAGGTCCTGATCTGGCGTGGTTACACGTGGTCTGCGGTTGGGAGGCCGGTTGGACATACTGCCAAATACTCTAAAACAACTTTGGAGGTGGCTTATGGTAGAGAAATGAACATTCAAGTCTTTGGCAACAGCTCTGGTGGACATTCCTGCAGTCAGCAGGCCAATTACACGCTCCTGCAGAACTTGAGACATCTGTCGCATTGTGTTGTGTGACACAACTGCACATTTTAGAGTGGCCTTTTATTGTCCCCAGCACAAGGTGCACCTGTGTAAAGATCATGCTGTTTAATAAGCTTCTGGATATGCCACACCTGTCAGGTGGATGGATTATCTTGGCAAAGGAGAAATGCTCACTAACAAGGATGCAAACAAATTTGTGCACAACATTTGAGAGAAATAAGCTTTTTGTGCATATGGAACATTTCTGCCATCTTTTATTTCAGCTCATGAAACATGGGACCAACACTTTACATGTTGCGTTTCTATATATGTTTTGTATAAGAAGGGTGTGTACCTGCGTGCACAACCACACTGGGGCCATGAGGCAAAGGCATGCACACTAGCATGATGTAGCATGTAACACTTAGTTGTAGCATAACACTAATAAAGAGATGCCACTGCAGTTACACACGACCACATAATGTTACAACTACATAATAAGTAATATACATAAGTATTTACACGCAATATGGCAAAATAGTTGGCTTTCCTACCTATACAGACATCAAAGGGGAATATGACATAGTAAGCTAACAGCTGCACCAGCAGCTAACATTACCTGTACCGATAAAGGGTGGAATAAACTCTACTACAGGCTGTTAACACTCGGGCTTTGAATATAATTACGATAGCATAAACATGTTGGTGAAACAGTACTCACTAGTATCTGAATGCACACACAACAGTTAGAGACACTCTTCACATGGACACCTTCTCCGTAGGCAAAGTAATTCACTCTGGTTTGAAGGGGGAGGGGGAGTGAGATGTGTGAACTGCTAAACTGTGATTGGCTGAGAAAGTGGGTTACTGCATAGATACACAAATTAACCACATAATGGATAAAGAGGTTAACTGCATGGGTGACGAGGCACCCAGAACTGCAGGGAAAATTGTACAGTGGCGATGTAGAATTTTGTGTTCTGGATTATGAAAGGATAGAGACAACTCCTTCACAAGACGTGACCTTGGGAGTATAAGGTTCGTTCTGCCAAAGCGTAGTTCTGAGATATTGAGCATCAACGTTTTCACATCCCAACAACTGTTTTGTAGTGTATTCTTCTTTCATAACCCTTTAAGGTCCTCACCTTAACACTAGAACCGCTGGGCCTCGATGGACCGCCCTTGATACACACAGGAAATTGTCGAGTGTGAAAAACCCAGGTGCGTTGCAGTTCTTGACACAAGCCGGTGCCCCTAGCCTCTACTACCGTACACCGTTCAAAGGCACTTAAATATTTTGTCTTGCCCATTCACCCTCTGAATGGCACAAATACACAATCCATGTCTCAATTGTCTCAATGCTTAAAAAACATTCTTAAACCTATCTCCTCCCCTTCATCTACACTTATTGAAGTGGATTTAACAAATTATATAAATAAGGGATCATAGCTTTCACCTGGATTCACCTTGTCAGTCTGTTTAACGTTTTGTACACTCAGTGTATGCTATCGCAAAAGTAATAATTTGGTTGTGTTTATGAAGGCCTTGGGTAACATTATAATACTGTTTTTATTTTATTTCAAACAACACAATAGCAATTTAGTTAGTTTATGTTACTGTAGGCCAGGGGTACTCAACTACTATTTGAGAAGGTCCAGTGACAAAAATGTCCTAGGTGACAAAGGTCAGGATGGTTATCGTCCTTTATTGCCGCTGTGGTACAGCGTAGTAACAAACATAGTCGTCTACGACTTAGGAAACATGTTGTTATATAAAATGTACATTAAATACATTAAATGAGACTAAGAATTTGAATTAATTACAACTTATTTTGAATGTAAACATGTGCAACATTGCATCAACATTGCTGAAGAACAAAAGTGGTTGCATAATTATCTATGCAAAAAGTGCGCTGTGAACCATTGTACATGGGCCTTGAATATACAGGATCAGTCAAAGTTTGACTTGAAATATACTTACTGTATTACTGGCACTATATAAGAACGTATTTATTAAGGGGAACATGAAATATGTGTGTGGAAAGTTACTGAGAGAGACGAGGGAGTACAGAGAGTTTCTGTCTGTTCAAACATGTTTTTTTAATGACGTGCAGCTTATAAAGGCTTCATAAAGCCTTCATAAACACTACATAAATGTGTTACAAATCATCTATAACCATATGTCATGCTTTACAAAGGGTTCATAAATGTGGCATAACTGCGTGACATAACCACCAATGTCAAACGTGACATGACAAACTATGTCAAATATGACATAAACCTGTGCTTTAAAAAAGGGTGGGATAAGCACTGCTTAATGAAGGCCTTATGAATCAAATTAAATTGAGGCTTCACAAAGCATTTATAACCCTGTCATGCATCTTGGTAGAGCATTGCAAAAGGATATAGGTTTGATTCCCAGGACTACCCATACATTAAAATGTATTCACGCAAGACTGTAAGTCGCTTTGGATAAAATAATATGCTAAATTAGATGTATATATATGTTCAAATAAACAGACTGATCATTTCTTTGTCAGTGGGCAAATGTACAAAATCAGCAGGGGATCAAATACTTTTTTCCCTCACTGTATACAGTATATATATATATACATTACCGGTCAAAAGTTTTAGAACACCTACTCATTCAAGGGTTTTTCTTTATTTTTACTATTTTCTACATTGTAGAATAATAGTGAAGAAATCAAAACTATGAAATAACATATTTTTATTTCACCTTTATTTAACCAGGTAAGCCAGTTGAGAACAAGTTCTCATTTACAACTGCGACCTGGCCAAGATAAAGCAAAGCAGTGCGGAAAAAACAACAACAACACAGAGTTACATATGGAATAAACAAAATGTACAGTCAATAACACAACAGAAAATCTATATACAGAGTGTGCAAATGTAGTAAGTTATGGAGGTAAGGCAATAAATAGGCCATAGTGCAAAATAATTACAATTATAATTTAGTATTAACACTGGAGTGATAGATGTGCAGAAGATGATGTGCAAATAGAGATACTGGGATGCAAATGAGCAAAATAAATAACAATGTAAATAACATTTGCAGCAGAGAACTAGAAGGAATGGTGACCAAAGGAGGTGTTGGCTTTGGGGATGACCAGTGAGATATACCTGCTGGAATGCATACTACGGGTGGGTGTTGCTATGGTGACCAATGAGCTAAGATAACGCAGGGATTTGCCTAGAAGGGATTTATAGATGACCAGGAGCCAGTGGGTTTGCGACGAATATGTAGTGAGGGCCAGCCAACGAGAGCGTACAGGTCACAATGGTGGGTAGTATATGGGGCTTTGGTGACAAAATGGATGGCACTGTAATAGACTACATCCAATTTGCTGAGTAGAGTGTTGGAAGCTATTTTGTAAATGACATCGCCAAAGTCAAGATTCGGTAGGATAGTCCGTTTTACGAGGGCATGTTTGGCAGCATGAGTGAAGGAGGCTTTGTTGCAAAATAGGAAGCCGATTCTAGTTTTAACTTTGGATTGGAGATGCTCAATGTGATTCTGGAAGGAGAGTTTACAGTCTAACCAGACACCTAGGTATTTGTAGTTGTCCACATATTCTAAGTCAGAGCCGTCGAGAGTAGTGATTCTAGTCGGGCATGCGGGTGCAAGCAGCGTTCGATTGAAGAGCATGCATTTAGTTTTACTAGCGTTTAAGAGCAGTTGGAGGCCACGGAAGGAGTGTTGTATGGCATTGAAGCTCGTTTGGAGGTTTGTTAACACAGTGTCCAATGAAGGGCCAGATGCATACAAAATGGTGTCGTCTGCGTAGAGGTGGATCTGAGAGTCACCAGCAGCAAGAGCGACATCATTGATATACACAGAGAAAAGAGTCGGCCCAAGAATTGAACCCTGTGGCTCCCCCATAGAGACTGCCATAGGTCCAGACAACAGGCCCTCCGATTTGACACATTGAACTCTATCTGAGAAGTAGTTGGTGAACCAGGCGAGGCAGTCATTTGAGAAACCAAGGCTATTTAGTCTGCCAATAAGAATGCAGTGATTGACAGAGTCAAAAGCCTTGGCCAAGTCAATGAAGACGGCTTCACAGTACTGTCTTTTATCGATCGCGGTTATTATATCGTTTAGGACCTTGAGCGTGGCTGAGGTACACCCATGACCAGCTCGGAAACCAGATTGCATAGCGGAGAAGGTACGGTGTGATTCTAAATGGTCGGTGATCTGTTTGGCAGGGCTGGATGGATATAGGTCTGTAACAGTTTGGATCTCTTCAAAGGGGGATGACCGCGGCAGCTTTCCAATCTCTGGGGATCTCAAACGATACGAAAGAGAGGTTGAACAGGCTGGTGAGATAGGTGTTGCGACAATTTCGGCGGCTAATTTTAGAAAGAAAGGGTCCAGATTGTCTAGCCCATCTGATTTGTAGGGGTCCATATTTTGCAGCTCTTTCAGAACATCAGCTGTCTGATTCCACAAATGCATTCCAGGTGACTACCTCATGAAGCTGGTTGAGAGAATGCCAAGAGTGTGCAAAGCTGTCATCAAGGCAAAGGGTGGCTACTTTGAAGAATCTCACATATCAAATATATATTTATTTGTTTAACACTGTTTTGGTTACTAAATGATTCCATATGTGTCATTTCATAGTTTTGATGTCTTCACTATTATTCTACAATGTAGAAAATAGTTAAAAATAAAGAAAAACCCTTGAATGAGTAGGTGTGTCCAAACCTTTGACTGGTACTGTATATACAGTGGGGAGAACAAGTATTTGATACACTGCCGATTTTGCAGGTTTTCCTACTTACAAAGCATGTAGAGGTCTGTAATTTTTATCATAGGTACACTTCAACTGTGAGAGACGGAATCTAAAACAAAAATCCAGAAAATCACATTGTATGATTTTTAAGTAATTCATTTGCATTTTATTGCATGACATAAGTATTTGATACATCAGAAAAGCAGAACTTAATATTTGGTACAGAAACCTTTGTTTGTGATTACAGAGATCATACGTTTCCCGTAGGTCTTGACCTGGTTGGCACACGCTGCAGCAGGGATTTTGGCCCTCTAATCCATACAGACCTTCTCCAGATCCTTCAGGTTTCGGGGCTGTCGCTGGGCAATACGGACTTTCAGCTCCCTCCAAAGATGTTCTATTGGGTTCAGGTCTGGAGACTGGCTAGGCCACTCCAGGAACTTGAGATGCTTCTTACAGAGCCACTCCTTAGTTGCCCTGGCTGTGTGTTTCGGGTCGTTGTCATGCTGGAAGACCCAACCACGACCCATCTTCAATGCTCTTACTGAGGGAAGGAGGTTGTTGGCCAAGATCTCGCGGTAAATGGCCCCATCCATCCTCCCCTCAATATGGTGCAGTCGTCCTGTCCCATTTGCAGAAAAGCATCCCCAAAGAATGATGTTTCCACCTCCATGCTTCACGGTTGGGATGGTGTTCTTGGGGTTGTACTCATCCTTCTTCTTCCTCCAAACACGGCAAGTGGAGTTTAGACCAAAAAGCTCTATTTTTGTCTCATCAGACCACATGACCTTCTCCCATTCCTCCTCTGGATCATCCAGATGGTCATTGGCAAACTTCAGACGGGCCTGGACATGCACTGGCTTGAGCAGGGGGACCTTGGGTGCGCTGCAGGATTTTAATCCATGACGGCGTAGTGTGTTACTAATGGTTTTCTTTGAGACTGTGGTCCCAGCTCTCTTCAGGTCATTGACCAGGTCCTGCCGTGTAGTTCTGGGCTGATCCCTCACCTTCCTCATGATCATTGATGCCCCACGAGGTGAGATCTTGGATGGAGCCCCAGACCGAGGGTGATTGACCGTCATCTTGAACTTCTTCCATTTTCTAATAATTTTGCCAACAGTTGTTGCCTTCTCACCAAGCTGCTTGCCTATTGTCCTGTAGCCCATCCCAGCCTTGTGCAGGTCTACAATTTTATCCCTGATGTCCTTAAACAGCTCTATGGTCTTGGCCATTGTGGAGAGGTTGGAGTCTGTTTGATTGTGTGTGGACAGGTGTATTTTATACAGGTAACGAGTTCAAACAGGTGCAGTTAATACAGGTAATGAGTGGAGAACAGGAGGGGTTCTTAAAGAAAAACCAACAGGTCTGTGAGAGCCGGAATTCTTACTGGTTGGTAGGTGATCAAATACTTATGTCATGCAATAAAATGCAAATTAATTACTTAAAAATCATACAATGTGATTTTCTGCATGTTTGTTTTAGATTCCGTCTCTCACAGTTGAAGTGTACCTATGATAAAAATGACAGACCTCTACATGCTTTGTAAGTAGGAAAACCTGCAAAATCGGCAGTGTATCAAGTACTTGTTCTCCCCACTGTATATATATATATATATAAGATCTCGCGGTAAATGGCCCCATCCATCCTCCCCTCAATACGGTGCAGTCGTCCTGTCCCATTTGCAGAAAAGCATCCCCAAAGAATGATGTTTCCACCTCCATGCTTCACGGTTGGGATGGTGTTCTTGGGGTTGTACTCACCCTTCTTCTTCCTCCAAACACGGCAAGTGGAGTTTAGACCAAAAAGCTTTATTTTTGTCTCATCAGACCACATGACCTTCTCCCATTCCTCCTCTGGATCCTCCAGATGGTCATTGGCAAACTTCAGACGGGCCTGGACATGCGCTGGCTTGAGCAGGGGGACCTTGCGTGCGCTGCAGGATTTTAATCCATGACGGCGTAGTGTGTTACTAATGGTTTTCTTTGAGACTGTGGTCCCAGCTCTCTTCAGGTCATTGACCAGGTCCTGCCGTGTAGTTCTGGGCTGATCCCTCACCTTCCTCATGATCATTGATGCCCCACGAGGTGAGATCTTGGATGGAGCCCCAGACCGAGGGTGATTGACCGTCATCTTGAACTTCTTCCATTTTCTAATAATTGTGCCAACAGTTGTTGCCTTCTCACCAAGCTGCTTGCCTATTGTCCTGTAGCCCATCCCAGCCTTGTGCAGGTCTACAATTTTATCCCTGATGTCCTTAAACAGCTCTATGGTCTTGGCCATTGTGGAGAGGTTGGAGTCTGTTTGATTGTGTGTGGACAGGTGTCTTTTATACAGGTAACGAGTTCAAACAGGTCAGTTAATACAGGTAATGAGTGGAGAACAGGAGGGGTTCTTAAAGAAAAACCAACAGACCTCTACATGCTTATGTATCAAAATTTGAAAGTGTGTTTTTTACATTGGAGAGACTCAGAGCTACAAAATGGTATATCATACACTGCAGTTGAGGAACAATGGGAAAGTAATTTGTCTTTGAAAGTTTATAAGCTTGTAAACTCACTTTTGAGAAAATGGCCTTTGAATGTTTTGGTACTACTATTGGAGAGCCCTACTTTGTCTACACCCATTCAGCATCGTTCACACCCTCTTAAACTTTAGCCCCACCCATCTCTTTAAGGGTTGATCCGAGCATTCTGTACTAACTTGCTAGCTACTTCCAGACGTCTAAGGGAGAGAGAACAGCTCACTGAACTTAATTCACGCTAGCAGAGCTGGTTAGGCTGTTATGTTATCCAGAGCGTTGGTGACTGCAACTGCGCTGTCAGATTGTCAGTTCGTAAATTCAGAGCGTTTCGCATTCAGAGCGCACACTGGACGCTCTGGCCAATGAGTAGGGTTGATCCGAACGTTCTGACCTCACAATGACAGTCAAGCACCCAAGCTAACTGGCTAACATTGGCTAGCTACTTCCAGACACATAATGAGAGAACACCCCACTCTGACCATTTTACTCACCCTAGCAGAGCTGGTTAGGCTGTTTTCATGTTATCCAGAGTGTTGGTGACTGTAACTGTGCTTCTGGCAACAATTTAATTACACTTTTTTGCAGACGTTTACTGACACTGGTCATATTCAACGGGTGTTGAGCGTTTGTAAATTCATCAGTTATTCTGCTCTCAGGCACACTAAGATTACAGTATTTTGTTAAGACATGTAGCTAGATAGCTAGCTAGGTAAACAATGAATCCCAACGCATGACATAATTTTAGTTAGTGAGCTAGCCAGCTGATGTTAGTTAGCTAGCTAACAGTACACTTTAACTTGAAATGAAAAGACTATGTCAAAATTAGAAATGTGTAATATCTGAAAATGTAGCTAGCTAGACTATCTTCCCCGTGGTCTGAAATCGGAGTAGATAGCCAGAGCGAATCAACAGTTGCAGTGACATTCTATTGAAATGGATACTTGCATTGTGGAGTCTTTTGTTAAGACATAGCTAGCTAGCTAAGCAATTAACCATAATCACAACTCATGAAGTTACTACCCTGCATGAATCTGCATGTAGCTAACCAACCAGGTTCAATGTTAGCTAGCTAACATTTTAGGTTATAACTAGTCAAGCAAATGTGTCTGAGATACGAAGAATAAGATCATACACATAACATTAGCTAGCAAGCCAGCCAGCTAACATTAGCTAGCTAACAGTACACTTTAACTTGAAATGAAACCACTTTCTGTCAAAATTAGAAACGTGTAATATCTGAAAAATGTAGCTAGCTAGACCATCTTACCCGTATACATCTCCTGTCAGATGCCATGGTTGCCCTTAGTTTGAAGATGTAATCTGGACAGGTGTTTCCTCCATCTCCTTAGCTATCATACTCGAATTCCACTGATTTCAAAACTCGGTCCTCCAGAAAGTGGAGAGCATACACATAACGTTAGCTAGCTAACAGTACACTTTAACTTGACACTAGTTTTATGCAGTTTTACTATGTGATATATTTTTTTAAAAGCAGCGTTAGACAGGATTACCTAGGCATACTGACCAGCTCAAAGAGACAGAAGCGTGCTATATCTGGCAGACCAATCCAAACTCATCTCTCGGCATGTCCAGCCCACTCATTATCTTAGCCAATCATGGCTAGCGGGAAGGTTGCTGTCTTTTTCTCTGGCTAAACCAACTGGGCTCATAATTTAACAATTGTATTTGTATTACAGATGGCATACAAGTTTGTTATTAAGGCACATGAAAGTTCACATGTTCGAGAAGGCATTCTGCCAAAAACGCATTTTGATAAAATGCGTTTTTGTGAAGTAGTGACCCGCGACATACGCTTAGTTTCCTGAAACGGGTCACATATACAGTATATAATTTTTAAATAAAATAAAGTGCATGTTTTCTGGAGAACAAAGGAGTTTAAGAAATATAATAATCTGAATGCACAGAACAACACTGTGGGCCATGCAATATTAATGTATAAGTCACTCTGGGCCTTGCCCTTGCGTCAATTAGAGAAATTACACTTTCTGTCTCCTGCCAATGCTTTGAACTTTGGCACAAATGGTGTGAGAGAAACTCTGAGGCACTGGTGCAGGTGATCATTGGTGAGCCTGGTGCAGTATTTGTTTTTAATAAAGTTAATTGTGGAGAAGGCTGATTCACAGCTGTATGTGGAGCCAGACATGGTCAGGATGTATAGTGCCTGTTCTTTCTTAAGAACAAGGACAACAGCTGCAGGCACCATCTTTCCCGAGAACGTGACAGGGTCACAGTCACCAGCCTGCTGCTTCAAAGCCACATTTTCTTGCAGCTCAATCAACTCCATTTGCAGTGATGCAACATCTACCCATCTGAAGATCTGTTTTGCTTCTTCTGACAATTTTGTCACATTTGTGACCAAGAAGTGGTTCTGGATGAGCAGAAGCAGTACTCTTCCAACAGTGAAGTCATCAAAGCGAGCCTCCATCAGCTTCTGGATGAAATCAACATGGTTTGTAACATCTTTGTCTCCCTGCATTTGCACCAGAAGATTGGGGAAGTGGACAAGTGCTCCCTGGAGATCATTCTGGAAAAGCAAAAAAAAAATCTGGAAAGCCTGGACTGCTGTTATCATATCCCACACTGTGTTGTCCCGTCCCTGCAGCTTAACATTCAGTTGATTAAGGTGTGATGTAATGTCTGTCAAAAATACAACTGCTTCCATCTTCTCATCTTCCAAAAACTCAGAAAACTGAGTTGCCTTGTCACTCTTTTGCTCTGATAAGAAAGCTTTGATTTCCTCCTGAATGGCCCAAAAGCGTTCCAAAACCCTGACTTTGCTGAGCCATCTGACATTGTTGTGCAGTAGTAAGTCATCAAAACTGGCATTGGCCTCTGTCAGAATGACTCGTAGCAGGCGGTGTTGTAGGGATGATGTTGCTCTCAAAAAGTTGATCAGTTTCATCATCGTTGTCATGACCTCAGAATACTATTTTCCCAGACTGGCACACAGGACATATTGATGGATGATTCAGTGATATTATTTCAGGGCAGGGTGGTCCTCTTTCAAACGTGCAACCAGTCCCCTTCCTCTTCCTATTATGGCTGGAGCTCCATCTGTGGTGATAGAGACCACTGACTTCAGATCTATCCCCCTTTTTGTCAGCATCCCTTTGATGGCCTCATGGATATCTTCTCCCCGTGTGTGTGCTACTAGATTTGTTAAGCACAACAGCTCCTCACAGAATTCCTTCTTTGTTTCGTTATGAAATCTAACAAACACCAGAAGCTGGGCATTATCAGTGTTATCTGTTGATTCATCCACAGCTATTGATGCATTCTAAATGGCCTCATCAAGTTGTGAAGTAAAATCAACAGCTAATATTTAAATTCTCCTCATTGCTGTGGAATCTGACAGTGGGATCTGTTTGATCTTATCCCTGAGCTCATCTTTTTGTTTACCTTCAAGCAAGGTGTCAGCAACTTCACACATGCATCCTTTACCATCTCAGCGTCTGAAAATGTTTTTTTTGTGTGTTTTCCCAAATCCCAAGCTATCCTCAATGAACACTCCATTGCACGTTGTTGGGCTGTCAGGGAATTGACAAGGACTTTGGTGGACCTCTCATATTGGGATTTGAGTTGGTTAATCTTGTTTGTTCTCACCTACATGTTCAGGGGATACGTGTGATCGAATTTATTATGCCTGGTGTCATAATGGCGCCTAATATTGGCACTTTCACGAGAGCTACGGACTCACTGCATATCAGGCACATTGGTTTTGTGCTAGTTGCGGGGAGAATTAATAAATACTGTGCTGTCCACTCGTCTTTGAATATACGGTTTTCAGTCAACTTTTCTTTTTTTTGAACAAGCCATATTAACAAAGATACTGGTAACTAGGCTCCTTCTATCTGTGATATTAACAGTTGAACCGCGGTCAAATCTTTCTGTTTCCTTCTGCCTGCTTGTCCCAAGGATGCACTGAGGATATTTTGATTAATGTGATTGGTGTAATGAATACTCGGACAGAGTGGTAAGATCCAATCGCAGAATTGCGATGTTTTATTAAAGTACAGACAAGGGAATTGCTTAATCGTGGTCGGGCGAGCTGTGGTCAAAACCGGGCAAGGCAGAGACAGGCAGAGGTACAAAGGGAGCGGGCGTAGTCGTAGTCGAGGGCACGGGCACAGGATCAGAGTACGGTAATCACTGGGAGAAACAAGCAGAGGATTAAGCAATTCGGGGAGTCAAACAACGAAGCACAGGTCTGATACACTGGTAATCAAAATAACAAACTCTCTCTCTCTGAACAAAAACGCTTAGCAAGTCACGATGGAACAATACCTCGCACCGACTGAACTTCTGAGCACACCTTATATCCTAACTCTAATTACTGACAGGTGTGCTCAGAACTCAGGTGAAACAGATCGAGTCTGATGACTCCCCCTCTCTGTAGATCGGGGGATTGTCAGACTCTGTCTAGACCCAGCCAAACCCCGATCCCTTATAGTATCCCCCTCCCCAGGGCCGGCTCCTGACGGCCTTCTTCCTCTACCGGGTGGTCTTCCTCTGGGTCGGGGTCCTGGATGATCTGGGTGTTCAGCGTGGAAAGTGGCCTTGAGAGCGGAATCCAGTATGTCTTTAGCAGGGATCCAGGACCGTTCCTCAGGTACATATCCCTCCCAGTCCACGAGATATTCGATGCCCCCTCGTCTCCGTCTTGAATCCAGTATCTCGTGGACTGTATAGGTGGTGTCCTGTTCATCCTCCAAAGGTGGTGTAGTAGGTTGTTGAGCGATTGGGGGGTACATTGGGCTATAGTGGACAGGTTTCAACAGAGAGACGTGGAACGTAGGGGCTATCCTGTAGTGTCGAGGGAGTAACAGACGGTTGGTGACAGGGTTAATACGTCTCAGTACCTTGAAAGGCCCGATGTACCTGGGTTGGAGCTTCTTGCAGCTCCGTCGGAGACGCAGGTCCCGGGTAGACAGCCACACTCGTTGCCCGGGTTGATAAGTGGGAGTAGGTCTCCGGCGTCGGTCGGCGTAGGTCTTTTGCTGTTGTGAGGCCTGACTGAGATGTTGATGGGCCGTCTCCCAGACCTGCGCACTCCGACGGAACCACTCGTCTACAGCCGGTACCATCCCTGGTTCGGTATCCCATGGGAACAGGGGTGGTTGATACCCTAGAACACACTGGAAGGGCGTTAGACGTAGGGAGGTGTGAATGAGGGAGTTCTGAGCATACTCTACCCAAGGAAGGAATCGGCTCCACTCTTGCGGCTGCCGCGAACATTGTTGCCGTAGATATTTCCCAATTTCTTGGTTGAGCCGCTCTGTCTGCCCATTGGCCTGGGGATGATATCCGGAGGTTAGGCTCACCGAGATGCCCAAGCGTTCGCAGAAGGCCTTATATACCCGGGATACAAACTGGGGTCCTCGGTCTGACACAATATCCTCCGGAACTCCAAACTGCCGGAACACCTGGTTAAACACAGTCTCAGCCATCTGAGTGGCGTTAGACAAACGGGTCATGGGTACTAACCGGCACATCTTGGAGAATCGGTCGATGACCACGAGAATTACAGTATGGCCCTCTGATTCTGGTAGATCTGTAACAAAGTCCATTGCAATGTGAGACCAGGGTCGTTGAGGAGTTGGCAATGGCATCAGCTTACCCTCCGGTAGTGCACGAGGCGCCTTGGATTGAGCACATACTGGACAGGATAAGACATAGTCTCTGACGTCATTTGTTAGGGAATCCCACCAGTATTTTCGGCTGATGAGTCGTGTAGTTCGAGTGATTCCGGGATGACCAGATCCCAGCGACGTGTGGCACCATTCCAACAGTTGAGGTCGAAGCAGAGCTGGTACAAACACCTTTGACACCGGGGTTTCTGGAGGGGCTGGTTCCGCTTGTAGGCTCTCCTGAATAGTGTCATCGATAGCCCACCTCACAGGACCAGCACGGCAACTCATGGGGAGGATAGGTTCTGGTTCCACGGGTCTTTCCGCGCTCGAACCGTCGGGAAAGCGCGTCCGCCTTGCCATTCTTGGACCCGGGGATATAAGAGACCGTGAATCGGAAACGGTTGAAGAATAGAGACCACCTTGCATGTCGGGAGTTCAGTCGTTTAGCACTGTGAAGATACTCCAGGTTGCGGTGGTCCGTGAGCACTTGGAAAGGATGATCTGCTCCCTCCAGCCAATGTCTCCACTCCTCCAGTGCTAACTTCACCGCCAGTAATTCACGATTTCCCACGTCGTAGTTCTGCTCGGCCGAATTCAGTTTCTTAGAAAAGAAAGCACAGGGTCGTGATTTAGGCGGCTCACCTTGGCGCTGGGATAGCACGGCTCCAACTCCAACCTCCGAGGCGTCCACCTCCACGATAAACGGCAAGGTAGGATCCGGCTGACATAAAATGGGAACGGTGGTAAAGCGTTGTTTCAAAGTCTCAAAAGCACGCACTGCCCCCCTCCGTCCAGTTCATACCGCGACCCTTGTAGCTGGTCATCGCCGACAGGGGGAGCTGCGGTTGTGCTGAAATTACGCACGAACCGTCTATAGTAATTGGCAAACCCTAAGAATCTCTGGAGCTCTTTCACCGTCTGGGGTTGAGGCCAGTCTCGTACCGCTTGCACCTTGGATTCATCCAGTTTTACCCCTTCGGGAGTGAGTATGGCCCCAAGGAAGGAAATCGTAGTGACATGGAATTCACTCTTTTCTGCCTTCACGAACAGAGAGTGTTGTCGGAGTCGGTCCAGAACCTGTCGTATATGGGACACATGTTCACTCAGAGAGTTAGAGTAGATTAGAATGTCATCAATGTACACTATAACAAAGCGATCAATCAAGTCCCTGAAAATGTCATTCAGGAATGCCTGAAACACTGAGGGTGCGTTGGTAAGTCCATAGGGCATGACACAATATTCATAATGCCCTTGATGTGTGATGAAGGCGGTCTTCCATTCATCCCCTTCTCTAATGCGCACCAGATTGTACGCACTCCTGAGGTCCAGTTTACTGTAGATTGAGGCCTGCCCCACCTGCTCGAGGGCTGCCGGAATCAAAGGAAGAGGGTAACAATTTTTAATGGTAATATCGTTCAAACCTCGATAGTCTATACAAGGACGCAGTCCGCCATCCTTTTTCTTAACGAAGAAAAAACTGGATGCGGCGGGAGACGTAGATGGGCGAATGGCCCCTTGCTGTAGCGCCTCATCAATATACTTGCTCATAGATTCTCGTTCCGGCTGTGACAAAGGATAGATTCTTCCGCGAGGAGTTGTAGCCCCGGATAGCAGATCAATTGCGCAGTCCCAGGCCCGATGAGGTGGTAACACGGTAGCCCTCTCCTTGGAGAACACCTGCGCGTAATCCTGGTATTCTGTTGGAACGACAGTAGACACCGCACCCTGCACATCCTCCACAGTAGACGTTTTGCAAGGTAAATTAAGGCACTCCGCCCTACATACCTCACTCCAAGCAGTGATAGTACCAGATTTCCAGGAGATGACCGGATCATGGATGACGAGCCAGGGGTGGCCGAGAACTAGCGGCTCCCGTGGAGCGGAGATGACGAACAGAATGATGTTCTCATGGTGCATGGAGCCCACTTGTAACTTTATTACCTCTGTACGGTGCGTAATGAACCCCGTGCCCATGGGCTCACCGTCTAGCGCGTTGACTCGCAGGGGTGGTTGAATTGGGATAAGTTGTACTCCCAATTCCTCAGCGAGGCCCACATCCATAAAACTGGCAGCCGCCCCGGAATCAATAAGACCTTCCAACCTGCGCACTCTCTCTCCGACAGATAAGGTAACTGGCACATACATTTGTTTAGATGTAATGTTGAAAACTTGAGTCTCACTCACCGGTTTGGCAGTTCCGAGGCGATATTCTGGGGTACGGTTTGGTCGTACCGGACATTGACGAATGAAATGACCCGACTGACCACAGTACAGGCATAGTCCGTCTTGCCGACGTTGTTGTCTCACCGAGCTTTGTAAGGGTGACCGTCCCAGTTGCATGGGTTCCTCCTCAGATTCTCTCCTCCGCTCTGTCGATTGCTTAGGACCAGCGACCAAGGTTGCGGACTGCGGATACCTTGTGTTGCACTAACAAATTATCAATAGAGATGGCTATGTTGATAAACTCATGCAGCGCAGTGATATCTCCCCGACAAGCCAACTCAGTCTGCACTTCTTTGCGCAGCCCTCTTCGGAAAATGGTGAGCAAAGCAGTCTCGCTCCATCCGCTACCGGCTGCTATTGTACGGAACTCTAATGCGTAGTCGGCTACTGTGCGACGGCCCTGCTGAAGTTCGCATAGTTGGTCTCCCACACTACGCCCAGATACTGGGTGGTCGAACACCTCTCGGAACAGTTTCTTAAACTGAACTTCCGCATTCAACTCGGGGACCTCAGCTGCCCACAGCGCAGTAGCCCAATCCAGTGCTCTTCCCGTTAGCAGAGAAATCATTAAATCCACCCTGCTACGGTCATCGGGAAACATAGTACGATTATAGGCGTATACAGGGACGTCTGGAGTAGAAACCCCTGACATTTGCCAGGTTCCCCGTCGTACTTTGTCGGTAGAGAAATCGGAGGTGCATGACGAGGACTGACCGTGCTCGGGGTGGTGCCTTCAGCCGCACCAGCGTTGAGTAGCTGCAGGAGTTCATCCATCCGTTTCTCCTGTATCTCCCATCGCCTCTGTAATTCCGCTGGATCCATGGTTGAGGCGAGGTATTCTGTAATGAATACTCGGACAGAGTGGTAAGATCCAATCGCAGAATTGCAGAAAGTACAGACAAGGGAATTGCTTAATCGTGGTCGGGCGAGCTGTGGTCAAAACCGGGCAAGGCAGAGACAGGCAGAGGTACAAAGGGAGCGGGCGTAGTCGTAGTCGAGGGCACGGGCACAGGATCAGAGTACGGTAATCACTGGGAGAAACAAGCAGAGGATTAAGCAATTCGGGGAGTCAAACAACGAAGCACAGGTCTGATACACTGGTAATCAAAATAACAAACTCTCTCTCTCTCTGAACAAAAACGCTTAGCAAGTCACGATGGAACAATACCTCGCACCGACTGAACTTCTGAGCACACCTTATATCCTAACTCTAATTACTGACAGGTGTGCTCAGAACTCAGGTGAAACAGATCGAGTCTGATGACTCCCCCTCTCTGTAGATCGGGGGAGTGTCAGACTCTGTATAGACCCAGCCAAACCCCGATCCCTTATAATTGGGTAAAAGGCGGCCTCTTGTATTTGCATATAACCACGCGATTGGATTAGACGGGGCACTAGTAGAGGTAGGCGTTACTTCGAGAGAGAGTGAGAAAGAGAAGTTGCTGAGTTAAAGAGGCCGCTGCGCCTGGTAGATTTTTTAAAGCTGTCTAAAAAAGAATGTACTGACTTTTATAGAACAAAATGTGATGTTGTCCGGTCCGGATTGACCCTTCTCTGGATCCGGACCTGGACCGCGGTCCGCCAGTTGAGTTTGGCTGCTGTAGGCTATATGTAAACAAAAACAAAAATAAAACACTAAAAACACCAAAATTCAAGTGTTCAATCAATTTTATTTGTGGAGTGACTTTGTTGCAACTATGAAACAGAAAGCATATGTGTTGGAACACAGTAACAGCTTATTTTGATGATGACAAAATAAAATATATATACCCCAACCACCAAGATGCACGGTCAAAACGCATGGTAATATTATGAAAACATCAGTAGCATAAACATCATTATAAGTGCCAAATGGCCTTGATAAATAGTGAAACACAATTATTGTCAGCTCGTGCTTGTGTGCATCTTCACGCAATGGCATCAGTTGGATTTCATTTAGCTGTTATCCCTTGTCTTAACAGTTGACACAATTTCCTTAACTTTCATTTGCTTGCCACACTTTGACATACCTTTGTTTGGTTGTAGTGTGTAATAGTCTCCTGTTTCCTCTTTATTGTGTCCCATTGTCTTGTCATTCTTCAGCACCATTGTGGAGTACAAGGCTGTGCAGGTGCCTTATTTTGCCCAGAGGGAGGGAGCTCCCGTCTCAATTTATTAATGGTGCCGGCCAGACTTGTTTTCTTTGCAAGCAACTTGTTTGCCAATTGCAGTGAAGTGAAGAAATTGTCCATGGTGACATTATTTCTCCCCTTGCCAACATAAGGTTCCACAAGCCTCATCACCACATTCTCAGACACTCGCTCACCTACTGCCCGATGTGGATATTTTCCCAGATATTGAAAGCTGTTCAGAATGTACAATTACGCACGCTCTCACTGTGTAGCATACTCCAAGTAGGCCAGAGAAGACGAATAAGACTGCTTTGATTTGGTGGACTGATATAGGGTACATACCATTTTAAGATTATAATTAGAATCAATACAATAGAATGGCCCGCCCTGTTCTTCATTCACAATTGGTGATTACATAATTATGCATTGTTCGCTTCCCGTCGCTCATCAAATCACCCATTCTCCCGTTTTCTCCCCCATAATACTTTACTTAATGTATTTAATCTGTTATACGTGTGAAATTAGTTTTGGTATAGTTTCGGTTCATTTTCGAGGCAATTTTCAAGTTGATTATCAGCTGGGCACTGCACTTTCAACTGTCAGAAGAAGGAGCAAAGCAGGCCCTACTGTTGGGAGAAGGATGGGCACTGGGGAAAACCATTGAAAAAAATAACATGCCCTCCTAAAACTGGTTATAACTCCAGTTCTGTTTGTGATATTAAGATTCTAACGCCGACAGTGTGTTATATAGACTTAATTAGGAAAAGTCAAGGATGAGGGGGGCATGACTTAAGAAATGGCAGAGTAAAAAATAAATAAAATCATGAGCAGTCAAAATGACTGCTTTAGCAGTTCTAATGTTAAAGGCACATAAAGTGCAGAGTATGAAAATCCTGAGACATTTCTACGATCGCAGATAGAACCTTACGGCTCTGAAATATTAAGGTTGTATCTGACACTGAATTAGTAGCTTTTTGAACACATCAATTATTGAATAACACTATTTTACCAAGAAAGAACACATCATCAAATACATCAAGAAATGTATTATGATCATCAGACAAATTACTGTCATCACTGAACAATGATGTGTAAACATCATTTACTTTAATATTTCTGACAGTGTTGTTTTTTTGCCTAGATCATACTTATAGGTAGATGGCAAAGACGTCTTCTTATTGGTCTGTCTGTATTTGTTCAGGCTTGTGATTGGATTGCAGATATAACCTTATAGCGCCAAGTTCAAATGGGTTTATGCAGATAGAACTTTCTAGTTTTTCATTTTTTTTCATAAAAAATCTAACTTCACAGACATATGAAGAGCTAACTCATATGTGACTAACTCATTTTTGACAAACATGTCAGATAGAACCTTATAATCCCAAGGTCTAAAAGAAACAAATAGACAAACAAATAAACACAACTTTACAAATAGCTTAACATTTACCTAACCCATAATTACATTGAGTCCAGAACTACCTAATTGAAATGTCGGTACCTCCTTCAGGTTGCCATGATTATTTATTTCCTAATTTGCATAAAGACTCCAGGCTCTCTTTGGAGCTCTGTCAGATTATTGTTTATAGGCTAACAGCCTAGCATGTCAGGATATATTTAATTAGACCTTTTACTAGAGCAAGGGCAGTGGCCACCAGACTAGCAGGAGGGAGGGAGACATATTGGAAATTAAGTGGTGCTAATGAGGCTGGTTTAAAATATTTTGGTTTTAATGAATGCATTTTTACAAAAGCTGTTGTAGGCTGTGCCTATTTCTCCTGGACATTAGCCGTGAGGAGTCCCTGACAAGGATTATGACTCGGACACGGTAATGCTACCAGTGACAGAATGATCACAAAGGAGGAGGAGAAGAATAAGAAGATGAAGAGAGGAAAAAGGGATTGAGATAGAGAGACGACTGAATGTCACAGAGATAGACAGACTAATAGAAAGAGGAACAGAGGAAAGGGATTTATTTGCTTGCTCTCCTACAGTAGTTTCCCCAGTAAATGTTGATGTCAGGGGACCTAAGCTGCTCCGGAGATTTCATCTTTCCTTCACCAATGTCAGCAGAGTTTAGAGGGAGAAGGACATGGCATTAATTGGACCTCTGCTGCAGGGTTACATTATTGTGAGAATGTGAAGTGCTGCTCAGAGAGTATTGGGAGAAGGAAATTGCAAGAACATGTACTGCAATGACTTCTCTAATACCTTGCATGCATGTGCATTAGTGTACTGTCTGTATATTGGTGTCCTTGAAAAGATAACTGCAGTTCTGTACACAATGCTTTCTAGAATCTGATGCCCAGAGTAGGGGTCCATGTTGAATATCTCTGAGTATGGGTTGTTATAATTGATATTTGAAGTAGAGGTAGAGTGATGGTAATATGTACACTACCGGTCAAAAGTTTTAGAGCACCTACTCATTCAAGGGTTTTTCATTATTTTGACTATTTTCAACATTGTAGAATAATAGTGAAGACAATAAAAACTATGAAATAATACATATAGAATCATGTAGTAACCAAAAAAGTGTTAAACAAATCAAAATATATTTTATATTTGAGATTCTTCAAATAGCCACCCTTTGCCTTGATGACAGCTTTGCACACTCTTGGCATTCTCTAAACCAGCTTCATGAGGTAGTCACCTGGAATGCATTTCAATTAACAGGTGTGCCTTCTTAAAAGTGAATTTGTGGAATTTCTTTCCTTCTTGATGCGTTTGAGCCAATCAATTGCGTTGTGACAAGGTAGGGGGGGTATACAGAAGATAGCCCTATTTGGTAAAAGACCAAGTCCACATTATTGCAAGAACAGTCCATCATTACTTTAAGACATGAAGGTCAGTCAATACAGAACATTTCAACAACTTTGAAAGTTTCTTCAAGTGTAGTCGCAAAAACCATCAAGCGCTATAATGAAACTGGCTCTCATGAATACCACCACAGGAATAGAAGACCCAGAGTTACCTCTGCTGCAGAGGATAAGTTCATTAGAGTTACCGGCCTCAGAAATTGCAGCCCAAATAAATGCTTCACAGAGTTCAAGTAACACACACATCTCAACATCAACTGTTCAGAGGAGACTTTGTGAATCAGGCCTTCATGGTCGAATTGCTGCAAAGAAACCACTACTAACGGACACCAATAATAAGAAGAGACTTGCTTGGGCCACGAGCAATGGACATTAGACCAGTGGAAATGTGTCCTTTTGTCTGGAGTCCAATTTTGAGATTTTTGGTTCCAACCGCCGTGTCTTTGTGAGACGCGGTGTGGGTGAACGGATGATCTCCGCATGTGTATTTCCCACCGTAAAACATGGAGAAGGAGGTGTTATGGTGCTGGGGTGCTTTGCTGGTGACACTGTCAGTGATTTATTTAGAATTCAAGGCACACTTAACCAGCATGGCTACCACAGCATTCTGCAGCAATACTCCATCCCATCTGGTTTAGGCTTAGTGGGACTATCATTTATTTTTCAACACCTCCAGGCTGTGTAAGGGCTATTTTACCAAGAAGGAGAGTGGTGGAATGCTGCATCAGATGACCTGGCCTCCACAATCCCCCAACCTCAACCAAATTCAGATGGTTTGGAATGAGTCGGATCGCAGAGTGAAGGAAAAGCAGCCAACAAGAGCTCAGCATATGTGGGAACTCCTTCAAAACTGTTGGAAAAGCATTCCAGGTGAAGCTGGTTGAGAGAATGCCAAGATTGTGCAAAGCTGTCATCAAGGCAAAGGGTGGCTATTTGAATAATTTGTTTTACACTTTTTTGGTTACTCCATGATTCCATATGTGTTATTTCATAGTTTGGATGTCTTCACTATTATTCTACAATGTAGAAAATAGTTTAAAAAATAATGAAAAACCCTTGAATCAGTAGGTGTTATATAACTTTGGACCGGTAGTGTGTTTCTCAACCTAAATGTTCACTAAGTTTATGAAGTTGATCATGGAATTAAAAAGAGAAATTGGTCTT
Source organism: Coregonus clupeaformis (assembly GCF_020615455.1). NCBI lineage: Eukaryota > Metazoa > Chordata > Actinopteri > Salmoniformes > Salmonidae > Coregonus > Coregonus clupeaformis. The sequence goes on from NC_059192.1 coordinate 55,457,597, forward strand.
ATGATGGATTGATTGATTGATTTATATTGATGATATTTTATGGTGTTATTCATTCATGGCTTTGGTAAGTAATGGTGTTGACTTACGTCCTACAGGACCGTGCCCTGTACGGTGCCAACAGGCGGACTGCTACGACCACGCTGACCATAGACGTTCTGGATGGAGATGACCTGGGGCCTATGTTCCTGCCCTGTGTCTTGGTCAACAACACCCATGACTGTAACCCCCTCACCTACCGCATTACCATTCCAGAGTTCACCCAACCGGTATGAACCACACTGTGGGGGTGGTAGGCTTTGTGCATGTGTAGGGGAACGGGAAGTGATTGAGTGTAAGAGTGTGTGTGTGTTTGTGTGCAACTGCAGCAACCCCCTCATCTCCTGTGTTTTACCTTAGGCAAAACCCAGCAACAGACAGAGAGGATGAGCCACTAAAGTCTGACTTGGGAACTTACAGTGCCTTCAGGAAGTATTCAAACCCCTTGACTTTTACAGCCTGAATTTAAAATGGATTAAATTAATATTTTGTATCACTGGTCTGCACACAATATCCCATAATGTGAAAGTGGAATTATGTTTTTAGAAATGTTTACAAATTAATTAAAAATGAAAAGCTGAAATGTCTTGAGTCAATAAGTATTCAACCCCTTTATCATGGCGAAACTAAATAAGTTCAGGAATAAAAATGTGCTTAACAGGTCACATAAGTTGCATGGGCTCACTCTGTGTGCAATAATAGTGTTTAACATTACATTTGAATGACTACCTCGTATATGTACCCCACACATACAATTATATGTAAGGTCCCTCAGTCGAACAGTGAATTTTAAACACAGATTCAACCACAAAGACCAGGCATGTTTTCCAATGCCTCACAAAGAAGGGCACCTATTGGTAGATGGGTAGACAAAAAAAAAAGCTGACATTGAATATTCCTTTGAGCATGGGGTAGTTATTAATTACACTTTGTATGGTGTATCAATACACACATTCACTACAAGGATACAGGTGTTCTTCCTAACTCAGTTGCCAGAGAGGAAGGAAACCACTCAGGGATTTCACTTTGAGGCCAATGGTGACTTTAAAACAGTTACAGAGTTGAATTGCTGTGATATGAGAAAACTGAGGATGGATCAACAACATTGTAATTACTCCACAATACTAACATAAATGATAGAGTGAAAAGAAGGAAGCCTGTACAGAATGCATGCTGTTTGCAATAAGGCACTAAAGTAAAGCTACAATACAAGTGTGGCAAATAAATTAACGTTATGTCCTGAATATAAAGTGTTACGTTTGGGGCAAATCCAACACAACACATGACTGAGTGCCACTCTTCATATTTTCAAGCATGGTTTGTGTCTGCATCATGTTATGGGTATGCTTGTCATCTGCAAGGACAAGGGAGTTTTTTAGGATAAAGGAAACAGAATAGAGCCTAGCACAAGCATAAGCCTAGAGGAAAACCAGGTTTTCCGACAGACAATGGGAGACAAATGCACCTTTCAGCAGGACAATAGCCTAAAACACAAGGCCAGATATACACTGGAGTTGCGTACCAAGATGACATTAAATGTTCCTGAGTGGCCTAGTTACAGTTTTGACTTAAATCGGCTTGAAAATATGTGTCAAGACTTGAAAATGGCTGTGTAGCAATGATCAACAACCAAATTCAAATCAAATCAAATTTGAATTGTCACATGCTTCGTAAACAACAGGTGTAGACTAACAGTGAAATGCGTACTTACGGGCCCTTCCCAAAACTGCAGAATACAATTAAAATCATATGAAAATAAATAGGAATAAATACATAATGAACAATGATAGCTTGGCTATATATACTGAACAAAAATATAAACGCAACATATAAAGTGTTGGTCCATGTTTAATGAGCTGAAATAAAAGATCCCAGAAATGTTCCATAGGCACAAAAAATGTATTTCTCTCAAATTTTGTGCACAAATTTGTTAACATCCCTGTTAGTGAGCATTTCTCCTTTGCCAAGATAATCCATCCACGTGACAGGTGTAGCATATCAAGAAGCTGATTAAACAGCATGTTCATTACACAGGTGTACCTTGTGCTGGGGTCAATAAAAGGCCACTCTAAAATGTGCAGTTTTGTCACTCAACACAATGCCACAGATGTCTCAAGTTTTGAGGGAGCATGCAATTGGCATGCTTACTGCAGGAATGTCCACCAGAGCTATTGCCAGATAATTGAATGTTCATTTCTCTACCATAAGGCACCTCCAACGTCGTTTTAGAGAATTTGGCAGTATGTCCAACCGGCCTCACAACCACAGACCATGTGTAACCACGCCAGCCCAGGATCTCCACATCCGGCTTCTTCACCTGCGGGATCATCTGAAGAGGGGGAGTGGGGGGTGCTGAGGAATATTTATGTCTGTAATAGCGACCTTTTGTGGGGAAAAACTCATTCTGATTGGCTGAGCCTGGCTGCCCAGTGGGTGGGCCTGGCTCCCAGGTGGGTGTGCCTATGCCCTCCCAGGCCCACCCATGGCTGCGCTCCTGCCCAGTCATGTGAAATCCATAGATTAGGGCCTAATGAATTAATTTCAATTGACTGATTTCCTTCTATGAACTGTAACTTAGTAAAATGGTTTAAATTGTTGCATGTTGTGTTTATATTTTTGTTCAGTATACTTGGGGTACCAGTACCGAGTCGATGTGCAGGAGTACTCCAGGCCATCTATAAATCACTGCTAGGCAAATCCCCGCCTTATCTTAGCTCATTGGTCACCATAGCAACACCCACCCGTAGTCTGCGCTCCAGCAGGTATATCTCACTGGTCATCCCCAAAGCCAACACCTCCTTTGGCCGCCATTCCTTCAAGTTCTCTGCTGCCAATGACTGGAACAAAATGCAAAAATCTCTGAAGCTGGAGACACTTATCTCCCTCACTAACTTTAAGCATCAGTTGTCAGAGCACCTTACCGATCACTGCACCTGTACACAGCCCATCTGAAATTAGCCCGCCCAACTACCTCATCCCTATATTGTTATTTATTTTGCTCATTTGTACCCCAGTATCTCTATTTGCACATCATCTCTTGCACATCTATGATTCCAGTGTTAATACTAATTGTAATTATTTTGCACTATAGCCTATTTATTGCCTTACCTCCATAACTTGCTACATTTGCACACACTGTATATATATGTATTTCTGTTGTATTTTTGACTTTGTTTTGTTTTACCCCATATGTAACTCTGTGTTGTTGTTTTTATCGCACTGCTTTGCTTTATCTTGGCCAGGTCGCAGTTGTAAATGAGAACTTGTTCTCAACTGGTTTACCTGGTTAAATAAAGGTGAAATAAAAAAATAAAATAAAAAAAGTACGAGGAAATTGAGGTAGATATGTACATATAGGTAGGGGTAAAGTGACTAGGCAACAGGATAGATAATAGACAGTAGCAGCAGCGTATGTGATGAGCGTGAAGGTGTGTAAGTGTGTGTGTGGCGACAGTGTGCCTGTGTGTATGTGTTGTATGTGAGTGAGTGTGTGTATGTATTGGAGTGTCAGTGTAAGTATGTGTGAGTGTGTGGGTAGAGTCCAGTGTGTGTGTGTATAGAGTCAAAAAGAGTTAGTGCAAAAAGGGTCAATGCAGATAGTCTGGGTAGCTATTTGGTTAACTATTTAGTAGTCTTATGGCTTGGGGTGTCGTAGAAATATTTGACTAAAAAGTAGTCAACTGAAAAATATGTCTCAAGAAACTGGAGCTTGTGATTCCAAAAGTTTGACTTTATTATTACGTAACAAAGCCGAGCTTGCTCCATGGAACAACTGCTTGCCCTGACCCAGAGCTCTCCTTTTATACAGACACAAATGCATAGTCATGCTTACATAGAATATACAGTTACCCCCTTAAGGCAAATTATTAACTTCTTTCAGTGCCACATGTTGTTTTACTCACGAGGGCTACTTGCACTTCTCTAAATGGGGCCTCTGTATCTTATTAGTGGCGAGACTCAAAAAATTATGTACATACGTACGTTAAAGAACAATGACACTCTGTATTGACTATATTCACTATCCAGACATGCATCTGGAGTACAAAGTATCAATCATGTTCATTCTGTTTTACCCTTAAACTTTCATAACACATTATAAAACATATCAATTAATACTTAAACATGGTTTAAACATGTCATGGCCATAACCCATTCTCAACCACATACATTTAAGCCAATCCCAAAAAGCATCCTCCCAGGACCCTTGAGATTATGTGCATGTGGCTATGTGTCAGGTCCTAAGCACAAACAAATGATAACACTAGTTCCATTGTTACTCCAATCTCCACACAGCCACCACGAGGAGTTGTATCTCCATCACATGTCATTGACATACCCAGACCAGCTGCAGGGAGTTATCAAAAGCACAGCGTTTGCACTAAAGAAATGTCTCTGCTCTGTTTTAACCCTTCAACTGGGTTGTTTGTGGTTATTTAAACACCATATAGTAAAACAATAAACAAACAAAAATGACCAGGCCCTATTTATAGTCTCGGAAAGTATTTCAAAGAAAAGAGAAAATCACTCCCCCCTTTTTCCTGGAAGAAAAAGTACACATATAGTTAGTTTACATTTTGATACCTTCTAACCAGTCCAAACAATCTAAATTCGAAATTATCACTCTCTATTCCCACATCTCCTAATTCTCCTACTCAGAAAACCCTCAAGAACATCACTTGTGACTGCTCCCTTCCCCGATGAATTCCACAATCCAGAGCACATAAAACAACATAAAGTCCCATAAGATTTCAACCCCCGAGGCTTTTCCGTAACCTCAAATACAGTCAATTTCTCCGTGTAAGGAATCAGTGATATTTGATCCCAAGTATCTATTAAAATGTTGTTTGAGACGTGGGTCTCCTACATTTCCTTCATCATTCATTCTGTAGGGGATTTCCATCAATCCCAGAAAAGACTCTCAACCAAGACACATCAGACATTTATCATGTTTCATTAAGTGGAATATACACCTATAACATAACAAACCCATAACCACTTTCCAGTAATCTAATAATTTCAACCTGTTGCATTGTTTTTAGTAAAAATATAAATTGTTGTGTAACCAATCCAGAACCCACAATAAGTTAGTGCTGTCGCATGTCCCCTAGTCCAAAATAAATGCTTCTCTAGCTATCCTGATTTGGTCCTTCCCACAAGTTCTAAGACTGCTGCCATTCAGCCAAGCTGGGCCCATTCCCTTGCCAATTACCCTGTTGTGGTTGCCTAGGCCACCACGGCTTGGTAGGACAATCCCTTCTTGTATGTCCTGATTGACTGCACCCCCAGCAGACCCCTGGTCTTCTTGGTGGTGGTGTAATTAAGCCAGCCTTTTTTTGGTTCTCTCTCCCTCTTGTTATCCTTCTAGCTTTGTATCATTACTGGATTAATGACATATGTAATAACTGTTTCACATTAGATTGTGCCTTTTTCTGATAATGTTGTAATTGTAGCTAATTGCATTAATTTAGTTTAAAATACAAACTTGTTGTTGATCAAATCTAGAACCTATATTAAGTTGGTACTATCCCATCAGCATAATAGTTAAAACTACTTACACTCCACTGGTCCACGTAGCGAAAACAAATTATCGTTTTAGAATTCACTAACTATTTGCATACATCACTGGTGTCACGCAAACTATAGGATAAAGTAATAACAATTAGAATTTGTCAAATAAATGTTTTCCATCCAACTATTCAGACTTGCTTCAAATATCTCTTTCAGCTCGATACAGTCAAGCAAGTACGACTCTCTTTTACCCGAGAACTAAAACATGGCATTAGTAAAGTATATTCACAACCCAACAATAATTAATAGTATATTTGTATTCATTTTATTAAAAGACGTTACTTTCATTCCAGTCTACCTAAACAATTCAAATTATGGCCACAACTCTATCGCAATTGCCTGTCCGCTATTCAAATGTATGTAACTGTCCTTTCTGATTAGACTATAATCACACCTCCCTCTTTCCCATTGAATAAGTGAGTCCTTCAGTCTGAAAAGACACAGGCTGCTAAATCGTTCAGTCTTATCCTGACTGTTCCGTCAATCTAAACAACCCACAACCATAATTGAACTATACTTAGAAAACCTAGATTCTAATCAGCGATGTAGAATCTATGCTTTATTGAAATGACAAGTAAATCCTCCTTTATTCCAATGATAATGGTCAGTAGTTTTAGTATCTGGCACATACCACACTTGATCAGAAAATAGCTTTACATGACTGAGATTTAACAAGCTAGAAGCTTTAGCAGTCAACAAGTCAAATCTACATTCATTAATTTGGAAACAGATCTAACGAATTCAATCAAATTGATTATGTTATTTCCCCCTATTATACTAAAATTCCTTTACTATCTCACTTCTGCTTCAAAATGATAGATAGTTATCATAATGCCTACTCTTATTTCTATCAAATTATCTATGTACTTTCTCCCACCCCTCACGTATGTCTACGTTTTTGGGTGTGCAAGTCAGCACCTATTATTTTATCCAATCCCTCGTAATAAATTACACTCACATACAATTCATTCTATTCTAATATATTCACATCTACCAAACCATTCATGTTTCTAATGATTCTTTATTGCCACAAATCAGTTAATCACAATCTAGTCTCAGCGGAACGAACAACAAATTACCCAAATTCTTCCCCTCAGTCATAGAATCCTCCCAGAATCGCATAGGCTGGTGACTATTCACTGATCTTACAAAATTCTATGACAGGCATTGTTGTAGGAAACGCCAAGATATCATTTACATGAAAAGCTTATTATTCAAACGTATATATAATTATCATACACACCTCTATATCTCATCATTCAAACTTCAGAGTGCGACTCATTTACACCATTATACCACTGTCATTCCACATTCATACAATGTTGTTCTCAAACGCGCTTAATTGCTATTTGTATAACCTACAGGAATATTTTATTATATCAAAGTGCCCAAATTTGGTATCTTAACCCTATTCCAGTTATTTTTAACTGTAGTCAATTTATCACAATCCTACATCACCGCTAAAGTTTCCAAATATAATGTCAGAAACACACCCTGAAAGATTGACCAAAATACAATGCATAAACGTCATATGATCACACCGGTACACGTGACCTGTTCCTCCAACAGGATTCCTCATACCCCTCTCAGTTGGTAAATGTATATCTACATAACATTAATTCTTCTCTTTCCTAATGCGAGATTGGGCATGCCCTTTCTCCACCAGGCAGAAGCTTCAAACAACCTAAAATATAGTTCCTTTCCTTACTATCTAACACTTTCTCTATATTTTGACGCCTTAGTGGCTGTTTAACCCGTTCACCTACTCAGGATGACCGGTGTTAACTCCAATTTATGTCACCTACTCCGGATAACCTATCTTTTTACCTGATCGACTCTTTCTGATTCACTTCCCCGACACAAGAAAGACGATTTTATACAGGATTTCTATCTACCCATATAGCCCTCTAGGTGATTCACTTCCTCGACACACCCTTACTGGACTTCTATCTTACCTAAGCGACCTGTAAATTCAGCCCTTTTTTCTGATACACTTCCTCGACACAGAAAAAAGCGGTATTGCACAGGATTTCTGCCTACCTAAGCAGCCCTCTAAATGATACACTTCCTCGACACGTTTAGAGCGGTATCTGTAGGGCTTTTTAACAATTTATTCTCTGATCGTTCAAACAGATGGACAGCCGCCCGTGCCAAAGCAACCCAGACAAAGCGATCAGCAGGATTAATCAAATGAATTGAACAGACGGTTCAGACGAACAACAGAGTGACATCGACATGTATTCTTAAATCCAAAAGCTCCCAGTCTCTAATTTTCTGGTTCTTAAATTTGGAGAGACCTACTTGATATTCTGCAGCTGAGCCCGGGCCCTGGATCGAACCACACAAACGTTATACTATATAAGTAAGAACTTGGCTTACCTTTTTTAAAAGCGGCAGCTTTGTTGTATGGTCCGTCCAAGCCGTTTCACAGCCGCAGATGTCCACTGTCTCTGGACCCTGTTTCCAACTCCTGGCAACGCTCGCCATTTATGTAGTAGAAATATTTGACTCAAAAGTAGTCAACTCAAAAATATCTCTCAAGAAACTGGAGCTTGTGAATCCAAAAATTAGACTTTATTATTGCGTAACAAAGCCGAGCTTGCTCCATGGAACAACTGCTTGCCCTGACCCAGAGCTCTCCTTTTATACAGACACAAATGCATAGTCATGCTTACATAGAATATACAGTTACCCCCTTAAGGCAAATGATTAACTTCTTTCAGTGCCACATGTTGTTTTACTCACGAGGGCTACTTGTGCTTCTCTAAATGGGGCCTCTGTATCTTATTAGTGGCATGACTCAAAAAAGTATGTACATACGTACGTTAAAGAACAATCACACTCTGTATTGACTATATTCACTATCCAGACATGCATCTGGAGGACAAAGTATCAATCATGTTCATTCTGTTTTACCCTTAAACTTTCATAACACATTATAAAACATATCAATTAATACTTAAACATGGTTTAAACATGTCATGGCCATAACCCATTCTCAACCACATACATTTAAGCCAATCCCAAAAAGCATCCTCCCAGGACCCTTGAGATTATGTGCATGTGGCTATGTGTCAGGTCCAAAGCACAAACAAATGATAACACTAGTTCCATTGTTACTCCAATCTCCACACAGCCACCACGAGGAGTTGTATCTCCATCACATGTCATTGACATACACAGACCAGCTGCAGGGAGTTATCAAAAGCACAGCGTTTGCACTAAAGAAATGGCTCTGCTCTGTTTTAACCCTTCAACTGGTTCTCAATCCATAAGCATTTAAGGCATATAGGTGTGTCATTCTACAACATATGTACTAGAAAATCATCCATAGGGGGTAGCTCTCCGGTACTGCTTGACATGCGGTAGCAGAGAGAACAGTCTCTGACTTGGGTGGCTGAAGTCTTTGACAATTTTAAAGGCCTTCCTCTGACACCGCTTGGTATAGAGGTTCTGGGTGGAATGGAGTTCAGCTCCAACTTGACAGAGCTTGAATAATCTTTAAAAACATAATGGCCAATATTGTACAATCTAGGTGTAAAAAGCTTGTAAAGACTTACCCAGAAAGACTCACAGCTGTAATCTCTGCCAAATGTGATTTTAACATGTATTGACTCAGGAATGTGAATAAATATATTTCTGTATTTCATTTTCAATACATTTGCAAAAATGTATAAAAACCTGTTTATACTTTGTCATTACGGGGTTATTGTGTGTTGATGGGTGAGACAATTTTTTATTGGAAATGGCCCATGCTGAGGATTGAACCTGTAGTCAGGCAGGTGATGATCTGACAAGTGTGTGTTAGAGGTCTTGTCAGGTCCAAAAACTTGGACCCATTCTTAAATAGAACCATGGTTTTCCCACCCGACCCGATATGAATACAGTGAGGGAAAAAAGTATTTGATCCCCTGCTGATTTTGTACATTTGCCCACTGACAAAGAAATGATCAGTCTATAATTTTAATGGTAGGTGTATTTGAGCAGTGAGAGACAGAATAACAACAAAAAAATCCAGAGAAACGCATGTAAAAAATGTTATGAATTGATTTGCATTTTAATGAGGGAAATAAGTATTTGACCCCTCTGCAAAACATGACTTAGTACTTGGTGGTAAAACCCTTGTTGGCAATCACAGAGGTCAGACGTTTCTTGTAGTTGACCACCAGGTTTGCACACATCTCAGGAGGGATTTTGTCCCACTCCTCTTTGCAGATCTTCTCCAAGTCATTAAGGTTTCGAGGCGGACGTTTGGCAACTCAAACCTTCAGCTCCCTCCACAGATTTTCTATGGGTTTAAGGTCTGGAGACTGGCTAGGCCACTCCGGGACCTTAATGTGCTTCTTCTTGAGCCACTCCTTTGTTGCCTTGGCCATGTGTTTGGGTCATTGTCATACTGGAATACCAATCCACGACCAATTTTCAATGCCCTGGCTGAGGGAAGGAGGTTCTCACCCAAGATTTGACGGTACATGGCCCCGGTTATCGTCCCTTTGATGAGGTGAAGTTGTCCTGTCCCCTTAACAGAAAAACACCCCCAAAGCATAATGTTTCCACCTCCATGTTTGACGGTGGGGATGGTGTTCTTGGGGTCATAGGCAGCATTCCTCCTCCTCCAAACACGGCGAGTTGAGTTGATGCCAAAGAGCTCGATTTTGGTCTCATCTGACCACAACACTTTCACCCAGTTCTCCTCTGAATCATTCAGATATTCATTGGCAAACTTCAGACGGGCCTGCATGTGTGCTTTCTTGAGCAGGGGGACCTTTCGGGCGCTGCAGGAATTCAGTCCTTCACGGCGTAGTGTGTTACCAATTGTTTTCTTGGTGACTATGGTCCCAGCTGCCTTGAGATCATTGACAAGATCCTCCCATGTAGTTCTGGGCTGATTCCTCACCGTTCTCATGATTATTGCAACTCCACGAGGTGAGATCTTGCATGGAGCCCCAGGCCGAGGGAGATTGACAGTTCTTTTGTGTTTCTTCCATTTGCGAATAATTGCACCAACTGTTGTCACCTTCTCACCAAGCTGCTTGGCGATGGTCTTGTGCAGCCTTGTGTAGGTCTACAATCTTGTCCCTGACATCCTTGGAGAGCTCTTTGGTCTTGGCCATGATGGAGAGTTTGGAATCTGATTGATTGATTGCTTCTGTGGACAGGTGTCTTTTATACAGGTAACAAGCTGCCACACTGTAAAGTCCATGGAGAATAAGAGCACTTCCTCCCAGCTGCCCACTGCACTGAGGCTAGGAAACACTATCACCACCGATAAATCTACAATAATCGAGAATTTCAACAAGCATTTTGCTACGGCTGGCCATGCTTTCCACCTGGCTATCACTACCCCGGCCACCAACTCTGCACCCTCCGCTGCAACTTGCCCATGCCCCCCCCCCCCCGCTTCTCCTTCACACAAATTCAGACAGCTGATGTTCTGAAAGAGCTGCAAAATCTGGACCCCTACAAATCAGCTGGGCTAGACAATCTGGACCCTTTCTATCTAAAACTAGCCGCCGAAATTGTCGCAAGCCCTATTACTAGCCTGTTCAACCTCTCTTTCGTAACGTCTGAGATCCCCAGAGATTGGAAAGCTGCCGCGGTCATCCCCCTCTTCAAAGGGGGTGACACTCTAGATCCAAACTGTTACAGACCTATATCCATCCTGCCCTGCCTTTCGAAAGTATTTGAAAGCCAAGTTAACAAACAGATCACAAACCATTTCGAATCCCACCGTACCTTCTCCGCTATGCAATCCGGTTTCCAAGCTGGTCATGGGTGCACTTCAGCCACGTCAAGGTCCTAAACGATATTATAACCGTGATCGATAATAGACAGTACTGTGCAGCAGTCTTCATCGACCTGGCCAAGGCTTTCGACTCTGTCAACCAGCGCATTCTTATTGGCAGACTAAATAGCCTTGGTTTCTCAAATGACTGCCTCGCCTGGTTCACCAACTACCTCTCAGATAGAGTTCAATGTGTCAAATCGGAGGGCCTGTTGTCTGGACCTATGGCAGTCTCTATGGGGGTGCCACAGGGTTCAATTCTTGGGCCGACTCTTTTCTCCGTGTATATCAATGATGTCGCTCTTGCTGCTGGTGACTCTCAGATCCACCTCTAGGCAGACGACACCATTTTGTATACATCTGGCCCTTCATTGGACACTGTGTTAACAAACCTCCAAACGAGCTTCAATGCCATACAACACTCTTTCAGTAGCCGCCAACTGCTCTTAAACACTAGTAAAACTAAATGCATGCTCTTCAATCGAACGCTGCTGGCACCCGCCCACCCGACTAGAATCACCACTCTCGACGGGTCTGACCTAGAGTATGTGGACAACTACAAATACCTAGGTGTCTGGTTAGACTGTAAACTCTCCTTCCAGACTCACATTAAGAATCTCCAATCCAAAGTTAAATCTAGAATCGGCTTCCTATTTCACAACAAAGCCTCCTTCACTCATGCTGCCAAACATGCCCTCGTAAAACTGACTATCCTACCGATCCTTGACTTCGGCGATGTCATTTACAAAATAGCCTCCAACACTCTACTCAGCAAATTGGATGTAGTCTATCACAGTGCCATCTGTTTTGTCTCCAAAGCCCCATACACTACCCACCACTGTGACCTGTACGCTCTTGTTGGCTGGTCCTCACTACATGTTCGTCGTCAAACCCACTGGCTCCAGGCCATCTATAAATCACTGCTAGGCAAATCCCCGCCTTATCTTAGCTCATTGGTCACCATAGCAGCACCCACCCGTAGTCTGCGCTCCAGCAGGTATATCTCACTGGTCATTCCCAAAGCCAACACCTCCTTTGGCCCCATTCCTTCCAGTTCTCTGCTGCCAATGACTGGAACGAATTGCAAACATCTCTGAAGCTGGAGACTCTTATCTCCCTCACTAACTTTAAGCATCAGTTGTCAGAGCACCTTACCGATCACTGCACCTGTACACAGCCCATCTGAAATTAGCCCACCCAACTACCTCATCCCTATATTGTTATTTATTTTGCTCTTTTGCACCCCAGTATCTCTATTTGCACATAATCTCTTGCACATCTAGCATTCCAGTGTTAATACTAATTGTAATTATTTTGCACTATAGCCTATTTATTGCCTTACCTCCATAACTTGCTACATTTGCACACACTGTATATATATTTTCTGTTGTATTTTTTGACTTTATGTTTTTTACCCCATATGTAACTCTGTGTTGTTGTTTTTATCGCACTGCTTTGCTTTATCTTGGCCAGGTCGCAGTTGTAAATGAGAACTTGTTCTCAACTGGCTTACCTGGTTAAATAAAGGTGAAATAAAATAAAAAAGAGTGTGCTCCTAATCTCAGCTCGTTACCTGTATAAAAGACACCTGGGAGCCAGAAATCTTTCTGATTGAGAGGGGGTCAAATACTTATTTCCCTCATTAAAATGCAAATTAATTCATAACATTTTTGACATGCGTTTTTCTGGATTTTTTTGTTGTTATTCTGTCTCTCACTGCTCAAATAAACCTACCATTAAAATTATAGGCTGATCATTTCTTTGTCAGTGGGCAAATGTAAAAATCAGCAGGGGATCAAATCCTTTTTTCCCTCACTGTATATATATGAATAAATACATTTTCCAAAAAAGGAGACCCGTTCCTAATGGACCCGAGAACAGTCAGACGTGTTCTGAAAAGGCCAGTGAAATAAACAGACCCAAACAGACCCAAACAGACCCGTGTTGGTTCGGGTCTGAGAAACCCGTTCAGATCCAAGAGTAGAAAGAAAGAGAGAAAGAAAGAAACCTCAGACTGGGCGCTGCCAGCGCCATCAATAAACAAGCTATATCGGCCAAATTATCCACAGTAACGTGTTGTTAAAAACTGCCTATAACAAATTGCAAAACAACTATGTGTTGTGTTTCGATGTGTAGCATATTCTAAACTTCATAGCCTATTGTTTTATTGGTTTTTACTTTCCTAAAACAATCATTTTCCACCTCACGGTTCAGCTGTCGGATGATTTGAGCACTAAATGCATCATGGCATTGCATGCATATAGGCCTATAGGCCTAGGTGTCCACTGTATGATATTAATATGACAAAATAAATAGAAAGGAAGAGAATCTTAGGCCTAGCCCTAGAGAGATAGAGATATGTCGTTGTCATGTTCCTAACACCGACATGCATTTATTTATATTTGTTTTATAAAGATAAGCATTATAGTGTTAGATTAAAGGAGTAACTCTGGTAGGTGAAAAACATTCTTCCTCACATTAAGTTCAACTGTCTGAGTCATATGGAGCGCTGTGCGTATTTTCTTCATAGGCCTGCAGTAGCTAAGCATAATTGTTTTAGGGAAAATAGAAATAGGTTATAATATTGTGCCATTAACTTAAGTTTAGCATCTCGCCTTCTTTGGTTTTTCCTTTTCATGAGTGTGAGTAGCCCTATAGTAGGCCTACTGGTAACTCTATTATATTGTGGCAAACACATTATTGTTGGAACTTAATTTGTCCAAAGAAAATGGCTCAACAGAATGAAACAAAATAAGTTTCGAACATGCTAGGCCTATATTGCAGGACTTACCAACAAAGGTGAGTGCCTACCGTACCGGCCTACCCAACAAATGACCGCATTTGGCTAATGTTATTTATTTTACAGCAGGCCTACCTTTAACCAATCTTAAACTAAATACGGACCACAAACTTAAATAGACAATTCAAACTTAATTTAGCCAACGAAAATGTCTCAACAAAATTAAACAAAACCCTTTTCGCATATTTAAAGAACTGTTTTGGATTCTTAAATTGGCTTAAAATAATAATAATGATATACAACTAATAATAATAATAATAATAATAATAATAATAATAATAATAATAATAATAATAATAATAATGATGATAAAACAAATGATAATAAATTCAAAAAATTAAGAAATAAAAGTTAACCTGAATAGCAAGTTGCACACAGTCCATTTGGCCGTGCCAACGTTGTTCTCATTTTTGTCCACTACAATATTAAACTTGTCTGTGAGAGTCACATCTTGTTCGTGAGAGTTTCATCTTTCAATGGTGGTGACTTGTTAGTTTGTAGCTCACACAGTTCGGGTTGTGTAATGATTTTCTTGTCCGGATCCTCTCATGTTTATAAAAAGGCTGCTTTCCCAAGCCCAATGTAATGGAATAGGCGCAAATGTTATATCGGCGGAAATATGGGATTAAGCTGCAGCCACTACAAGAAGTCTCAAGTATAAACACACAGGGAGCTATTCAATATTCAAAATGACGTCTCCGTGTGACGCACAGGTGCGTCAATCATCTCTAGAGGTTTTTATGAGGCATTAGTAGAAGACATAAATGAATATTACCAATTTAATGACATCTATTGCAGGATAAATCAATGTTAGAGTTTAATAACTAGTAATAATACGATTAAGCTATATCTTTGCAATAAAAACCAAAGTCTGTCAGATTTCCAGTCATTCCAATTAATTTAATACCCCTTGATCTTCAAGAATTGGACTTGGAAATATGGAAATATAGATTAGCCAAATTGTTTTACCTAAGCATAACCCCAAAACTAAGGACTTACAGTATTAGCCTACTCTGTTGTTGATAATTTTGTTGTCATGGTGAACTGATTGGACTCATTGCTTCGAGTTGAAAATAAATGCTGCTCTCATGGAATGGCATGCTTTGAGCACTACCGAAAAGTACTATTTGCATGTGAAATATTTATGCCATATGCTGCATTTGCTATAGGCTATAGGTCTATTGTTGTTGGTGACACTTTGATATTGCTATAATTTGCAGCTGTTTAAGTCTATCAAAAGTGTGCAACTTTGACAATGTGTCCGTTAGGCCTATGGATTTTTTGGGGGGGAATCTGCAGACTGAGCAATACAAATAAAATTAAACTTGTTTTTGACAGTACCTCAGAGGAGTTTAGAAGGGAGGAACCTCAAACTTTTGTTCCATAGGCTGGGATCCGCACTATGAAGCTGTTGCAAGAGCGCATTTTTCACTTGCTGTCCACTGGTCATAAAAACAACCATTATTATTAGTCAATTCAACCATTATTGGGTTAAAATACACATACCTTTGTGAACAGCCATCCACAACCACAATCCATAAGGCAAAAATAGCTAAATGAGAGAGCAGCAGTGTGATTCACATCAATGCACTAGGTAGATATCAATAATAATTGATATCCATATCAATGCTGATTTGAATGTCATGGGATATAAATACTTTCCCAAAGGCAGGGATTCTGCCAGAGCTGTGTCTGTCTATGCTAGTGAAGTAAGGCACAAACTGCTTAGCACACATCCACTTACTGTATCAGCCATATATGGGTAGGCTTGGGAAGTGCAACGCTAGCTAATTAGCGTTGATGGTGTCTATTAGCAATAAATGTGCGTGAATAAGAGATGTAGCCTACCCTACAGCACAACAAACAGATTAGCTGTGATGTATGGTACTGTTATGCATGTTGGTGAGTAACCTGAGGAGGAAGAACGCTAACAGAGCTGGTTTATTACATTATTAGCCTACTATGTTCACAGTAGTGTACAGTGTGTGAATGGCGAATTAAACTAAGAAAGCAATAATACTGATATTCAGTGCCTTCAGAAAGTATTCATACCCTCTTAACGTAGTCCACATTTTTGTTGTGTTACAGCCTGAATTCAAAATTGATTAAATATATATTTGTCTTACCAATCTACACACAATACCCCATAATGACAGTTATTTTTTAAATAGATTTATTTACACATTTATTGAAAATGAAATACGGAAATATCTCAATCTCATTTACATAAGGATTCACACCCTTGTTAGAATCACCTTTGGCAGTGATTACAGCTCTGAGTCTTTCTGGGTAAGTCTCTGAGCTTTGCACACCTGGTTTGTACAATATTTGCACATTATTCTTAAAAAAATTATTCAAGCTCTGTCAAATTTGATGTTGATCAATGCTAGCCATCCATTTTCAAGTCTTGCCATAGATTTTCAAGCTGATTCATGTCAAAACTGTAACTAGGCCGTTCAGGAATATTCCATTTTTTAAATTTACTTTTTACATTTTTCTGTCATTTAGCAGACGCTCTTATCCAGAGCGACTTACAGTTAGTGAGTCCATAAATTTTTCATACTGGCCCCCCATGGGAAACAAACCCACAACCCTGGCGTTGCAAACACCATGCTCTACCAACTGAGCTACACGGGGCCTTGGTAAGCAACTCCAGTGTATATTTGGCCTTGTGTTTTAGGTTATTGTCCTGCTGAAAGGGGAATTTGTCTTCCAGTGTCTGTTGGAAAACAGACTGAATCAGGTTTTCCTCTAGGATTTTGCATGTGCTTAGCTCTATTCTGTTTATTTTATCCTAAAAACTCCCTAGTCCTTGCCAATGACAAGCATACCCATAACATGATGCAGCCACCACCATGCTTGAAAATATGAAGAGTGGTACTCAGTGATGTGTTCTGTTGGATTTGCCCTAAACATACAGTGGAAAGTATTCAGACCACTTGACTTTTTCCACAAGTTACAGCCTTATTCTAAAATTGATTAAAATAATGTTTTTCCTCATCAATCTACACACAATAACCCAAACACACCAAGACCGTTGTGAAGAGGGCACGACAAAGCCTATTCCCCCTCAGGAGACTAAAAAGATTTGGCATGGGTCCTCAGATCCTCAAAAAGTTCTACAGCTGCACCATCGAGAGCATCCTGACTGGTTGCATCACTGCCTGGTATGGCAACTGCTCGGCCTTCGACCGCAAGGCACTACAGAGGGTAGTACGTACAGCCAAGTACATCACAGGGGCCAAGCTTCCTGCCATCCAGGACCTCTATACCAGACGTGTCAGAGGAAGGCCCAAAAAAGTATCAAAGACTCCAGCCACCCTAGTCATAGACTGTTCTCTCTGCTACCGCACGGCAAGCGGTACAGGAGCGCCAAGTCTAGGTCCAAAAGGCTTCTTAACAGCTTCTACCCCCAAGCCATACGTCTCCTGAACAGCTAATTATGGCTAACCGGACTATTTGCTCTTTAATTATTTGCTATTTTAATTTTTTTCTTAAACTGCATTGTTGGTTATGGGCTTGTAAGTAAGCATTTCACTGTAATGTCTACACATGTTGTATTCGGCGCATGTGGCAAATTAATTTTGATTTGATTTGATTTGATAATGACAACGTGAAAAACTTTTTTTTTTTTTTTTTATATATACAAAATAAAAAAACAGAAATACCTTATTTACATAAGTATTCAGACCCTTTGCTATGAGATGCGAAATTGCGTTCAGGTGCATCCTGTTTCCATTTATCATCCTTGATTGGAGTCCACCTGTGTTAAATGATTTGGAAAGGCACACACCTGTCTATATAAGGTCCCACAGTTGACAGTGCATGTCAGAGCAAAAACCAAGTCATGAGGTCGAACGAATTGTCCGTAGAGCTCCGAGACAGGATTGTGTTGAGGCACAGATCTGGGGAAGGGTACCAAAAAATGTCTGCAGCATTGAAGGTCCCCAAGAACACAGTGGCCTTCATCATTCTTAAATGGAAGAAGTTTGGAACCACCAAGATGCTTTCTAGAGCTTGCCGCCTGGCCAAACTGAGCAATCAGGGGAGAAGGGCCTTGGTCAGGGAGGTGACCAAAAAGCAGATGGTCACTCTGACAGAGCTCTAGAGTTCCTCTGCGGAGATGGGAGAACCTTCCAGAAGGACAACCATCTCTGCAGCACCACCAATCAGGCCTTTATGGTAGAGTGGCCAGATGGAAGCCACTCCTCAGTAAAAGGCAAATGACAACCCATTTGGAGTTTGCCAAAAGGCACCTAAAGGACTCTCAGACCATGAGAAACAAGATTCTTTGGTCTGATGAAACCAAGATTGAACTCTTTGGCCTGAATGCCGAGCGTGACGTCTGGAGGAAACCTGGAACCATCCCTACGCTGAAGCATGGTGGTGGCAGCATCATGCTGTGGGGATGTTTTTCAGCGGCAGGGACTGGGAGACTAGACAGGATCGAGGGAAAGATGAACGGAGCAATGTACATAGATATCCTTGATGAAAACCTTCTCCAGAGCGCTCAGGACCTCAGACTGGGGCGAAGGTTCACCTTCCAATAGGACAACGACCCTAAGCACACAGCCAAGGCAACGCAGGAGTGGCTTCGGGACAAGTCTCTGAATGTCCTTGAGTGGTCCAGCCAGAGACCGGACTTGACCCGGATCGAACAGCTCTGGAGAGATCTGAAAATAGCTGTGCAGTGACGCTCCCCATCCAACGTGACAGAGCTTGAGAGGATCTGGAGAGAAGAATGGGAGAAACTCCCCAAATACAGGTGTGACAAGGAATATTCAATATCTGCTTTTTTAAAATTTCTACCCATCTAATAATAGGTGCCCTTCTTTGCGAGGCATTGGAAAACCTCCCTGGTCTTTGTGTTTGAATCTATGTTTGAAATGCACTGCTCGACTGAGGGACCTTACAGATAATTGTATGTGTGGGGTATAGAGATGAGGTAGTCATAAAAATCATGTTAAACACTATTGTTGCACACAGAATGAGTCCATGCAACTTATTATGTGACTTGTTAAGTTGTTATTCCTGAACTAATTTAGGCTTGCCATAACATAGGGGCTGAATACTTATTGACTCCAGACATTTCAGCTTTTCATTTTGTTTTCATTTCTAAAAATATAATTCCAATTTTACATTATGAGGTTTTGTGTGTAGGCCAGTGTCACAAAATATAAATGTAATTCATTTTAAATTCAGGCTATAACACAACAAATGTGGAAAAAGTCCCGGGGTGTGAATACTTTCTGAAGGCACTCTACATTTAATATTGAACATTTAATAAATGTTCCCTTGGTCGCAAAAGGCTTAACATTGTAATGGGGGATACAAACAACTAACACAGTTAATTGGTTTCTGACTCCCCCCTCCTTCCTCCCTACCTCCTTTTCAGAGTGAACTGAACCCGCTGGAGGTGACCCCACCTATCCGAGCTGTGGACATGGACAGGAACATCCAACCCCCCTCTAAAAGGCCAGGGATCCATTACTACATACTGGTTGGTAGGTTCCTCACTGAGCTTCCACACATGCATGTTCACATGATCAGTCCCACTATCCCACTTTGATCCTTTATTGTCCATTTACTAATGTATTATCACTGGTCAACATTCATTCAGCAATGTTCATTCTTTGTGGGTGTTGTTTTACTTCAGGTCAGCCCTCAACGTACCCGGAGTACTTCTCCCTAAACAGGACGACCGCAGTGCTCCTCCTCCTGAAACCAGTCAGCAGAGACCTGTACACCAAATTTACCATCATCATCAAGGTAAGCAAACCCACCTTCAACCTGAAATCAAGGTGCATCATGGACCAAACTATCAACCAGAGAATTTGGTTTTGTGTTGAGGGCTGGTCTAGTAGTAGTGCTGCCACCCCCCAAACCACCATTTACCACCCCTGGAGGCAATTCTAATTAGAACCAGGGAATACCTGTTATGATGCACAGAGCATATTACCATACACCCACCCACCAGAACCTCTCTCCATTTAAAACGGTAGTCCCTGAGCACTGAGCAGGCTGCCACGTACACAGAGGAGAGGAAGGAGTGATCTCCACATGGAGGAGAGGAGAGAGTTATGATGTTTGAAGAGCGCTTTGTGTGTATATGGAGCAGGCGAGGGAGGAGGAGAAGGAGAGGTGGAGGAGGAGGTGGATGGAGGGAGATAGCAGCCTTCACAGGGAGAGTGAACTGGTGCTGGCGGTATCAGCAGGGAAGGAGAGAGAGAGTTAGAGGTTGATATCTGGAGTAGACTGCTTTGGGTTAGCTATCAGATACCGCTTATAAATCTGACTCGTTTCAGGAAACTAGGCGAATGTCATGTGTCACTACTTCACAGGAGCGCCATTTGAACGTAAACTTTTTTAAATCAAAATGTGTTTTTTGGCAGAAATGGCTTCTTGAACATGTGAACATTCATGTGCCTTAATAACAAACTTATATGCCATCTGTAAATATGAATACAATTAGGAGCCTAGTTGGTTTAGCCGTGAAAAAAGACAGCAACCTTCCTGCTAGCCATGATTGGCTGAGATAATGAGTGGGCTGGACATGCCGAGAGATGAGTTCGGATTGGTCTGTCATGTAGCACGCTTCTGTCTATAATATGAGCTGGTCAGTATGTGTAGGTAATCCTTTCTAACGCATCTTTTTAAAAATATATCCCGTAGTAGAACTGCATAAGTGTTGCTCTCCACTTTCTGGAGGACCGAGTTTTGAAATTAGTGGAAGAAAGAGTATGATAGCTAAGGTGATGGAGAGTATTCTGGCATTTGATTGCAAATATGCAGACAGAGTCAAAAAGAGAACACACAGAAGGCTGTTGTATAAAACACCTGTCTCTTGTATAAAACACCTGTCTCTTCAAACTAAGGGCAAACATGGCATCCGTGACAGAGAGGTAGAAGTGTCCATCCATGTATACGGGTAAGAGAGTCTAGCTAGCTACATTTTCAGATATTACGTTTCTAATTTTGTCAGAATGTCGTTTTCATTTAATGTTAAAGTGTACTGTTAGCTGCTTGCTAACATTATCTGGCTGGCTAGCTAGCTAACGTTACGTGTATGATCTGTGTAGTAACATTATTCAAGGATAGTAACATTACTTAAGGATTTGGATTCAGTACCTTTCAGTGATATACCACCTCTCCCTTTCTCTGCCAGCACGAGGGCATCATATTATTCCTCTAAGGGAAGCTTCAACAAAATAAACCCAGTGAAAATAAGTTAATGTGCCCAATTAGTTTCAGGTCAAAGCGTTAAATTATGTTGCTCCTCTCCGCCCTCCACTCCTCCCTCCCCCTTTCTCCTTCTCCTTTCCTTTCCTCTCATCCTTTCCTCCTCATCAGGTTAACTTTCAAGAATTGAGAGAATGGCTATTTCCCAATATGCATTCTACCGTGCTCCACACTCTCGTGCTCCGAGGGGATTCTTTGTGGATGTTCTCTTGAGTACGTTCTTGTGAGGACGAGAGTGTGGAGAACGCATAAAACATTACATCTAAGAAGCACTTGCAATCCCCCTACTGTATTACCTCACGCTGCACCTCCACATTCACTGAACCTTCTTCCAACCAGGACAATGGATAGAGACGAAACAAGATATACACAAAGGAATCATTTTACTTCATAACTATCAGCGAGCTATATGTGAATCGTAATAATCTAGCTAACCAGATAGTTTAACAGACTAAAGCTAATGTCATGCATGGTAGATATCAATTCATTGTGGGTAGCTATCTAATAATTTTCCGTGGCTACTGTATCTGGCTAGCTAACAGTAGTAGCTAGCCAGTTAGCCCTATTGACTTACTATGGGCTTGCAATCTACACACACTACAGTGGGTATTATAGACAGGTAAATATGCCAAGATTAACACAGCATGTATTTATTAATGTATCAAGATAAAATATTGTAGTCAGGCAACATTGATATGTGAATGGGCAACATTTCACTCCAAAGTCACAATTTATTTTCTCTCGCTTCAGCTCAAATAATGTCCCCTATTGATTTCAATACATTTTGCATAATATTTTAAGTAGTTGTGTCATATTTCTGTGTATACTTTCCGTTGAAGCTTGCATGCTTCAAAATATGTACTCAGTTTCTCATACTGTTATGTTACCTGGGGAGGCAGGTACCTTAGTGGTTAAGAGCATTGTGCCAGTAACCGAAAGGTCGCTGGTTCTAATCCCTGAGCCGACTAGTTGAAAAATCTGTCGATGTGCCCTTGAGCAAGGCACTTAACCCTAATTGCTCTGGATAAGAGCGTCTGCTAAATGATTAAAATGTAAAAATAATTATATGGACGCATACTCTGACTCTCCCGTGTTCCAATTTGGGTGCTCGGAGCACAGCAGTATGATTTTGAGAAACACCCAATATATTAGTGTGGGAACTATATGTTTATGAGAAATTATGGTGGTCTGACTGCACTCAATTGGTGGCTCCTCATCCATGCTAGGATATAGTTTCACATGTGGTCCTCTGTAGCTCAGCTGGTAGAGCACGGTGCTTGTAACGCCAATGTAGTGGGTTCGATCCCCAGGACCACCCATACACAAAAATGTATGCACGCATGACTGTAAGTCGCTTTGGATAAAAGTGTCTGCTAAATGGCATATTATTATTATTATTATTATTATTACATGTGTGTTAGGTTACAGTGTAACTGTCAGTGAAACACATGGTGCGTTGCTGTGAGAGGTTGAATGGTTAACTGGCTGAGGGGACATGCACATTGATGTGTGCAAATGTGGCCTGTTGCTGTAGTCATGTCTCCCACCAACTGTGTTGTAATAAATGCTAAAACAATGGACGTAACATGTATGCCCATGTGTTTGTGTCACGCAGATTGCTTACAGTATCATATTATACAATGTCCATTACACAAGACACCAACATGGTTTGGAAAAGGTTGAGTCAAAATGTGTGTACACAGTACAGTGATGATCTCTTATCTGCTGCGTTAAATGCAGAAGGTTATTTATGTCCCCCCAAAAATACTCACCCTGGTCTTTGTCAGAAATGTCTATAGAGTGTTGAAGTGCCTCTGGGGCATTGGTTCCCCCCTAACTACTCAGTGCACACAGTCTGATGATTGCCTCAAGCAAACACGAATGCTGACATTTTAAAACATTGTCTGATTGCTGCGAATGCTTGTCAAATTAGCCTGCTTAATAGCTACTGTAAGTTTAACAGCAAGGATCCACATGACAAAATAACATGATTTGAATGCACTTATTCGTTGCACTGGTTTCCATGATGAGCAGCATGAGAAGGCTAATTTGAGAGAACTACTAGGGTTGAAGGCCTCTGCTTCAGCCCAGCTCAAACACACCTGATTCTACCAATCAGCTTTTCATTGGGACCTTGATTAGCTTTAATCAGGTGTGATAGAGTAGGGCTGGAGCAAACAAATGCACACACAGGAAGAGGGTCGACCACCCTTGGTGTAAACAATAAAGAAATGTTTTTGTCTGCAGTATCATTCAAAACAGAAACTGAACTGGTAGCTAGCCATTTTA
The DNA here is from genome assembly GCF_020615455.1 of Coregonus clupeaformis. Lineage (NCBI taxonomy): Eukaryota > Metazoa > Chordata > Actinopteri > Salmoniformes > Salmonidae > Coregonus > Coregonus clupeaformis. The sequence continues at coordinate 55,481,314 of NC_059192.1, forward strand.
ATTAGTGTCCATCCGTCCCAGATTCAAGCATTTGTGTTGTGTCTCACCAATTACTGGACTCCAATCCAAAGTGCACGCATGATTACATTTCCAATGCTGCCTTTATGTAATTGTAATGAGTCTCTTGGAGACGATGCCCCTGTTATTACAATTATGACATTGAGTTATTTTAAATGGTTTAGTATATGGTGTTAGGTTCTGAACAAAGAGTAATAACGCAGGCCAAGTTTATTCATCCCATTGGGTCATACAGCTGCAAAGACAAGGTATGATTATACAAGCACATATATTTATGACCTCCTACTAGGCGGAGTCAACTCATTACATTTCTTCATAAAGGGTTCATAATTGTGGTATAACTGTGTGACATAATCACCAATGTCAAATGTGACATTACACACTATGTCGAATATGATATAAACATATGCTTTATGAAGGATGGCATACGCTCTAAAGTGATGTCACATTACACCTAATCTCGTTCCCAGACACTTCCGCCCAAATGCACGGAAGGTCTGGTTGACCAACGCATAAAACTTGGCCTTCATTAGCTAGGGTTAGGTTTAAAATTTAATTTTAAGAAGATAAATTGTGGAAATGGGCAGGGTTTAGCCATAATTATGAATTTTTGACTGTGTTAAGTAGTGACGATGACAAATACTTTACTCAGAAAGGTCACTCCTATAGAATTGTATGGTCACTCCCACTAAGGCCAACTTTTAATGGTTGATATCCCAGGCTTATATCTGTTATGTGTTAAGTATCCTGGGGACGACATTACACCAAGAAACACTTACCTTGATGAAAGCCCTCAACGTAAAGAAATTGAAAGTGTCTTTCTTCTGGAACCAAGTTACATGTTCTTCAATACACAAAATTGCATGCAACATAAACAAGACATACCATGCAGTGCTGGGCCCAGTCAGGTCTTTGAAACATTCACCCACTCCCCCGCTGAAAGATCAGCCACAAAGTGTTGGCACCATTGTAACAGGTTGTAATCAAGCCTTGGTCTCCAGTATGGGAAAATAAGAAGAATACCTGGTGCGGTAGTCTCAGGTTGGACTACTCCAAATCATCTTGGTTCTGACACACACACACACAAATGCTTTGCAGGTCCCATTAACCTTTTAAATATATCTTACACCCTACAGTAACCTGTGGATCATGAGCTTCACCTGGAATGCTTTTCCAACAGTCTTGAAGGAGTTCCCACATATGCTGAGCACTTGTTGGCTGCTTTTCCTTCACTCTGCAGTCCGACTCATCCCAAGCCATCTCAATTTGGTTGAGGTCGGGGGATTGTGGAGGCCAGGTAATCTGATGCAGCACTCCATCACTCTCCTTCTTGGTAAAATAGCCCTTACACAGCCTGGAGGTGTGTTGGGTCATTGTCCTGTTGAAAAACAAATGATAGTCCCACTAAGCCCAAACCAGATGGGATGGAGTATCGCTGCAGAATGCTGTGGTAGCCATGCTGGTTAAGTGTACCTTGAATTCTAAATAATTCACAGACAGTGTCACCAGCAAAGCACCCTCACACCATAACACCTCCTCCTCCATGCTTTACGGTGGGAAATACACATGAGGAGATCATCCGTTCACCAACACCGCGATTCACAAAGACTCGGCGGTTGGATACAAAAATCTCAAATTTTGACTCCAGACCAAAGGACACATTTCCACCGGTCTAATGTCCATTGCTCGTGTTTCTTGGCCCAAGCAAGTCTCTTCTTCTAATTGGTGTCCTTTAGTAGTGGTTTATTTTCAGCAATTCGACCGTTGAAGGCCTGATTCACACAGTCTCCTCTGAACAGTTGATGTTGAGATGTGTCTGTTACTTGAACTCTGTGAAGCATTTATTTGGGCTGCAATTTCTGAGGCGGGCAACTCAAATTAACTTATCTTGTGCAGCAGAGGTAATTCTGGGTCTTCCATTCCTCTGGCGATCCTCATGAGAGCCAGTTTCATCATAGCGCTTGATGGTTTTTGCGGCTGCATTTGAAGAAACTTTCAAAGTTGTTGAAATGTTCTGTATTGACTGACCTTCATGTCTTAAAGTAATTATGGACTGTCATTTCTCTTTGCTTATTTGAGCTGTTTTTGCCATAATATGGACGTGGTCTTTTACCAAATAGGGCTTTTATTCAAAGTGATTTACATCATGCGTGAATAAATTTTTACGTATGGGTAGTCCTGGGAATCGAACCCAATATCCTGGCTTTGCAATGCTCTACCAAGATGCATGACAGGGTTATAAATGCTTTGTGAAGCCTCAATTTAATATGATTCATAAGCAGTGCTTATCCCACCCTTTTTTAAAGCACAGGTTTATGTCATATTTGACATAGTGGGTCATGTCATATTTGAAATTGGTGGTTATGTCACGCAGTTATGCCACATTTATGAACCGTTTGTAAAGCATGACATATGGTTATAGATGATTTGTAACACATGTATGTAGTGTTTATGAAGGCTTTATGAAGCCTTTATAAGCTGCACATCATTTAAAAAACATGTTTGAACAGACAGAAACTCTCTAACCCTCGTCTCTCTGTGACTTTCCACACACATATTTTGTGTTCCCCTTAATAAATATGTTCTTATATAGTGTCAGTAATACAGTAAGTATATTTCAAGTTAAAATCCAACAGTGGCAATCATGTTTCTCTTTGTTTACTGATCTGCAGCAGGTGTTACAGAAAATAGTCAGTCTGTCATATAAGAGTAGTGTGTTGCCAATGAGCTATGATCCCTTATGATTGTATGTGCCATTTACAGTGCCTTCAGAAAGTATTCAATTTATTAAACATAAAAAACTGAAATATCTCACTTATTGTACGTAATTATTCACACCCTTGAGTCAATACTTGGTACGAGCACCTTTGGAGGTGATTACAGCTTTGAGTCGTCTTGGGTATGACTGTAAGAGCTTTGTACAACTGGATTTGGGGATTTTCTCCCATTTGTCCTTGCATATTTTCACAAGCTCTGTTAAGTTAGATGGGGAGCGGCAGTGAACAGCAAATATAAAGTCTTTCCACAGATTTTCAATGGGATTCAAGTCTGTCCTTCTGTCTGGCCACTCTCCCATAAAGCCCAAATTGGTGAAGTGCTGTAGCGACTGTTGTCCTTCTGGCAGGTGCTCCCATCTCAGCCAAGGAACTCTGTAGTTCTGTCAGAGTGGTCAATGGGTTCTTGGTCACCTCCCTGACCAACGTCCTTCTTGCCCAGTTGCTCAGTTTGGTCAGACGGCCAGCTCTAAACAGAGGCTGGGTAGTTCCATATTTGTTCTATTTCCCAATGATGGAGACCACTGTGCTCTTGGAAACTTTTCAACACTCTAGAAATTGTTTTATACCCTTCCCCAGATATATGCCTAATCACAATTCTATCTCGGAGATCTACGGACATTATGATATAGTGTCTGCTTTGACATGCACTGTCAACAGTGGAACCTTATATAGACAGGTTTGTTTGTTTCTAAATCATGTCCAAAAAATAAATAAATAAAATAAAGAGAAAAATAAATACATGTAATCAGGTTTGATATCAGGCTGTACCACAACAAAATGTGGAATAAGTCAAGGGGTATGAATACTTCTGAAGGCGCTGTATGTTGTAAGTTGCATATCAGTACATGTTACAGAGAGGTTCATAATAAATATAGACTTGTCTCGTACCTTTAGGCTGAGCAGGACAACGGCCACCCACTCCCAGCATACGCTGAGCTGATCATTGATATCCTGGATGAGAACAACCAGGCTCCATACTTCCAGTTCCAGTCCTACCAGGGCTACATCAGCGAGTCCTCCCCAGTGGGCACCACCATCTCTGCCAGCTCCAACCTCACTGCCCCCCTGGGCATCATCGTCCTGGACAATGACATTGAGGAGGTATGGGGATGTGCGCTTGCACGCACACAGACACAGAAGTGAACACACACACACACACACATACATGCAGTCTTGTACAACTAACCTTGTGGGGACACACAATTCAGTCCCATTCAAAGTCCTATTTTCCCTAACCCCTAACCCTAACCCTAAACCTAACCCTAACCCGTAACCTAACCTTAACCTGAAAACCTAACCTTAACCCTAAAACTAACCCTAGCTGCTAGCTCTAAAACGAACCCTAGCTCCTAACCCTAAACCTAATTCTAACCCTAGCACTAATTCTAACCTTAACCCCGCTAGAAATAGCATTTGAACTTGTTGAGACTAACAAAATATCCCTAGGTGGTCAAATGTTTGTTTGTTTACTGTTGTTGTGGGGACTTCTGGTCCCCACAAGTATAGTTAAACATGTCCACACACACACACACAAAAACACACACGCACACTCTCACGAGCACAAACATGTAGCTTATGATCCTACAAATACACTATGAATTCACACACAAGTACATATACACACAGCGCACACACGTACAGAGTGGTGTATGCCCACCTTTTTTTCAGCTGGCATTGGGTATACTCACTTCTTAATCCCTACAGATGAGTATCAAAGTAGTGTAGTGGAGGTAAAGTGCCTTCACTGTACCTATACCACGACTTATTCCACATTTTGTTGTGTTACAGCCTGAATTCAAAATGGATTAAATATATTTTTTCTCACCAATCCACACACAATACCTCATAATGACAAAGTGAAAACATGTTTTGGAAAATATTTGCCAAATAATGTACAATTAAATACAGAAATGTCTCATTTACATAAGTATTCACACCCCTGAGTCAATACGTTGTAAAATCACATTTGGCAGTGATTACAGCTATGAGTCTTTCTGGGTAAGTCTCTGAGAGCTTTCCACACCTGGATTGTGCAACATTTGCCCATTGTCAAAATTCTCTGTCAAATTGATAGTTGATCATTGCTAGACAACCATTTTTCAGGTCTTGGTATAGATTTCAAGTAGATTTTAGTCATAACTGTATCTCGGCCACTCAGGAACATTCTTGGTAAGCAACTCCAGTGTAGATTTGGCCTTGTGTTTTAGGTTATTGTCCTGCTGAATGGTGAATTAATCTCCCAGTGTCTGCTGGAAAGCAGACTGAACCATGTTTTCCTCTAGGGTTTTGCCTATACTTAGCTCCATTCCGTTTCTTTTTTATTCTGACAAACTCCCCAGATTACAAGTATATCCATAACATGATTGTCACGATCGTTTACGGACGAGAAGGATCAAGGCACAGCGTGATATGCATTCATGTTTATTAACGACTAAACACACGACAAAACAACAAACGAAACGTGAAGTCCAAGGTAGCATACAAACAACATACCTTACACGGAACAAGATCCCACAACTAACTGGTGCCAACAGGCTGCCTAAGTATGGTCCCCAATCAGAGACAACGAGCAACAGCTGCCTCTGATTGGGAACCACACAGGCCAACATAGATCTACCCATTCTAGATCTTAAACACAGAACATCGACATAGAAAACACAAACCCAGAAAATACACACCCTGACTCAACAAATACAAGTCCTCAGAGTCAGGGCGTGACAATGATGAAGGTACCACTATGGTTGAAAATATGGAAAGTGGTATTCAGTAATGTGTTGGATTGGATTTTCCCCTAACATAACACTTCGTATTCAGGACAAAAAGTTTTGCTTTGCCAAATGTTTTGCAGTATTACTTTAGTGCCTTGTTGCAAACAGGATGCATGTTTTGGAAATCTGTACGGGCTTCCTTCTTTTCACTCTGTCAATTAGGTTATTATTGTAACTACAATATTGTTGATCCATCCTCAGATTTCTCCTATCACAGCCATTAAACTCTTTAACTGTTTTAAAGTCACCATTGGCCTCATGGTGAAATCCCTCAGCGATTTCGTTCCTCTCCGGCAACGGAGTTAGGAAGGACACTTGTATCTTTGTAGTGACTGGGTGTATTGGTACACAATCCAAAGTGTAATTAATAACTTCCCCACGCTCAAAGGGATATTCAATGTCTGTTTTTTGTATTTATATCCAAAGAAGGTGCCCTTCTTTGCAAGGCATTGGAAAACCTCCAATGTCTTTGTGGTTGAATCTGTTTTTGAAATTCACTGCTCCACTGAGAGACCTTACAGATTACTCCACACACAGACACGCATACAAAGCTCTCCCTCGCCCTCCATTTGGCAAATCTGACCGTAATTCTATCCTCCTGATTCCTGCTTACAAGCAAAAACTAAAGCAGGAAGAACCAGTGACTCTGTCAATAAAAAAGTGGTCAGATGAAGCAGATGCTAAGCTACAGGACTGTTTTGCTAGCACAGACTGTAATATGTTCCGGGATTCTTCCGATGGCATTGAGCAGTAAACTACATCAGTCACTGGCTTCATCAATAAGTGCATCAATGATGTTGTCCCCAAAGTGAATGTACATACATACCCCAACCAGAAGCCATGGATTGCAGGCAACATCCACACTGAGCTAAAGGGTAGAGCTGCCACTTTCAAGGAGCTGGGCTCTAACCCGGAAGCATAGCAGAAATCCTGCTATGCCTTCTGCCGAACCATCAAACAGGCAAAGCGTCAATACAGGACTAAGATCGAATCATACTACACCGGCTCCGACACTTGTCGGATGTGGCAGGGCTTGCAGACTATTACAGACTACAAAGGAAAGCACAGCTGCGAGCTGGCCAGTGACACGAGCCTACCAGACGAGCTAAATTACTTCTAAGCTCGCATCGAGGCAAGTAACACTGAAACATGCATGAGAGCATCAGCTGTTCCGGACGACTGTGTGATCACGCTCTCCATAGCCGATGTGAGTAAGACCTTTACACAGGTCAACATTCACAAGGCCGCAGGGCCAGACGGATTACCAGGACGTGTACTCTGAGCATGCGCTGACCAACTGGCAAGTGTCTGCACTGACATTTTCAACCTCTACCTGTCTGAGTCTATAATACCAACATGTTTCAAGCAGAACACCATAGTCCCTGTGCCCAAGAACACTAAGGTAACCTGCCTAAATGACTACCGACCTGTAGCACTCACGTCTGTAGCCATGAAGTGCTTTTCATGGCTCACATCAACACCATTATCCCAGAAACCCTAGACCCACTCCAATTTACATACCACCCCAACAGATCCACCGATGATGCAACCTCTATTGCGCTCCACATTGCCCTTTCAAACCTGGACAAAAGGAACACTGATGTGAGAATGCTATTAATTGACTACAGCTCAGCGTTCAACACCATATTGCCCTCAAAGCTCATCACTAAGCTAAAGACCCTGGGACTAAACCCCTTCGTCTGCAACTGGATCCTGGACTTCCTGACAGGCCGCCCCCAGGTGGTAAGGGTAGGTAACAACACATCCGCCACGCTGATCCTCAATGCGGGCGCCCTTTAGGGGTGCGTGCTCAGTCCCCTCCTGTACTCCCTATTCACTCATGACTGCTTGGCCAGGCACGACTCCAACACCATCATTAAATTTGCCGATGACACAACAGTGGTAGGCCTGATCACTGACAACGACGAGACAACCTATAGGGAGGAGGTCAGAGACCTGGCCGTGTGGTGCCAGGACAACAACCTCTCCCTCAACGTGATCAAGGCAACGGAGATGATTGTGGACTACAGGAAAAATAAGAGGACTGAGTACGCCCCCATTCTCATCGACGGGGCTGTAGTGGAGCAGGTTGAGAGCTTCAAGTTCCTTGGTGTCCACATCACCAACAAACTAACATGGTCCAAGCACACCAAGACAGTCGTGAAGAGGGCACGACAAAACTTATTCCCCCTAAGGAGACTCGGTACCGGTACCCACCGGTAGCCTCGCTATTGTTATTTTTACTGCTGCTCTGTAGTTATTTGTTACTTTTATTTCGTATTATCTAATATTATATTTTGGGGTGTGATTTTTTTTGGTATTCTTTCTTAAAACTGCATCGTTGGTTAAGGGCTTGTAAGTAAGCATTTCACTGTAAGGTCTACACCTGTTGTTTTCGGGGCATGTGACAAATAACATTTTATTTCATTTAATTTGATGTGTGGGGTACATCCTGCAGCACACCACCCTGCATCCCACTGTTGGCTTGCCTTTGAAGCTAAGCAGTGTTGGTCCTGGTTGGTCCCTGGATGGGAGAACATATGCTGCTGGAAGTGGTGTTGGAGGTCCAGTAGGAGGCACTCTTTCCTCTGACAAAAAAAAAAAAAAAACATCCCAATGCCCCAGGGTAGTCATTGGGGACATTTCCCTGTGTAAAGGTGCAGTTTCTTCGATTGGACGTTAAACGTGTGCCCTGAATCTCTGTGGTCATTAATGATCCTATGGCACTTATCATAAGAGTAGGGGTGTTGGCTAAATTCCCAATCTGGCCCTCATACCATCATGGCAGCTAATCATCCCCAGCTTCCAATTGGCTCATTCATCCCCCCTCCTCTCCCCTGTAACTTTTCCCCAGGTCGTTGCTGTAAATGAGAATGTTTTCTTAGTCAACATACAGTGCCTTGCAAAAGTATTAATCCCCCTTGGCATTTTTCCTATTTTGTTGCATTACAACCTGCAATTTAAATAGATTTTAATTTGGATTTCATGTAATGGACATACACAAAAAGTGAAATGAAAAAAATAACGGAAAAGTGGTGCGTGCATATGTATTCACCCCCTTTGCTATGAAGCCCCTAAATAAGATCTGGTGCAACCAATTACCTTCAGAAATCACATAATTAGTTAAATAAAGTCCACATGTGTGCAATCTAAGTGTCACATGATCTCAGTATACAGTGGGGAGAACAAGTATTTGATACACTGCCGATTTTGCAGGTTTTCCTACTTACAAAGCATGTAGAGGTCTGTAATAGGTACACTTCAACTGTGAGAGACGGAATCTAAAACAAAAATCCAGAAAATCACATTGTATGATTTTTAAGTAATTAATTTGCATTTTATTGCATGACATAAGTATTTGATCACCTACCAACCAGTAAGAATTCCGGCTCTCACAGACCTGTTGGTTTTTCTTTAAGAAGCCCTCCTGTTCTCCACTCATTACCTGTATTAACTGCACCTGTTTGAACTCGTTACCTGTATAAAAGACACCTGTCCACACACTCAATCAAACAGACTCCAACCTCTCCACAATGGCCAAGACCATAGAGCTGTGTAAGGACATCAGCGATAAAAATGTAGACCTGCACAAGGCTGGGATGGGCTACAGGACAATAGGCAAGCAGCTTGGTGAGAAGGCAACAACTGTTGGCGCAATTATTAGAAAATGGAAGAAGTTCAAGATGACGGTCAATCACCCTCGGTCTGGGGCTCCATGCAAGATCTCACCTCGTGGGGCATCAATGATCATAAGGAAGGTGAGGGATCAGCCTAGAACTACACGGCAGGACCTGATCAATGACCTGAAGAGAGCTGGGACCACAGTCTCAAAGAAAACCATTAGTAACACACTACGCAGTCATGGATTAAAATCCTGCAGCGCACCCAAGGTCCCCCTGCTCAAGCCAGCGCATGTCCCGTCTGAAGTTTGCCAATGACCATCTGGATGATCCAGAGGAGGAATGGGAGAAGGTAATGTGGTCTGATGAGACAATAATAGAGCTTTTTGGTCTAAACTCCACTCGCCGTGTTTGGAGGAAGAAGAAGGATGAGTACAACCTCAAGAACACCATCCCAACCGTGAAGTGACGTGAAGCATGGAGGTGGAAACATAATTCTTTGGGGATGCTTTTCTGCAAAGGGGACAGGACGACTGCACCGTATTGAGGGGAGGAGGGATGGGGCCATGTATCGCAAGATCTTGGCCAACAACCTCCTTCCCTCAGTAAGAGCATTGAAGATGGGTCGTGGCTGGGTCTTCCAGCATGACAACGACCCGCAAACACACAGCCAGGGCAACTAAGGAGTGGCTCCGTAAGAAGCATCTCAAGGTCCTGGAGTGATCTAGCCAGTCTCCAGACCTGAACCCAATAGAAAATCTTTGGAGGGAGCTGAAAGTCCGTATTGCCCAGCGACAGCCCCGAAACCTGAAGGATCTGGAGAAGGTCTGTATGGAGGAGTGGGCCAAAATCCCTGCTGCAGTGTGTGCAAACCTGGTCAAGACCTACAGGAAACGTATGATCTCTGTAATTGCAAACAAAGGTTTCTGTACCAAATATTAACTTCTGCTTTTCTGATGTATCAAATACTTATGTCATGCAATAAAATGCAAATTAATTACTTAAAAATCATACAATGTGATTTTCTGGATTTTTGTTTTAGATTCCGTCTCTCACAGTTGAAGTGTACCTATGATAAAAAATTACAGATCTCTACATGCTTTGTAAGTAGGAAAACCTGCAAAATCGGCAGTGTATCAAATACTTGTTCTCCCCACTGTATATACACCTGTTCTGAAAGGCCCCAGAGTCTGAAACACCACTAAGCAAGCAGCCCCATGAAGACCAAGGAGCGCTCCAAACAGGTCAGGGACAAATTTGTGGATCAGGGTTGGGTTCTAAAAATATATCTGAAACTTGGAGATTGGAGTATCTGTCCATAGGACCACTGTAAGCCATACACTCCACAGAGCTGGGCTTTATGGATGAGTGGCCAGAAAAATAGCCATTGCTTAAAGAAAAAAATAAGCAAACACGTTTGGTGTTCGCCAAAAGGCATGTGGGAGACTCCCCAAACATATGGAAGAAGGTACTCTGGTCAGATGAGACTAAAATTGAGCTTTTTGCCATCAAGGGAAACGCTATGTCTGGCGCAAACTCAACACCTCTCATCACCCCCGAGAACACAATCCCCACGGTGAAGCACGGTGGAGGCAGCATCATGCTGTGGGGATGTTTTTCATCTGCAGGGACTGGGAAACTGGTCAGAATTGAAGGAATGATGGATGGCGCTAAATACAGGGAAATTCTTGAGGGAAACCTGTTTCAGTCTTCAAGAGATTTGAGACTGGGACAGAGGTTCACCTTCCAGCAGGACAATGACACTAAGCATACTGCTAAAACAACACTTGAGTGGCTTAAGGGGAAACATTTAAATGTCTTGGAATGGCCTAGTCAAAGCCCACACCTCAATCCAATTGAGAATATGTGGTATGACTTAAAGATTGCTGTACACCAGTGGAACAAATCCAACTTGAAGGAGCTGGAGCAAAAATCCCAGTGGCTAGATTTGCCAAGCTTATAGAGACATACCCCAAGAGACTTGCAGCTGTAATTGCTGCAAAAGGTGGCTCTACAAATTATTTACTTTGGGGAGGTGAATAGTTATCCACGCTCAAGTTTTCTGTTTTTTTGTCTTATTTCTTGTTTGTTTCACAATAAAAAATATTTTGCATCTTCAAAGTGGTAGGCATGTTGTGTAAATGAGATGATACAAACCCCAAAAAAATCCATTTTAATTCCAGGTTGTAAAGCAACAAAATAGGAAAAATGCCAAGGGGGGTGAATACTTTCGCAAGCCACTGTACCTGGTAAAATAAGGGTAAAATGAAATAAATAAACAGAAACGAGGTCGTCATTCAAAAATAATGATAAAAACTGTTATTGCACACAGAGTGAGTCCGTGCTCCTTATTATGTGACATGATAAGCATATTTTCTCTAGTGAAATTATTTAGGCTTGCCATAACAAAGGTGTTGAATTCTTAGACTTAAGACATTTCAGCTTTTTATTTTTTTAAACATTCTGAAAAACATAATTTCACTTTGACATTATGGGGTGTTGTGTGTATGCCAATCACACACAATCTAAATGTAATCCATTTTAAATTCAGGCTGTAGCACAACAAAATGTGGAAAAAGTCAAAGGGTGTGAATACTTTCTGAAGGTACTGTGTACGTCATATCAATTAATTCGGCTGATAGAACAGATCAGAATGTTTAGCTTAAAATGTAGATAAACTATTATTTCTTCACATTCTAAGCGCAGCAATGTGCACGTGGCAGTAAGCAATTTGCGGGAACACAAAAATGCGCACCGCACATGCGACCGGTTTCATGGACAGAGATTTAAATATCCGTTGGAAATTTACAAAGACAGAGATCTAAAGATGCAACAACTATCATGGGTTGCTAATATGACTAGGATAATGCCTTTGGCTGCTAGACAATGAAATAAAGTTTATTTTAAAACCAATAGAACAGTCAGTAGAGCGCATATGAGGAAGTGTTTATAAAATATTTCCCTCAACATTTCTATGGAAAGATTTAGGCTTGGCATGCTTCATAAGTAAAACATCCAGGTTTCAAAAAATTAAGGAAAAGGAAAATATAGATACTGATAGGCCTAACCATCTTCTGGTAGATTTCCGAAAAGCCTCAATTTAACCTCAATTTAATGTAACTAGCTACAAAGTAGCCTTCCTGGCAGAATGATATCATGATTATTTGCATCAATCCAGTGGCAAGAAAAATGTCATGTGCACTACAGAAACACTGGTAACAAAACAACAGTGCTAGGTGACTGCACATTTGATTTAAAGGGTAACTACACAAACAAAATATACATTTCTTAGATTTTTTCCAGACCTCAAAGTGGTCTCCTGATGTGGTTTAGGCATTGTTGTAGACATAGAACATCCAAACCTGTGAATTTCTGACTCAGTTGACAACCTCATTTATCTTTTTAAATTGTAGGCCTACTTGCACAGTACAGCTTGGGTCGGCCTGACTGTGAAAGACGAATATGGGATTTATCCTTTTACTGTAGGTCATTCAGAGTACATGTAACTTTTTCTCATAGAATTTCACACAGAAGGCATCATTCCTTCGCATGGCGGGCCGTTTGGAATTTTGTTGCCAACATTTGAGTATACCCACTTCTCCATGCACCACTACTGTATTATCAATGTTGCTGCTTTGTCTATTTGTTGTACCTGGTCAAACACCTGTTGGGAAAATAGTGTATTCTGGTGCTGTGATGACTAAAAGTGTGCCATTGGGTTTTACTCTACTGCATGGTGTGTGTTCAAACCTCTTTCAGTTCTTTCAGGTGTGTGACTTTGTTTCCCTCCAATGATCCCTTTCTTCATAGACAAATGTCTAATGCGTTTGTGCCATGTGTGCTTGTTTTTCTAGTCAAGTAAAAAAAAAAAAATGTTATTAGTGGGTAAATACACAGATCCCACAATACATTTAGTACATTCAGTATGTGTGTGTGTGTGTGTGTGTGTTTGTGTTTCTTTGGTTTTACTATCCTTGTGTGGCGCAGAAGTCCTCACAAGGATAGTAAAACAAGGACATTTTGGACAAGTGGGAACATTTTGCCGATCCCCAGAAAAAAACAAATGCTATTTTAGGCTTAGGGGTTAGGTTTAGGGTTAGTGATAGAATAGGGTTATGGTTAGAATTAGGGTTAGGGGAGACCCATGGGGCGGCGCGCACAATTGGCCCAGCGTCGTCCAGGGTAGGGGAGGGATTTGGCCGGCAGGGGATGTAGCTCAGTTGGTAGAGCATGGCGTTTGCAACGCCAGGGTTGTGGGTTCGATAAAATAATGTATGCACTAACTGTAAGTCGCTCTGGATAAGAGCGTCTGCTAAATGACTAAAATGTAAATGTAAATGTTATGCTTAGGGTTACTGTAGCTTGTGGCCAGAGCCACAATGAAACACCTACAATTGTAGTGCGGGGGTATAGAATCATACGATTTCTTAGAATTTCCTCAAAGCCATCCCCTTTTCTCAGTACTGTGTTCTCAGCATTATGTTGTCTTTGTCAGCAGGATTTTACCACTCCAACATGTTTTGACTTGTAGTGTATTGGATTATGTCTGTGTTAAATGTTTTTCATGAAGAAATGGAATGTTGTTTCATTTAGTGCAAGAAGGGGGGATGTTTTATGATGTTATTTGAAATGTGCCGTTTTGAGGGTGACGCCCGAGGGGGGACTGGTGATTGGCCAGAAGAGGGGGTAACCCTTATTTTGGCAGTGTCTATATAAGAAGGGTTTTAGACAATAAACCCCAGAGCGGTTATTATAATTCGAGGCAACTGCTCTCCAGACAACGCGTGTCTGTAAACTTATGCTGTAAGCTTGTGATAATGAATAAAGACTTTCTAATCAAAGGGCAGCATAGGCAGACTCCTTTTGTTGACAGCAATAATTGCCACCATTCATCATATACGACAGACTTGTTCTGTCTTTAAAAAGTTTTTCCTCAGTGACATGGCTGCAGACTTGAGTAAGGTCATGTCACCATGGTAACACTCTTCTCTCCGATGGCTTTACTTTTTGTAGAGCAAAGACCCCCTGGTGACTGTGACTCTGGACGACTTCAGCACCATCTTTGCTATAACCCCGACCGGGATCAACCGCTACCTCAGACTGCTCAAACCCGTGGACAGAGAGAAGCAGATGACCTACACCTTCATGGTAGGCCTCGTTCCAACCTCATCCACACATATTACCAAGTAACCTTTGGAACCGTTTGGAGATGGAGTTAGCTCTTTTGAATCTCGCAGTCAGAGGTCCCAGTGTACACCCGTGATGGTGGTTATAATGGTCTGTGTGTGTGTGTGTGTGCGCGTGTCTGTGTGTACATGGACTTGTTGAGGTGATAATGCACTGTACTAATGATATGGAGATATTACATTTGAAGGGTTTCATCAGTAGTATGTTTATTATGTCTCTGTTGAGAGGCTTTGATCGTTGCCATATTGTCATTCGAAAGATCCGGACTTCTCAATTCTTGAGCATCAAGCAATTGTGTTATATCATCATGAGCAGGCAAGGATAAGATAATAAGTGGTCCATTTAAATTTAAATCACACCTTTAATGTTCTTTATTATTGCTTCAAGGGTTCTATTTTGTTTGTTTGTCCTTTGTTCTTGGTTGTTCTCGCTTACTCTGTATGTATGTGTACGTGTCTATGTATGTGTGTGTGTGCATTTGTGTGTGTGTTTGTGTCTGTTTGTGTGTTCATGAGTGTGAGGGTGTGCCTTTCTAAGTGTCAAAAATTAGATGTAGTTTTGCGTCCCTCCTGAGGAAAACGTCAGTATCTGTACCTGAATGAAGCAGGGGGACCGCTACACCACATTAATGTGTTTCACTCCATGTGTTTTACTTCAACGTCCTCCCCAAGAATCAACGGCCCTCAGAGGAATCTTCCTCCTGTGTAGCCCTTTCTTGCTGTCAAAGACCAAAAGCGCCCCCTTATGCGTCATGGGTGGAATAATGTTAATATTTTTCAAAATTTCATAATTAATAAAGGTTATTTCAAAAAAGCCAATGAAAATCTGGTGTTTCTATGTCAAACAGCTTTGTTATTTTTCAGTCTTCTGTGATGTATATAAAGTGTAATATTAGGATTCAAACTCAAAATGTCAACTCTATATCTGATATGGTACAGGTGTCTTCTTTTTTTGAGCACATAACCATGTGTGTGAGGTGTATACTTTTGTTTCAAAGTAGATTTGTTTAAGACTACCAATAATTACACTGTGTGGCCCTGATTTAGCCCACTGCAGTAAAGAGAGATGCCACCGACGATTCAGCACATAACCTCCCACTTATTTTGGCAGTTACCTGTACATCTGATGTCATTATCAGACGTGGGTTTAAATAGTATTGTTTTGTTTGAAGTACTTAAGTTGCACTTCATTGAGTTTAACTGGTGCTATCAGAGTAAATATTTTTTGTACTGCTCTCTCTGTCATCTTGTGTATAGATGATGGCATCAGATGGGATACAGGAGAGCACGTGGGTGACCGTCAACATCCTGGTGATTGACGCCAATGACAACACGCCCACCTTCGGTGAAGTCTCCGACACTGTCGAGGTGTTCACTGACATGCAGCCAGGAGAAACAGTACTGCAGGTAATTAGCACATCTGTCTATCTTCTTGCCCCCCTTTCTCTCTGTCTTTCGCTCCTCTTTCTCTCTTTCTGTCTCTCCCTCTCCCTTATTTATCTCTCACTTTCTCTCTCTGTCTTTTTGTGTCTCTCCCTCTCCCTTCCCTCTCTCTCTTCCTCTCTGTGTATCTCTCACTATCTCTCCCCCCTCTCTCTCTCTCTCTCTCTCGCGCACAGTTTCTGCAAACAGTCCGAGCCCCAGAACGATCCACTCTTTCTTTGATCAGAGCTGATGACTCAAGAACAATCTTGTTTCTTACAACAGTGGTCAGGACTAAAATATTATTAGCTCAATATTGACATGACTCGACGTAATACACTGCCATGGGTCAACAGTTAGGACTCCAAATCAATCTCCTATCCTATAACAACAATGGTCACTGTAAATTCCTGACTGAAATATCTCCAAGGAGATTCTGGTTTGTCGTCATCTCTACAATATGTCTGAATGGATTGCCAAGTTTATTTACTTTGACTCAGATTCTAGTTTGATTGGTTTGAAGGTTTGGGGTTGGGTTTGGTGTTTGTTTATGTGTGTGTGTGCGCACATGCGTGTGTGTGCATGCGCTTGTGTTTAGAGTCAAATTGTTTACAGCAGGAAGTCCCCTCGTTGACATATCTGGTTTTATGGAGTTCGTTCAGCAGCAGTGTGCGTTTGTCTCTCATTTGGTAGGCAGAGCATGATTTCCCATCTACAGTCTCGTAGCACAAAGTCACAAAAAAAATGTCAGACACATAAAAGGTCAAGTTTAATCTGTTTAAAATCAGCCGCCCAGCCCAGCTGAAATGAGGCCAGCGGTCATGTGGCGGCCGGTACGACCGCTTAACCTGTTTTTATAAGCCATTTATATGATTCTCCGGGCCTCTAAGGATGAAGGTTTATTTGATGCTGATATTTCGTATCTTAGACATGACAGCTCTATATGAAAAAAGGGTTCAGTAGGCTAGCCTAGCATGTATTAACATAGAAAAGCCTTGAAAATATGGAGCTAACGTTAAAATAAAGCCTGGCTAAGGGTGCTGTGAGTTGTAAACGGTGGAGTGTCCAAATTAATTAGCTGGAAGGGAAGGGTGGCTGTTTAATTTTAGAGATAAGACAGCATGGTTCTAAGATCAATATCTTTGGTGTGTACAGATTTAACATAGAGTGGATTCGGAAAGTATTCAGACCCATTCACTTTTTCAACATTTTGTTACGTTACAGCCTAATTCTAAAATGGATAAACAAAAATAAACATCTCATCAATCTACACACAGTAATGACTAAGCGACAGCAGGTTTTTAGAATTTTTGCACATTTACAAAAAACAAACAAACAAAAAAAAACGTATTTACATACAGTTGAAGTCAGAAGTTTACATACACTTAGGTTGGAGTCATTAAAACTTGTTTTTCAACAACTCCACAAATTTCTTTGTTAACAAACTATAGTTTTGGCAAGTCGGTTAGGACATCTACTTTGTGCATGACACAAGTAATTTTTCCACAATTGTTTACAGACATTTTATTTCACTTTTAATTCACTGTATCACAATTCCAGTGGGTCAGAAGTTTACATACAGTAAGTTGACTGTGCCTTTAAACAGTTTGTGAAATTCCAGAAAAGGATGTCATAATGCTAATTGGCATCATTTGAGTCAATTGGAGGTGTACCTGTGGATGTATTTCAAGGCCTACCTTCAAACTCAGTGCCTCTTTGTTTGACATCATGGGAAAATCAAAAGAAATCAGCCAAGACCTCAGAAAAAACATTGTAGACCTCCACAAGTCTGGTTCATCATTGGGAGCAATTTCCAAAATGCCTGAAGGTACCATGTTCATCTGTACAAACAATAGTACACAAGTATAAACACCATGGGACCACACAGCCGTCATACCGCTCAGGAAGGAGATGCATTCTGTCTCCTAGAGATGAACATACTTTGGTGCGAAAAGTGCAAATCAATCCCAGAACAACAGCAAAGGACCTTGTGAAGATGCTAGAGGAAACAGGTACAAAAGTATCTACAGTGAGGGAAAAAAGTATTTGATCCCCTGCTGATTCTGTACGTTTGCCCACTGACAAATAAATACGTATTTCCCTCATTAAAATGCAAATCAATTTGTAACATTTTTGACATGCGTTTTTCTGGATTTTTGTTGTTATTCTGTCTCTCACTGTTCAAATAAACCTACCATTAAAATTATAGACTGATCATTTCATTGTCAGTGGGCAAACAATCAAAATCAGCAAGGGATCAAATACTTGTTTCCCTCACTGTATATCCACAGTAAAACAAGTCCTATATCGACATAACCTGAAAGGCCTCTCAGCAAGGAAGAAGCCACTGCTCCAAAACCGCCATAAAAAAGCCAGACTATGGTTTGCAACTGCACATGGGGACAAAGATCATACTTTTTGGAGAAATGTCCTCTGGTCTGATGAAACAAAAACAGAACTGTTTGGCCATAATGACCATCATTTTGTTTGGAGGAAAAATGGGGTGGCTGCAAGCCGAAGAACACCATCCCAACCGTGAAGCACGGCGGTGGCAGCATCATGCTGTGGGGGTGCTTTGCTGCAGGATGGACTGGTGCACTTCACAAAATAGATGGCATCATGAGGAAGGAAAATTATGTGGATATATTGAAGCAACATCTCAAGACATCAGTCAGGAAGTTGAAGCTTGGTTACAAATGGGTCATCCAAATGGACAATGACCCCAAGCATATTTCCAAAGTTGTGGCAAAATGGCTTAAGGACAACAAAGTCAAGGTAATGGAGTGGCAATCACAAAGCCCTGACCTCAATGCTATAGAAAATATGTGGGCAGAACTGAAAAAGCGTGTGTGAGCAAGGAGGCCTACAAACCTGACTCAGCAACACCAGCTCTGTCAGGAGGAATGGGCCAAAATTCACCCAACTTATTGTGGGAAGCTTGTGGAAGGCTACCCGAAACGTTTGACCCAAGTTAAACAATTTAAAGGCAATGCTACCAAATACTAATTGAGTGTATGTAAACTTCTGACCCACTGGGAATGTGATGAAATAAATAAATCATTCTCTCTACTATTATTCTGACATTTCACATTCTTAAAATAAAGTGGTGATCCTAACTGACCTAAAACAGGGAATTTTTACTAGGATTAAATGTCAGGAATTGTGAAAAACTGAGTTTAAATGTATTTGGCTAAGGTATATGTAAACTTCCGACTTCAACTGTAAGTACTTAGACCCTTTGCTATGAGACTCGAAATTAAGCTCAGGTGCATCCTGTTTCCATTGATCATCCTTGAGATGTTTCTACAACTTGATTGGAGTCCTCCTGTGGTAAATTCAATTAATTTGACATGATTTGATAAGGCACACACCTGTTTATATAAGGTCCCAGAGTTGACAGTGCATGTCAGAGCTAAAACCAATCCGTGAGGTTGAAGGAATTGTCCGTAGAGCTCCGAGACAGGATTGTGTGGAGGTACAGATCTGGAAGGGTACCAAAAAATACAGATCTGAAAGGGTACCAAAAAATTGCTGCAGCATTGAAGGATTCCAAGAACACAGTGGCCTCCATCTTTCTTAAATGGGAGAAGTTTGGAACCACCAAGACTCTTCCTAGAGCTGGCTGCCCTGCCAAACTGAGCAATCGGGAGAAAATCCTGTCTCGGAGCTATACGGTCAATTCCTTCGACCTCATGGCTTGTTTTTTGCTCTGACATGCACTGTGTCAACTGTGGGACCTTATGTAGACTGGTGTGTGCCTTTCCAAATCATGTCCAATCAATTGAATTTACCACAGGTGGACTCCAATCAAGTTGTAGAAACATCTCAAGGATGATTAATGGAAACAGGATGTACCTGAGCTCAATTTCGAGTCTCCAAGCAAAGGGTCTGAGTACTTATGTAAATAAGGTACTCATGTTTTTTATTTTAAATATATTTGCAATAATGTCTAAACCTAAAAATCATAGATTCATAAAGGTCACTCATTTTGCATCAATATTTTAGGAGGGAGGATAAGTTGTTTACTGTAGCAGTTGCAAAAGGTCAGTAGTTCTGTAAACATTATACACAGCTTACAAGAGCACCGTCTGGTAAATGTCACTCAAATCATATGCCTGCCCTTTACACAAAACACGGGTCATGTGTTTAAAAGGTATAAACATTTTACTGAAATAGATTTCAGTGTTTCCTCCACCATTACAAAGACAGGTGGGAACCTCCCACAAATCACTATTGCCCCCCTGCCTACAAACATTTTCAACTTAGTTCAGTAAATTGGAGGTTAATTGAGTGGCGCAGCTGTCTAAGGCACTGCATTGCAGTGCTAGAGGCGTTACTACAGACCCGGGTTCGATCCCAGGCTGTATCACAACCGTCCGTGATCTGGAGTCCCATAGGGCGGCGCACAATTGGCCCAGCGTTGTGAGGGTTTGGACAGGTTAGGTCATCATATCATCCTTCCTGTTTGGCCCTGTCCGGGGGTTTCTTCGGATGGGGCCACAGTGTCTCCGGACCGCTCCTGTCTCAGCCTCCAGTATTTATGCTGCAGTAGTTTATGTGTCGGGGGGCTGGGGTTAGTTGGTTATACCTGGAGTACTTCTCCTGTCTTATCCAGTGTCCTGTGTGAATTTAAGTATGCTCTCTCTAATTCTCTCGTTCTCTCTTTCTCTCTGAGAACCTGAGCCCTAGGACCATACGTCAGGACTACCGGGCATGATGACACCTTGCTGTCCCCAGTCCGCCTGGCCTTGCTGCTATTCCAGTTTCAACTGTTCTGCCTGCGGTTACGAAACCCCTACCTGTCCCAGACCTGCTGTTTTCAACTCTTAATGATCGGCTATGAAAAGCCAACTGAGAGACCTGAGCACCTAGGACCATACGTCGGGACTACCGGCCGTGGTGACTCCTTGCTGTCCCCAGTCCGCCTGGCCTTGCTGCTATTCCAGTTTCAACTGTTCTGCCTGCGGTTATGGAACCCCTACCTGTCCCAGACCTGCTGTTTTCAACTCTTAATGATCGGCTATGAAAAGCCAACTGAGATTTATTCCTGATTATTATTTGACCATGCTTGTCACTTATGAACATTTTTGAACATCTTGGCATGGTTCTGTTATAATCTTCACCCGGCACAGCCAGAAGAGGACTGGCCACCCCTCATAGCCTGGTTCCTCTCTAGGTTTCTTCCTAGGTTTTCGCCTTTCTAGGGAGTTTTTCCTAGCCACCGTGCTTCTACACCTGCATTACTAGCTGTTTGGGGTTTTAGGCTGGGTTTCTGTACAGCACTTCGAGATATTAGCTGATGTAAGAAGGGCTATATAAAATAAAATTGATTGATAGTAAATAAGAATTTGTTCTTAAATGACTTGCCTAGTCAAATAAAAAAAAATACGGCTTTGAAAGTTGATTTTAGGGCCCTCCACACCCTGCCTAGATGCGCTGAAACACTGAATTATTCCTCTCTAAAAGACTCTCTATCTCTCTCTCTCAGCTAACAGCATTGGATGCTGATGAGGGATTAAACGGTCTGGTGACCTATGAGATCCTTGCCGGAGCACAAGGTGATTTCATCATTAATAACCGCACTGGACAAATCACCATCGCGCCTGGGATAGCCCTTAGCGTGGGCCATTATGACCTCACAGTGAAGGCCGCCGACAACGCACCAGAGATCCAGAGAAGGTACAGTAATTTAATCCATTCATCTTTTCTTCTATTTGTTCTTTTAGCCTTTCATTTGCTCAATCACACCTTTCATTTATTAATGTGTTTATTAAAAGGACTGTATCCCTTGGATATATCCTCATTAATATCCATGCATGAGTTAGGTGATGTTTGAGGTAAAATCTTGTTTTCCATGTAAGGATTCAGACCTAAGTTTCTGACTCAGTTTTTCATTTTTCATATTTGTTCAGTTAAAGTTGCAATATGTAACATTTTGTGGGATCCAACCAAATGCACATAGAAATCTGAGTTATAGATCTGTCATTCTCATTGAAAGCAAGTCTAAGATGCGGTAGATATGTTCTATGTGCACTATTTCTATGCTTCAAACTCCTGAAAATACAATATTTTTGGTTATTTAAAATATATTTCACAGTGGTTTAGATTGTACAATGATTCTCTACACTATGCATTGCTTGTTTTGTCACAGAAACAGAAATTAGGCGAACTATTAGAATTTTAGAAACCAGGAAATGGCTGAGTGATTTCTGCATATTGCACCTTTAATCATGTACTCAAGTATTCCGTAATTCAGTCTGGCTTTCATACATTTATTTAGCCATCTCATTCAGTCATTGTTCCATTTGATTGTTTATTCATACTGTACAGTTACTTGTAGGTCTATTAAATTCAAATTATTATTATTATTATTATTTATTTTTTGTGATAATGGCGCCGGAGGGGATGGTTGCTGTTTTATGGGCTCCTAACCAATTGTGCTATTTTGTGTGTTTTTTCGCTTTGTCTGTAACTTATTTTGTAAATAATGTTGCTGCTACCATCTCTTATGACTGAAATGCGCTTCAGGATATCAGAACAGCGATTACTCACCTCGAACTGGATGAAGAATTTTTCTTTAATGAGTCTGACGCGAAGGATATACTGTTTCCCCCAGGACCAGGCCCAAATCCCCGTCATTCGCATGAAGAAAATATGGAGATACAGGGGGCACAGGTCCGGGTGACTTGTGAGAATTTGCCAGCGAGTGGGTAAACCGCCTCTACCATCTGTTCTATTGGCCAACGTGCAATCACAGGAGAATAAACTGCATGAGCTCCGTTCGAGACTATCCTACGAACGGGACATAAAAAACTGTAATATCTTATGTTTCACGAGTCGTGGCTGAACGACGACACAGATAATATACAGTTGACTGGGTTTTCCGTGCATCGGCAGGACAGAACAGCTACGTACGGTAAGACGAGGGGTGGTGGTGTATGTCTATTTGTCAATAACAGCTGGTGCGCGATGTCTAATATTAAGAAAGTCTCGAGGTATTGCTCGCCTGAGGTAGAGTACCTCATGATAAGCTGTAGACCACACTATCTACCAAGAGAATTTTCATCTATATTTTTTGTAGCCGTCTATTTACCACCACAAACCGATGCTGGCACTAAGACCACACTCAATGAACTGTAGAAGGCCATAAGCAAACAAGAACATGCTCATCCAGAAGCGGCGCTCCTAGTGGCCGGGGACTTTAATGCAGGCAAACTTAAATCCATTTCACCTCATTTCTACCAGCATGTCAAGTGCAACCAGAGGAAAAAAACTCTAGACCACCTTTACTCCACACACAGAGACACATACAAAGCTCTCCCTCGCCCTCCATTTGGAAAATCTGACAATAATTCTTCCTGATTCCTGCTTACAAGCAAAAACTAAAGCAGGAAGTACCAGTGACTCGCTCAATATGGAAGTGGTCAGATGACGTGGATGCTACGCTACAGGACTGTTTTGCTAGCACAGACTGGAATATGTTCCTGGATTCATCCAATGGCATTGAGGAGTATACCACCTCAGTCTCTGGCTTCATCAATAAGTGCATCGACGACATCGTCCCCACAGTGAACGTACATACAATACATATCCCAACCAGAAGCCATGGATTAAAGGCAATAGCTGCACCGAGCTAAAGGGTACAGCTGCCACTTTCAAGGAGCGGGACACTAATCCGGACGCTTATAAGAAATCCCGCTATGCCCTCAGATGGACCATCAAACAGGCAAAGAGTCAATACAGGACTAAGATTGAATCCTACCACAACGGCTGTTTACCCACGACTGCATGGCCAAGCTCAACTCCAACACCATCATTAAGTTTGCTGACAACACAACAGTGGTAGGCCTGATCACCGACAACAATGAGACAGGCTATAGGGAGGAGGTCAGAGACCTGGTAGTGTGGTGCCAGGACAACAACCTCTCCCTCAACGTGAGCAAGACAAAGGAGCTGATCGTGGACTACAGGAAAAGGAGGGCCGAACAGGCCCCATTCGCATCTATGGGGCTGTAGTGGAGCAGGTCGAGAGTTTCAAGTTCGTTGGTGTGAAAAAAATACAAACGTGATAAATTGGTGGATATAGCGTTTGCAACGAAACTCTTCACATGCAGGCTGCCAATTGACTTATCCACCTATCTTCTTCAAACCTCTTTAAGCATGATGTCCTTGTGGGAAGCCAGGAAACTCATGACAACCTCCAACACCCTGACGAACCACCACTGTACTATTACTGGATGTGAATGCAACTGTGCAAAGAATGTTGTTGTATTGTTTGTATATCGTTTGTATATTGTATATTGTAAATATTACCTTTCCTTCCCCTCTCACATTGTCCTCCAACCCTACAGGAGTTCTATCACCACGGTGTACTTCGAGGTGCTGCCCCCCAACAACCAGAGCCCCCCACGCTTCCCCCTTTTCACCTACGACCTAGAGGTCAGCGAGGCCATGAGGATAGGAGCCATTCTGCTCAACCTACAGGTGAGAGACACACAACAGGGGTCAAAGGTCACACAACCAGATCGATGGAGGTCAGGAGAGGGCAGTTTGATTACTCAAGAAAAGATCATGGAAGTGTTTGGGTGTTGAGTTTAGCAAACAACAATTACTAAACCAGCCAGAATGGATGATCAGATTTGATATAATAGATTTTAATCATTGATGTGTTCAAATCAGATGTCAGGCAGTGTAAGTAAACTATTGATAGATTTTTATTGTTTGTTCTTGTTGTTTTTCATAGGCCACAGACAGAGAGAATGACCCAATCACGTACCAGATTTTGAGTGGGGATATTCAGCAAGTCTTCAACCTCTCTAAAATGTAAGATGGATGGATGGATGGATGATAATGAGAAATATGAAAGTGGTTAGTACGAGTACTGACAATGTGCACATTTTTTAAAGAAACTATTCACAAAATGAGGCCGAATTATCCTAACAAGAGTCTTTTGTCTAGAAGGAACATTTTAATGGCCTGTACAATTAATTTAACTTCTTACGTTTGGACATGGGCAATATTCAGGACATTCACATCGCTCCTCGAGGCTGACAGTGTTCTGTAGATACCTTTTTGGATTTGACTTGAATTATGACTTTTGAATAGCTGCTTTACGTAAAATGGATGCAGATCAGCTTTAAAACTTTACAGTGAAACTTGTGGTTACAAAAATATGTTAAGATAACATCTGAGTGAATAAAGAGTGATGGCAGCATTAAATATATTGAGAACAGAACAAAACCACCCAGGTGAACTGTATATATACCATCCATGTTTAGAAAACATAGCTTTATGAGCTAGTGGAAGTCCTCTACATCATCCTCCCCTATGGCCTGGAAAGCACAGACCGTCCTCTGCCCTCAGCCCCACTGAGTTGTTACATGGCCCACTGCATGACAAAGAAAAGAAGGAGGGGAGGAGGAGGTGGAGAAGGGGGATAGGCTTCAAACAACCAGAAAGATTATGAAAATCGTCATCAGCCACCCTCTGCCAATACAACCTGTCAGAGCAAGGGATGGGAGAGGAGGCAGAGGGGGTAGAGTGAGAGAGGGATGGAGGGGGGAGGAGAGGAGAAACACCATGAAATATTTACTCGGTGAGTGCTGTTTACTGTCCCTTAAATAAACAAGTAAATACGGAGGGAGGCATCCTGTGCGATGGCACCGCGGCAAGGAGATGTGGGGAGACTGTAAACAAGGCACAATGTCAGCCATATTTTTCTCGAATTGATTAAAGCTTCCTTGCTGCTCTACCAGCTGTGCCAGGAGGGCTTTTTAGGCATTGTTTCCACCTCTTTAGTTTTTGTTTGTTTAATCTTATTCTGTCTCCATGCTGGAACGGTTGTTTGTATGGAGGCACTGTGGTGGCAGCAATAAGAAAATATGATGACACTATCTCCACAACTCTGAGACATCTGTTGTTGGTACAGTAATCTCTCCTCGAGCAGATATGATTGACATATTCCTAAAACAAGCACATATCCTAATGTGTCTTTTGAAGAGCTAGAATCGTTGTACATAACATTAGCAGCCCTAAGCAGCTTTAATGTAAAAGTACCCTACTGTATTCCCCTAACCAGGTGCTGAGAGCGTGTGATGAATCAAAGGATAATTAACTGGTAATGTATGCTTGATGAGTGTGCGAGATATGGCGTCAGTTCAGTTCACTGCTATCGCTCTCTGTCTCTCTGTCTCGCTCCACTTCACAGCGCTGCCTGTAAACAGTAAACTGCAACAGATCTCTGTAAATTAAGGATTCTGCCTCATTATGAAAGAAACGAGTCACCAAGGACTCTTATAATTTTAAAGAGGATTTATCTTTTGTGTTCCTTTCTGTAAAGCCAAAACAGGTTAGGTGTTGGTCTTGAACGCTATTGTATTCTGTACCTTTGGTATTCCCTTGATAAGTCATATCTAGGTATTACAGGGACTTGTGTGTGTTTCTCAGTATAGAGTCTAGACTGTAAAGAGACGGTTTTCAATTTATAACCCACACCCATCCCTTTACTCATGTTCACTGCCCCTCGCTGATGTGAAAGTATTAGATAAGTCCCTGCAATATGATGGAAAGTTTAGCTCACTAGAGGGACTTGTGGACTTATACTAAAATGCAGCTTATCCAGTCATTGCAGAATCACTGGGTAGGGAACCAACGAGGACAGTGACAGGAAAGTGAGTTATCAGATTAGAATCCCCAGATTCTGTCTAAATGGAGATTAAGTCCTTGATGGATGTAGTACAGTATGGATTTTGCTGTGTACTAATGCTGCTGTGTGGTGTGTTGTCTCTCCCTCTACAGGATAGGCCTGCTGCTTCTGGGAAAGCCCCTGGACAGGGAGACCACTGACCAGTACCGTCTCATTGTCACTGCCTCTGATGGCAACCCAGGAGGGGTGAGAAATTTTTTTCAGAGTGGGAATTGATTGATGGATGGATGGATGGTTTGATTGATTGACATCAATGCACAATCTCTGTGCAGGCCTGACTTTGTATGATTTATACAAAGGTCACAGTCAGGACACAGGGGCCGATTGCACCAGTTGGTCGTAAAATGCGCTCTAAGCAGGACCAAAACATTTGACCTGTTGCGCCACCTGGGCATAAGCCCTTCTATGAGCTATGCCTGGGCATAAATTCTACACTTATTAGAGAGCAGGCGTACACTCTTAGAAAACAAGGTGCTACCTTAAAGGGTTCTTCGGCTGTCCCCATAGGATAAACTTTTGAAGAACCCTTTTTGGTTCCATGTAAAACCCTTTATTTATTTTAAACTAGGCAAGTCCGTTAAGAACAAATTCTTATTTACAATGACGGCCTACCCCGGCCAAACCCAGACGATGCTGGGACAATTGTGCGCCACCCTATGGGACTCCCAATCATTGCCGGATTGTGATACAGCCTGGAATCAAACCAGGGTCTGTAGTGAAGCCTCTAGCACTGAGATGCAGGAATTAGACTGCTGCGCCACTCGAGAACCCTTTAGACAGAGGGTTCTACATTGGACCCAAACAAGTTCTACCTGGATCCAAAAATAGTTATCCTATGGGGACAGCTGAATAACCCTTTTGGAATCCTTTTTTCTTTGATACCCATAGAAAAAAATAGCAATCTATATTTTCAAAAGCATGTGAGTCTCGGGTTCATATTTCACAACCTCTGCAGGCTTTATAAATTGCATATGTGCAAGTCAATAGCAAATAATAGACTAGGCCTACACTTGATTTAGGATACATTAGCAAATAAATGTTTCTGATCAATGATAGATGAGTCAGCAAATACTGTAGATGAGCTATCACTTCCACTTATTTGCCCAGCCAGAGATCAATTAACCAAATATACAGACAGAGATTCAGTTAAACAAAACCACATTGATTGACTACGCTATCAGACAAGTCATCAGCTTTTGGTTGGGAGTGGGCTATGCCTACTACGCGAGTGAACATACAAAAATATCCACTTGTTATCATAACATGCTAGCAAAATGTTCTGATCAGTGCTAGATGAGCAAACTAGACTAAATATGGTGATGAGCACACCTAAACTTAGCTAACTTTTTCCCAGTAATTGTAACCAAATGTCTAAATGGAGATCCAGTGAATACCAACATCTGAGATTGATTATCAAAATGAGTCTCCATGCTTGTCTCAAAGCAGAAAACAAAGATACAGGTGTCGTTCCTAACTCAGTTGCTGGAGAAGAAAGAAACCACTCAGGGATTTTTTACCATGAGGCCAATGGTGACTTCAAAACGGTTACAGAGTTTAATGGCTGTGATAGGACAAAACTGAGGATGGATCAACAACATTGTAGTTATTCTACAATACTAACGTAAATGACATAGTGAAAAGAAGGAAGCCTGTATAGAATACAAATATTCCAGAACATGCGTCCTAATTGCAATAAGGCACTAAAGTAATATTACAAAAAATATTTTTTAAGGGGTAGATCAGCTTTAATATTGCAGATAGATTGTAGCTTCCATCAATGTAATTGTCTGTATCATTTCCAATTCCCCATATATATTTTTTGTAAATATATATATATATATATTTTGCAAATATATATATATATTTTGTAAATATATATACATACAAATACATACATACCCACATATACATAAATATACATACACATACATACAGTGAGGGAAAAAAGTATTTGATCCCCTGCTGATTTTGTATGTTTGCCCACTGACAAAGAAATTATCAGACTATAATTTTAATGGTAGGTTTATTTGAACAGTGAGAGACAGAATAACAACAACAAAAAATCCAGAAAAACGCATGTCAAAAATGCTTGGTGAGAAGGTGACAACAGTTGCTGTGATTATTCGCGAATGGAAGAAACACAAAAGAACGGTCAATCTTCCTCTGCCTGGGGCTCAGTGCAAGATCTCACCTCGTGGAGTTGCAATGATCATGAGAACAGTGAGGAATCAGTCCAGAACTACACGGGAGGATCTTGTCAATGATCTCAAGGCAGTTAGGACCATACTCACCGAGAAAACAATTGATAACACACTATGCCGTGAAGGACTAAAATCCTGCAGCACCTGCAAGGTCCCCCTGCTCAAGAAAGCACATATACAGGCCCGTCTGAAGTTTGCCAATGAACATCTGAATGATTCAGAGGAGAACTGGGTGAAAGTGTTGTGGTCAGATGAGACCAAAATTGAGCTATTTGGCATCAACTCAACTCGCCGTGTTTGGAGGAGGAGGAATGCTGCCTATGACCCCAAGAACACCATCCCCACCGTCAAACATGGAGGTGGAAACATTATGCTTTGGGGGTGTTTTTCTGCTAAGGGGACAGGACTTCACCGCATCAAAGGGACGATGGACGGGGCCATGGGTGAGAACCTCCTTCCCTCAGCCAGGGCATTGAAAATGGGTCGTGGATGGGTATTCCAGCATGACAATGACCCAAAACACACGGCCAAGGCAACAAAAGAGTGGCTCAAGAAGAAGTACATTAAGGTCCTGGAGTGGCCTAGCCAGTCTCCAGACCTTAATCCCATAGAAAATATGTGGAGGGAGCTGAAGGGTCGAGTTGCCAAATGTCAGCCTCGAAACCTTAATGACTTGGAGAAGATCTGCAAAGAGGAGTGGAAAAAAATCCCTCCTGAGATGTGTGCAAACCTGGTGGCCAACTACAAGAAACGTCTGACCTCTGTGATTGCCAACAAGGGTTTTGCCAGCAAGTACGAAGTAATGTTTTGCAGAGGGGTCAAATACTTATTTCCCTCATTAAAATGCAAATCAATTTATAACATTTTTTACATGCGTTTTTCTGGATTTTTGTTGTTGTTATTCTGTCTCTCACTGTTCAAATAAACCTACCATTAAAATTATAGACTGATCATCACCCCTCCACTTGCCTCTTCCATTTGTGTGGTAATGATGCAATTAGTTGGTTGTCATTTTGGGTAAAGCAGACATTTCCATATATTTTAGTTAGCTGCATGTGTGACATAACTCCACTAGTCCTATTTCTGATATAATTTACAAAGATTACACAATTATTTTTTAATGTTATCGAAAAATATAGTTTTTTCATCAATTTGTTTATTTGAGTTTAACCACAATATTTGTTGTATTATTTGTTCTGTCTTTTCTGGTGGATTACACTGAAACATTCTTACTAATTTGCTGGAGAACCAGTTCCGATTTAAGTGTAACTTTTGTATGACTGACACATTTAGAGCGAGGTCTACACTACCGGTCAAAAGTTTGAGAACACCTACTCATTCAAGGGTTTTTCTTCATGTTTACTATTTTCTAAATTGTAGAATAATAGTGAAGACATCAACACTATTAAATAACACATATGGAATAATGTAGTAACCAAAAAAGTGTTAAACAAATCAAAATATATTTTAAATTTGAGATTCTTCAAATAGCCACCCTTTGCCTTGATGATAGCTTTGCACACTCTTGGCATTCTCTCAACCAGCTTCACCTGGAATGATTTTCCAACAGTCTTTAAGGAGTTCCCACATATGCTGAGCACTTTTTGGCTGCTTTTTCTTCACTCTGCGGTCCGACTCATCCCAAACCATCTCAGTTTGGTTGAGGTCGGGGGATTGTGGAAGCCATGTCCCATGTAGCTCAGTTGGTAGAGCATGGCATTTGCAACGCCAGGGTTGTGGGTTCGATTCTGATGCATCACTCTCCTTCTTGGTAAAATAGCCCTTACACAGCCTGGAGGTGTGTTGGGTCATTGTCCCATTGAAAAACAAATGATAGTCCCACTAAGCCCAAACCAGATGGGATGGGGTATTGCTGCAGAATGCTGTGGTAGGCATGCTTGTTAAGTGTGCCTTGAAATCACAGACAGTGTCACCAGCAATGCACCATAACACCTCCTCCTCCATGCTTTACTGTGGGAAATACACATGCAGAGATCATCCGTTCACCCACACCGCGTCTCACAAAGACATTGCGGTTGGAACCAAAAATCTCAAATTTGGACTCCAGACCAAGGACAAATTTCCACCAGTCTAATGTTCATTGCTTGTGTTTCTTGGCCCAAGCAAGTCTCTTCTTATTATTTGTGTCCTTTAGTAGTGGTTTCTTTGCAGCAATTCGACCATGAAGGCCTCATTCACACAGTCTCCTCTGCACAGTTGATGTTGAGATGTGTCTGTTACTTGAACTTTATTTAGGCTGCAATTTCTGAGGTTGATAACTAATGAACTTATCCTCTGCAGCAGAGGTAACTCTGGGTCTTCCTTTCCTGTGGCGGTCCTCATGAGAGCCAGTTTCATCATAGCGCTTGATGGTTTTTGCAACTGCACTTGAAGAAACTTTCAATGTTCTTGAAAATGTCCATATTGACTGACCTTCATGTCTTAAATTAATGATGGACTGTCGTTTCTCTTTGCTTATTTGAGCTGTTCTTGCCATAATATGGACTTGGTCTTTTACCAAATAGGGCTATCTTCTGTATAACCCACTACTTTGTCACAACACAACTGATTGGCTCAATGGCATTAAGAAATAAAGAAATTCCACAAATTAACTTTTAACAACACACACCTGTTAATTGAATGCATTCCAGGTCACTACCTCGTGAATCTGGTTGAGAGAATGCCAAGAGTGTGCAAAGCTATCATCAAGGCAAAGGGTGGCTATTTGCTTCTGTAGCTCAATTGGTAGAGCATGGCGCTTGTAATGCCAGGGTAGTGGGTTCGATCCCCGGGACCACCCATATGTAAAAATGTATGCACACATGACTGTAAGTCGCTTTGGATAAAAGTGTCTGCTAAATGGCATATTATTATTATTTGAAGAATGTCAAATATAAAATATATTTATATTTGTTTAACACTTTTTTGGTTACTGCATGATTCCGTATGTGTTATTTCATAGTTGTGATGTCTTCACTATAATAATACAATGTAGAAAATAGTACAAATAAAGAAAAACCCTTGAATGAGTAGGTGTACTAAAACTTTTGACCGGTAGTGTAATGCTTTAATATTTAATCATGTCTGCCCTCCGAATTAATATTCATTATATAAATAGGCCCTTTTAATATTGTCTGGCTTGCCATTCCAAATAAAATTTAATATTTTTTGCTCATATAATTTAAAAACAGTTTGCAAGGCCATAAGCAAATAGGTAAACAGGGATATAAGTTAATCAGAGTCATTTTCCCACAAATAGACATGTATTTTCCTTTCCATGGTTGCAAGATCTTATCTATATTTGCTAATAATATAATAATAATATGCCATTTAGCAGACGCTTTTATCCAAAGCGACTTACAGTCATGCGTACATACAATTTTTGTTTTGTGTATGGGTGATCCCGGGGATCGAACCCACTACCTTGGCATTATAAGCGCCGTGCTCTACCAGCTGAGCTACAGAGGACCACTGCTAACTTTCCATTAAAATGTATCGGAGTGAAATAATTTATTTATTCATGGATATGTATGCAGAGTATGTCCACATCCCCGTCAGACCTTTTTATTGGTAAACTACACAGTAATGTAAAAGTTGTATTTTTTTGGTGATCCAATATGTAATATAGTACACTTAGCATAATTTGGTTTTAATCCAGAGAGGTTAGAAAAAGTATCTAGATCCTCTATGAGGCTGTGGAGGGATCCAAAATATGGATTAAAAGAAAACATGAATAATCAGCGTACAATGACACCTTTGTTTTTAAGCCCTGGATTTCTAACCCCTTAATATTATTGTTGGATCTGATTTCAACAGCTAACATTGATGGCAATAATAAATAAGCTGATAGTGGACAACCTTGTTTTAGTCCTCTTGACAGTTTAACACTTTCTGAGAAGTAGCCATTATTTACTATTTTACAGCTAGTGTTTCTATACATAACTTTAACCCATTTTATAAGAGATTCTCCAAAATTGAAATATTCCAGGCATTTATATATAAACGCCAGTCGTACTTTATCAAAGGCCTTTTCAAAGTTAGCTATGAATAGCAGGCCTGGTTTCCCAGATTTTTCATAGTGTTCTATTGTTTCCAGTACTTCTCTTATATTATCTCCAATGTATCGTCCATGTAAAAAACCTGTCTGATTAGGATGAATAATATCTGACAATATCTTTTTAATTCTATGTGTAAGAGGCCTCCATTCTTTTTAATGGACTGGATCTTTATATTTACCACTTGGATCATGTTTCAGTAATAATGACATCAGACCTTCTTGTTGAGTGTCCGATAATCTACCATTTATATAGGAGTGGTTAAAACATGCTAATAATGGTCCTCTGAGTATATCAAAAAAGGTTTGGTATACCTCCACTGGTATGCCATCCAGCCCTGGAGTTTTCCAGGACTTAAAGGCTTTAAATACATCATTAAGTTCCTCCTCTGTAATTTGGCCTTCACATGAGTCTTTCTGTACAGCTGTTAATTTTACATTATTAATAGAAAAACAATCCATACAATTAGCTTCGGTTAGTGGAGATGGAGGAGACTGAAATGAAAACATATGCTTAAAGTACTTTGTTTCCTCCTTCAAAATATAATTTGGTGAATCATGGGTGACTCAACTTGTCATTTGTAACAAGTTTCAGTAAATTATTTTTGGTAGCATTTCTATGTTGAAGATAAAAAAATAATTTGGTGCATTTCTCCCCATATTCCATCCAGTTCGCTTCATTTTTATAATATATTACACTTGACCTGTCCTGAATAAGTTCCTCCGTTTCTTTTTGTTTATCCTCTAACTTATTCTGAGCCTCTATGGGACAGTTTTTATTGCTATCCATCTGTACTGTTAGTCCTTCCATTTGCTTTGTTAATATGGACTCTTTTGACATAAATTGCTTTTGTTTTCGAGATGAGTACTGAATTGCATATTTAAAAGTGTCCCATACAATAAGGGGATCTGCTGTAGCTATGCTATGTTGGGAAAAAGTCAGTTATAAATTATTCTGTCCTAGTTAAAAACAATTATCATCCAATAGGCTTTCATAAAATTTCCAATATCCTCGCCCACGTGGAAATTCTGTAAGAGTAATATATATGCCAATTATGTCATGGTCCGTGAACTTTTTGTCCTGAATACAAAGTGTTATGTTTGGGGCAAATCCAACACAACACATCACTTTGTACCACTCTTCATATTTTCAAGCATGGTGGTGGCTGCATCATGTTATGGGCATGCTTGTCATCGGTAAGAACTAGGGAGTTTTTTGGGGGGGGATGAAAATAAACTAAATAGAGCTAAGCACAGGCTAATCCAGTGTCTGTTGGAAAGCAGACATGGCTCAGTTTGCTTTCCAACAGACACTGTGAGACAAATTCACCTTTCAGCAGGACAATTACCTAAAACACAAGGCCAAATACACACTGGAGTTGCTTACCAAGAAGACAGTTAATGTTCCTGAGTGGCCGACTTAAATCTACTTGAACATTTATGACTATACCTGAGGAATCTTTTAAAGAATAATGAAAAGAATGAAGAATTTTGAAAAGAATAATGGGCAAATACAGGTGTGGAAAGCTCTTAGAGACATACCCAGAAAAACACACAGCTGTATTCGCTGCCAAAGGGGATTCTACAAAGTATTGACTCAGTGCTGTGAATACTTGTGTAGATAAAAAATGTCTGTATTTAATTTGAAATGTATTTGCAAACATTTCTAAAAACATGTTTTAACTTTGTCATTATGGGTATTGTGTGTAGATGCTTGAGAAAAAAATCAATTTAATCCATTTTGAATATGGAATAAGTCAAGGGGTATGAATACATTCTGAAGGCACTGTATATGTACATATCTACCTCAATTACCATCTACCCCTGAACATCGACTCTGTACTGGTAACCCGTGTATAGCCAAGTTAAAGTTACTAATTGTGTATGTATTGCTTGTGTTATAGTTTTTATATTTATTTCTCAAATTTTTTTTTTCTATCTCTGCATTGTTGGGAAGGGCTCATAAGTAAGCATTTCACTGTTAGTCTACACGAAGCTTGTAACAAATAACATTTGATTTGAGTATACACTTTGGTTCTTGTCAGACCTGTGCTGTCTTTTTCTCTTCCGAGTCAGAAGATGTTGAGCTTGAGCTTGTTCGTGGCTGAAAGTTTTCATCTAATGGGTCTACAGGATCTGTACTACATTTTTTACATTTTAGTCATTTTAGCAGACGCTCTTATCCAGAGCGACTTACAGTTAGTGAGTGCATACATTATTTTTATTTATTTATCTTTTTCATACTGGCCCCCCGTGGGAAACGAACCCACAACCCTGGCGTTGCAAACACCATGCTCTACCAACTGAGCTACATCCCTGCCGGCCATTCCCTCCCCTATCCTGAACGACGCTGGGCCAATTGTGCGCCGCCCCATGGGTCTCCCAGTCGCAACCAGCTTTAGTACTACTAAAGCTGGTTTCAAGGTCATCATCAGCAGCAGCAAGATTAGTCTGTAGGACAAACACTAGTCAGTGATTAGTCTGTAGGACAAACACTAGTCAGTGATTAGTCAACATGTTACTACTTTGTCACCATTAATACACACTCAAACAAGGTACTATATCCACCAATCCCCCAATCCCCCTTGTGTCAATAGATCATGCTGACTAACATTCACACACAATATCACCCCCCCACCAACAGACACCAGTTAGTCACCCACACCATCCCCCCTTACTAATAACTCTGCTTTTCTCCAATTTAGACCTCAAGCTTTGCATAAACAATCAACTGTGACAACAAAATCGGACCATGCTTATGCCTAGCTCCAGTATATTTATTTGCGCTCTAAGCAGGACCTATATGACATCATGGAGTCATGGAAAGATTTAGCGAAGGTGACACTAGTTCCTGGTGCTGAGCTTGATGTTGATGCCGCTGCAGACCTTGATGGGATTGGACTCATACATACAGTGGGGAAAAAAAGTATTTAGTCAGCCACCAATTGTCAAGTTCTCCCACTTAAAAAGATGAGAGAGGCCTGTAATTTTCATCATAGTTACACGTCAACTATGACAGACAAAATGAGGAAAAAAAATCCAGAAAATCACATTGTAGGATTTTTTATGAATTTATTTGCAAATTATGGTGGAAAATAAGTATTTGGTCAATAACAAAAGTTTCTCAATACTTTGTTACAAACCCTTTGTTGGCAATGACACAGGTCAAACGTTTTCTGTAAGTCTTCACAAGGTTTTCACACACTGTTGCTGGTATTTTGGCCCATTCCTCCATGCAGATCTCCTCTAGAGCAGTGATGTATTGGGGCTGTCGCTGGGCAACACAGACTTTCAACTCCTTCCAAAGATTTTCTATGGGGTTGAGACCAGGAGACTGGCTAGGCCACTCCAGGACCTTGAAATGCGTCTTACGAAGCCACTCCTTCGTTGCCCGGGCGGTGTGTTTGGGATCATTGTCATGCTGAAAGACCCAGCCACGTTTCATCTTCAATGCCCTTGCTGATGGAAGGAGGTTTTCACTCAAAATCTCACGATACATGGCCCCATTCATTCTTTCCTTTACACGGATCAGTCGTCCTGGTCCCTTTGCAGAAAAACAGCCCCAAAGCATGATGTTTCCACCCCCATGCTTCACAGTAGGTATGGTGTTCTTTGGATGCAACTCAGCATTCTTTGTCCTCCAAACACGACGAGTTGAGTTTTTACCAAAAAGTTATATTTTGGTTTCATCTGACCATATGACATTCTCCCAATCTTCCTCTGGATCATCCAAATGCACTCTAGCAAACTTCAGACGGGCCTGGACATGTACTGGCTTAAGCAGGGGGACACGTCTGGCACTGCAGGATTTGAGTCCCTGGCGGCGTAGTGTGTTACTGATGGTAGGCTTTGTTACTTTGGTCCCAGCTCTCTGCAGGTCATTCAATAGGTCCCCCCGTGTGGTTCTGGGATTTTTGCTCACCGTTCTTGTGATCATTTTGACCCCACGGGGTGAGATCTTGCGTGGAGCCCCAGATCGAGGGAGATTATCAGTGGTCTTGTATGTCTTCCATTTCCTAATAATTGCTCCCACAGTTGATTTCTTCAAACCAAGCTGCTTACCTATTGCAGTTTTAGTCTTCCCAGCCTGGTGCAGGTCTACAATTTTGTTTCTAGTGTCCTTTGACAGCTCTTTGGTCTTGGCCATAGTGGAGTTTGGAGTGTGACTGTTTGAGGTTGTGGACAGGTGTCTTTTATACTGATAACAAGTTCAAACAGGTGCCATTAATACAGGTAACGAGTGGAGGACAGAGGAGCCTCTTAAAGAAGAAGTTACAGGTCTGTGAGAGCCAGAAATCTTGCTTGTTTGTAGGTGACCAAATACTTATTTTCCACCATAATTTGCAAATAAATTCATTAAAAATTCGAATTCAATTTGTCTGTCATAGTTGACGTGTACCTATGATGAAAATTACAGGCCTCTCTCATCCTTTTAAGTGGGAGAACTTGCACAATTGGTGGCTGACTAAATACTTTTTTCCCCCACTGTAAACAAGAATTGAATGAACACCCATCAAAGACTGCTACTGTTGTCGCTTCCCAATTGGGTTGTCTATGACGATATCCACGGCTGTGCAGAGACCTTTGGGGGGGAAGGTGCTCAAAATAAAAAGGGACAGCCCCCCGCAACCAAAAATCTACATTTGTAACTCGGAATTCATAACATACCAACAGCCTATGTAGCCAAAATGTTTCATATTTTATAGGCCTATTTATTTTCTGCAACAACACACTCACTCCTCACACAGTGTAAGAAAGCTAGTCCTAGTGACTCATAGGCCTAGAGATGACGAGAGATGATTGCCATCCGGAAAAGAGTGCCAATCAGTCGATCAGAGCGAATAATGATGTACCGTATACTGAACAAAAATATAATTCAACATGCAATAATTTCAAATATTTTACTGAATTACAGTTCATAGAAGGAAATTAGTCAATTGAAATAAATGCATTCAGCCCTAATCTATGGATTTCACATTACTGGGCAGAGGCGAAGCCAATCAGAATGAAGTTTTCCCCACAAAAGGGCTTTATTACAGACATAAATAGTCCCTAGCACAAGGTACACCTGTGTAATGATCATGCCTTTTAATCAGCTTCTTGATATGCTACACCTGTCAGGTGGAAGGATTATCTTGGCAAAGGAGAAATGCTCACTAACAGGGATGTAAACAAATTTGTGCACAACATTTGAGAGAAATAAGCTTTTTGTGCATATGGAACATTTGTGGGATCTTTTATTTCAGCTCATGAAACATGGGACCAACACTTTATATGTGCATTTATATTTTTGTTCAGTATAAATATGCTAGCTAAACCAATAATGTCCTATTCAGGGATTTCCCTGGGACAAACCAAGAACTAGACAAAACCTCCAAGTGACCATGACAACATCCCAAGAACGTCCTAAAAACATCCTCGGGGACATCCCCGGGACCTAGACAAAACCTCCAAGGGACACAACGTCTTGACAACTTTAGGCGACCATTTTGTCCTAACGAATCACTATTGTTAGCAAGGTAGACTATGGCCAATCAATAATAGTATGGTTACATTAGCATGGCACCTGTTACACTGGTTACAGCACACCACATCCTATGTAATGAACACTTGTGACAATTACAATGTTTTTGGGGGGAGACAATGACTTACTGTTGTGACAGTGGGGTGTATACAATACTATGAAGTGCTTACCTTCAACATAGCAGTAATAATTTGACTCATGTTTTCCCACACAGAGACAACTACACCCACTGACATGGACTCATACCTCCTGTCCCAAGTAATAAGTGCTAAAGGAACATCAATGGCTTGGTAGGAAACATTTGTTCACTGAATGGTATACATTAAACAAATTTCTCAGTACTATATTATAATGTATTTTCCCTTTTCTGATAACAATTGAGAAATTACTATATAATTATATTGAGTTAGGATCAATAATATGAAAACTTGGTTTTGAAAGGTCTTCGCCACTTATGCTAATATGTAATTTGAGTGATGTGATTTTATACCTCCCATCGGCATCAACACAGCCGGAGTATAATAACCATAAATGACTTGGACTACTTGCTTCATGATAAAAAACTGACCACATAAATCTATGTTATGAAACAAATCTTTAGAAGATACAGTGGGGAGAACAAGTATTTGATACACTGCCGATTTTGCAGGTTTTCCTACTTACAAAGCATGTAGAGGTCTGTAATTTTTTATCATAGGTACACTTCCACTGTGAGAGACGGAATCTAAAACAAAAATCCAGAAAATCACATTGTATGATTTTTAAGTAATGAATTTGCATTTTATTGCATGACATAAGTATTTGATACATCAGAAAAGCAGAACTTAATATTTGGTACAGAAACCTTTGTTTGCAATTACAGAGATCATACGTTTCCTGTAGGTCTTGAACAGGTTTGCACACACTGCAGCAGGGATTTTGGCCCACTCCTCCATACAGACCTTCTCCAGATCCTTCAGGTTTCGGGGCTGTCGCTGGGCAATACGGACTTCCAGCTCCCTCCAAAGATGTTCTATTGGGTTCAGGTCTGGAGACTGGCTAGGCCACTCCAGGACCTTGACATGCTTCTTACGGAGCCACTCCTTAGTTGCCCTGGCTGTGTGTTTCGGGTCGTTGTCATGCTGGAAGACCCAGCCATGACCCATCTTCAATGCTCTTACTGAGGGAAGGAGGTTGTTGGCCAAGATCTCGCAATACATGGCCCCATCCATCCTCCCCTCAAAACGGTGCAGTCGTCCTGTCCCCTTTGCAGAAAAACATACCCAAAGAATGATGTTTCCACCTCCATGCTTCACAGTTGGGATGGTGTTCTTGGGGTTGTACTCATCCTTCTTCTTCCTCCAAACACGGCGAGTGGAGTTTAGACCAAAAAGCTCTATTTTTGTCTCATCAGACCACATGACCTTCTCCCATTCCTCCTCCGGATCATCCAGATGGTCATTGGCAAACTTCAGACGGGCCTGGACATGCGCTGGCTTGAGCAGGGGGACCTTGCGTGCGCTGCAGGATTTTAATCCATGACGGCGTAGTGTGTTACTAATGGTTTTCTTTGAGACTGTGGTCCCACAGTCTTTGAGACTGTGTCTCTTCAGGTCATTGACCAGGTCCTGCCGTGTAGTTCTCGGCTGATCCCTCACCTTCCTCATGATCATTGATGCCCCACGAGGTGAGATCTTGCATGGAGCCCCAGACCAAGGGTGATTGACCGTCATCTTGAACTTCTTCCATTTTCTAATAATTGCGCCAACAGTTGTTGCCTTCTCACCAAGCTGCTTGCCTATTGTCCTGTAGCCCATCCCAGCCTTGTGCAGGTCTACAATGTTATCCCTGATGTCCTTACACAGCTCTCTGGTCTTGGCCATTGTGGAGAGGTTGGAGTCTGTTTGATTGAGTGTGTGGACTGGTGTCTTTTATACAGGTAACGAGTTCAAACAGGTGCAGTTAATACAGGTAATGAGTGGAGAACAGGAGGGCTTCTTAAAGAAAAACTAACAGGTCTGTGAGAGCCGGAATTCTTACTGGTTGGTAGGTGATCAAATACTTATGTCATGCAATAAAATGCAAATTAATTACTTAAAAATCATACAATGTGATTTTCTGGATGTTTGTTTTAGATTCCGTCTCGCACAGTTGAAGTGTACCTATGATACAAATTACAGACCTCTAGATGCTTTGTAAGTAGGAAAACCTGCAAAATCGGCAGTGTATCAAATACTTGTTCTCCCCACTGTACATGTACTGTACATTAATTTACATATTCACAATTAAATCAGAAGTTTTCTCCCAAAACAAAAATGGGACACTCATACATGGCAGGACATATACATCTAGTTACCAGCTCCCAGGAAAGAAGCCCAGATGGTGCCCACATGGAATCAAGTACTTGCCACATACAGCAGAATTTGAAATTGTTACTGCAATGTTGAGAGAAAGCTCTCAAGTAAGCACCCCACTGTATCCTGCGCATATGACAAATAAACATTGATTTTGATTTGATAATATAATATTGATGAAACAGGAGTAGCCTAGCTACCAAGCCCTCGGCGTTGATGTTTCTGGAGAATTTATTGCTTAGGACAGCAACAGTGCAACATGTATCATGCTAATGTAACCATCCTATGAATTGTTTACCCATATTCTACCAATATGTCAGGCAAATAAAGCTATTGAGATGTTTGCCCATAGCTTGTCCATGTACACTAAGTGTACAAAACATTAAGATCACCTTCCTAATATTGAGTTGCCTCAATTTGTCGGGACAAGGACTCAACAAGGTGTCGAAAGGGTTCCACAGGAATGCTGGCCCATGTTGACGCCAATGCTTCCCACAGTCGTGTCAAGTTGGATGGATGTCCTTTGGGTGGTGGACAATTCTTGATACACACGGGAAAATGTTGAGCGTGAAAAACCTAGCAGCATTGCAATTCTTGACACAAACCGGTGCGCCTGGCACCTACTACTGTACCCTGTTCAAAGGCACTTAAATATTTTGTCTTGCCCATTCACCCTCTGAATGGCACGGATACTGTACACAATCCATGTCTCAATTATCTCAAGGCTTAAAAATAATTGTTTAACCTGTCTCCTCCCCTTCATCTTCACTGATTGAAGTGGATTTAACAAGTGACATCAATAAGGGATCATAGCTTTCACCTGGTCAGTCTATGTTATGGAAAGAGCAGGTGTTCTTAATGTTTTGTACACTCCGTGTAGAATATTCATGCAGTCATTCTGGTGTGTAGTTAACACTAGAAATCCATGCTATACCGTATGTGCTGAAAGGGCAAACATAGCAATTACTAACCATAAAATTATTGAATCACAAAGCATTACAAAAAAAATTGTGAGTTCTACACAACCACAGCTTGTACAGCCTCAGGTTCCCTCAAAATCAGACTCAACCAGATCTCTGAGAAATAGTTTTTGTGATGTTACTTTACAAAATCTTATAACTGGATGCATTGTCTGAGGTGATTATGAGGTGAAAATGCTGCCAAACACCTAGCTAGCTAGCAAGCATTATCATTGACAAACCATAGCTAGATACTGTCATGTCAACAATCTGCACATCTTTAACTAGCTAGCAAACATTAGTTGAAACAAAGCATTAGGGCATCTTGTGAGGTTCATGGGTTTTAGACAATGTAGCTAGCTAGAATAGACTCCTTATTAGTAAGTACAAAACAATCTGAATACAAGATGCAAACTAGCTAGTTGGATAGCTAACATTTGCTTATATCTACATTGTCGAACAAACAAAGGTTAACAGCTAACGTTAGATAGCAAGTAGCTAGCAGGCTAACTTGATTATAAAGGCAACAATGTCAACACTGACCTGAACAGGAGAATGTTGGCCAATTATTTGTGACTTTGGCATGTTGGCTGTGCTTGAGTCTGGCGGCAGTAGTAGCAGCTAGAGACCTACGCTTCCTCTCACTCCACTAGCTCCCAGAGCTAGGCACAATGGAGGTTGTTCAAGTGGGTGGGATTTAGTGCAAAGACACACCCTTCCCCAAGGCCTGCCTAGTGGCTATGGCTGGGCCCAACCCCCATATTTTTGTTCAAACTCTATATTTTTCCTCTCTCACAACACAAGCAGTGCAGATCTAGGCTTTAACAAGTTATCTGACTAGCTAACATTAGCTATACTTGGACATTGTGATTTTGGGACTACTAGGTTCTCTCTGCGCAAAGTATAGTTCTGAGATATTGAGAATCAATGTTTTCACATTCCAGATCTCAGAACTGTTTTGTAGTGAATTCTTATTTCATAACCCATTAAGGTTTTCACCTTAAAGGTACCTAAAGTGCAGAATATCAAAATCCTGAGACATTTTGTAAAAAGAGGGGTGCAATCGCAGATAGAATCTTATGTCTCTGAAATGTCAATCTGGGTTCATCCATAAGACAGAAAACTGCAGTTATTTGAATATGTAAATGATAGAATAAAACTATTTTACCAAGATAGAGTCAGAGCACATCATCAAATACATTAAGAAATGTATTATGATCATCAGATGAATTACTGTCATCACTGAACAAAAATGTGACAACATACCTGCCAACTTTTCAAAAAACCTTGGAGTGAGATTTTGTCCTGGGTCCGCCTGGGTCCTGCAGTCGGTGAAAAGCAATTGCACTGCCTGCGTCTCAGAACTGCGGCCGCCTTGATCTCATGAGGTTATCGTTGCCCACGTGTGCATGACGTCAGAGAAAGTCGGGATCAAGTCGGACACAAATCTAACCAGCATGCATTGGGCGGTGCTCGCCAGTGATCGATTCTGTGCAGACCGGGCTCATCTCAAATGAGCCTCTTGTCTATGATCTGTCGGCATGGTTATACTGGCCTGTGGCCTTCTTGGAGGCCTTGATGATATCGGAGTGGGGCTCCCATTTGAAGCAGGGCTCCAGATTGGCCATCTTTATGGTCATTATTGAGGACAGGGTTCCATCCAATGCTAGGCTGTTTCTTCTCTTGGTTTTGTTCAGTCCCACAACTGAAAACACCCTCTCAGCATCTGCGTTTGCATGGGGCAACACCAGG
The DNA here is from genome assembly GCF_020615455.1 of Coregonus clupeaformis. Classification (NCBI taxonomy): domain Eukaryota; kingdom Metazoa; phylum Chordata; class Actinopteri; order Salmoniformes; family Salmonidae; genus Coregonus; species Coregonus clupeaformis. The sequence continues at coordinate 55,524,633 of NC_059192.1, forward strand.
ACAAGCTTGGCGACGGCAGCAAGGCTCCTGTCACCTATGGAAAATGCACCAAAACACAATGGAAAAACATACCTTGATTTTTTATTGATTAATACTGTAAGTATACTGTAGGTTGATCCATTAACAAAGTTCAGATAAAAACATGCATAATTTGCAACATGCATGACACATATGCATGCAACAATTTTAAGCAACAGATGTAGCCAAGCCACACCTGCCAAAAGGAAAGACAAAAAAGGAAAAAATGTTTACCTTATGCTTCCGGGTTGCCATTTCAGCCCAGAAGCGTTCCATTTCAGTTTCGTTCTGCAGGGATATCATTGGCATGGTCTGATAATTTAGAAACTCCTCACCCAGAAGGTCATGCTCCTCTGGCCCATGGTATGGGAGGAGATGGGGAAACCTATTTATGAAAGTTGAGTTACATTTTAGGTATATAGTCATCAACCAGCAGCAGTTCATACACATCTTTGAGGAGAAGCCACATAAGAATATCTCATGTGCAGTTTAGGAGTGAACACACCTCATCATAAAACACAGGGTATTTTAGCTAAGATGATAGACAATAATTAGAGAAAAAAAACTAACCTTTCAACAAAGTACAGGACATCTTCGATGTCACTTTCAGCCCTCTGCCGTACATCTACAAATTGTGCGTGCTTGATCAGTGGCTCTTCCAGTGGCAGCTTCTTAAGTGCATAGTCCACAGCACATGTCAGGAAACACAACACAGCTTCATGGAATGAATCCACCTGCTGTGGTGTGATGTCACCCTCGTCGAGTAATCTGTTAAGTTTAGCCCTGGTTGTGAACCCAATGTTCAACTTTCTTCCTGTCACAGATACAGCATATCGGTATAAGGTACAAGGCTAAATATCACATATCACAGTGTTTGATCATAATAATAGTCAAATACTAACCTGGTAAATGGTTTGCCTTTTCTTTAAAGGCAATTTCACAAGGCTCCTCATGGCACTGCAGAGCTGCTGGAACCATAAACTTGGAACATAGCTTGTGTTCGAATTTCACCATCTATAACAGACATTTACAAAAATAGTAGGTGAAACCTGTTTTAGAGGATCCCTGCAGATATCAGCAAGAAACACAGAATGGAAAAAAACAGCAAAATCCAATCCCACCTCATCATGTAACAAAAATACTGATGACTGCTCTCTCTGAAGCAGCAAGTTGAAAGAAGTGAAAGTTGGTACGGTGGCTTGGAAGAACAGCAGGTATACTTCTATTGCACACATTTCCTGTATTTATGTTAAATTCTTTGGAATACATTCACCACACTAAATCATGTTCACACGCACAAACAAATAATTTATTTCAAGATTTAAAGTTTAAGAGAGTGAGTACTCAATTGGACGACATTTCATTGTTACATACCTAGTCTCAGCTCAGCTTCTTATCAGACTTCTTGAGGTAGTGACCGTTTCTTCTCCTTTTGTCTTTCGCGGCAATGGTATCTCTTCTTCTGTCGCTAACTTCGGGGTGCAGTGCATATGGTTCAGTGGCGCTCATCAGCGTCATCTACCGTCGGGGAGTTTGAAAAAAGGAACGAACGAGTCTCGGCCTATTTTTTTTGCGTGAGAAATTGGATGTGTGGCGTGAGTGCGTGTGAAAACAGGCAAAAACGTGTGTCACACGGCGAAAGCGTGAGAGTTGGCAGCTCTGTGACAACATCATTTACTTTAACATTTCTGACAGTGTTGTTTTTTTGCTAGCGAGTCTTTATAGACGGGTTGGTTGTTTAGCAACAAAAGGGGGCAAAACAAACGGGGTTGGCTTATATTGTTGACAACATGTAAACTATATTTTGTCTCCAATGTTTATTGAAAACATAAATAAATTGTCACAATGAGCAATTGTTGTCTCTCAAATACATAGTTACAGTTGTTGGTTAGCTAGCTAGCAATTTTTTTGCCATATTAGCATTGACATGAAATCAGTCAAAACACCTCAAAACAAGACATGGTATCTAGAAGAAGATGAAACTAGCTGCCCCATTGACGCGTGCGCATCGTTTTCGTGACATTGTCAGCTAACCTATCTATTGCTGGCTAGACAAGCCTAGACCATACTTAGAGGGAGATGGGAAAGATGTGTTCTGAATGGTCCGTCTGTCTTTGTTCAGGCTTGTGATTGGTAGTGCTGAGCGTTTAAACATGTAGGTTATTTTTTGTTTTTAAATAACTATTGATCTACGTCGGTTCAATCATTTGAATTCCATTTTGTTCGGGGGGGTTTTCTGTTCGCTCAATGCGAACATTGCACAGTTTCTCTAGAGAAAAATCAAATTAAGCCCGAACTGTGTGATGTAGTAGGGAGTTGTATTTTCCAACAGGCCAATATTCTACATAGTTAACACAGAAAACGTGGTATTTTACTACAATGACCATAATCCATTGTGTTCCTACTGTGTTTCTTTTATGCCTGCTAGGTAAAAGAGACAGAAGAATGTGTGATCGAGAGGGATAGAGAGCAGTTGCTTTTCAAGGTATCTCTACCTGAAAATACATGATCTAAGTGATTGATAGATCGTATTCTGCAGTCATAAAAGTATGCCTTATTTACATTGAAGAACTACTAAAATAGTGATTTTGTCAGAGAGCATAGGCAGCAGCTCTATAGAGACGAGATGATGACTGTCAAGGTAGATGTAGGTGGGTGTGGTGGTGGAATCAGGCGCAGGACGCAGAACGTTAGTCCAAAAGACTTTAGTAGAGCACAACAAAACAATCACGAATAAATGCCCTGAGGCAAAACTCCGCACGTAGGCGAATAACAACGGGCGCACAAACAGGTGCGCAAAACACTCCAAACAAATGGAGAAAATGCTCAACCGAGCAAACAGTGGAAATACAGCCTACCGGCACGACAGTAAAACAATCACACACAACACTAGACAAACACAACGAGAACTTAAAGGACACTAATTACACTAAACGATAACAGGTGTACAACAATCAGACAAAAGCAAACGAACATAGAAACATGCAACGGTGGCAGCTAGTATTCCGGAGACGACGAACGCCGAAGCCTGCCCGAGCAAGGGAGAGAGGCAGCCTCGGCCGAAACCGTGACAATGACTTGGAATGAAATAATAAAGTCATCCAATAAACAAATGTAATATACACAAAAACGGAAATATTTTTTAAAAAGTAATATTAATAAATGATGGTTAATAACCAGCAAACGAGGCTGTGATCTTGTGAAACCCAGTAGATGTAAATAATCTAGCTAAAGCATTTAAGATCCTTAAAAGTCTATTGACGCACCCATGCGTCAACCTAATAAACATAACAATAAAAATACATGTACATTTAAGCTAGAGATATCAGATATTTTGCATTGACTGCATCTCAATCTACTGCATCCACCTATGCCGGCCTTCCGCATCTGCGGTGGAAGGTGGCAGGGCTACAGCGGTGTTTGTCAGACCACGAAAATGTCTGTAACGTCCGAACGGTGTGGCCTATGACCCCCACAAGTTACCTGCCAAACATTTTCGCTTTTTACTCTTAATAACTATTTAATCAAACGCTATATTTAACAAGTTTACCAAGGTCTTAGTTTTGTCCTCACACAACTTTTTTTATTCAACTTTTTCACCCTGGATGCTTTATCTGGACATAGATCTGCAGGACCTCCTCTGACCCCCCCAGAAAATAGCTAAGTAAAATTATAACTTCTCATTGTAGTCACTGTACTCTTAATATACAGAATAACTATCGCCTTATGGTGAGGATAGCCGAGTTGCAAGCTCGGCTTCAGACGCAATTGTTAGGCGAGGGCAATTTAAGTGAAGGAAAGGATGATACAGCATCTGTGCCACCAGCAAATACAGGTAGTAGCGTTAATCCCCCTGCACAGTCCCCGCAGCCGGAGAATTTTCAACCGGTGTCGCTCATTCAGCTAATAGAACATTTCAACCGGTTTTCCCTACTAAGCAATGAGTCGGAGTCAGATCCCAAGCATTTTCATGTCTCACCTTCACCCGTTACCGGGTCTGAGCTGCCGAAACCTCCCACAATTAGCTCTGACAAATACAAACCCCTTGTCATTGGCGACTCCATTACCCACAATATTAGACTTAAAAATAATCATCCAGTGATCATACATTGTTTACCAAGGGGCAGGGCTACCGACGTGAAGGCTAATCTGGTGCTGGCTGAGGCTAAAGCTGGCGAGTGTAGTTGGTATAGAGATATTGGTATCAGCGAGTAACTTAGCTAGAAAGAAGTGTTGGCATCGAGTAAATGTCTCTGGCCCCCTCCCAGTTAGGGTAAGATTTTAGCTCTACAGCAGTCTCGCACAACTCAATCGCTGGTTGAAAACAGTTTTTTGCCCCTCCCAAAAGATTGAATTTGTACATAACTGGCCCTCTTTCTGGGACTCCCCCACAAACAGGACCAAGCCTGGCCCGCTGAGGAGTGACAGACTCCATTCAAGCTGGAGGGTTGCTATCATCTTATCTCTCAACATAGACAGGGCTCTAACTCCTCTAGCTCTACAATGAGATAGGTTGCAGGCCAGGCTGTTAGCCAGCCTGCCAGTAGCACAGTCAGTGTAGTCAGCTCAGCTTTCCCCATTGAGACTGTGTCTGTGCCTCGATCTAGGTTGGGCAAATCTAAACATGGCGGCGTTCGCTTTAGCAATCTCACTGGAATAAAGACCTCCTCCATTACTGACATTATTGAAAGAGATTGTGATAATATCTCACATCTCAAAATAGGACTACTTAACGCTAGATCACTCACTTCTAAGGAAATCATAGTCAATTAACTAAATAATCATAAAGATAATGATCATTAGAAAGCAAATTACGGACTCCTCTTTGAATCTGCGTATTTCTCCAAAACTCAGTTGTGCTGAGTCTGCACAGAACTGTCAGGACCTAGGATCAATGGAGACACTCAAGTTTTTTTATTCTGTATCTCTCGACACATTCATGAAAATAGTCATGGCCTCTAAACCTTCCAGCTGCCTACTGGACCCTATTCCAACTAAACTACTGAAAGAGCTACTTCCTGTGCTTGGCCCTCCTATGTTGAACATAATAAACATCTCCCTATCCTCTGGATGTGTACCAAACTCACTAAAAGTGGCAGTAAGAAAGCCTCTTCTGAAAAAGCCAAACCTTGACCCGGAAAATAAATAAAAACTATCGGCCTATATCGAATCTTCCATTCCTCTATTTTTATGGGGAAAAAGCTGTTGCGCAGCAACTCACTGCCTTCCTGATGACAAACAATGTATACGAAACGCTCCAGTCTGGTTTTAGACCCCATCATAGTACTGAGACTGCAGTTGTGAAGGTGGTAAATTACCTTTTGATGGCATCAGACCAAATCTCTGCTTCTGTCCTCGTGCTCTTAGACCTTTATGTCACTTTTGACACCATCGATCACCACATTATTTTGGAGAGATTGGAAACCCTAATTGGTCCACATGGACAAGTTGTTACCTGTTTTAGATCTTATTTGTCAGAAAGATATCAGTTCGTCTCTGTGGATGGTTTGTCCTCTGACAAATCAATGTTAAGTTTCGGTGTTCCTCACGGTTCAGTTTTAGGACCACTATTGTTTTCATTATATATTCTACCTCTTGGTGATGTCATTCGGAAACACAATGTCAACTTTCATTGCTATGTGGACGACACACAGCTGTACATCTTGATGAAACATGGTGAAGCCCCAAAATTGCCTAACCTGGAAGCCTGTGTTTCAGACATAAGGAAGTGGATGGCGGCAAATGTTTTACATTTAAATTCGGACAAAACAGAGATGCTAGTTTTAGGTCCCAAGAAACAAAGAGATCTGCTGTTTGATCTGACAATTAATCTTGATGGTTGTACAGTCATCTCAAATAACACTGTGAAGGACTTCTGAGTTACTCTGGACCCTGATCTCTCTTTTGACAAACATATCAAGAATATTTCAAGGGCAGCTTTTTTCTATCTTTGTAACATAGCAAAAATCAAGCAGGAAAGCTAATCCATGCTTTTGTCACTTCTAGATTTGTCTACTGCAATGCTCTACTCTCCGGCTACCTGGATAAAGCACTAAAAAAACGTAGAATCTTGACTAGAACCAAAAAAATCAATCATATTACTCCAATGCTAGCCTCTCTACACTGGCTTCCTGTTAGGCTAGTGTCACGAATTCCGCCGAGACAGCTCCTCCTCCTTGTTCGGGCAGGCTTCGGCGTTCGTCGTCCCCAGAGTACTAGCTGCTACCGTTTGATGTTCTCTATGTTTGTTTGGTTTTGTCTGTTTGGTGCACCTGTGTCTTATCACTTATTGATTATGTCACCTATAAGTTTCCTTTGGTTTTGTTTGTAGTTGTGTGTTGTTGTCCGCCTGTCCGTTGGGGTTTTGGATTTTGCTCTGGTGTATTTAAGTGTATTGACGCACTGTTTGCGCATCGCTTATATTTTGTGTTTTACGCACTGTTTGCGTATCGCTCGCCTCCGTTGCTTGAGGCCCGTTCTTTTGTATTGTCATATTTCTGACTAGTAAAGTCTGTTGGACTAAGCTTCTGTGTCCTGCGCCTGACTCCAACACCACATCCACTTCAAACACTGACAGAACAACACACCATCAATGGAGTCAGCAGGAGCAGCGGCGGCGACCGAGCCGCTGGAGGATCGGGTCAGCTGCCAGGACGCCAGGATCCAGCAACTCGGCTCCGCCATGCAGGAGGTCATGAACACCCTGCGCCGATGGGAAAGGGGAGGCGTGCCCACACCTCCTCCTACATTACCACCACCATCGGCCAGTCCCACCAGACCGGTTCCGGAATCCAGTGGGATTCGGCTCTCGCTCCCGAGGGCGTATGATGGCACAGCAGCCAGGTGTCAGGGGTTCCTCCTTCAGGTGGAACTCTACCTGGCCACCATACACCCGGCGCCCTCGGGATACGAGAGCATGTCCGCCCTCATCTCCTGTCTCTCCGGCAAGGCGTTGGAGTGGGCCAACGCCGAATGGAGGGGAATAGACGCCGCCACCATCAGCTACGCGGAGTTCTCCCGCCGCTTCAGGGCTGTTTTCGATCACCCTCCTGAGGGTAAAGCGGCGGGGGAGCGTCTGTTCCACCTCCGACAGGGGAAGAGGAGCGCACAGGATTTCGACCCTGGATTTCCGGACTCTAGCGGCGGATGCGGGGTGGAATGAGAGGGCCATCATCGACCACTATAGGTGTAGCCTGCGAGAGGACGTTCATCGAGAGCTGGCCTGTAGGGACACCAATCTGTCCTTTGACCAGCTAGTGGACATGTCCATCCGTCTGGATACCCTGCTGGCCACCCGCGGACGTCCCGAGATGGGGCCGTCCATTCCATTCCCCAGCACCTCCGAGCCGAGCCCAATGGAGCTCGGGGGTGCTGGCGCTAGAGGAGAAGGAGAGAGAATCCGAGGGGGGCGTCCCCTGCACCCAGCTGTGGCCGTGGAGGACACACTGCGGCTAGGTGCTGGGGAGGGTCTCCAGTGAATCGGGACAACAGGTCGCGCACTGGAGAGTCATTTCAGGTGAGTAGGCGCCCCACTCACCCAGAGCTCTCTATTGTTCACTTTTGTATACCTGTAGTATTTCCTCAGGTTGCATCTCATTCCCAGCATAAGGCGTTAGTCGATTCAGGCGCAGCTGGGAATTTTATTGATCGGAAATGTTGTTCTAGGTTAGGGATTCCCCTCCTGCCCGTTGATGCACCCTTTCCTGTCCATGCCCTAGATAGCCGCCCGTTGGGGTCTGGGTTGATTAGGGAAGTCACAGCGCCACTAAAGATGAAGACGCAGGGGGGTCATGAGGAGATTATTCAGTTGTACCTAATTGACTCTCCTGCGTATCACGTGGTGCTGGGGCTTCCTTGGTTAGTCACCCATGACCCCACCATTTCGTGGCAACAGAGGGCTCTCAAGGAATGGTCTGGCCAGTGTGTTGGGCGATGTCTAGGTGTTTCCGTGGGGGCGACCACAGTGGAGAGTCCGAACCAAGTGCCCGCAATGCACATTCACCCTGAGTATGAGGATTTGGCACTCGTGTTCAGCAAGACGAGGGCGACACGATTGCCACCTCATAGGCAGGGAGATTGTGCGATAAACCTCCAGACAGGTGCGGCACTTCCGCGGAGCCATGTGTATCCTCTGTCTCAAGAGGAGACGGCGGCTATGGAGACATACATAGCAAAGTCCCTGAAACAGGGATACATACGGCCCTCCACTTCCCCTGCGTCCTCGAGTTTCTTTTTTGTGAAGAAGAAAGATGGAGGTTTGCGCCCGTGTATTGATTATCATAGTCTCAATCAGATCACTGTGAAATACAGTTACCCTCTTCCCTTGATTGCGAGTATGACTGAATCATTACGCGGGGCGCGGTTCTTCACAAAACTGGATCTCAGGAGCGCTTATAACTTGGTGCGCATTAGGGAGGGGGATGAATGGAAGACAGCATTTAGTACCACCTCAGGTCATTATGAGTATCTTGTCATGCCATACGGGTTAATGAATGCTCCTTCAGTCTTCCAATCATTTGTGGACGAGATCTTCCGGGACCTGCATGGGCAGGGAGTGGTAGTGTACATTGACGACATCTTAGTGTACTCTGCTACACGTGCCGAGCATGTAGCCCTGGTACGCTGAGTGTTGGGTAGACTGTTGGAGCATGACTTGTATGTCAAGGCAGAGAAATGTCTGTTTTTCCAGGAGTCCATCTCCTTCTTGGGTCATCGGTTGTCCGCGTCAGGGGTGAAGATGGAGATTGACCGTGTGTCAGCAGTGCGTAACTGGCAAACCCCAACCACTGGGAAAGAGGTGCAGCAGTTTTTGGGTTTTGCCAATTACTACCGGAGGTTTATCCGGGGTTTTGGACAGGTAGCAGCTCCCATTACTTCCCTGCTGAAAGGGGGCCCGGTGCGTTTGCAGTGGTCAGCTGAGACGGACAGGGCGTTTTGTAAACTGAAAGACCTGTTCACCTCGGCTCCGGTGCTGGCGCACCCGGACCCCGCTTTAGCGTTCCAGGTAGAGGTGGACGCGTCAGAGGCCGGGATTGGTGCAGTACTGTCGCAACGCTCAGGCACGCCTCCTAAGCTCCGTCCCTGCGCTTTTTATTCTAAAAGCTCAGCCCACGGAACGTAATTATGACGTAGGGGACAGGGAGCTGTTAGTCGTGGTTCAAGCTTTAAAGGTGTGGAGGCATTGGCTTGAGGGGGCTCAACACCCTTTTCTCATTCTGACTGATCACCGTAACCTGGAGTACATCCGGGCAGCTAGGAGATTGAAACCCTCGTCAGGCTAGGTGGAACATGTTTCTGACCCGGTTCGTGTTCAAGATAACCTACATCCCAGGGTCCCAGAACGGTAAGGCAGATTCCCTGTCCAGGCGGTATGACACAGAGGAGAGGTCCATTGAGCCCACTCCCATACTGCCGGAGTCTTGTCTGGTGGCACCGGTGGTGTGGGAGGTCGATGCGGAAATTGAGCGGGCGTTACGCACCGACCCTACTCCCCCAGAGTGTCCAGTGGGTCGGACGTACGTGCCGCTCGAGGTCCGTGATCGGCTCATTTATTGGGCTCATACGTCACCCTCCTCTGGACATCCAGGTATTGGCCGGACAGTGCACTGCCTTAGTGTTAAATACTGGTGGCCAACATTGGCTAAGGACGTGAGGGTTTATGTCTCCTCCTGCTCGGTGTGCGCTCAGTGTAAGGCGCCTAGACACCTGCCCAGGGGGAAGTTACAACCCCTGCCCGTTCCACAACGGCCGTGGTCTCACCTCTCGGTGGACTTTGTCACGGACCTTTCCCCCTCCCAGGGGAATACCACTATTCTGGTCGTTGTGGATCGGTTCTCTAAAGCCTGTCATCTCATTCCTATGCCGGGTCTCCCTACTGCCCTACAGACCGCTGAGGCTTTGTTCACCCACGTCTTCCGGCACTACGGGGTTCCCGAGGATATAGTGTCTGATCGGGGTCCCCAGTTCACCTCTAGAGTCTGGAGGGCGTTCATGGAATGCTTACCTCGGGTTACAACCCGGATAGTAATGGGCAGGTGGAGAGAGTAAACCAGGATGTGGGTAGGTTTCTGAGATCCTATTGCCAGGGCCGGCCGGAGGAGTGGTCGGGGTATGTCCCCTGGGCAGAGATGGCTCAGAACTCTCTCCGCCACTCCTCTACTAACCTGACCCCTTTTCAGTGTGTGTTAGGTTATCAGCCGGTTCTGGCACCATGGCATCAGAGCCAGATCGAGGCTCCTGCGGTGGATGAGTGGTTTCGGCGCTTTCGGCGCTGTTAAAAAATTAACACCTGGAACGCTGCCCACGTCCATCTGCAGCGGGCCATCCGCAGGCAGAAGGCGAGTGCCGACCTCCACCGCAGTGAGGGTCCAGTCTACGCCCCTGGAGATCGAGTCTGGCTCTCGACTCGAAACCTGCCCCATCGCCTGCCCTGCCGGAAGCTTGGCCGGCGGTTTGTGGGGCCATTTAAAGTCCTGAGGAGATTGAATGAGGTGCGTTACAGGTTGCAACTGCCCAATGACTATCACATTAACCCCTCATTCCATGTGTCTCTCCTCAGGCCGGTGGTAGCTGGTCCACTCCAGGAGAGTGAGATAAGGGAGACCCCTCCGCCCCCACTGGACATCGAGGGGGCTCCGGCGTACTCAGTCCGGTCCATCGTGGATTCGAGACATCGGATGGGGGGTCTACAATATCTTGTGGAGTGGGAGGGGTACGGTCCGGAGGAATGGTGCTGGGTGCCTCGGAGGGACATTTTAGATCCATCCCTCCTGACTGAGTTCCATCGTAGTCATCCTACGCGCCCTGCTCCACGTCCTCCTGGCCGTCCCCGAGGCCGGGGTCGGCGCACGGCTGGAGCCGCGCATCAAGGGGGGGGTACTGTCACGAATTCCGCCGAGACTGCTCCTCCTCCTTGTTCGGGCAGGCTTCGGCGTTCATCGTCCCCGGAGTACTAGCTGCTACCGTTTGATGTTCTCTATGTTTGTTTGGTTTTGTCTGTTTGGTGCACCTGTGTCTTATCACTTATTGATTATGTCACCTATAAGTTTCCTTTGGTTTTGTTTGTAGTTGTGTGTTGTTGTCCGCCTGTCCGTTGGGGTTTTGGATTTTGCTCTGGTGTATTTAAGTGTATTGACGCACTGTTTGCGCATCGCTTATATTTTGTGTTTTACGCACTGTTTGCGTATCGCTCGCCTCCGTTGCTTGAGGCCCGTTCTTTTGTATTATCATATTTCTGACTAGTAAAGTCTGTTGGACTAAGCTTCTGTGTCCTGCGCCTGACTCCAACACCACATCCACTTCAAACACTGACAGCTAGGGCTGATTTCAAGGTTTTACTGGTAACATAGAAAGCATTACATGGACTTCCTCCTACCTATCTCTCCGATTTGGTCCTACCGTACATACCTACATGTACGCTACGGTCCCAAGACACAGGCCTCCTTATTGTCCCGAGAATTTCTAAGCAAACAGCTGGAGGCAGGGCTTTCTCCTATAGAGCTTAATTTTTATGGATTGGTTTGCCTATCCATGTGAGAGACGCAGACTCGGTCTCGACCTTTAAGTCTTTACTGAAGACTCATCTCTTCAATAGTGTAGTCTGGCCCAGGGTTGTGAAGCTGAACGGCAAGGCATTGGAGTGACGAACTGCCCTTGCTGTCTCTACCTGTCTCTACCTGTCCGGCTCCCCTCTCTCCACTGGGATTCTCTGCCTCTGACCTTATTACGGGGGCTGAGTCACTTGCTTACTAGTGCTCTTCCATGATGTCCCTAAGAGGGGTGCGTCACGTCATGCCAGGCTTTATTCGCTATACTCTACTTGTGTGGGTTGAGTCACTGACATGATCTTCCTGTCCAGTTTTGCGCCCCCTCTGGCTAGCGTGGTGGAGGAGATCTTTGTGGGCTATACTCAGCCTTGTCTCAGGGTAATTAGTTGGTGGTATGTTGGTACCCCTCTAGTGGTGTGGGGCTGTGCTTTGGCAAAGTGGCTGGGCTTATATCCTGCCTGGTTGGCCCTGTCCGGGGGTATCGTCAGACAGGGCCACGGTGTCCCCCGACCCCCCCTATCTCAGCCTCCTGTATCTATGCTGTTATAGTCTATGTGCCGGGGGGCTAGGGTCAGTCTGTCGTATCTAGTGAAATACTCCTGTCTTATCTGGTGTCCTGTGTGAACTTAAACTGACAGATTTTGATGGGGATTTTTTTATTATGTTACATAAATTGACGCACCGTTGCGTCAATTGACTCTAGGGGTTTAAACTGCAAAAAGACAGAGGTCATCTTGATTGTCACTTGCACCATCATAAACAACATCAGCTTTTCTGCATCATTTTTCGACAAAAAGTTTCAGATTTTTGCAATGCAACAAAGACGGAAAAAAGCTGTCCTTTAAATAGTCTTGATATGTTCGTCAAAAGAGAGATCAGGGTCCAGAGTAACGCTGAGGTCCTTCACAGTTTTATTTGAGATGACTGTACAACCATCAAGATTAATTGTCAGATCAAACAGCAGATCTCTTTGTTTCATGGGACCTAGAACAAGCATCTCTGTTTTGTCTGTTTTTTTTTTTTAAAGTAAAACATTTGCCGACATCCACTTCCTTATGTCTGAAACACAGGCTTCCAGGGTAGGCAATTTTCGAAATCGGTAAGCACAGGAAGTATCAATGTTTATTCCAATGATTCAATTACACTCAGGATACAACATGTTTGTGAGCAACCCAGTTTTGAGACTGTCTAGCAATGTGTGTGTGTGTGTGTGTGTGTGTGTGTGTGTGTGTGTGTGTAGTAGACATAATTGCGTAGACCTTTGAGAAGTGAGCCTCAATTGAAAAGACCTTGGCCTTTAGTATAGAAATAGTTGTTGCATGTGAAAGCCAGCATTTGTGTCACGATCGTCGGAGGAAGTGGACCAATGCGCAGCGTGATAAGTGAACATACTTATTTATTAATTCACCACACGAACATAACAACAAACGATACGAAACGTGAAGTCCTTGGTTACAGACACAAACCATACGGATCAAGATCCCACAACACACTGTGGAAAACAGGCTGCCTAAGTATGGTGCCCAATCAGAGACAACAAGCAACAGCTGATACACGTTGCCTCTGATTGAGAACCACACCGGCCAACATAGAAACACAAAAGCTAGATAATAAACCTAGAACACAAAACACATAGAAACAACACACCCTGGCTCAACAAAACAGAGTCCCAGAGCCAGGGCGTGACAATTTGTGCATTTTCTATTATGTATGATGGTAGAGGAAGACAGAGGGAGAAGGTAAGGCTGTAAAATGGAGAGAAGGTCAAAGTTGGAGTGGCAGACAAATAAAGAGAGAGAGGGATGCCCTGACCTCTCAGAATATGGTGTCCAGCACTGGCACTCTGTGTCCTAACGTTGAATGAAGGATTGTAGGGACCCTGAACTCCAATCCTTACCCTCACCAGGGGCCCATAACCACACTGACCTCAGTGTAAAATTAGTTCCTCAATCCCTCAGGTGTGTGTTTGTGGTTGTGTATGTGTATGTGCGGATGGGCGGGTGCATGTACGGATGTTGACCTGCAAACTTGTGTCTGTGTGCTTGTGTGTGTCTATTACGATGGAGTCCCCATGGGAACAGGAAAATTACTTTCTGACCCTGCCGCCCATCAGGAGCTGCTGTCACAATGGAAAGAGAGTGGTGGTGTTGGGGTGGAAGAGAGAGAGAGAATAAAGAGAGAGCGAGAGAGCGAGAGAGCGAGAGAGAGAGCGAGAGGGAAAGAGGTGTGATGTGAGGTGCCCAAGGGTTCTGTAATTATAACAGAACTTGTGTAACCATGGGAACCTGACAGGGAGAGAGCAGGACCCCCCTCGTGATTCACTTACATACACTACATGACCAAAAGTATATGGACACCTGCTCGTCGAACTTCTCATTCCAAAATCATGGGCATGAATATGCTATTACATTTACATTTACGTCATTTAGCAGACACTCTTATCCAGAGCGACTTACAAATTGGTGCATTCACCTTATAGCCAGTGGGATAACCACTTTACAATTTATTTATTTTAAAAACATTTTTTGGGGGGTTGGGGTAAGGGGGGGTAGAATGATTACTTTATCCTATCCCAGGTATTCCTTAAAGAGGTGGGGTTTCAAATGTCTCCGGAAGGTGGTGAGTGACTCCGCTGTCCTGGCGTCGTGAGGGAGCTTGTTCCACCATTGGGGTGCCAGAGCAGCGAACAGTTTTGACTGGGCTGAGCGGGAACTATGCTTCCGCAGAGGTAGGGGAGCCAGCAGGCCAGAGGTGGATGAACGCAATGCCCTCGTTTGGGTAGGGACTGATCAGAGCCTGAAGGTACGGCTATAACAATCGGTCACTGATGTTGGGCGATTAGGCCTGGCTTGTAGTCGGCGTTTCAATTAATCCCAAAGGTGTTCGATGGGGTTGAGGTTAGGCCAGTCTAGTTCTCCCACACCGATCTCAACAAAACCATTTCTGTATGGATCTTGCTTTCTGTACAGGGGCATTGTCATGCTGTAACAGGAAAGGGCCTTCCCCAAACTGTTGCCACCAAGTTGGAAGCACAGAATCGTCTATAATGTCATTGTATGCTGTAGCGTTAATATTTCCCTTCACTGGAACTAAGGGGCCTAGCCCGGACCATGAAAAACAGCCCCAGACCATTATTCCTCCTCCACCAAACTTTACAGTTGGCACTATGCATTGGGGCAGGTAGCGTTCTCCTGGCATCCGCCAAACCCAGATTAGTCTGTCGGACTGCCAGATGGTGAAGCGTGATTCATCACTCCAGAGAACACGTTTCCACTGCTTCAGAGTCCAATAACGGTGAGCTTTACACCACTCCAGCCGACGCTTGGCATTGCGCATGATGATCTTAGGCTTGTTAACACCCTGCAGGCCATTATAATAGTAATGTTGCTAAGTTGTCTAAAGAGCTAACCCATCACCCATAGTGACTAACTACTGTTGTTAGATAACCCACTGTCCTTAACCCTCATATAAGGTGACTGTGCCAGCCTACGTAGATCATCAAACCTCACCATGGCCACACACACTCGGGCTCCAACCGTGTTTTCACTTCAAAGGCTGTACTGTTGGCACCGTGGCCATGTCTTAGGAACTGTGGTTACAGAGAGGGGAGATCACAGACAACTATTTCCTCTGATAAATAAATAATAGGAGCTCATTAATCAGCATCCAACTGATGGCCACATCCAGACATACGATGCTGTAGCAGGAAAATGCTGGGCTTTGATAGCGCCTGCCCACGCAAGACCCACACCTAATTTGCCTTCAGGAGCTTGGGTATATGAAGTCCATCATAGAAGGTTTAGTCTGCTCTGTCATGAAATGTGAAGGAAGAGAGGAGGCCCTACATTGGATGTAACTATTATTTTATTCTTATCTGTTCTCTTTTTTCTCAAAGTGCAAACTCTCAGAGAGAGAGATAATGTGATGATGTTGTAAACCTTCAACCTCTCAGAGAGAGATGACGTGATAATGTTGAAAACCTTCGACCTCTCAGAGAGAGATGACGTGATATTGTACAGGGGGTATTAGACCATCTGAGGAAAGAGATGATTATGGGTTTAAACAATGTGAGAGAAAACAATGTGAAAGCTGTTCCCTGTAGATGACGGAGAGATGAAGGGGACATTAACCAGGTCACTTCCCTCCTCTTCTACACCTCTGAAATGCTTTAAGAGGACAACTTCAAATGCCTTCCTCCTGGGAATTCTTTGTCTTACATTGTGTTTTTTCCCTTCCCTTTCACCCCCAAGGAGGCCATTTTGCACCATTGTGTCAGCACGGCATTGCCTCAATGCACGGTGGGATTAAAGACATGCATATTCAGCTATATTTCCAAGTGATTTATACGAGGGCATTGGAGGGTTGTATACTGGTGTCATTGTTTGACATCCCAAATCATATATTATTACCAGCAATTAAGTACCTTATTGTGATTGTTTTCAATTAAAATTGTCAAAATAATCAAAAATAGCTTCTTAGCAAAGAGCAATTTATCAAGCAAGAACTTTTCTAGGACTGTTTGGGAGTGGTCTTTGTGGGGAGGGGAAAACGGAAAACTAGCTGTTATTGGCAGAGTGGTTTGGAACTCTCTTTCTTATTGGTCTATTAACTAATTTACTGCCTGATGATGTCACCAGACAGGCCAAAACTCCATCCCACCATAACAGGCAAAAATTTCAGGCAGTCTTTTCAAACACTAAAAGGGTATTATCATCAATTTCACAATTTCACAGTATCATTCCAGCCTCATAGTGTGTAAATGTATATAAAACACAGGGCAATCATGTTTTTTTTCTGCACTGGGGCTTTTAAGTCAGAATGTGCAACACCCAAATGTTAGTTTATCAATGCTTTGAAAAGTGTTACTTTAACACTATTTGAGATTATCACATACAGTATAATCTCTAAGAAAGTGTTCAATTTAACACTGTGGGTGTTGAAATTCCGATCCCAAATTTGCTGTGTGTACTGTATATCCACAAAGATAATTAATAATATTTCATTTAATTTGTAAAGCGCTTTTCTCACACCCAAGGCGCTGAAGAAAATAATAAATAATAAAAACAATGCAAAACGCAGAACATTGTAAGCAGACAACAATCAAAGTGTCGTCAGATCCGGTGGACAGGAGAACATAATTAAAATAGGTCCTTGAATGCTTTTCTGAACAGCTCAGTCTTTAGCTGTGCCTTAAACGAGGCCAGAGACTCTGCAGCCCTGACAGTGACTGGAAGTGTGTTCCACAGCCGAGGAGCCGCACAACTGAAAGCACTATCACCCATAATTTTTTGTGTGCTGTGGAGCTGCTGAAGGGAGATGGACCTGGAGGAGCGAAGGGTGCATGTGGGGCAGGAAGGTAGGATGAGGTCAGACAGTTACTTGGGTCCAGAGTTGTACTATAGATGCACTTTAGATGTACTGTAGATGTGCTAACAGCCTTAGTTGTTAGCGACCATATTGTATTCTCTGCATTCTCTGTGTAATTGAAGTCTGTATGAGTTAGCTTCAGTAACTATTTGATTTAGTGTCTCTGTATTGACTTCATTACATTGTTTCTTCGGATAGCCTTATGTATTCATTAGTAGAGTCTATTTGTCTTTGCCTAGTCATCACAGATGCTGTTCTATAAGTCTGCTTCGGAAATTGATTTCCAAAACTTTCAGAAAATATTTTAGATTCTTTGCGGCTTTCGCTTTTGTTTGACAAATTGTAATTCAATTATTTACATTGTATCTGTCACGTTCGTTGAGTACAGGATTGGACCAAGGGCAGTGTGGTATGCGTACATGTTCGTTTATTGAATAAACACCGTACAAAACAACAAAAGCAACGTAACGTGAAGTTCTAAAGGCTAACATCAAACAAGCCAAACACACAGAAACAAGATCACACAAAACAGGTAGGCAACATGGCTACCTAAGTATGATCCCCAATCAGAGACAACGATCGACACTTCTTATTGGGAACCACACCCGGCAACATAGAAATACACATTCTAGAAACTATCAACATTCACACCCTGACCAAACTAACAAGAAACAACAGGCATTAAAGGGTGTGACAGTATCATCGTACAGAAGGTCAATTAATGTAGTTTTGATTTCCCTCATAGCTCTTCAATCCTTCGCAAATACGCACATACTCATACAGTATGTCTGTCTGCTTGTGCACACACACAACTTATTTTTTTCTCTCTATCTTTGTTTCCAGACCTCCATCACCACAGTGAACATAGTGGTGACTGATGTCAACGATAACAACCCTAAGTTTGACCTGAACCTGCCCAGAAACCTCACTGTCCAGGAGGAGGAGGCAAACATGTTTGTGGGTCAAGTCACGGTAAGCACATCTGATGGGCTAAAGATGCACACAATGTCGTAGTATGTTGTTGCAAATTCACATGAATACCTTGAACATGAATACGAAGAAAAACAACATTCCTTTCACCTGCCATTTCATGGTATTTCCCTTCTTTCCACCTTTCTACCTGGCACGTCTTTACTAAGCAGGCCTTCTTGACCCTTCCTCGAACCCAGCTACTTCCAATGTCCCATCGGTGTCAACAGCAACGCACGTGGTGATAACTCCAACAGGCTCTAATTGATCTTTGCTAAAAGATCAAAATATGTTTTTGAGTTGGGATCAAAATTATTACTTTTCCCTAGTGACGTCAGAACTTTGGTTTGGGCTGCACTCTGATAACTGGTAACACATGAAGAGTTAAAGGGCAATTCCACCACAACCTCATTTTCAGTATCTCCTGCACATTACCAGTGTCTACATGCAGTTTGTGAAAACGGCTTATTTCTACGTTTTGTAGGAAAAAAATAGTTACGAAGTTCTACCCGATGATATCATCAAAAGTTAAAGCATTTTATAAACAGTGATTTTCAAACACTATGAGATTCGCGGTGACGTGAGGAGAAAGAAAATACCCTCCCTCTGGCAAGAAACTCGTTGCAGGTTTTGAAAATCACAGTTTTTAAAAAACATTTAATCCTACCATGTAGGACCTTTCTTCTTGGTTTTTAAACTACAGATCATAGGAACGGGCCTTTTTTTACATATGTAGACACTAGTATGGTGCTGTAGATAATGAATATAAGGTTGTAAAGTGGCCGAATTGCCCTTTAATTGTAAGAGGCTTTTGGATGCTTTATTTACACATGCCCACTACTTAGTGTAGTTATTACCAGAACCATCAACCTACATAACTATGACCCTGATTATTGCTGCATCTGGCCCTTTATCTGAGTATAAATCTAACTATTATAATAAGTTGTCAATATTATTACCTCTTCATTTCATTACTTATAATGGAATATTGAAATACTCTTGAAATGCAAAAAGCCTACAATGGATTTTTAATTACCCAAAGTACACTTAACTTTGTTAATGTGACCTCTCCTGTGAGGGCCCTGCTGGACTGCAGTTGAGTGGAAACTCTTATATATATATATATATTTTTTTTTATTTTTTATTTTTTTTTACCTTGTTTAACTTTTAACTTTGTTTGGAACATGGGGTAAGTGTTTATTCTGAAAAACAGTAACAACAAATGCTGAGAAAGAAAAAACAAATATACAGTTTTCCTAGCCAAGACCATGTTGCATCAAGACCATGTTTAAAAAAGAAGAAATACAAACTTCCATAACTTTTGTATTCATTCATTTAATCTGTGGAATGGTTACGGTTCTGCAGAGGGATATGATAGGTAGGTCAAACTCCCACTAAATTGTATGTTCACCCACACTGTGCCATAGCAGATCAGTGAATGACAATTTACATACAATAATGATTCCTTTTTAAAGTGTTAGAAGGGAGATAAGGGTAATTTGTATGGGAACGGGAGCTCCTCAAGGTGAGAGTTACTTTGTGTTTCATCATGCTGACACACATTCTAATCTCTCTTCACATCCACCAACCCTGGAACACCAAGACTGATCTCTGACTTTAAAGGTCCCACATCTCTATTATTTAGTTTGCTAAGTTACTCCCATAGACTACATATGGCACATAAATTGATAGAGGAAGTAATACATACACAACAAATGCATTGGTGCATTTTATTCAAAAATAAAGCTGTTTCTTCTCCATGGGCTATTTAAGTCTGGCCCTTGAGTTGCACAGCTATGCTGGTTGTTATACTTCACCAACTTTAATTGACCACCAGAGTCATAACACGTTATGGCACAGTCATAACCATGTCACAATATGTTATAACAGCTGACATAACCTGTCATAACCTTTCATAATATGGTCATAGCACTGTCAAGACACACGCATTTAGACCTGTTGTGACATATATTGCGTTATTTTATGGCTGGTTATGACACCTACATAATAGTGTCAAAACCCACAAAACATACCACACAAGGCAAAACATTCAATTTTACCATAGCCTACGTGTCAGCAGTATGTTTATGTTTTTTATAACATTTTCTGCAATTTACCATATTTAATTATCATTGTAATTGTGCACACATTGATGTCAGACATGCACCTACCCCAATGCTCTGTTTCTGATGTCTGGGATGAATGTAGGAGCAGATTTCAGGAGCAGGACAAGACACCCTACTTTTGACTGATGACTGACATAAGGGCATGTACGTGATAGGCTTATCGGGCTTATATGATTATGATGGTCATAATGCTTCTTGACAGTGTCATGAAGTGCATTTTCTTAGTCCAAGTAAAGTGACACAGATGGTCATAATGCTTTATGACAGTGTCATAAAGTGTATTTTCTACAAGTTATTTAAAGAATACATTGTAAAGAATTAATTACATCAACAACAAAGGAATCAACAACAATGGATTTGACAGGGAAATGTTGAATTAATGTGGGTTTTGACACTCTTATGTAGGTGTCATAACCAGCCATAAAATAACACGATATATGTCACAACAGGTGTAAATACAGTTGAAGTCGGAAGTTTACATACACCTTAGCCAAATACATTTAAACTCAGTTTTTCACAATTCCTGACATTTAATCCTAGTAGGTTCACCACTTTATTTTAAGAATGTGAAATGTCAGAATAATAGTAGAGAGAATTATTTATTTCAGCTTTTATTTCTTTCATCACATTCCCTGTGGGTCAGAAGTTTACATACACTCAATTAGTATTTGGTGGCATTGCCTTTACATTGTTTAACTTGGGTCAAACGTATCGGTTAGCCTTCCACAAGCATCCCACAATAAGTTGGGTGAATTCTGGCCCATTCCTCCTGACAGAGCTGGTGTAACTGAGTCAGGTTTGTAGGCCTCCTTGCTCACACACACTTTTTCAGTTCTGCCCACACATAGGATTGAGGTCAAGGCTTTGTGATGGCCACTCCAAAACCTTTACTTTGTTGTCCTTAAGCCATCTTGCCACAACTTTGGAAGTATGCTTGGAGTCATTGTCCATTTGGAAGACCCATTTGCGACCAAGCTTTAACTTCCTGACTGATGTCTTGAGATGTTGCTTCAATATATCCACATAATCTTCCTTCCTCATGATGCTGTGCACCAGTCCCTCCTGCAGCAAAGCACCCCCACAGCATGATGCTGCCACCCC
The DNA here is from genome assembly GCF_020615455.1 of Coregonus clupeaformis. Lineage (NCBI taxonomy): Eukaryota > Metazoa > Chordata > Actinopteri > Salmoniformes > Salmonidae > Coregonus > Coregonus clupeaformis. Next base: position 55,545,760 of record NC_059192.1, read on the forward strand.
GTGCTTCACGGTTGGGATGGTGTTCTTCGGCTTGCAAGCTGCCACCTTTTTCCTCCAAACATAACGATGGTCATTATGGCCAAACAGTTCTATTTTTGTTTCATCAGACCAGAGGACATTTCTCCAAAAAGTACGATCTTTGTCCCCATGTGCAGTTGCAAACCGTAGTCTGGCTTTTTTATGGCGGTTTTGGAGCAGTGGCTTCTTCCTTGCTGAGCGGCCTTTCAGGTTATGTCGACATAGGACTCGTTTTAGCACTCACCTCAACTTAGCTAACATTTCCCCAGCCTAATATCCATTCGGAGATTCAGTGAAAACAAAATCAGAGATTAATGGATTTATCTAGACGAGTCCCCCACGTATGTCTCAAAGCAGCACGATGGCGCTGTTCCAATCAAAACGGTGCTGAAATGATGATCTATGTGGCCACACATGACTGTTGCTTTAAATTAGTATAATGGTTGGATATGACTTTGGGAGCTTCATTATGAGCAAATATTTTATACATGTCCTCAATTGCATTAGCTTACTTTATTCCAATATTGTCATAATTCAGTTTATCATAACTAAATTGAGTTTTCCTCTCTCTGCGCTTTTTCTAGGCCCAATGGCTGTTTTCTTGTCTCCTCATTCCCCTGCCGCCCGCCTCTGTCGTGTTGTTCTCAACACCAGTTTAAATCAATATAGCGTACTGTTTTCTAGAAATCTGTATTTTTTCATGTTCGGGCTCATTTAATTTCTGTGATGTCGTACCAGACCTGGGCTCGAATTTTCAGTTCTGATGAGAACTCTAAACTGCATTAGGGTCTAGTGTGCAGTCCAGCAGTGTCAATCATGTGTGTGCTTTGAATTTAAAGTGACTTTGTGTGAAGTAAATACGCTAGGCTAATGGCTTCCATGCGAAAACCTGTTTGGATCATGTGCTATTCATTTTTTTTGCCAATCTGCTGCTGTGCATGCTGTGTATTTTGTGGAATTGCATTAGTGCGACATTGGGGATAATTTTTTATTTTCCCGGGTCTTGTCATTTTATTTTTTGTTGAAATGTGAAGAGTGGTCCCTGGACAATCTTGGGATCCCGGTTACCTGTGTTAATCCCTAATTTACAGAACAATTTTGTATGACAGCCCCTTTTTATGGAGGTCTATGACCAGCACTCATGTTTCAATCCCCCATAGAAGGGCATATACTGTAAGTGCAGTACTTGACCCTTAAACTGCAGGCAGATGTTACCGATGCATGGGGTTTGCACTGCATATATCGTCTAAGTATCTTAATGCTAATCCTGAAGCATAAATAAGGGATAATCAATGAGGGGCTATGGGTTCTAGGGAAATAATGCATGACACAGAAGGTGTGTGCAATGACGTGCAGCGGAGTGGTACTCACCTTCAGCAGAGTTGCATTATTTCCATAGAACGCTTAGGCTGCGTTTACACAGACGGCCCAATTCTGATATGTCTTCACTAATTTGTCTTTTGACGAATCAGATCAGATCTTTTACCCATAATTGGGAACATTATCAGAATTGGACTGCCTGTGTAAACCTTAAGTGCATAAAAAACTGCTACTAACCAACTGATATGGCATATTTAATACAGTATTTGTAAATGTGACTGATATGGTGTTTCATAGGATTTTTGAGGATGAGGACATTCCATTTATTTCTGTCCCTGGTGGGTGCCAGAAGGTATGCATGCCAAGAAGGCTGTGGGGGCCACTGATGTTACTTTTAGAATGAGTATGTGATGGAATGTCCTGACTAGGGTGCAATATGATACCATCTAGGGTGATATTTTTGTGGTTGGGAGTGACACCCAATAATGGTTGGCAACTGTTGGATAGAATTAGCTTGCAAAGCAGTATATAAACTGAGAGATTTTGTATGCCTATCATTCAAATGGCAAGAGGCAATTGACTTGTTACATTGAATCTGGTACTGTATCTATTAAATACTTTGTATTAACTCTCCATCTAAGTGTTTAACTATTTTCTTGCATCCTGAATTCCTCGATACCAGAAAACCCATCATAACACCAACCCTGCAGTGCTAAAGTGTGCTTGTGTGTTTGTCGTTCACGGGAGGCTAGTAAAATATTCCTGATTAATAATTCATGAATTGACTATGTATTACAGGAATTTGGCCTGTTGAAAAGTCTGTGAGCTGTGGGGTGCATTATGATGTAAACTAACTGCAGAGTAATGTTGTGGTTAATTTGTACATATCAGCATGCTGTTCTTTCTTCTGTTTTCTGAAGGTTTAACGCCAGGGCTCAATCTTCAGCTTTGGCTTTGAGCATTTATCTGGCTTTCTGTGTAATACAAAATGGGGGTACATCACCCTTACCCCATCTAAGCCCTTTGATTCTCTCTGTGCTACTCTGTCCATCCCTAGCCCGGGGTTAATAACTCAGTCAGGCTTGAATCGAACAGGGGCAGATTTCAAAGTGTTTCCCCCTTATCTCTCTCTCTCCCAACTGCTCTCTCTTTCCCTGTTACCATGATTACAACAGAGAGGAATTAGTGCCTGCTGTTCACACAAAAAAACAATGCTGGCACACACACACCAGGCTGGCACACACTCACACACAAGCTTGCACACACTCACACACTGGAATACTAATGAACTGTCATATTCATGAGGGATTTAAAATGTGTTAAGTAACTAACTTTCTGTCTACACTGAATGATCCTCAAAATGTACCCTGTCCCAGGATTTTTCATATTTTTCTTATTTTTAGCATTCAAGGAATTCCCTTTGATGAAATGCAGACTTCATAGGAAGAGGCTTCTGTCCCTTTGAACTTGCTGATGATTAGTCATGAGTCTGTGACAAAGACACTAATCTCAATGTGAAGAGAAAATTAGATTGAAATTAACACTGGGCTTAAATTTATGAGAACCGTGTTAGCTTAGTCATTTTTAAGTGTACAGTAAAGTGTGTGTGTGTGCGTGCATGCGTAACAACACGTTTTAACACATTTAAACTTTTGACTATATTCATGATATAGCACAACCCCTTGTACCTTACTGCTTATGTATTCCCATATTTACCTTTCCCTAATTCACTCCACATATTTACTATACTATGTTTTCCGCTTCCCCTGCAGGCCACAGATCCAGATGCAGGAGCTAATGGTCTGGTGCGCTACAGGATAGTCAACCACCTAGGTGTCTTCACCATCAACGAGAATGGCAGCATATTCACCACAGTGCCTCTGGACCGGGAGCTCAGGAGTCGGTATGACCTGATAGTGGAGGCCTCTGATGGAGCGGTGGACCCCCGCAGGACCACGTTCACCCTCTCTGTCCTGGTGATAGACATCGATGACAACAGCCCAGAGTTCTCCCAGAAGACCTACATTGTCAACGTCCCCGAGAACAGCCCTGTGGGCACCGTGGTGCTGCGCTTCAGTGTACGTGTGTGTGTGTGTGTGTGTGTGTGTGTGTGTGTGTGTGTGTGTGTGTGTGTGTGTGTGCGTGCGTGTGTGCGTGGGCGAGTGCGCATGTCTGTGCATATGTGTCCTACAGCTACACTGAATATGTGTATGAGCAATGAGCATGGTGGTTCTGAGACTCAGTGTAAGTGTGGGTGTGGGGGAGGGGACTCTGTAGCTTCTCTCTGTCTCTATCTCTCTGTCAGGCTTTGTGCAGGGCAGTAAGGGCTTCAAACAGCTTGACTATTAAATGCACCCTTTAACATCCTTTAACTTCAAAGCGTCTCCAGCTATCAGCCGATTTGGCCTCCATTTCAATCGCCATTCTCTTCCAGGCTCTTTAGTGTTTCACACACGCAACGGAGGGTAAACACTTACATTTTACTATCGTAGGAGTCTGGTACGTCAGAACTCTCTGGGTGTCTTTGGTCTCAAATGGAGTAAGACTAAAAGCCAGTGTCTCGTCAAAGCTCTGAATCGGGCTTAAGCGGTGGATAATTTTTCCTCTCTTGACAAACATTATTGTAGCGCTTGACAAACCCTGAGCACCTTGGAACTTGATGGAAGGCTTCTCGGGTAAATTTCGCACTGAAAAGCACCTCCTCTTGTTGTTTGCACTGAGGGAGAGAACCATGGGAATACCCCAGCGAGAGCCAAAGCAAAGCCGGAGCAGAGGAAAAGTAATTATCGGCATATTGTGAGTGACTGACACCCGCAACCATGACAACGCTATTCTCCCAAGAAATGAACAACATCTTCAGCCAGAGCAGGAGCAGACAGGAATGGGGTTGGTGGTGGGGGTGACACCTGTCTGTAAAGAAGGCCCAGTTACAGACAGCCATCGCAGGCAGATTAATCTCTGATCCGTGCCTCTCTCCTCTAGAGTGATTATATGTGGTTACTTTTCTTTCTATCTATTTATATATACATGTATTTTATATTTTTATATAATTGTATATTGTAACTCCCTTCACATCTCCACATCAAAGCCTTCCACCTGAAAGATTCTCACTCCCACAGACCACATTTAGTTTTTGTTGTCAGTTGGATGTCTGTGTATGTATGTATGTGTGTGTGTGTGCATGCATGCATTTCTATAATCACCTCTCTCTGCCACTAGGATAACTGTTCCTATGAGCTTAATTATTTTACTTATAAAGGGCCAAGTAAACAATTTCCCTGAGATTAATTTGATCAGTGCTTGTATTCATTTTATCACATTTCTACACAGTCTAAACAAATGAGCATATATTGAATATAGCAAACATCTATATAAATTGTAATTTCATTGTAATGGTTCTGACTGCAGCACCTCCATCCCTCCCTCTCTCTATTATCTCTCTCTCATCCCTCTCTCTCTCCCATCCCTCTCTCTCTCACTCATCACTCTCTCTCTCATCCCTCTCTCTCTTTCTCTCTCCCATCCCTCTCTCTCTCTCTCTCTCTCTTATCCCTCTCTCTCTCTCATCCCTCTCTCTCTCATCCCTATCTCTGTTTCTCTCTCTTATCCCTCTCTCTCTCTCATCCCTCTCTCTCTCCCTCCATCCCAGGCGGTGGATGCAGACCTGTTCTCTAACGTAACGTACCGTATCAAGTCTGCAGAGGACATGAAGCTGTTCCTGGTGAACCCGATCTCAGGCGAACTGTCAGTCCTGCAGACCCTGGACTTTGAGGACCTGGATAGTATGGGTACGGGGTCCACCTATACCTTCCTGGTGGAGGCTGTGGACCAGGCTGGGACCATGCCCCCCGGTGAGGCCACCGTCACTATTCGGATCACGGTACGATCATATGTCACTCTGTATTCACTGTGTTTGTCATGAGTGATAGTAAAAGTAAAAAATCCCCTCTGTTTCTTCACACTCACTGTTTCCACTCATGATGGTGACAAGTAGGCTAGTGCTTGAAGAATATGCAAGTTATGGCCCTCATCAAGGTAAAAGCACTTCTTGCTTTACGTGTACAATGTTATGTACCATCATGGAACCTAATGACAAGTATTGGTTGTGAAGGATGCACAGCACTAGCACTGTAGAAGTGATAGTCATAGTCTGCTTAACAGTGAGAGCACCTGTCACTCTTTATTCACTGTGCTCTACAGATACTTTGGAAGCTTTCCTCCTCTGGTTAGGATGAATAAACAATTTGTTTCCATCTACTTTACCCTCATGGTCCCCCAGCAGAAGTAGTGCTGGCATAAATCAACAAAGCAATACTGTTTCACTGCCAGGAGCAGTAGTAACAGTTATAGACAATACATTATATAGTGTGTTTGATAGGAGAAGCAATAGTTATTATAGTGGAAGCTAGAGGTGCTGATAGCAGTAATAGAACCTATCTATTATCTGTATATTTGAATAATGAGAAAGCAACTGCAGTAGCAGTATCACTATCAAGAGAGTAGTACTTTAGCTCTACATGAATAGCAGTCATGGTATTAAGTCATATGTTGTGATTTTAATTTAATGATCACCTCATTCATCTAGGATAGCTAGGAGACCCTTGCATTGCAGTCATGACTGCGTCTTTGTTATGGCTGATCCAAGGTTGAGCGCATATCCGGAGCCACTGTGCCTTTCTGCCCTTAGCCTTCACATCACAAAGACGTGCTTTGATTTTATTTATTAGGATCCCCATTAGCCGATGCCAATGGCGACAGCTAGTCTTACTGGGGTCCGACACATAACGAAAAAGACCCCTGGTGGCATGTCTGGTGGGGTAAGTGTGTGTGTGTCAGTGCTGTGTGTAAGTTGCTTATGCAAACAATTGGGAATTTCCAACACATTGATGTTTCTTATAAAAACAAGAAGTGATGCAGTCAGTATTCCTCAACTCTTAGCCAAGAGAGACTGGCATGCATAGTACTAATCAAATCAAATCAAATTGTATTTGTCATATACACGTGTTTAGCAGATGCTATTGCGGGTGAAGCAAAATGCTTTTGCTTCTAGCTCCGACAGTGCAGTAATATCTAACAAGTAATATCTAACAATTTCACAACAAATACCCAATACACACAAATCTAAGGAATGGAATCTAAGAATATATACATATATGGACAAGCAATGACAGAGCGGCATGGACTAAGACATAGAATAATATTATAGAATACAGTATATACATAAGAGATGAGTAGTGCAAGATATGTAAACATTATTAAAGTGACTAGTGTTCCATTTCTTAAAATGGCCAGTGATTTCAATATGCAGCAGCAGCCTCTAATGTGCTAGTGATGGCTATTTAACGGTCTGATGGCTTTGAGATAGAAGCTGTTTTTCATTCTCTTGGTCCCAGCTTTGATGCACCTGTACTGACCTCGCCTTCTGGATGATAGCGGGGTGAACAGGCAGTGGCTCGGGTGGTTGATGTCCTTGATGATCCTTTTGGCCTTCCTGTTCAATCGGGTGCTATAGGTGTCCTGGAGGGTGGGTAGTTTGCCCCCGGTAATGCGTTCGGCAGACAGTTGCCGTACCAGGCGGTGATACAGCCCGACTGGATGCTCTAATATTAGCCCTCTGATTACAATGAAGAGCAAGACGTAACGCTCTGTTCTGGGCCAGCTTCAGCTTAACTAGGTCTTTCTTGCAGCACTTGACCATATGACTGGACAATAATCAAGATAAGATCAAACTAGAGCCTGCAGGACTGTGTGGTGTCAAAATAGCAGAGCATCTCTTTATTAAGGACAAAACTCTCCCCATCTTTACAACCATTGCATCTATGTTTTGACCATAAGAGTTTACAATCTAAGGTAACACCAAGTAATTTAGTCTCCTCAACTTGTTCAACAGCCACACCATTCATTACCAGATTCAGCTGAGGTCTAGAACTTAGGTAATGATTTGTACCAAATACAATGCTTCGTTTTTGAGATGTTCAGGACCAGTTTATTACTGGCCACCCCATTCCAAAACTGACTGCAACCATTTGTTAAGGGTTTCAGTTACTTCATTAGCTGTGGTTGCAGACGCGTATATGGTTGAATCACCAGCATACATGGACACATATGCTTTGTTTAATGCCAGTGGCAGGTCATTGGTAAAAATAGAAAAGAGTAGAGAGCTGCCCTGCGCTAAACCACACTTTACATGTTTGACATTAGAGAATCTTCCATTAAATAAAACCCTCTGAGTTATATTAGATAGATAGCTCTGAATCCACGATATGGCAGAGGTTGAAAAGCCATAACTGATAAGTTTTCTCAACAACAGGTTACGGTCAATTATATAAAAGGCTGCACTGAAATCTAACAGAAAAGCTCCCACAATCTTCTTCTTCTCTATTTATTTAAACCAGTCATCAGTTATTGTCAGTGCGGTACATGTTGAGTTCCCTTCTCTATAGGCATGCCTAAAGTCCGTTTTTAAAAAATTGTATTTGCTTTGTATTTGTTCAAACACATTTTATTCCATCAGTTTGTTAAGAGCTGGCAGCAAGCTGATAAGTCTGCTGTTCGAACCAGTAAAGGCCGCTTTACCACTCTTGGGTATTTTGATTTGATTTATTAGGATCCCCATTAGCCGACGCTAATGGTGACAGCTAGTCTTACTAGGGTCCGACATATAACAAAAAAGACATTACAGACAAAATACTTTACAATTTACGTACATTTAAAAACATCAACATGTACTGTGTGTGTGTGTGCATCTGTCAGTTACACATACATGTCAGTACATACACACAACAAATAGGTCACATGGGGGAGAGGCATTGTGCCATGAGGTGTTGCTTTACGTGTTTTTTTAAACCAGGTTTGCTGTTCACTTGTGCTATATTTTGTCACCGTTTTGTCACCAAAGCCCCATATACTACCCACCACTGTGACCTGTACGCTTTTGTTGGCTGGTCCTCACTATATATTCGTCGCCAAACACACTGGCTCCAGGCCATCTATAAATCACTGCTAGGCAAATCCCTGCCTTATCTTAGTTCATTGGTCACCATAGCAACACCCACCCATAGTATGCGCTCCAGCAGGTATATCTCACTGGTCATCCCCAAAGCCAACACCTCCTTTGGCCGCCATTCCTTCCAGTTCTCTGCTGCCAATGACTGGAACAAATTGCAAAAATCTCTGAAGCTGGAGACTCTTATCTCCCTCACTAACTTTAAGCATCAGTTGTCAGAGCACCTTACCGATCACTGCACCTGTACACAGCCCATCTGAAATTAGCCCACCCAACTACCTCATCCCCATAATGTTATTTATTTTGCTCATTTGCACCCCAGTATCTCTATTTGCACATCATCTCTTGCACATCTATCATTCCAGTGTTAATACTAATTGTAATTATTTTGCACTATAGCCTATTTATTGCCTTACCTCCATAACTTGCTACATTTGCACACACTGTATATATATATATATATTTCTGTTGTATTTTTGACTTTATGTTTTGTTTTACCCCATATGTAACTCTGTGTTGTTGTTTTTATCGCACTGCTTTGCTTTATCTTGGCCAGGTCGCAGTTGTAAATGAGAACTTGTTCTCAACTGGCTTACCTGGTTAAATAAAGGTGAAATAAAAAAAATAAAAAAAATATAAGATGGAAGGGAGTTCCATGCACTCATGACTCTGTATAATACTGTACGTTTCCTTGAATTTATTCTGGACCTGGGGACTGTGAAAGACCCCTGGTGGAAAGTCTGGTGGGGTAAGTATGTGTGTCAGTGCTGTGTGTAAATTGACTATGCAAACAATTTGTAGAGGTCCTAGAGAGCTGCCCTGTGGTACAACACACTTTACATGTTTGACAATAGAGAAGCTTCCATTAAAGAAAACCCTCTGAGTTCTGGTAGCAGAATGACTTTGGCTACCTTCCAGGCCTGAGGACAAACACTTTCCTCTAAGCTCAGAATAAAGATATGACAGATACGAGTGGCTATAGAGTCAGCTATTATCCTCATTAGCTTTACATCTAAGTTGCCAATGCCAGGATTATTGATCGATAACAATCATTTTCCCACCTCTCCCACACTAACTCTAAAAAATTCAAACTTACAATGCTTTTCTTTCATTATTAGTTTTATATGCATGAAAAATCATGGCTCACTGTTTGTTGATAGCATATTCTGCCTAAGTTTTCTCACTTTGCCAATGAAATAATTGCTAACATCAAATGGTTTTGTGATGAATAAGCCATCTGATTGGCTTCATAATACAGTTTATTCTTCTTTTTGTTGAGTTTAGTCACATAATTTCTCAATTTGCAGTAAGTCAGCCAGTCAGATGTGCAGCCAGACTTATTAGCCACTCCTTTTGCCCTATCTCTTTCAACCATACAGTTGTTCAATTCCTCATCAATCTGTAGAGCCTTAACAGTTCTAAGAGTCAGTTTCTTAACAGGTGCATGTTTATCAATAATTGGAAGAAGCAATTTTATAAATTAATCAAGTGCAGTGTTCGGATGCTCCTTATTATTCACATCAGACCAACAAATATTTTTAACATCATCCACATAAGCGTCACAGTAACATTTTTGTATGATCTCTTATACAATATTTTAGGCCCAGCTTTTGGAACTTCGGCTTTCCTGGATATAGACACTATATTGTGATCACTGCATCCAATGGGTACGGATACAGCTTTAAAACATAGTTCTACAGTATTAGTAAAATTGTGATCAATACATGTGGATGATCTTGTTCCTGTAGTGTTTGTAAACACCCTGGTAGGTTGATTAATAACCTGAACCAGATTGCAGGTACTGGTTACAGTGAGAATGTTCCTCTTGAGAGGACAGCTTGATGAAAAAGCAGTCAATATTCAGGTCAACAAAAAAGTAGAACACGCTGTTTACATCACATACACTATCAAGCATTTCACACACATTATTTAGGTACTGACTGTTAGCACTTGGTGGCCTATAGCAACACCCCAAAATAATACGCTTTAGATGAAGCAGGTGAACCTACAACCACAACACTTCAATAACACTTGACATGAGATCTTCTCTCAGCATTACAGGGACATGGCTGTAAATATATACAGCAACACCTCCCCCATAAGAATTACTGTCTCTTCTGTAGATGTTACATCCATGTATTGCTACTTCTGTATTGTCAAGGAATTATCTAAGTGAGTCTCATAAATGGCTAATATATGAATGTTATCTGATGTTAGCAAGTTATTGATTTCATGAGTTGGTGTTTGTAAGTATGTGTGTGTGCTGTGGGGTTGAAGCTACGAACCCATAGGCTTGGCTCTCTCATCTCTTCCAGGCTTTTGGGAGTGAGGGTGGACAATGAGCCTGTCATAGCGGATGTAAGCAATGTCCCCACGCGCTCTGGCAGCTTTCTTGGCTGGGATAAGTTATTTTCTCTTCTGGCACACAGCTTCAGGAAAGTCCTTGTTGAGGAAGATGTATGTTCCTCTGAAGTTCTTGGGTCTTTCCAGAACAGCTACCTTGTCCTTGAACCTCAGGAACTTGACCACTATATGCCTGTCACCTGAGCCGCTGGTGGGTTTTCCAGTCAATTGGGCGCGCTCCACCTCAATCTTCCTGTGGTCCATCTTCATTTTCTCTGAGATCATTTCCCTCACTTTGTCCTCAGATTTTCCAGGTCTCCAGGATTTGTCACGAGTTACAAAGCCAGAACCCAGAAGCAGACCAGGACAAGGTAAGTTGAAACGAAGGTGAGTGTTTATTTACAAAGTCAAGAGTGATGCTGAATAATCCAGGGAACAGAGCGGGCGGCGTTGATTAGTTGTTGGGGGTGCAGTGGTTGATCCAATCATGGCTCGGCAGCCGCCGACCACCAGGCAGAGGTTGGATGAAGGTTCCGGACGAGTGATGTTCATGGCTAACGATCCGGCAGGGAATGGATGTTAGGCCAGAGCCTAAGAAGGGTGATGATCAGGACCAGGTGTGCAGATTGCTGATGGGATGCAGGTGCGGAACTCAAGAGAGCTCCCCGGAGCGTTCCAGAACCCTCGGGAAACTGGAGATCACGAGCAGAAAAACTAGTCCACAGACAGGACCCGACTCAGACTGCCGGGATCGTTACAGGATTCTGCAATTCCGTCCACAAAAATGTTGTTACGCCTTGATTGTCCCTCGAGATAATCTGATGTCTCCGTCATTGTTATCATGGATTCACATACAGAATTTATGTCCTCTCTCAATTACTTACAGCTTGCTGTCATCTTGCCGTTCTCCTGTTTAAACTCATCGAACTGACTCTGGGAGAACTGCAAACTGTTCTTCATGTCCTGGACCTTTTTGGTCAGGTCGTCCATTCTTTTATTAGTTGACTCCACCAGTATTTGGACACACTTGAAGCTATTTTCCTTTGTTTGTAACAACTGCTTGTAGAACTATTTTTGTTCGTTTAAAATATCCTCACCTGTGATAGAGAGACACCACTGTCCTCAATGATACTCCCAGAGGCTTTGGTCTTTGTCACGTTAGCAATGTAGTCTACGCTGTTACTCCTCGCAGTTCCAGACGGGGCAGGTCGCAGGGAAGATGGAAACAACAACAAACAGCAGGGATCTAGACAGCCAGCCACAACGGCTAACCGTGTCGCGGGCTACATTCTAGCCCTCAAGAAAACCCCTGCTGATGGATAACTAGCGGTCGCGTTAGCCCTGGTGCTATTCCAGGCCTGAATGACTCATTAGCTTTGTGACTGTAATTATTCGAGGATTTCCAGATGCATGTTTTCCCATTCCAACCTTTCCGGAGATTAGCCGCTCAATCGAAACTAAAGGACCTCCTGTTTTGGCGCATTATGTCTCGCTCTGTTTGTTTGTGTGTGTGTTTGTGTGTGTGCGTGTGTGTGCATGCATGCGTGCATGTATACGTCTGTGTGCATGTGTGAATGTTCTTATGTCTTGAGTTCTTACACTTCACCCACTGAGTAGGTGTGCATTTGCTTTATACAATAATTAGGTGGTTGTGCATTTCCTTAATCAGGGTGTAAGTGGGTTTTATTTAGCCCAATGGCAGATCCCCTGACTTCCACTCTGCATTCACAATTTTGACATGACAGGAAGGGAAGTGTGGTTTCTCAAGTTGTTCCTCTGCAGGCCCAGCCTACCTGTAGAGTGAGTTTGTCCTCCGATAAGGATAGTGTTTGATGCAGTTTCCTTGTAGTCACCCAGTAACAGTGTTTGATGGTATAAGGCACAGTAGTGCTTATGTTATCACACCCTCCAGGCTGCTATTTGATATGGCTTACATGCATTAAAGCGGGACTAATGGGTTCACACTGGGTTCCTATGAGTAGAGATGGAGGAGAAGCTATGACTTTCCTTCTTTCCTCCATTTAACTCCTGCATAGGCTTTTGCAGTCTTTTGTGTTTGATTTGTTCTTGTGTTTGTTTTTCTAAATGTTTTCTTGTTTCGTTTCCATGGAAGGCCTCACAGTGATAGATTGTGTAATCTACCTGTGCCCTGGGGTTCGGAATTAAACTCACAAATGTTTCCTTCTTATTTCGCCCTTTCTGAAAACACACGGGAGACGCTGACAGCATGCTTGTGTGTGTGTGTGTGTATTCGCCACCTGCACAAACAGAGGAAAACACCAAGGCAAGGCTTTGTTATTGAAAGCAGAAGCAGTGAATCATAGTTTGTCAGCTCTACAAAACACAAGCTATACATGGACGGGAAATGTGTCTGTGAATGAATGAGTCTCTGCCTTTCACATTGAGGTCCACTACATATGGTTAGATCAGGTAGATTATTCAGGAGCTCTTCTCGCTACCGGTCAGCACCGACCCACTTCAACCATACCATCAGAAATGTCATTACATCATATGAATCAATGTGTTGTTCAATTTCTGCTGCTCAAGATCTTGATTGTATATTATGGTGTCAGTGTTTGGCCTCCATCCCGCAATGAACCTATCTAGAAAGAGAGACTGAGAGAGAGTGAGTGAGTGAGTGAGTGAGTGAGTGAATGAGTGAGTGAGTGAGTGAGTGAGTGAGTGAGTGAGTGAGTGAGTGAGTGAGTGAGTGAGTGAGTGAGTGAGTGAGTGAGTGAGAGAGGGAGAGAGAGGGGGAGAGAGAGAGAGAGAGAGAGAGAGAGAGAGAGAGAGAGAGAGAGAGAGAGAGAGAGAGAGAGAGAGAGAGAGAGAGAGAGAGAGAGAGATTAAAATCAATGCCATGTTCACTGTTATTGCTCTCTTTGGGGTTTTACATTTCCAGTCTCTAACAAAAATTACTAGATGTAATGCGATAGAAAAGGTTTGACAGACTAGAATGTGACAGATAACACATGACAGTAATTGTTGGAATGGCTATTCTAGTTTGCAGGGTAACATAGTGTATATTTCAGTAGAAAATCAATAAAACTCAATATTTATTTTAATTTTTATTAAAAACGCTCTTATCTAGAGCGACTTACAGTTAGTGAGTGCGTACATTATTTTTTTAATTTTTCATACTGGCCCCCTGTGGGAATCGAACCCACAACCCTGGCGTTGCAAACGCCATGCTCTACCAACTGAGCTACCTGCCGGCCATTCCCTCCCCTACCCTGGACGACTTGTGCGCCGCCCCATGGGTCTCCCGGTCGCGGCCAGCTACGACAGAGCCTGGATTCAAACCAGGATATCTAGTGGCACAGCTAGCACTGCGATGCAGTGCCTTAGACCACTGCACCACTCTACTCATGCCGGAGTGTCCATGAAGGTGCTTAAACAGGAAATATGCCTCTATTGTTGTTATGTGAGGAAGAGCAATAGAAACTGAAGTGATTCCAAGGACGTCCGTTGGGGAGGACACTCTTTGTGCTGTGAGAAGGACGGTGTCTGGTTGCACTTATCACTCTCATTTCGTCCCTGGATGTGTGTGTTATTGACTAACCTAACTGTCCCTCTGTCCTCTCTGTCAGAGACACAGTAGGCTGTCAGAAAGGTGGGAGGTGGGAGATCAGAGGAGAAAGTCTTACAAAGTTCCTCCTCCGGGCACAGTAGAGTTTCAATAAATAACAGGGAACATATAGGGCTGTCGCTGTGACCGTATTACCGCCACACCGGCAGTCACGAGTCATGACCCAGTAGAATTCTACATGACCTTTGAGTCACAGTAATCTCTCTGGGCATGCATTAGTAGTAGCCTACACAACTCGCTAACGATCATCAGGTTGCTAATGGCCTGGTACTCAGGGCTCTATTGTCCCTCTAACCACTCTGACATCAATGCAAATGCACTTGAAAATCTCATCAAATGTATCATATGTACTTTTAAAACTCACCTGACTGTGATTGATCAATTTGAAGAAAGTTCAACAATAGGTTGAAACTGAGTGGAAAACATGGTCATTGTGGATGTTGTTTCAAAGCCTAACACAACAAAATAGACAGCTCTTTCTAAGGTGATGATTAATTCTAAACACCCATATGAATATTAGAGCTTATGCATAAGCATAGGCCTATATATGAGGCCAAGCCCGAAAATAAACCTGAATTAAAAAAATAATTGTGCCATTATACAATACATAGCCAACTGCATATTACACATGGCAGAAAAACATTTTTAAAAATACTGATTGAAGATATATTTGGTACATAATTGGTCTAGCCTAAATTAAACAAATTCAGATTTAGCCTACAATTATAGTGAATTTGTTTTAGATTTTGAATAGCCTAGTAATAGGTCATTTTTTAAATTGTCATAATTAATAGACTAACACATTACATTTAGCTACAGAATATCTCACCATCGCGAGTTTCCATCGCCTTCTCTCTCTCCTTCATTCCTTTCTCCAGCATGCAGAGAGAGGGGCTGTCAACAGTTTAATGAAATATGTTTTTTGGTGAAAACATCTTACTATCAATGTTCCCGAACAGATTTTATTTGGTTTCCCAAATTAAGCACTGGGTTGCTGCAGGAACTGGGTTGGAGAGCCCATAGAATACAGAGTTTGGGCGGAATATCACCTGTGGCACAGCGAAATTACCGGAGTGGCCTACCCAACATGAGTGAAACATTTATTGGCCGGAAAGTGGCATCCATTTGCTATTCCAGCGCATACAGATGACATGTCTTTTTTGTCTTGCCCCTATTCTTGCCTATTTGATAATGGGCCATTCTAAATCAAAACTATTTTGAAATATTAGTAAAGACAAGATTAAATTGAGAATTGCCTGATGGGAGAAAATATGATCACTTGGTGAGAGAACAGCATGTTCCGCTGAGGCAAGGAACAGAGCGCAAGCTTTTTTTGGCGAAATCATCAATAGCCTGTAGTCGCAAAATGTAGCCCATATATCTTTTGATTTCCAAGGCATTCTAAGGTGTGTATCATTCACAACTAAAGTTGCCAAATAACTCTAAATCTAGTATATACTGTAGGACCTGTTTCAAATGATCACTTGTACGCTCAACATAGCCACTTCATATGCGCACACTCTCGCTCTGGAATGGGAAAAATATTCATTATATTTTATTCAACTAAGTTTAATTATATTATTCTTACAATAAAATCATATAATATAACATAATGGCTTGGTACTAATAAGCATATCTTGTCTGCCAAATGAACAAGCCTACAGCCTATGGCATGGCGCACAGCCAGATAACATACAGTAGGCCAACTCATATTCTGTTCTTCTGAAATACATTTTCTTCATATCATACTGTTTCTTTAGACCTGCCTAAAATAAATAATGAATTTATTGTGATGGTGTATATTGAATTGATTTATTATACTTTAAAAAAAAAGTACTGTCGATGTTCCAAAGGCACGCATCAGAGGCTTCTATGCTGCTTGTATGAGTGGAGCCTGGAGATGCTAAACATGTTGATGATAATTAACGTGAGACCGGCAGTCTTTTGCATGACAATAAAATAAAATATAATACAATTTTATTTTTCACATGTGCCGAATCCAACAGGTATTACAGTGAAATGCTTACTTACAAGCCCTTAACCAACAATGCAGTTTAAAGAAAGAATACCCCCCCTCAAAAAAATTTATAAAAATAAAGTAACACATTATTAAAGAGCAGCAGTAAAATAACTATAGTAAAATAAAAATAGCGAGGCTATATACAGGGGGTACCGGCACAGAGTCAATGTGCAGGGGCACCGGTTATTCAAGGCAATTGAGGTAATATGTTCAGGTAGGTATAGTTATTAAAGTGACTATGCATAGATAATAAACAGAGAGTAGCAGCAACAATGCAAGTAGTCTACTTACAATGCAAGTAGTCTGGGTAGCCATTAGATTAGATGTTCAGGAGTCTTATGGCTTGGGGGTAGAAGCTGTTTAGAAGCCTCTTGGACCTAGACCGGTGCTCCGGTACCACTTGCCGTGCGGTAGCAGAGAGAACAGTCTATGACTAGGGTGGCTGGAGTCTTTTTAGGGCCTTCCTCTGACACCGCCTGGTATAGAGGTCCTGGATGGCAGGAAGATTAGCCCCAGTGATGTACTGGGCCGTACGCACTACCCTCTGTAGTGCCTTGTAGTCGGAGGCCGAGCAGTTGCCATACCAGGCAGTGATGCAACCAGTCAGGATGCTCTCGATGGTGCAGCTGTAGAGCATTTTGAGGATTACAGACTCAGCCAGGGAGAGGTTGAAATTGTCAGTGAAGACACTTGCCAGTTGGTCAGCGCATGCTCGGAGTACACGTTCTGGTAATCCGTCTGGCCCTGCGGCCTTGTGATCACACAGTCGTCCGGAACAGCTAATGCTCTCATGCATGTTTCAGTGTTACTTGCCTCGAAGCAAGCATAGAAGTAATTTAGCTCATCTGGTATGCTCGTGTGGATGTTGCCTGTAATCCATGGCTTCTGGTTGGGGTATGTACATACAGTTCACTGTGGGGACAACGTGATCGATTTACTTATTGATGAAGCCAGTGACTGATGTGGTGTACTCCTCAATGCCATCGGAACATATTCCAGTCTGTGCTAACAAAACATTCCTGTAGCTTAGCATCTGCTTCATCTGACCACTTTTTTATTGACCGAGTCACTGGTGCTTCTTGCTTTAGTTTTTGCTTGTAAGCAGGAATCAGAAGGATAGAATTATGGTCAGATTTTCCAAATGGAGGGCAAGGGAGAGCTTTGTACGCGTCTCTGTGTGTGGAGTAAAGGTGGTCTAGAGTTTATTTCCCTCTGGTTGCACATTTAACATGCTGGTAGAAATTAGGTAAAACTGATTTTTTACATTTTAGTCATTTTAGCAGACGCTCTTATCCAGAGCGACTTACTTAGTGAGTGCATACATTTTCATACTGCCCCCCCATGGGAAACGAACCCACAACCCTGGCATTGCAAGCACCATGCCCTACCAACTGAGCTTTAGGGGACCTGATTAAAGTTACCCTGCATTAAAGTCCCCGGCCACTAGGAGCGCCGCCTCTGTATGAGCGTTTTCCTGTTTGCTTATGGCCGAATACAGCTCATTGAGTGCAGTCTTAGTGCCAGCATCAGTTTGTGGTGTTAAATAATCAGCTACGAAGAATATAGATGAAAACTCTCTTGGTAGATAGTGTGGTCTACAGCTTATCATGAGATGCTCTACCTCAGGCGAGCAAAACCTCGAGACTTCCTTAGATATCGTGCACCAGCTGTTGTTTACAAATATACATAGACCACCACCCCTTGTCTTACTAGAGGCTGCTGTTCTATCCTGCCGATACAGTGTATAACCCGCCAGCTGTATGTTATTCATGTCGTCGTTCCACCACGACTTGGTGAAACATAAGATATTACACTTTTTAATGTCCTGTTGGTATACGTGCTTTCAGTTCGTCCACTTTATTATCAGCAATTGTACGTTGGCCAATAGTACCGACGGCAAAGGCAGATTAGCCACTCGTCGCCGGCTCCTTCATGCACCCCGATCTCCTTCCGCGATATCTCTGTCTCTTTCTCCTGCGAATGACAGAGATGCTGTCTGGTGTCTGGAGCAAATCCCTCTCGTCCGACTCATTAAAGAAAAATTATTCGTCCTCAACATTTCCATTATTTGGAATAAAGTATCTTGTGACATTTATCAAAGTCACATAATAATGCTTCCAATAACCGGCTGACAAAATGTAATGACGGCCACAGCCCAAGGAACATACATTATCAATCAATCAAATGTATTTTATGAAGCAATTTTTACATCAGCAGTTGCCACAAAGTGCTATACAGATACCCAGCCTAAAACCTCAAAGAGCAAGCAATGCCGATGTAGAAGCACAAAGGCTAGGTAAAACTCCCTAGAAAGGCAGGAACCTACAAAGAAACCTAGAGAGGAACCAAGCTCTGAGGGGTGGCCAGTTCTCTTCTGGCTGTGCCAGGTGGAGATTATAATAGTACGTGGTGATTTAAGCCAGATCATTCTTCAAGATGTTCAAGTTGACGTTCACTACAGTTTAATAATGAGGTTGGCCAGTAAACGACTAGGACGATTACCATGGAAGTAATGGTTGAGTTTAATTCGATGGATGGCAAGATGGCGTATTGAATAGAAAGCGGTACAAACCACCTCAAGATAAAAACATAATATTCAAAATCAATAAGTTAGACTAAATATTAGCATTTCATATATTCGCAGTTAATATAATTCAATCTGGATAATAACACAAAACAGATCATAAGGCTAGAGAAATATATCGACAAATATTACAACAACACGCAACACCCAAACATGGCGGAAGATAAGCGAGGAGAACCGATTCCCAAGAGGAAACGCGACTCGTCGACTGATACAGATGATATATACTTTTCACCACTGCATCTGGTAAGTGTGGAAAGCGACCTGTTGAAGTCGATAAATGACAAATTGGGCATACTAGAATTGGTCAGTAAGGACGTAAAAGAGTTGAAAGCGAGTCTTCAAATTAGTGACGAAAAAGCTTTGGTAATGGAGAAAGAAACCAAAAAATTAAAAGTGACAGTCTATAAGATGGAAAAGGACGTTAGGGAACTTAAAAAGGAGAACAACCTTCTGAGAGAAGCCTTACTAGACATCCAAACTAGATCGATGAGAGAAAATCTAGTACTTACGGGTATTCAGGAAAAGGAGGGAGAAATAACAGAATATTATGAAGGAATTCCTGCATACAGCGCTACAAATCCCACTCGAGGCTGTCGATAAAATCCAACTCGAACGTGTACACCATTTCGGAAAAAGAGGACAGAAATATGAGCGCCCAATCGTTGCCAAATGTGTATTTTTTAAGGATAAAGCAATGGTTAAAAGCCTAGGGAAAAGACTTGCTGGCACGAAAATAGGCATGAATGATCAGTTCCCGAGGGAGATTGCAGAAAGGCGCAAAATTCTGTATCCAATCTTCAAGGAAAACAGATTAAAAGGGAAACGTGTTGCACTCGTGGTGGATAAACTATATATCGACAACCAAATGTTCAGAGACACAAAGACTACTCCATGGCTATTCTAAAAGTTGTAATAGAGGAGTCGAATAATGGAGCACCCAATACTAGCAATGATAGGGATTGTAATATTAAAGAACATTTATAGTAAGTATAGTATTTTATAAAAGGATAAAACAATATAACAAGGAAAGATAACAAGCAGAATAATACATCTTTAAATACAAATAATTAGAACATGGCTTTTTTGGCGGGCGGTTGTTGTTTTGGCGGGCGGTTGTTGTTTTGGCGGATGGTTGTTGTGGTTGGTCCTCTGTTCTCTCTGGTTCCTTTCCCCCTTCGGCAGGTGTGGATGCGGGTGCGTTTGCACGCTCGGCCCATTTCTTCCGCAGTCAACCATGTGGTGTGCATGTTTGTGTTTGAAAAGGTGCAGCGTTAAGTGAGTGAGAGGGGAAATGGTTGCATATCCCACAGCCGACGGGGGTCTATGAGCAGGGGTAGTGAGAGAGCTTTCAATTTTGTGTAGATGAGGGATATACATTTTTAAATATAGTATACATCTAATCTAAATTTTTATTGTCCTATCATGATGGAAAGATCCCTAACCCTATATCCTGGACACCCACCTGAGCGACCCATACACCAAAGAGAAGTTCCCATGTCTTTTATGGACCTGCTGTGAGTATGCAGCCTAAACAGAGAAATAAATGCGGTCAGAGACCTACTTGAGCAGCACCGCCCCCTCAAGATTCTGAGCCTGCCTGGCAGGGTTGGTCCTACAAAGTCAGAGCCCCCTGATGGGAGAGCATAATATACAAGGAAATTCTCAAAGCTGCTTATGAGAACCTTGACGACCTTTTACCTAGCCAGTGGGGATTCCGGTGGGGTACCCCCACCCAGGTAGTGGCAGTGCTGGCAACACTGGCTGCAGTAACCCATGGGGAGGGGGTCACACTCGGACAATCAGAGAGGGGGTTTATCATTGTGGCCCAGGTGGCACAAAATAATCAAAGGTCTGACTGCACGGAGATGCTTGGGAAAATGGTTACAACAGGGGATCAGAGTGTTTGTGTCTCAGGTAAAGAGGGTGGATCTGATCTCCATCACCTAGGACTTGACATAGATTAAGTAGATTAATCAAATCTCACATTGTTGTCAATTTCTGCTCATTCTGCATGCTTTATCAATCAGCTGTAACTGTATGTGCACTCGTAAATCAGGTCCTTTCTTGAGCTGGGCTCTGGGATATACAGTGGGGAAAAGTTTTATTTAGTCAGCCACCAATTGTGCATGTTCTCCCACTTAAAAAGATGAGAGAAGCCTGTAATTTTCATCATAGGTACACGTCAACTATGACAGACAAAATGAGAAAAAAAATCCAGAAAATCACATTGTAGGATTTTTAATGAATTTATTTGCAAATTATGGTGGAAAATAAGTATTTGGTCAATAACAAAAGTTTCTCAATACTTTGTTATATACCCTTTGTTGGCAATGACACAGGTCAAACGTTTTCTGTAAGTCTTCACAAGGTTTTCACACACTGTTGCTGGTATTTTGGCCCATTCCTCCATGCAGATCTCATCTAGAGCAGTGATGTATTGGGGCTGTCGCTGGGCAATACGGACTTTCAGCTCCCTCCAAAGATTTTCTATTGGGTTCAGGTCTGGAGACTGGCTAGGCCACTCCAGGACCTTGAGATGCTTCTTACGGAGCCACTCCTTAGTTGCCCTGGCTGTGTGTTTCGGGTCGTTGTCATGCTGGAAGACCCAGCCACGACCCATCTTCAATGCTCTTACTGAGGGAAGGAGGTGCAGTCGTCCTGTCCCCTTTGCAGAAAAGCATCCCCAAAGAATAATGTTTCCACCTCCATGCTTCACGGTTGGGATGGTATTTTTGTCTCATCAGACCACATGACCTTCTCCCATTCCTCCTCTGGGTCATCCAGATGGGCATTGGCAAACTTCAGACGGGCCTGGACATGCCATGGCTTGAGCAGGGGGATCTTGCGTGCGCTGCAGGATTTTAATCAATGACGGCGTAGTGTGTTACTAATGGTTTTCTTTGAGACTGTGGTCCCAGCTCTCTTCAGGTCATTGACCAGGTCCTGCCGTGTAGTTCTGGGCTGATTCCTCACCTTCCTCATGATCATTGATGCCCCATGAGGTGAGATCTTGCATGGAGCCCCAGACCGAGGGTGATTGACCGTCATCTTGAACTTCTTCCATTTTCTAATAATTGCGCCTACAGTTGTTGCCTTCTCACCAAGCTGCTTGCCTATTGTCCTGTAGCCCATCCCAGCCTTGTGCAGGTCAACGAGATATACTTCTCCCATGGGCAAAGAAATTCAAAAGGGTATGAATATTAATTAATAGTAATTTCGATCCGAATTTGCAAATTGTCCAAATAGATACGCAAGGTAGATGGACTATTTTAAATATGTTATTGAACCATAAACAGATATGGCTCATTAACCTTTACGGACCAAATAATGATGATCCACTCTTCTTTGACAATATATATAATAAAGTATCAACCCTGCAAGCAATTCAAGACAATATTATTATGGTGGGGGATTATAATACTGTTATAAATAGCTCAATGGACCGTAAAGGAAATCACACCACAAACAATCACCCACATGCTCTTAAGGAAATTGTGAATGTCATGGATACGTTAGAACAAGTAGATATACATCTAGTGAGATATACATGGCGGAGACTGAATCAAGCTAGTCATCTTGACTTCTTTCTTATCTCATTCTCGTTGGCACCAAAAGTAAAAAAAAGTGTTGATAGGGGACAGAATGCGGTCGGACCATCATATAATAGGCATATACATTACTCTTACTGAAATTCCACGTGGGCAAGGATATTGGAAATGTAATCAAAGCCTATTGGATGATAATTTGTTTATAAATAGAACAAAGGAATTTATAACTGACTTTTTCCGACATAACATAGGTACAGCAAATCCCCTTATTGTATGGGACACCTTTAAATGTGCCTTTAGAGGCCATGCAATTCAGTACTCATCTCGAAACAAAAGCAATTTAGGTCAAAAGAGTTTATACTAACAAAGGAAATAGAAAGTCTAACAGAACAGATAGATGGCAATAAAAACTGTAACATAGACGCTCAGAATAAAGAAATGGAGAAACTTATTCAAGAAAGATCAAGTGTAATATATTATAAAAAATAAAGCACCAAATTCTTTTTTAATCTTCAACATAGGAATGCTACCAAAAATAACTTAATGAAACTGGTTACAATTGATCCATGATTCACCAAATGATATTTTGAAGGAGGAAACAAAGTACTTTAAGCATATGTTTTCTTTTCAGTCGCGTCCATCTCCTCTAACTGAAGCTAATTGTAGAGATTTTTTTTCTATTGATAATGTAAAATTAACAGCCATACAGTAAGACTCGTGTGAAGGTGAAATTACAGAGGAGGAACTTCTGGATGCAATTAAAGACTTTAAGTCCGGGAAAACTCCAGGGTTGGATGGCATACCAGTCGAGGTATACCAAACCTTTTTTGTTATACTAAGATGACCGTTATTAGCATGTTTTAACCACTCCTATGTAAAATGGTAGATTATCTGAGACTCAAGATGAAGGTCTGATCTCATTATTACTGAAACAGGATACAAGTGGAAAATATAAAGATCCAGTCCATTTAAAAAATTGGAGGCCCCTTACACTTCAGTGTTGTGATGCAAAAATTCTAGCAAAATGTATAGCGCATAGAATTAAAAAGCTATTGTCGGATATTATTCATTCTAATCAGACAGGTTTTTTTACATGGAAGATACATTGGAGATAATATAAGGCAAGTATTGGAAACAATAGAACACTATGGAAAATATGGGAAACCAGGCCTGCTATTCATAGCAGACTTCGAAAATGCATTTGATAAAGTACGACTGGGGTTTATATATAAATGCTTGGAGCATTTCAATTTTGGAGAATCTCTTATAAAATGGGTCAAAATCATGTATAGTAACCCTAGGTGTAAAATAGTAAATAATGGATATTTCTCAGAGTTTTAAACTGTCAAGAGGTGTGAAACAAGATTGTCCACTATCGGCATATCTATTTATTGTGGCCATCGAGATGTTAGCTATTAAAATCAGATCCAATAATAATATCAGAGGATTAGAAATCCAGGTCTTAAAAACAAAGGTGTCATTGTACGCTGATGATTCATGTTTTCTTTTAATTCCACAACTAGAATCCCTCCACAGCCTCATAGAGGATCTAGATACATTTTCTAACCTCTCTGGATTACAACCAAATTATGATAAATGTACTATATTACGTATTACACTTAAAAATACAATTTTTACATTACCATGTAGTTTACCAATAAAATGGTCTGATGGTGATGTGGATATACTCGGAATACATATCCCAAAGGAAATAAATGATCTCACTTCAATAGATTTTTATAGAAAGTTCGCAAAAATAGATAAGATCTTGCTACCATGGAAAGGTAAATACCTGTCAATTTGTGGAAAAATCACCCTGATTAACTCTTTAGTATTATCCCACTTTACCTATTTGCTTATGGTCTTGCCTATGCCTAGTGAACAGTTTTTTAAATTATATGAGAAAAATATATTCAATTTTATTTGGAACGGCAAGCCAGACAAAATTAAAAGGGCCTATTTATATAATGAATATTCGGAGGACAGAAATTATTAAATATTAAAGCATTAGACCTATCACTAAAAGCTTCAGTCATACAAAAGTTATACTTAAATCCGAACTGGTTCTCAAGCAAATTAGTACGATTGTCTCACCCAATATTCAAGAATGGCCTTTTTCCCTTTATTAAGATTACAGCCACCCATTTTCAGTTATTTGAAAAGGAAATCATCTCCCAAATATCACTATTTCTAAAACAAGCCATAGAAAGTTGGTTGCAATTTCAATTTAATCCTCCAGAAACGACAGAACAAATAATGCAACAAATATTGTGGTTAAATTCAAATATACTAATTGACAGAAAAACATTATTTATTGACAAAATGTTTAAAAAAGGTATAATCTTCGAAAATGATATCATCGGTAGGACTGGTGGAGTTATGTCGCACATGCAGTTAACAAAAACATATGGAAATGTCTGCTCTACCCAAAATTACAACCAAATAATTGCAGCCTTACCGCAAAAGTGGAAGAGGAAAGTGGAAGGGGGAGAAAGTAAGGAACTTGTCTGTCGGCCTTGCATTAAAGAACATAATTGGTTAAGGAAAACTGTGATAAATAAAAAAGTATATCAGTTTCACTTAAGGACCAAAGGATTGACAGCCGTCCCATATAGATTGCAAAATAGTTGGGAAGAGATTTTTGACGTACCGATCCCATGGCATAGTGTTTATGAACTGACACGCAAAACGACACCGGATTCAAAACTTAGAATCTTTCAATTTAAATTATTATATAAAATTCTTGCTACCAATATAATGTTATTTATATGGGGGATACAATCTTCCCAGCTCTGCAGATTTTGCTGTAAAGAGACAGAATCATTAGATCAGTTGTTTTGGTTCTGTCCATTTGTAGCTTGTTTTTGGACACAGGTCCAGGAATGGCTAAAGGATTGCAATATTTACCTGGAGCTAACCTTGCAGATAGCATTACTGGGTGATCTGAAAAGTCATAGTCAATCGATCAATAATATAATAATACTTTTAGCAAAAATGTTTTTTTAAAATTCACAATCTGTAGAAGCAATGAGGATAGAAAGGTTCAGAACTTTTGTAAAAAATCACAGTACGGTTTAAATATATATGGCAAATAGAAATCCTATATGGATGGTGTTAAGAGATAGATGGGAGGTGTTGAATGGAGTTGAAGGATGGGACTAATAACAAATAACAACAAATAATAACAAGATAACTAATAATGTAAGCATACTGTGTCCATAATAAGTATATAGGTTGTATGTTGGGAGCTTTTGGGAAAGAGCTCCGTTAGAAAGATATGGCATATAGAAGCAAACCTGATGGACATCATGAAAATGATCGGAGAGGTTGATAGTAGAAGAAGTTCAGGAGCAAAAACAAATACAATATAATTATTGTAAAATTGACTGTGTCCATAAGGTGTAGATAGTAAGTATATGCTGGAAGTAGAGGCCTGGGCATTGTTGTTCACTAATTTACCCCAAGTAGGGAAAGGATGGCGGGGTTGAGAAGTAATAAAGGGGAGTATATATAAAATAAAATAAATAATAATAAAAAAAAGTATTACAAAAAAAAATTAGTTCACTATCAGATATGAATACACTGTCCTAGAGCAACGCCCTCGGCCAGACACATTTCCTCAACATTTACATTATTTAGAATAGATCAAATGTGAGATTGACAGTTCTATCACTTGCAGACTGATTGATAAAATGTGAGACTGACAACGGTTACAATGAAACTAAAAATGCTGTGATGATTCATGCTCTGACCCAGACTTTCTTTCCTTTACCTCCAAAGCATTGGGGGTAGACAAAATGAATATTATACATTCATAATAGGCTACAGTAGTTTATGCATCTATTCCTTTTCTTTTTATTGACAGGATATGAATGACTTCTCGCCAGTGTTTAGCCAAGCGCTGTACAAGGGCCTGGTGGCCCCAAATGCAGAGAAGGGAACGGTCATCACCACTGTGTTCGCTGAGGACCAAGACCCTCCTGTGAGTATCACTGACCGCTTGGTGACCAATGATTCAGATTAAGATTCATATGTATTGGTCTTAAAGAGCACAATGATTTTCACAGCTCATGCTATCACAGCTGATGACACAAATTATTGTTTATTACACAGCGTAATGAAATAGAGCACTACCAGCAAGAGCCAATGTTCTCTTCATAAAAATAGCAACCTGATTGTGTTGCATCTGTTCTGTTCCCTCTGTCACAGTTGTCATAATGTGATGATCACTTCTGTTAAGTATGTTAAACAACACACCGTTCTGTCTATCTGTATCTGTCGTCATTGGTTTGACATGGCTGAGCAGTTCCACACAGCCTTACTGGTATAGACAATGTTTTTGCCAGCTGCAAACCAGGTGAATGAAATTACACCATACAGCACCAGAATTTTGACACCCTGTTTTGCTCAGAAATTATTTCCCCTATCACAGGTGAGGCTGTACCGCACGCGGCACACCATACACCACAGATTTTTACTGCTTCCCGTTTGCTCTGTCACTAGGACAACAAGGACAGTACGATAAAGCGAAGACGTTCGGAATCAAATAAATGCTAGAGAAGAAGGTTATTTTGTCCCCAGAAAAATTTGGTTCAGCATCATCAACCCTATGCCAAATAAAGGTGGGTTTATTGGTAGTGAAATCACCTAAATATATATTTAATAGCCCCATAGGTGAGTCAGCATTCTACCTTAAACGCTCTGTCGTGCCCTCTCTCTTTTCTTTTGAGACTGGAGTTGTTTTGCATTATAACAAGTGCTCAGCATTGTTACATGAACCTTAAAGTCCTGATGTTCTCAAAGTGTTTAGTCCATGTTAGCTTGAATTGTTACTGTAGCATATCTTTAATGTATGTTCTGTGTAGATCAAGTTAGCTTTGAACTGGGCAAAAGTTTCAGGGTAGAGGATAGAGGTTGTATTGAGCCAATTGGAAGCTGAGGATGATTTGGTGACCAAGGTAGTCTGAGTGGCCAGGTGGGGAATTTAGCCAGGACACCGGGTTTACACCCCTAATCTTACAATAATTATCATGAGATCTTTAGTGACTTCAAATAACAATACATTTTGCAGCAAGCCTGCAGTGGGATGCAGTGTGGTATGGCTAGCCAGAAAATGTATTAGTAATATGTAAGAAAAGCAGAGACCTTTGGGGCTTCTTTGTGCACATCTCTTCCTCACTCTCTTGAAAGTGACAGTGTCTCTCCTTTTTCTCACTTGTTTCTGCCGCATTGAAGGTCTATTTGTCTCACTCCCTGGCAGTCTCTTGGCAAGGATTTTTATATAATTGAGTGATCTGTCATTTTTATAGTCTGCATCAATAAATTGGACTCTTGTGTGAACTGTGTCCATCAAAAACAATTCAGCTATCCCTAACAATCCTCATCTGACACTTCTCGAATCTGTCTGCTCGTTATAACCTCCCAGGGGGTCTTTTGAAAAGGAGATTGGTATGAAAGGACCTCCTGCTGGTTGTGTTACCACCAGGGTAGGGGGCCTATGTGGTGTCTGTAGCAGAGGAACAGTGCACATCCCTGCACTGTAAACCCCAATGTTCTCTCATTACTCAAACCCATTGCACTTAATATATCTGAGTACAGTTGCTTAAAGTGATTTTGTAGTCATTACTCAAGCCGATAGTCACTGTGACCCTGTAGGGGTCCAGATTTGAGTTGTATCAGCTTAAAATGTTGAGTAAGGCCCCAAATAAGCCACGTCTCCATATAATTTCCCAGTGTGCCTTGTCTTTTCGAGTGAATTGGAGAGTTACCACCATGACTGTATTTGTTAGTGACATGGTTCTTGAATTCATTCATTTTCAGTCATGTGGCGTTCACCAAATGAATTCCTAGGCAAATTGTATCATTATAATTAAACTCTTTATGACATTACATATCTAATAAGGCCGTATTTCAAGGCCTAGCAAAATGTCGGTAACTTTCCCAAAATTCCCAGATGTAAAAAAAAATAATCCTGGTTGAACGATTTCCAGTAATCTTCCAACCGGGATTTCTGGAAAAACTGGAAAATGTACCAGAACTTTGCAACCATACCTGCAAGTCACTTTACGCTGGTTTGCAAAGTTATGTGTAATTCCTATTGGAATTCAGCCAGAGTTACGATATTGTTATGTGAATAATTCAATCTCAATGGTTGAACTCAACTATTTCAGTGTCTCTGTGCGTCTCCCAAAAGGTTGTAATGCTTTTGGATCAAGAGTCCCGGTCTGCATAGTCAGGCCTTTATTCATTGAGAATTCTGTTATCACAATTTCAGAGTCCATCTTTTATACTGACACGTCATACAAAAAATCCCACCCCGCTTTAGGAGGGCTGTATTTTTCCACTGTACATGGGTTTAGCTCATGTTTTCCTCTGCTCACACACATATGTTCTTATCATAGTTTACTCCCTGCATTCCTCAGTTATCGCCGTTCTCACAATATTCTGACTGCCTCATTGTACTTCTAACTAAGCTACACATATTATCAGATTATAGTCTTATGATTCTAACACTTTTCACACAGTTTCAGGGTTTAATAATTAGTCATGATTAATTTACCAAATTCTTGTATCAGATATCCAACAGTTGGAATTTTTATTCACCCGCAACCTTCATTCAGAATGACTGCCAGGGTTAGAAACAATATGAGACTACCTAAGTCATTTAAACAGGAACAACCATTTCAGTAACGGGTGCAAAAAAATCAAACTAAATTATTGGATTAGTTTAGAAACGTATGTTATTTATCGTTGTGTAGCATAAGATTAATAAATCAATCACTGAATTTACATGCAAAAACACAGATATTAAATACAATTCCAAAAAATCTACCTGCAGTAGAGCATGCTGGGATTTAAATAAATTTAGTTTATGTGAATTCTCGTTTAGCTTTGAGTCAGTAACACAAACATTTTAAGTAATACTGACTTTTCATGGACAATGACTTCAACTTACTAGAAGTATTTAAGTTAAATATGCCTTGGGGTTTACTGTGGGGTTCACTTTGGGAGATGGGATGTCAATCACAACAGTGTGGATCTGAGCATTTCACAAAACATAGTTAACCTGCAGCCATGACTCACTCCAAATACACTATATATACAAACGTATGTGGACACCCCTTCAAATTAGTGGATTAGGCTATTTCAGCCACACCCGTTGCAGAAATGTGTATAAAATCGAGCACACCGCCATGCAATCTCCATAGACAAACATTGACAATAGATTAGCCTTACTAAAGAGCTCAGTGACTTTCAACGTGGCACCATCAAGTCAGTTCATCAAATGTCTGCCCTACTAGAGCTGCCCCGGACAACTGTAAGTGCTGTTATTGTGATGTGGAAATGTCTAGGAGCAACAACGGCTCAGCCGTGAAGTGTAGTCATTACACAAAGAACGGGACTGGCAAGTGCTGAAGCGCTTAGCCCGTAAAAATCGTCTGTGCTCGGTTGCAACACTCACTACTGAGTTCCAAACTGCCTCTGGAAGCAACGTCAGCACAATAACTGTTCGTCAGGACCTTCATGAAACGGGTCTCCATGGACGAGCAGCTGCACACAAGCCTAAGATCACCATGCGCAATGCTTTACACCTCTCCCCGTCAGGAGAGGTGTAAAGCTTGCCGCCATTGGACTCTGGCGCAGTGGAAACGTGTTCTCTGGAGTGGTGAATCACGCTCCACCATCTGGCAGTCCGACAGATGAATCTGGGTTTGGCGGATACCAGGAGAACGCTACCTGCCCCATTGCCACTAGAGATCCTGGTTCGAATCCAGGCTCTGTCGTAGCCGGCCGTGACCGGGAGGCCCATGGGGCGGCGCACAATTGGCCCAGTGTCGTCCAGGGTAGGGGAGGGAATGGCCGGCAGGGATGTAGCTCAGTTGGTAGAGCATGGTGTTTGCAACGCCAGGGTTGTGGGTTCGATTCCCATGGGGGGACAGTATAAAAAAATAAAATAATGTATGCACTCACTAACTGTAAGTCGCTCTGGATAAGAGCGTCAGCTGAATGACTAAAATGTAAATGTAAAGTTTGGTGGAGGAGGAATAATGGTCTGGGGCTGTTTTTCATGGTTCAGGCTAGGTCCCTTAGTTCCAGTGAAGGAAAATCTTAACGCTATGACATTCTTGACAATTCTGTGCTTCCAACTTTGTGGCAACAGTTTGGGGAAGGCCCTTTCCTGTTTTGGCATGACAATGCCCCCGTGCACAAAGCGAGGTCCATACAGAAATGGTTTGTCGAGATCGTTGTGGAAGAACTTGACAGGCCTGCACAGAGCTCTGACCTCAACCCCATCTAACACCTTTGGGATGAATTGCGAGCCAGTCCTAATCACCCAACATCAGTGCCCGACTTCACTAATGCTCTTGTGGAAGCAAGTCCCTGCAGCAATTTTCCAACATCTAGTGGAAAGGCTTCCCAGAAGAGTAGCGGCTGTTATAGCAAGAAAGGGGGGATCAACTCCATATTGATGCCCATGATTTTGGAATGAGATGTTCGACGAGCAGGTGTCCACATACTTTTGGTCATATAGTGTATCTCTACCTCTCTGTGCATGTGTATTGTCTGTCAGTCAGTCTGTCTGTCTGTCTGTCTGTTTGTCTGTCTTCTAGTCTCTCTTTATCTCCCGCACTCCCACTCTACCTGTGTGTCGCCTCTTTTTTACTGTACAGAATATACTGTTTGTATTGCTCAGTTACAGTGCCTTCGGAAAGTTTTCAGACCCCTTGACTTTTTCCACATTTTGTTACGTTACAGCCTTATTCTAAAATGGATTAAATAAATAAAACATCCTCAGTAATCTACACACAATACTGTCACGCCCTGACCTTAGAGATCCCTTTTATTCTCTATTTGGTTAGGTCAGGGTGTGATTTGGGTGGGCATTCTAGTTTTTCTATTTCTTTGTTGGCTGGGTATGGTTCCCAATCAGAGGCAGCTGTCTATCGTTGTCTCTGATTGGGGATCATACTTAGGCAGCCTTTTTCCCACCTTAGTTTGTGGGATCTTGTTTTTGTATAGGTGCTTTGTTAGCCTGCAGAACTTTACGTTTGTGTGTGTTTTGTTGTTTTGTCGGTGTTCAATGAATAAATGAAAATGTTCGCACCTTGGTCCGAGCCGTAAATACACGAGCGTGACAAATACCCCATAATGACGAAGTGAAAACAGGTTTTTAGAAATTTTTGCAATTTTATAAAACATAAAAAACAGATACCTTATTTACATAAATATTCAGACCCTTTGCGATGAGACTCAAAATTGAGCTCATGTGCATCTTGTTTCCATTTATGATCCTTGAGATGTTTCTACAACTTGATCTACATCCTGTGGTAAATTCAATTGATTGGACATGATATGGAAAGGCACATACCTGTCTATATAAGGTCCCACAGTCGACAGTGCATGTCAGAGCAAAATCCAAGCCATGAGGTCAAAGGAATTGTTCGTAGAGCACCGAGACAGGATTGTGTCGAGGCACAGATCTGGGGAGGGTACCAATACATTTCTGCAGCATTGAAGTTCCCCAAGAACACAGTGGCCTCCATCATTCTTAAATAGAAGAAGTTTGGAACCACCAAGACTCTTCCTAGAGCTGGCCCGCCCGGCCAAACTGAGCAATCGGGGGAGAAGGGCCTTGGTCAGGGAGGTGACCTAGAAGACCTTTCAACAGGACAACGACCGTAAGCACACAGCCGAGACAACTCTGGAGTGGCTTCGGGACAAGTCTCTGAATGTCCTTGAGTGGCCCAGCCAGAGCCCGGACTTGAACCCGATCGAACATCTCTGGCGAGACCTGAAAATAGCTGTGCAGCAACGCTCCCCATCCAACCTGACAGAGCTTGAGAGGATCTGCAGAGAAGAATGGGAGAAACTCCCCAAATACAGGTGTGCCAAGCTTGTAGCGTCATACCCAAGAAGACTCAAGGCTGTAATCGCTGCCAAAGGTGCTTCAACAAAGTACTGAGTAAAGGGTCTGAATACTTATGTAAATATGATATTTCTGTTTATAATGTTTAATACATTTGCAAAAATGTCTAAAAAACCGTTTTTGCTTTGTCATTATGGGGTATTGTGTGCAGATTGATGGGGGGGAATGTAATACATTTTAGAAGAAGGCTGTAACCTAAAAAAATGTGGAAAAGGTCACGGGGTATGAATTCTTTCCGAAGGCACTGTACAAAGTAGATCGGTGCATTATGATACACTAGTTGATGGATACTGAAGCAAACATCTGTCAGGTGGAGGAGGGCTTAGCCTAGTGTGCAGACATACATACACATACAAACACACACACACACACACACACACACACATGCTCTCCTCTCTCCTCTTTACTACTCCTCTTAATTCTGGCCTTTGTGCTGAATTTTTGTTGAAGAGTACAGTAACAAGTGTGCTGTTGTTGTGCCTCCTTTTCACAGCAGCGCTAATGAGGGAAACAAGGACGGAGAACAGAAAAATAATTCAATCTCTGACAAGAACTGTTCTCTGTATTTTGGGCTGTACCATACAAATGTCAAATGTCAATTTGACTTGATTCCATGCAGAGAATTGCCATGCAGAGAATTGCCATGGAGACAAAGCCTGAGAATACAAAGGGATCCGGAAGCATCTCTTCTGATCACTTACTAGAGCTCTAGGAAATCAATTGGAGAGGTCTAATGAATACCTATGCAGTTAATGTTTCTGAAAATTGAAGGTTCTGAAGTTCACATCACAGTCGGAACACATTTAGCTCCATGGATCGCTCCATGGATCACTCTGCGGACAATGTCTCATAAGGGTCTCAAAGTCTGTCAATGACTCTTATTACTGTCATTTTAGCCAACAATAGGAAGGGCTATGTTCTAATAACAGGCTATGTCGCTAATATCAGGCGAAGAAGAAGAGAGCAGTAACATCATCAGTTAGAAGATATTCTAGGAAGTAGTCCTGCCCTTGGAGAAATATGGGTGGACCTGAAAGGACCGATTAAACCCCTGGCCATACAGTAAAGATGTGTATGACATAGATTACATATTGGTTCTATTTCTAATACTCATTTGGATGTGTCACTATGAGATTTGCTTAGGCGGATCACTAACTTGAAGAACCAACGTCGTTTGTACACAGACAGGTGGAGTGGCGAATGAGGTGAGCGCCTCTCCTCCTTATAAGGAGCCACTCGCCAATCCTCTGGTCATGCTGCAACATGATATCTTAGGAAAGGTAAAATGTCACAGTAGCTCACCCTCCCCTTCTCTGTCTGTTGACTCTCTCTCTCCCTTCCCTCCTCTATTTCCCCCTCCCTCCCTCCTTCACCCTCTCCCTCTCTCTCTCCCTCATGCAGACAGACAGACAGACAGGCTGCCAGACAGACAGGCAGACAGACACAGACAGACAGACAGACAGACAGACAGACAGACAGACAGACAGACAGGCAGGCAGGCAGGCAGGCAGGCAGGCAGGCAGGCAGGCAGGCAGGCAGGCAGGCAGGCAGGCAGGCAGGCAGGCAGGCAGGCAGGCAGGCAATCTGCAGACAGAGAGATAGTCCCCAAATAAAATGTAAAGGAAGTTTGTTCTGAAGTGTCTGTCCTATATCTGAGAGATATAAGAAAGATCCGGAAACATTAGTAAAAGAAATTACACATATTTAACCCCTTATTTTTGGCACTAATTAGTCTAAGCAATATATAATTCTACCAAGCTACAGTGAGGGAAAAAAGTATGTGATCCCCTGCTGATTTTGTACATTTGCCCACTGACAAAGAAATGATCAGTCTATAATTTTAATGGTAGGTTTATTTGAACAGTGAGAGACAGAATAGCAACAAAAAAGTACTTGATGGCAAAACCCTTGTTGGAAATCACAGAGGTCAGACGTTTCTTGTAGTTGGCCACCAGGTTTGCACACATCTCAGGAGGGATTTTGTCCCACTCCTCTTTGCAGATCTTCTCCAAGTCATTAAGGTTTCGAGCCTGATGTTTGGCAACTCGGACCTTCAGCTCCCTCCACAGATTTTCTATGGGATTAAGGTCTGGAGACTGGCTAGGCCACTCCAGGACCTTAATGTGCTTCTTCTTGAGCAACTCATTTGTTGCCTTGGCCGTGTGTTTTGGGTCATTATCATGCTGGAATACCCATCCACGACCCATTTTCAATGCCCTGGCTGAGGGAAGGCGGTTCTCACCCAAGATTTGACGGTACATGGCCCCGTCCATCGTCCCTTTGATGCAGTGAAGTTGTCCTGTCCCTTTAGCAGAAAAACACCCCCAAAGCATAATGTTTCCACCTCCATGTTTGACGGTGGGGATGGTGTTCTTGGGGTCATAGGCAGCATTCCTCCTCCTCCAAACACGGCGAGTTGAGTTGATGCCAAAGAGCTCCATTTTGTTCTCATCTGACCACAACACTTTCACCCAGTTCTCCTCTGAATCATTCAGATGTCCATTGGCAAACTTCAGACTGGCCTGAATATTTGCTTTCTTGAGCAGGGGGACCTTGCGGGCGCTGCAGGATTTCAGTCCTTCACGGCGTAGTGTGTTACCAACTGTTTTCTTGGTGACTATGGTCCCAGCTGCCTTGAGATCATTGACAAGATCATCCCGTGTAGTTCTGGGCTGATTCCTCACCGTTCTCATGATCATTGCAACTCCACAAGGTGAGATCTTGCATGGAGCCCCAGGCCGAGGGAGATTGACAGTTATTTTGTGTTTCTTCCATTTGCGAATAATCGCACCAACTGTTGTCACCTTCTCACCAAGCTGCTTGGCGATGGTC
This sequence comes from Coregonus clupeaformis, assembly GCF_020615455.1. Classification (NCBI taxonomy): domain Eukaryota; kingdom Metazoa; phylum Chordata; class Actinopteri; order Salmoniformes; family Salmonidae; genus Coregonus; species Coregonus clupeaformis. Next base: position 55,580,951 of record NC_059192.1, read on the forward strand.
TTGTAGCCATTCCAGCCTTGTGTAGGTCTACAATCTTGTCCCTGACATCCTTGGAGAGCTCTTTGGTCTTGGCCATGGTGGAGAGTTTGGAATCTGATTGATTGATTGCTTCTGTGGACAGGTGTCTTTTATACAGTTAACAAGCTGAGATTAGGAGCACTCCCTTTAAGAGTGTGCTCCTAATCTCAGCTCGTTACCTGTATAAAAGACACCTGGGAGCCAGAAATCTTTCTGATTGAGAGGGGGTCAAATACTTATTTCCCTCATTAAAATGCAAATCAATTTATAACATTTTTCACATGCGTTTTTCTGGATTATTTTGTTGTTATTCTGTCTCTCACTGTTCAAATAAACCTACCATTAAAATTATTGACTGATCATTTCTTTGTCAGTGGGCAAACGTACAAAATCAGCAGGGGATCAAATACTTTTTTCCCTCACTGTATATGGAATTGTTTTAACAAGGATCATTTTGCTATTTGATTTTGAATTTTAAAAAAGTATTAAAAAATATATACAAAAATTAATTGATGACAATTTGTATTTTCTATTAGCCCATACAAACACATTGAATAACATATTCGCTACATGGAACAGAGAGTCCCCCCAAAAAAAATCAAAAGGAAGTTTGTTCTAAACATGTCTAACCTATATCTGAGAGATATAAGAAACATCAGGGGACAGTCTTTTATTTGTACATGTATTTAACACCTTATTTCCGGCACTAAACAGTCTCCATATACAGTTGAAGTAGTAAGTTTAAATGCACCTTAGCCAAATACATTTAAACTCAGTTTTTCACAATTCCTGACATTTAATCCTAGTAAAAATTCCCTGTTTTAGGTCAGTTAGGATCACCACTTTATTTTAAGAATGTGAAATGTCAGAATAATAGTAGAGAGAATGATTTATTTCAGCTTTAATTTCTTTCATCACATTCCCAGTGGGTCAGCAGTTTACATACACTCAATTAGTATTTGTTAGCATTGTCTTTAAATTGTTTATCTTGGGTCAACCATTTCTGGTAGCCTTCCACCAGCTTCCCACAATAAGTGGGGTGAATTTTGGCCCATTCCTCCTGACAGAGCTGGTGTAACTGAGTCAGATTTGTAGGCCTCCTTGCTCGCACATGCTTTTTCAGTTCTGCTCACATATTTTCTATAGGATTGAGGTCAGGGCTTTGTGATGGCCACTCCAATACCTTGACTTTGTTGTCCTTAAGCCATTTTGCCACAACTTTGGAAGCATGCTTGGGGTCATTGTCCATTTGGAAGACCCATTTGCAACCAAGCTTTAACTTCCTGACTGATGTCTTGAGATGTTGCTTCTATATATCCACATAATCTTCCTTCCTCATGATGCCATCTATTTTGTGAAGTGCACCAGTCCGTCCTGCAGCAAAGCACCCCCACAGCATGATCCTGCCACCCCCGTGCTTCACGGTTGTGATGGTGTTCTTCGGCTTGCAAGCAACCCCCTTTTTCCTCCAAACATAACGATGGTCATTATGGCCAAACAGTACGTTCATCTCTAGGAGACAGAACACGTCTCCTTCCTGAGCGGTATGACGGCTGCGTGGTCCCATGGTGTTTATACCTGCGTACTATTGTTTGTACAGATGAACGTGGTACCTTCAGGTGTTAGGAAATTGCTCCCAAGGATGAACCAGACTTGTGGAGGTCTACCATCATTTTTCTGAGGTCTTGGCTAATTTCTTTTGATTTTCCCATGATGTCAAGCAAAGAGGCACTGAAATTGAAGGTAGGCCTTGAAATACATCAACAGGTACACCTCCAATTGACTCAAATGATGTCAATTAACTTCTAAAGCCATGACATCATTTGTTTAAAGGCCAACATCCAAGCTGTTTAAAGGCACAGTCAACTTAGTGTATGTAAACTTCTGACCCACTGGAATTGTGATACAGTGAATTATAAGTGAAATAATCTGTCTGTAAATAATAGTTGGAAAATGCACAAAGTAGATGTCCTAACCGACTTGCCAAAACTATAGTTTGTTAACAAGAAATTTGTGGAGTGGTTGAAAAACGAGTTTTAATGACTCCAACCTAAGTGTATGTGAACTTCCGACTTCAACTGTACATGTAGGTATAGTTAAAGTGACTATGCATAGACAATAAACAGAGAGTAGCAGCAGCGTAAAAGAGGGGGTGGGGGGTGCAATGCAAATAGTCCGGGTAGCCATTTGATTATCTGTTCAGGAGTCTTATGGCTTTGGGGTAGAAGCTGTAAAGAAGCCTTTGGACCTAGACTCGGTGCTCCGGTACCACTTGCCGTGCAGTAGCATAGAGAACAGTCTATGACTAGGGTGGCTGGAATCTTTGACAATTTTTAGGGCCGTCCTCTGACACCGCCTGGTATAGAGGTCCTGAATGGCAGGAAGCTTGGCCCCAGTGATGTACTGGGCCATACGCACTACCCTCTGTAGTGCCTTGCGGTCGGAGGCCGAGCAGTTGCCATACCAGGCAGTGATGCAACCAGTCAGGATGCTCTCGATGGTGCAGCTGTATAACTTTTTGAGGATCTAAGGAACCATGCCAAATCTTTTCAGTCTCCTGAGGGGGAATAGGCTTTGTCGTGCCCTCTTCACTACTGTCTTGGTGTGTTTGGACCATTATAGTTTGTTGGTGATGTGGACACCAAGGAACTTGAAGCTCTCAACCTGCTCCACTACAGCCCCGTCGATGAGAATGGGGGCGTGCTCGGTCCTTCTTTTCCTGTAGTCCACTTTGTCTTTGATCAAAAGTGTGACATTGGTGGATGCGGTGGATTGAGACACATCCAATGGAGAAAAAAAATAGATATCTCTAGCTTAAACTGACAGACTTTTATGGGAATTGTTTATTATTATGCTAATTAGATTTACGCAGGGGAGCGGACTTCAACTCTAGAGGGTTAGGGTTATGGCGAGGGTTAGGTTTGGGGTTGAGCCATGATGTGGACATGATGCTAGGGTTGGGTTGATTTTAGAGTTTGTCTGTATGCCTGCCTACCTGCCTGGCTCCCTGTATCTCTGTCTGTGAGTGGATCTGTATATCTGTCTGTGTGTCTGTCTGTCTGTCTGTCTGTCTGTCTGTCTGTCTGTCTGTCTGTCTGTCTGTCTGTCTGTCTGTCTGTCTGAGTCTTACACCAATTTACCCATTGTAGCTTTATCTATGGCTTTTTTGCCTTGAATGCAATGTATTAGCTTACTGTATGCACCAATGCCCTTGATACATATGTATGCATCAATATCCTGTCTGTGGAGGTGGGAAAGTGGAGGAAGTAGTGGAGGTGGGAGAGAGAGGAGGGAGATGGAGAGACATAGCATAGAGAAGGGGGGAAAGAAGGAGGGAGATAGAATGGAGAGTGGAGGATAGAGAGAGAGAGAGAGAGAGAGAGAGAGAGAGAGAGAGATACTCATCTTTTCCCATTGACTGCAATGTATTCGCTTACGAATCAACCCTGTGATATTCATATTTTCCCATTGACTACAATGTATTGACATAAGCGTCAACCCTATGACACTGATGTTTTCCTATTGACATAAGCGTCAACACTGTGACACTAATCTTTTCCCATTGACTGCAATTTATTGACAATCTGATTAAATTGTTTGAAGCTTATCTTTTCCCATTGACTGCTATGTATTGAGAAAATTGATAGCCTCGATTCCCTCCCCTCACTGTCTGACGACTTGGTGTCAGGGGAGGGCGAGCTAGGTGTTGACGAGTAGGCTCTCCTAGCCTGGACATGCACAATATGGAGGAATCCGGCTTTTGCAACCCTCCCATGGTGGAGCCGTCACTGCCTGACCCCACCAACCTATATGCCGTGCTACTAACACTGCCGATACTTCCTTCTCTGGAAAGATGGAGTTCTTTTCTGCTAACTTTTTCACTAAGACGTACAAAGCCGTAACATGAGCTCAGTCAATAAGAGCACTTAAAATGATCAATTTTTTTATGGCTTACCAGGCCGAGTTACTGGAGGAGGTGGGGAAGCAACTTGACTCGGATACCCTGGATCCAGATGCTTGGGATGAGATCTGAACCTCTGCGCCTCCTGTTGTGCCATCCAAGGCTGTGGTCGTACCATGAGCCTGGCGGTGGTGGGAGAGAGGGTACTTAGGTTAAGCTTGTCCAGTTTAACAGACAAAGAAAAAGTGGACCTCCTGGATGCCCCTGTGACACCAAAGGAGTTGTTTTGGCAGCTGTCGCGTAAGAAAGAAGGCGAAGCCTCCCACTTCTGCCTGCCCCGCAAACCTGGGCCCTGTGGCAGCCCGTTTGTCACAGCAACTCGCCCCAGCCTCACAGCAGGGAAGAGGCATCAAGCTGGCCCTAGGGGGAAACCCCTAGGGGAAACCCCCGGCGACACAGAAGACTGCCAATACCTAGGTTAAGCCCTTGAACCAGAGCAAACCTGGAGGTAAACAGTCCTTTGCTGCAGCAAGGTTCCGCACTCTTAACCCCCCTAAGGGGGGGTGGGGGGCAAGAGGGGTCGACCATCCTAGGGCGCAGCCCTAAAGGCAATGGAGGATAGCGCGCAAAGCCTACGGCTCCCTTCCCTACTTCCCGGGTTTAACGTGAGCCATTCCTCCCCCTCTCCGCCTCACGCTTTAGCGGCAAGGCACGTCTGTGTTTTAGAAAAAAAATCAGTAGCAGCGCACTTTGGTGACACTGCTCACATGAGAAAATGGAGGAAATGCACTTCACCCCCAAGTGCTATCCTCCCTTGGACTCCCTTGGCACCTTCTCAGGTTCCAGCCATGGACGAAAGTCAGCGTGTCCACCCTCCCTCCGGTCTCTTCTGACATACAGTACGGAGCAGGACCCGGAACATATTCCAGTCCACGTGATCAAAACAGTCTTGGAGTGTGAATTCTGATTGGTCATATGTTTATAGGTTTTTACCAGTTGGATGTCACTGCGCCTTCGTTGGCGTATACTTCCTCAGTGTCGGCACCTCTGAGGGGTGATACTATTGGAACTAGTCCGGCTAACCTATATATTGCGGAATACATATGGCTCACATATTACTAAATAACAATAAAACAGCCACTTCAATATAACTAAGAAAAACAAGCAAAGGAAGAAAGGCATGCTTGAGAATGACCAAAGGATGCGCGAGTGGCTCCTTATAAGGAGGGGAGGGGCTCACCTCATTCACCACTCGACCTGTCTGTCTCCAACAGACGTTGTGTGATTAGTTCTTCAAGTAAGTGATCCGCCCGAGCGAATCCCATAGTGATACATCTCACTCATATTCTCATAGAACCGGGGTTACGCAAGTAACCCTACATTTTCTATGCCTCTGGCTCCCATGCATACCTCTTTAACTTTATTAAAACAGCATCATCCCATCATTGATCTCATATAAACCCTTTAAATCTCACTGTGTTGAAATGATTAAGCAGTGATTATCCAACTGCTATTTCCATTCAAGATAGCATCACTAAGGAGTAGTTACTGTAAGTGGAGTATCAGTTCAAAACAGAGCCCAGACGGTGAAAATAAACCATGTCCTCTAAATATAAGCCTGAGAAGTTATTGGTCCTCTGAAGCTCAATTGGTAGAGCATGGCACTTGTAGCACCAGGGTAGTGGGTTCGAACCCCGGGACCACCCATACGTAAAAATGTATGCACACATGACTGTAAGTCACTCTGAATAAAAGCGTCTGCTAAATGGCATATTATTCTATTATTATAAGTTGAAGGAGTACCTTGGGACCAGTTGTTTTATGCTTGCTGATACAGGAAGTGTACTCATCACTGTCTTTATCAGCCACATTCCAATTATTGTATCAGTTTCATATTCCAGGTCTTAAGCCTAAGTGGAGGCCTATCTTTTTACTCATTATTACACATTATTTTTGGAAGAGCATCATTCAACCTACTATATTCAGTTATTAGAATTTGTTTTACATCTTAATGATTTGGCTTGTAATCCTTGGCTTGTTGTTCTTAGTTATATTTATTGTACTGTACTATTGAAATGGTTGTTTTATTGTATGTGAGCCATATGTATTCCACAATATAGGTTCATTACTCTGGTGACAATAGCAGTGACTAATTGTTCAATTAATTGTTTAAGGGAAGCAGGAACTAAACTAGCACTGCCTGTTGAGAGGAGGAGTTGTTTTCCCACATTAACAGCTATTTTCTAATGTTCCCCCGATTTAAAGAGATGTTGTAGAAGGGCATGAGGTGTTGAAGAGTGAATTGGTATACATATTTCAGACACTATAGTCTAGTAGCACCACAAACATTGTTGACTGAGTAATTTGATTGTAGCCACTAGACTGTTTGTGGCCGACCGCCTTGATTCGGTCTTAGGTAGCAACATTTGAAATTGTGTTTTTTACATTGGATAAAAGTAGAGACTCTGAGCTAGAACATTTTATATAATAAACTGCAGTTGAGAAACAATGGGAAAGTAATTCTGCTTTGAAAGTTGATAAACTTGTAACCCCACTTTTGAGAAAATGGCCCTTGAATGTTTTGATACACCTACTGTAGAGCTCTTCTTTGTCTACACCCATTCAGCATTGTTCACACCCTCTTAAGTCTTAGCCTCACCCATCTCTTTAAGGATTTATATGTGAGGCCATGTGCTAATCAGAGTGAGTAGTGCAGTAAACAATCAAAGATTTCAAGATTAAACGTGGTGAAAGTAGTAGCCTACAATAAGGAAAAACTCCAGGTAGAAATACACTTTATCTAGTCCTTGGCCTATATCCTAATCTGACTTTGGTGCAGGTCATGTTGTTCTTCACATTACTGTCTCTGGTAAACACACACTATATCAAATACAATCTAAGTTTATTTGTCACATGCACAGGATACAGAAGGTGTAAACAGCACACTGAAATGGTTACTTGCATATTTGCATAGTAGCAATATCAAAAATAGAAATTGTCAATATAAAAAAAAAGAACAAAAAGTGTCAATGCCAGTAGAGAAAGAACAAAATAATATACAGTATGTACAAGAACAATATCAATAACGATATTAGTGATACTGGTGATAGACAATGTAGTTATATGCATACAATAAGGGGTAAAATGGCTGAGCAGCAGGATAAATAAATAAATAGTAGAAGGAACGTATGGTGTGTGTGTTTGTGTTAGGAGGGAGTCATGTGAATGTGCATAGAGGCACTGCAGATCGTCCGGATGACTGGGAATGCTTAGAATACCAGTACAATGTTTATTTGCACAGGCAAACAAAATCCCATAACAATAATTCTCAATGTTCCATTATCACTAGCTTTGACTTAATTACATTCCTTTAATGGGGAACTCAAACCACCTGGTAGCACATATTTTTCAAGAGTTCCTAAAATTTCCAAATTAACAACATTTTAGTAATTCGCCCTCAGTGATGAACTGGTTAATAATTGTTTTATTATGTTTTAGAGGTCACCAACATTTTACAAATGTGTAATTTCCCATTTTATACACAATTATTACTAAACATTTGTGGTAAATGAGGTTCGGTTTTGCTCACGTTCACTTCCTGGTTTTCAACCATCTTTGAATGCATGTTTAAAAAAACTGTGGGAGTCCGATAATGAAAACCACATGATCATTTTATTAAATGACATTGATTGAAATGATGAAATATACCAAACCATTTTTTATTTTTTTATTTTATTTAAAATTGGTTGTCAAAATTAGCCCGAGCTGCCTGTTAAAGGGTTAACGACCGAGTGTGTTTACCTCAGCAGAAGGCATAAAACATTGATGGTATGTGAGCTGCTGTAAACCTGAAAGCGTAGAGAGAGTAAGATTTTACCGTGAAGGCAAGCCCCATAGCAGACTGCTGTCTTGAATCCAGTATGAGACCTGCCAAACAAACATCAAATGCGGAAACTGGAAACGTCGATACAATGCTGTACAGTTTATAGGGGAAGGGAAACAGGAAAGGACATACATTCCTTTTTATTTCTTTTTCTATTATGTAGGCACACCGTCTCTGATCCTGAGGGCTTGTTTGGCCTTTCAGCTCACACTGCAGTAGCCACAAGGCCTAGGGTTCTACTTCTTAGTGATATTTCAAAGTCAAAGCATGTTATTACATGTTAGGGAACAACATATGACTGGTGGTGGAATCTGAAATGGTGGGCTTTTCTGGGTTGTCCATGGGCAAGATAGTTAGCCTATGCCCTATGTTCACCTGAAATATTTAAGCAGAAAGTGTCTGCCATACAAACAAATAATTCAGACAGAATGCTGACACTTTTGTTACAATATTTGGTAGGTGCGGTGTGCAGTTGCTAAACAAAAATGCCTTTGGTTTATTGCCTTATTATGCTCAGTTTGGATCTACAGTAACATAAATCCCTGAATCTACAAACAAGCCTGGATGCTACACACATGCCCCTCAGCGTATCAGTAAGCTCTCTCTGATGGTTCCTCACAATCTTTGGAAGATGTATCTGTGTGAGTAAACCACCCAAGGGATCTACCATCTCTAACCCCGTATTTGCTCAAGTCTGCTCAGTTTGACACTACAGCATAGAAAACCTGTTAGGCTGTATCAAGGCCAGCATTCTCAGTTATGCTGAAGGGCATTGAAGTATTATCTATATTAGAGAACAGCAAGAATAAAAAACTGGAGAAAACAATATAGCACTCTAAAGTGGTACATTAAAAAACATAGTTATGAGATAATCAGCAATATGGATCTCCCGAGGATCTCCCGAGTGGCGCAGTGGTCTAAGGCACTGCATCGCAGTGCTAGCTGTGCCACTAGAGATCCTGGTTCGAATCCAGGCTCTGCTGTAGCCGGCTGCAACCGGGAGACCAATGGGGCGGCGCAAAATTGGCCCAGCGTCGTCCAGGGTAGGGGAGGGAATGGCCGGCAGGTAGGTAGCTCAGTTGGTAGAGCATGGCGTTTGCAACGCCAGGGTTGTGGGTTCGATTCCCACGGGGGGCCAGTATGAAAAAAGATTTTAAAAAAAGAATAATGTATGCACTAACTGTAAGTCGCTCTGGATAAGAGTGTCTGCTAAATAATGCAATATGGAAGCATGATTAATCTTAATCAAAGGGTCATATTAAAGTCCCAAATTTCATAAATGGCTTTAAGTGGATTTTACTTGGGGATGGAGGGATGGGGGACATGGGGTGGGCATTATATAACTCCAATAGATGTGGTCATCCTACTGGTAATGAGGGGATGAGACGATGTTGTGTAGTCACAGTGTAGCAGAGGTAGTTGGTCAAGACCTCAAGACCAATGTTAGCACAAAGAGCTAACAGATAGAAAATAGCTCAGCGGGCAAACACCGTGAGTCATGTTCACGACCTATGGTGCTTTCAGAAAGTAGCCACACCCCTTGACTTAAAAAATAAAATGTGTTGTGTTACAGCCTGAATTTAAAATATATGTTTTGTCACTGGCCTACACACAATTACCCATAATGTCAAATGGGAATTATGTTTTTTGAAATGTTTTTGAATTAATACAAAATGAAAAGCTGAAATGTCTTGAGTCAATAAGTATTCTACCCTTTGTTATGGCAAGCCTAAATAAGTTCAGGAGTAAAACATGTCTTAACCAGTCACATAATAAGTTGCATGGACTCACTCTGTGTGCAATAATAGTGTTTCACATGATTTTTGAATGACTACCTCATCTCTGTACCCCACACATACAATTATCTGTAAGGTCCCTCAGTCGAGCAGTGAATTTCAAACACAGATTAAACCACAAAGACCAGGAAGATTTTATAATGCCTCGCAAAGAAGGGAACCTATTGGTAGATGGGTAAAAATAAAAAAAGCAGACATTGAATATCCCTTTATACATGCTGAAGTTATTAATTACACTTTGGATGATGTATCAGTACAGTGCCTTGCAAAAGTATTCATCCCACTTGGCGTTTTTCCTGTTTTGTTGCATTACAACCTGTAATTTAAATGGATTTTTATTTGGATTTCATGTAATGGACATACACAAAATAGTCCAAATTGGTGAAGTGAAATGAAAAAAATAACTTGTTTCAGAAAATTCTAAAAAATAAATAACGGAAAAGTGGTGTGTGCATACAGTGGAGAGAACAAGTATTTGATACACTGCCAATTTTGCAGGTTTTCCTACTTACAAAGCATGAAGAGGTCTGTAATTTTTATCATAGGTACACTTCAACTGTGAGAGACGGAATCTAAAACAAAAATCCAGAAAATCACATTGTATGATTTTTAAGTAATTAAAATATTCACCCCCTTTGCTATGAAGCCCCTAAATATGATCTGGTGCAACCAATTACCTTCAGAAGTCACATAATTAGTTAAATAACGTTCACCTGTGTGCAATCTAAGTGTCACATGATCTGTCACATGATCTCAGTACTGCCCGCTCCATGATCTCGCCATCACGGTTGACAACGCCATTGTGTCCTCCTCCCAGAGTGCAAAGAACCTTGGCGTGACCCTGGACAACACCCTGTCATTCTCCGCTAACATCAAAGCGGTGACCCGATCCTGCAAGTTCATGCTCTACAACATTCGCAGAGTACGACCCTACCTTACACAGAAAGCGGCACAGGTCCTAATCCAGGCACTTGTCATCTCCCTTCTGGATTACTGCAACTCACTGTTGGCTGGGCTCCCTGCCTGTGCCATTAAACCCCTACAACTTATCCAGAACGCTGCAGCCCGTCTGGTGTTCAACCTTCCCAAGTTCTCTCATGTGACCCCGCTCCTACGCACACTCCACTGGCTTCCAGTTGAAGCTTGCATCTACTACAAAACCATGGTGCTTGCCTACGGAGCTGAGAGGGGAACGGCACCTCCTTACCTTCAGGCTCTGATCAGACCCTACACCCAAACGAGGGCACTACGTTCATCCACCTCTGGCCTGCTAGCCCCCCTAACTCTATGGAAGCACCGTTCCCGCTCAGCCCAGTCAAAACTATTCCCTGCTCTGGCACCCCAATGGTGGAACAAGCTCCCTCACGACGCCAGGACAGCGGAGTCACTGACCACCTTCCGGAGACACTTAAAACCCTACCTCTTTAAGGAATACCTGGAATAGTATAAAGGTAATCCTTCTACCCCCCCCCACCCCCTCCCCCACCCCCCCATAAAAAATTTAAAATAATAATAATAATTGGGTGGTTGTCCCACTGGCTATCATAAGTTGAATGCACCCATTTGTAAGTCACTCTGGATAAGAGCGTCTGCTAAATGACTTAAATGTAAATGTAAAAATGTATATATACACCTGTTCTGAAAGGCCCCAGAGTCTGCAACACCACTAAGCTAGGGGCATCACCAAGCAAGCGGCACCATGAAGACCAAGGATCTCTCCAAACAGGTCAGGGACAAAGTTGTGGAGAAGTACAGATCAGAGTTGGGTTATAAAAAAATATCAGAAACTTTGAACATTCCACGGAGCACCATTAAATGCATTATTAACAAATGGAAAGAATATGGCACCACAACAAACCTGCCAAGAGGGCCGCCCACCAAAAATCAAGGACCATGCAAGGAGGGCATTAATCAGAGATGCAACAAAGAGACCAAATATAACCCTGAAGGAGCTGCAAAGCTCCACAGCGGAGATTGGAGTATCTGTCCATAGGACCACTTTAAGCCGTACACTCCACAGAGCTGGGCTTTACGGAAGAGTGGCCAGAATAAAGCCATTGCTTAAAGAAAAAAATAAGCAAACACGTTTGGTGTTCGCCAAAAGGCATGTGGGAGACTCCCCCAAACATATGGAAGAAGGTACTCTGGTCAGATGAGACAAAAATTGAGCTTTTTGGCCATCAAGGAAAACGCTATGTCTGGCACAAACCCAACACCTCTCATCACCCCAAGAACGCCATCCCCACAGTGAAGCATGGTGTTGGCAGCATCATGCTGTGGGGATGTTTTTCATCAGCAGGGACTGGGAAACTGGTCAGAATTGAAGGAATGATGGATGGCGCTAAATACAGGGAAATTCTTGAGGGAAACCTGTTTCAGTCTTCCAGAGATTTGAGACTGGGACGGAGTGTCACATCTCCTCCCGTTGCTCCCTTCCAGCGCTCTGATTCTGCTGAGCCACCGGTCTGAGCGCACCACCTCGGCAACACCGGAATGGAAACCCAATACACCATAATCACCTCCAGCGCACCTGCACCTCATCATCTCATCACCACCCCTATTTAGCCTGGACTGTTCTGTATGATGTTGTTTGTGATTGTTTAGCTTCGTGTCGTTTACTCTATATTTGTTATTTCTCTTTGTCATTGTTAAGTAAACCTTGACCTTGTTAATTGCTGCGTCTGCATCCTGCCTCTTCGTATACTCAGTACTCGTCACACGGAGGTTCACCTTCCAGCAGGACAATGGCCCTAAGCATACTGCTAAAGCAACACTCAAGTGGTTTAAGGGGAAACATTTAAATGTCTTGGAATGGCCTAGTCAAAGCCCAGACCTCAATCCAATTGAGAATCTGTGGTATGACTTAAAGATTGCTGTACACCAGCGGAACCCATCCTACTTGAAGAAGCTGGAGAAGTTTTGCCTTGAAGAATGGGCAAAAATCCCAGTGGCTAGATGTGCCAATCTTATAGAGACATACCCCAAGAGACTTACAGCTGTAATTGCTGCAAAAGGTGGCTCTACAAAGTATTGACTTTGGGGGGGGGGTGAATATTTATGCACGCTCAAGTTCAGTTTTTTTGTCTTATTTCTTGTTTGTTCCACAATTCAACATTTTTTGCATCTTGAAAGTGATAGGCATGTTGTGGAAATCAAATGATACAAACCCCCAAAAAATCCATTTTAATTCCAGATTGTAAGGCAACAAAATAGGAAAAATGCCAAGGGGGGTGCATACTTTCGCAAGCCACTGTACACCCAGTTACTACAAAGTCCTTCCTAACTCAGTTGCCAGAGAGGAAGGAAACCGCTCAGGGATTTCTCCATGAGGCCAATGGTGACTTTAAAACAGTTACAGAGTTGAGTGACTGTGATAGAAGAAAACTGAGGATGGATCAACAACATTGTAGTTGCTCCACAATACTAACCTAATTGACAGAGTGAAAAAAAGGAAGCCTGTACAGAATACACATATTCCAAAATATGCATCCTGTTTGCAGCAAGGCACTAAAGTAATACTGCAAATAATGTAGCAAAGCAATTCACATTTTGTCCTGAATACAAAGTGTTATGCTTGGTGCAAATCCAATACAACACATTATTGGGTATGCTTTTAATCGTTAAGGATTGGGGAGTTTTTCAGAATAATAAAGAAACGGATTGGAGCTAGCTATTCAGTCTGCTTTCCACCAGTCACTGGGAGATGAATTCACCTTTCAGCAGAACAATAACCTAAAATACAAGGTCAAATCTACCCTGGAGTTGCTTACCAAGAAGAGAGTGAATGTTCCTGAGTGGCGAAGTTACAGTTTTGACTTAAATCTGCTTGAAAAATCTTTGTCAAGACCTGAAAATGGTTGTCTAGTAATGATCAACAACCAATTTGACAGAGCTTGAAGAATTTTGAAAATAATAATGGGCAAATATTGTACAAAGCTCTTAGAGACTGACCCAGAAAGACACACAGCTGTAATCGCTGCAAAATGAGATTCTAACATGTATTGACTTAGGTGTGTGAATACTTATGTAAATGAGATATTTCAGTATTTCATTTTCAATAAATTTGCGAACATTTCTAAAAACATGTTTTCACTTTTCCATTATGGAGTATTGTGTGTAGATGGGTGAGAAAAAAATATATTTTATCAATTTTAAAGTTAGGCTGTAATACAACAAAATGTGGAATAAGTCAATGGGTATGAATACTTTCTGGTTAGGTGAATTGGGAAATGGTTGCCTCTTAGTGCCGACTCTGACCTAGTTCTAACATACCCCTGAGTATAATGAAAAATAATATATCAGTGCATCAATGCTGTTCCCATGGGGCAATATACAATATAAAAAGGTTAAAATAGAGGAGTTCACTCATCTAACATGTCTGGCTTGTTCCTGTGTTTCTGTCCCAGGGTACTCCGGCCAGTCTGGTGCGTTACAGAGTAGAAGAGGACCAATCCCCTTACAGCGGTAGCATCTTTGACGTCGAGGAGGAGTCTGGGAGGATAATCACCAGGGTCAACCTCAACGAACAACCCAGTGTCACCTTCAAGGTAGCTGGTGGTGATGATGATGATGGCGCCGACAGACACGGTCACCCTGTTTCTAGCTCCTAGCCAACTTTTCAGTATTTAGTTTAATTTGGTGTTATTTCTTACATTATTTGCTCAAACGTTTCTAGTACTATTACCTACAGCCCAAAATAACTTTGGAATATTCGATTGGCGATCACTCATCAGAAATTCGACCAGAAATTGACTTCCCGTACCTAGATAATTTGTTTGGACTCCCCGAGGTAGCCCCATTCATCCCGGGTGATACTACAAAACGTCACCGCCGGAGAAGAGGGAGTAGGAGAGGGATCTTAGTTAGACTCAGGAGGCGTGCATTCCATCCACCGCATCAGAGTATATTACTCGCTAACGTTCAGTCCTTGGACAATAAAATAGATGAGCTCAGGATGAGGATATCCTTCCAGAGAGACATAAGGGACTGTAACATACTCAATTTTACGGAATCGTGGCTCTCTTCAGATATATTGTCCCCATCCATACAACCAGTGGGTTCTCCGTTCATCGCATGGACAGGAACAAAGAAACAAAGAGGTGGAGGGGTATGTCTCATGATTAACAACTCATGGTGTGATTGTGGTAATGTACAGGAACTCAAGTCATTTTGTTCTCCCGATCTGGAATACCTCACCATCAAATGCCAATTGCATTTCCTCCCGAGATCATTTTCTTTGCTTATAGTCACTGCTGTGTACATTCCGCCACAAGCCAACACCGCGACGGCTCTCAAAGAACTACACTGGACTTTGTGCAAACTGGAAACCGCACACAGTGGGGAAAAAAAGTATTTAGTCAGCCACCAATTGTGCAAGTTCTCCCACTTAAAAAGATGAGAGAGGCCTGTAATTTTCATCATAGGTACACGTCAACTATGACAGACAAATTGAGAATTTTTTTCTCCAGAAAATCACATTGTAGGATTTTTTATGAATTTATTTGCAGATTATGGTGGAAAATAAGTATTTGGTCACCTACAAACAAGCAAGATTTCTGGCTCTCACAGACCTGTAACTTCTTCTTTAAGAGGCTCCTCTGTCCTCCACTCGTTACCTGTATTAATGGCACCTGTTTGAACTTGTTATCAGTATAAAAGACACCTGTCCACAACCTCAAACAGTCACACTCCAAACTCCACTATGGCCAACACCAAAGAGCTGTCAAAGGACACCAGAAACAAAATTGTAGACCTGCACCAGGCTGGGAAGACTGAATCTGCAATAGGTAAGCAGCTTGGTTTGAAGAAATCAACTGTGGGAGCAATTATTAGGAAATGGAAGACATACAAGACCACTGATAATCTCCCTCGATCTGGGGCTCCACGCAAGATCTCACCCCGTGGGGTCAAAATGATCACAAGAACGGTGAGCAAAAATCCCAGGACCACACAGGGGGACCTAGTGAATGACCTGCAGAGAGCTGGGACCAAAGTAACAAAGCCTACCATCAGTAACACACTACGCTGCCAGGGACTCAAATCCTGCAGTGCCAGACGTGTCCCCCTGCTTAAGCCAGTACATGTCCAGGCCCGTCTGAAGTTTGCTAGAGTGCATTTGGATGATCCAGAAGAGGATTGGGAGAATATCATATGGTCAGATGAAACCCAAATATAACTTTTTGGTAAAAACTCAACTCATGCTTTGGGGCTGTTTTTCTGCAAAGGGACCAGGACGACTGATCCGTGTAAAGGAAAGAATGAATGGGACCATGTATTGTGAGATTTTAAGTGAAAACCTCCTTCCATCAGCAAGGGCATTGAAGATGAAACGTGGCTGGGTCTTTCAGCATGACAATGATCCCAAACACACCGCCCGGGCAACGAAGGAGTGGCTTCGTAAGAAGCATTTCAAGGTCCTGGAGTGGCCTAGCCAGTCTCCAGTTCTCAACCCAATAGAAAATCTTTGGAGGGAGTTGAAAGTCTGTGTTGCCCAGCGACAGCCCTAAAACATCACTGCTCTAGAGGAGATCTGCATGGAGGAATGGGCCAAAATACCAGCAACAGTGTGTGAAAACATTGTGAAGACTTACAGAAAACGTTTGACCTGTGTCATTGCCAACAAAGGGTATATAACAAAGTATTGAGAAACTTTTATTATTGACCAAATACTTATTTTCCACCATAATTTGCAAATAAATTCATTAAAAATCCTACAATGTGATTTTCTGGAATTTTTTTCCTCTTTTTGTCTGTCATACTTGACGTGTACCTATGATGAAAATTACAGGCCTCTCTCATCTTTTTAAGTGGGAGAACTTGCACAATTGGTGGCTGGCTAAATACTTTTTTTCCCCCACTGTATCCTGAGGCAGCATTTATTGTAGCTGGGGACTTTAATAAAGGAAATATGAGGAAAACACTCCCGAAATTCTATCACCACAACTCCTTTGCTACTCGCACAACAGTGTTCTTGACCATTGCTACTCTCCCTTTCAGGATGGCTACGAGGCCCTCCCTTTCCCTTCGGGAAATCTGACTACGCCTGAGGGCCACAGGTCGAAAGTAATTTGGTGATTTGGCCCCTGGCTCCTTAGGCACCGGTACAATGGTCAACACCTTTCACGAGTTTGGCACTGTGCAGGTGCTGAGCAGGAGTTGAAACAGTCGTGTGAAGACTCCCTTGAGCTGGTCAACGCAGACCTTTAGTACTTTGCCCCGTAGTCCGTCTGGGCCCGATGCTTTGTGTGCCTTGATACAGTATGCGACAAGCATGAGGCCACCTCGTTCTCTGTTATCTGGAGAACAGAGCATTATTATTTCTAAAAAGATTATTACAAAAACAAATATGGAAATCTGGTGTTTCTATGTCAAACAGTTTTGTTATATTTCAGTCTTCTGTGATGTATATAAAGTATAATATTAGGATGCAAACTCCAAATGTTATACATTTCAACTCTATATATAACATGGTACAGGTGTCTTCTTTTTTTTAAGCCCATAACGAGGTGTAAACTTTTGTTTAAAAGTAGATTTTTTTAAGACTACCAAGAATCATTCCATGTGACCCGGATTTAGCCCACTGCAGTAAAAGGTTAATTGGATTTGTTCTGACATTTCTTAATTTCTTTATTTTTTACTTTTGGGATTATGTGTGTATTGTTTTGTATTGCTAGCTTTTACTGCACTGTTGGAGCTAGAAACACAAGCACTTCGCTGCATCTGCGATAACATCTGCAAATTTGTGTACACAACCAATAAACATTGATTTGATTTGATGATGATGAGGAGGAGGAGGGGGAAGAGGATGGTGTGTCAATGATGACGATGATGATGATGAAGAAGATAATGATCAAGTTCACCCCCACTTACACATACCCAAAATAGACATCGCTCATATAATTTCCTGTCTGACACTCCTTGATATTTGTACAGGCACTATACTTATTAAATGTACTTATGGCACTTTAAAACAGGGTCAGGCAACTAGATTAATCTGTGGGACGATTTGTTTTCGGAGCGAATGCTCTGGGGGACGGAAAATAATTTGTACGCCGCAAATTGACCACAGCTAAACCCAAAAAATACATTGTATAAAGAAAATAACAATAATTTCATACCTTGATTACATTGATACACGATCACGTCTCTTTTTTCAATTGTGGGAATACTTGGGAACATATTTCCTAAGTGAAATGTATTTTAAGATGAATTCCTGGTAATTTTAGTCTTTTTTGACCAGAAACTTAGACTCTTCTCTCCCCCCCATGACAAAATGTGTAGAATTGCAGCAAACTTGCTTTAAAACTGCAATATCTTCTCTACGCTCCATTGCAAAATGTGCAGAATTGCAGGAATTTAACTCTAAAAAAAAATGTTTAATCTACACTGTCAAGAGGGGGCTGCTAAAATGTTTTGCTCGCTATGTGAGTTCAGATTTTTTTTTGGCCCTCACCCACATCAAAGTTTCCCATCCCTGCTCTAATTGGTCAGAATGGTGGACAGACTCCAACTGTGACTAAACCAAGATGTGCCTGCATATTAAGTTCCTGACATTATACAATTCATACACACACTCCCACAGAAGGTCATCTGATTGTATGTGGAGGTAACCTTAGCTCAGCGTAACCATGGCAGCAAGCGGGAGGAGCAGGTGCTGAGAGATATTAGGTTGTAATAAGTCTCTCTCTCTCTCTCTCTCTCAAGAATGTTGGATTGATAGATTCATACACGCTCTCTGGGTGGGTTGAAGCTTGGTTCCCAGACCTCTTTGTGCCCTTTCCAACTTCTTTGTTATTACTTTTCATGCCCTACATGCGTGCACAAATAAATGGCGACCAGACAATGTGCTTGGATTTAAAAATAAATTAGTAATGCATGTGCTTATGTGTGTGTGTGTCCTCAGTTGGTGGTGATAGCCTTTGACGATGGAGAGCTAGTGAAGGAGAACCGGACCCTGGTGGAGATCACTGTCCTCCAGCCCTCCATGATCCCCATCTTCACTGAGGAGGAGTACAGGTAACACAAACATACACACACACATGCATGCACACAAGCACACATGCACGCACGGACACACACACACACATCCACACACTAAAACATTTTAGTGGTCCCCCATTTAGTGGTTTTAAAGGGAATTTCCTCAAATTCTACGCATTTTGCCATGGGACCTACAGAAAATGTTGCAGTTTTAAAACTCATTTCATGCAATTCTACAAATTGTGCCATGGGACGGACAGAAAATGTGGTGGTTTTGAAGTGCAACATAAGCCAATAAACAACTTCTCTGATATCTCTGCCTATGTGGCATCGATATAAGTCAGAAACATGTATTCTAGTGTCAAATACAATAGTTTTGTAAGTGAGTTCGTCATGACTTAATTGAGGGTTAGGTTTTGACTTCAACAATGCTGACTTGCCCACTAACACAGAATACAAAGCTGGGTTAATTGCGCTCTATCCAATCCTACCGCAGAACACAGACAGTGAGACTGATCTGTCCATCAACGCAGCGGATCTGACTTTGTTGACATAAGACAACAAGTCACACATGTTTTTATTTGAGAAATACTGCACCAAACACCTCTGCAAAAATGTCAAAATCATTTATAGATTTCTTGAGTTACAGTTGAAGTCGGAAGTTTACATACACTTAGGTTGGAGTCATTAAAACTCATTTTTCAACCACTCCACAAATGTCTTGTTAACAAACTATAGTTTTGGCAAGTCGGTTAGGACATCTACTTTGTGCATGACACAAGTAATTTTTCTAACAATTGTTTACAGACAGATTATTTCACTTATAATTCACTGTATCATAATTTCAGTGGGTCAGAAGTTTACATACACTAAGTTGACTGTGCCTTTAAACAGCTTGGGAAATTCCAGGAAATGATGTAATGGCTTTAGAAGCTTCTGATAGGCTAGTTGACATAATTTGAGTCAAATGGAGGTGTACCTGTGGATGTATTTCAAGGCCTACCTTCAAACTCAGTGCCTCTTTGCTTGACATCATGGGAAAATCAAAAGAAGTCAGCCAAGACTTCAGAAAAGAATGTAGACCTCCACAAGTCTGGTTCATCCTTGGGAGCAATTTCCAAACGTCTGAAGGTACCACGTTCATCTGTACAAACAATAGTACACAAGTATAAACACCATGGGACCACGCATCCGTCATACCGCTCAGGAAGGGACGCGTTCTGTCTCCTAGAGATGAACGTACTTGGGTGCGAAAAGTGCAAATCAATCACAGCAAATGACCTTGTGAAGATGCTGGAGGAAACAGGTACAAAAGTATCTATATCCACAGTAAAACAAGTCCTATATCGACATAACCTGAAAGGCCGCTCAGCAAGGAAGAAGCCACTGCTCCAAAACCGCCATAAAAAAGCCAGACTACGGTTTGCATCTTCACATGGGGACAAAGATCGTACTTTTTGGAGAAATGTCCTCTGGTCTGATTAAACAAAAATAGAACTGTTTGGCCATAATGACCATCGTTATGATTGGAGGAAAAAGGTGGTAGCTTGCAAGCCGAAGAACACCATCCCAACCGTGAAGCACGGGGGTGGCAGCATCATGCTGTGGGGGTGCTTTGCTGCAGGAGGGACTGGTGCACTTCACAAAATAGATGGCATTATGAGGAAGGAAAATTATGTGGATATATTGAAGAAACATCTCAAGACATCAGTCAGGAAGTTAAAGCTTGGTCGCAAATGGGTCTTCCAAATGGACAATGACCCCAAGCATACTTCCAAAGTTGTGGCAAAATGGCTTAAGGACAACAAAGTCAAGGTATTGGAGTGGCCATCACAAAGCCCTGACCTCAATCCTATAGAAAATGTGTAGACAGAACTGAAAAAGCGTGTGCGAGCAAGGAGGCCTACAAACCTGACTCAGTTACACCAGCTCTGTCAGGAGGAATGGGCCAAAATTCACCCAACTTATTGTGGGAAGCTTGTGGAAGGCTAACCGAAACATTTGACCCAAGTTAAACAATTTGAAGGCAATGCTACCAAATACTAATTGAGTGTATGTAAACTTCTGACCCACTGGGAATGTGATGAAAGAAATAAAAGCTGAAATAAATCATTCTCTCTACTATTATTCTGACATTTCACATTCTTAAAATAAAGTGGTGATCCTAACTGACCTAAGACAGGGAATTTTTACTAGGATTAAATGTCAGGAATTGTGAAAAACTGAGTTTAAATGTATTTGGCTAAGGTGTATGTAAACTTCCGACTTCAACTGTACACAAAATAATCTGTTATGTCAGTGGAAGAAAATGTTTTATTTTCTTGAAGATGAATACTAAATAAATTAAATAACTAAAATATAGTCGTTGCATAAGTATTCAGCCCCTTTGTTTCAGCAAGCCTAAATTAGTTCAGGAGAAAAATGTGGCATAACAAATCACATAAAAAGTTACATGGACTCACTCTATGTGAAATAATAAGGGTTGACATGATTTTTTTATCAATAACCCTTCCTCCGTCCCCCATACATACAACATTTGTAAAGTCCCTCAGTCAATTGATTGGTAGATTGGTAATAATAACAAATCAGACATTGAATATCTCTTTAAGCATGGTCTAGTTCATAATTATGCTGTGCATTATGTATTAAACCACCCAGACACCTCAAAGATATAGTCATCCTTCTGAACTGAGCTGCAGAACAGGAATGAAACTGCTCAGGGATGTTACCATTGGTGATTTTAAAACAGTTACAGAGTGCAATGGCTGTGATGGGAGAGAACTGAAGATGGATGAACAACATTGTAGTGACTTCACAATAATGACCTAAATGACAGTGAAAAAAAGAACACAAAATACAACAACATGTACAAAATACAAAAATATTCCAAAACATGCATCTTGTATGCAATAAGGGTCTAAAGTAATAGTGCAAGAAAACCGGAATACACTTTTTGGCCTAAATACAAAGCCCTGTGTTTGCCTCCTAATTTGTAAGCATGGTGGTGGCTGTAACATGGTATTGGTATGCTTGACATCGGCAAAGACTAGGGAGTTTTTCAGGATAAAAAGAAACGGGATAGGGCTAAGCACATGCAAAATCCTAGAGCAAAACCTGCATCAGCAGCTTTACACCAGACACTCGGAACGGAATTCACCTTTCAGTAGGACAATAACCTACAACACAATGCCAAATCTACACTGGAGTTGCTTACCAAAACAGTGAATATTCCTAAGAGGCCAAGTTGCAGTTTTGACTTAAATCTGCTTGAAATACTATGGCAAGACTTAAAAATTGCTGTCTAGCGATGATTCCCAACATCTTGACAGAGTTTGATGAATTCTGAAAAAAATAATAGGCAAATATTGCACAATCCAGGTGTGCAAAGCTCTGAGAGACATACCTAAGAAGACTCACAGCTTTAATTGTTGCCAAAGGTGTTTTTAACATATATGGATTCAGGGAGCTGAATACTTATGCAACGACTATATTTTATTCATTAAATCTTTATTCATCTTTAAAACTTTGAAACAATAAAATATGAAGAAATCCAAGGGGTCTGAATACTTTTGCAAGGCATTGTATATTTTGTTAGCTTCCCCAACACCGATACTGTGTCATTTCTAATAGAATTGAATATGCCTTTACACATTATGGAGAGCTTTTCATAAGGCCAGCTCAGCATGTCAAGCTACTGTTTTGTGCTCACTTTACAGTAATTGCTCGATCTTGTGTTAACTGTATGTCTGAAAGTGGTGCCAGTGTGTGCATGGGCATGCATGTGTGACAATGTGCATGCATGTGTGACACTAATGTCGATGTCCGCGCCCCCGCCGAAATCTAATTAGCATCATAAAAATATCCCCATAAAAATCTGTCAGTTTAAACTAGAAATATCTGGGTTTTTTTTTTTGCATTGGATGCATCTCAATCCACTGAATCCACGACTTTAAAGAATAATGTATCACTGCCTCCTTCTCACAAATGATCCAAAAAATATAAAAATTAAATAAAGTTGGTTCAACACAGTGGCGGGTCATTTTGACCCCAGGACAACGGGAGGGTTAAGAATGATGGAGGCCACTGTGTTCTTGGGGACCTTCAATGCTGCAGAACCTTTTTGGTACCCTTCCCCAGATCTGTGCTCTGACATGCACTGTCAACTGTGGGACCTTATATAGACAGGTGTGTGCCTTTCCAAATCATGTCCAATCAATTGAATTTAACACAGTTGGACTCCAATCCAGTTGTACAAACATCTAGGATGATCAATGGAAACAGGATGCACCTGAGCTCAATTTCGAGTCTCATAGCAAAGGGTCTGAATACTTAACTAAATATATTATTTATATTTTCTTTGTGTAATACATTTGCAGAAATTTCTAAAAATTTCATTATGGGGTATTGAGTATAGATTGATGACAATTTTTATTTATTTAATCCATTTTAGAATAAGGCTGTAACGTAACAAAATGTGGAAAAAGTGAAGGGGTCTGAATACCTTCCGATTGCATTGTATATACCATTTAGATACTATTAAACTAGCTAATAGGCTAATATAAACTAGGGCCCATTTCAAGAACAATTTTCATCCTGTTTGAAACTTTCACTTAATCACAATGAATGGCTTTTTTGATCCCTGTGGGGAAGTCTTTAGCACCAGGGACTCAAATGAATATGTATTTTGTCTGACTGCAGGAGAGGAGGTAAAAGCTTTTCTCTAAGCCCGGGCAATCCTGTGAATCCCTACTGTACACTACTTTACTGGCCCGTTGTGGCAGACCTTCAGCCTAAGCATCTTTCCCTTAGGCCTGCTGATTATCTTCCCCCAGCACTTATCCTGAGCTGAGAGCTGAGGGTTGAGAGCTGCGGGCTGGGAATGGATCCTTTAAATCACAGAACAACAAGCCTCGCCACTCCTCACTTTGTCATTTTGATGATCACAGCAATTACAGCTGTCTACTAGCTGTTCTCCCTCTTTCTCTCTCTCAAGTGTGTTTCTCTCAGCTCACTCTTTCATATTGTTTCCTCCACCTTCTTGGCTCCTCCTTCTCTCTCTCTCTCTCTCGTGCCTGACTCATTTTCTCCTTTGTACCTTTCTGCTTTCCTTTTCTCTCTCGCCTAAGCAGATGCAGTAGCAGAGTTGTAGCTTATTAAACATTAATTAATCATGTCTTACCCTTACATCAAGCTGAAACACTGAACCCAGTGTGAAACCTTGCTTAATTACACACGTTTGTTTCCACGCTCGAAACAACTCATTAAAATGGTAATTTTGTTTTGACAGTATAATAAAGCCAGACACAATGTACTTTGAGCAAATTACAAAAACATTAATTGAATCACACTTGTTCTAAGCGAGAGGATAATGTTGCCTATGTCTATGTGCTTATAATAGCCCCATTCCAAACTTGAGCCAAATGCATAAAGCTCTTTGAGACCCACCCACGCCCATGGCCTATGATTGGTTCTTTAGTTAGTTCAGTCCTTTGCTCAGTTTTAAAATAATTGCCACTAGATGGGCATGCTAGAATGGACATTGTCTGTTATCAGCAACCTCACACAAGCAAGATCATGGGTGTTTTGTTCTTTATTTGTTCTATTTGTTCTATTTGTTCTATCAAGGTTTAGGGATGTTTTTGTAAGTTTAGGGATAGGGGTAAGAGATAATTTGTTCCTTCTTTGATGTGTCTGTTCTAAGAGAGACCTTTAAGATTGTGGACCTGTCTTTCTCTCTGGATGACAACACTGACTCTCTCTTGTGATATTAGCATGCAGCCCAGCGGTCCACTGAACAACACCCCACCACTGCATATTATTGAGCCAGCCTCTTAGACACGCTGTTAGCACAGCAAACCAAGGCAGCTATTGCTGTCTGTATCCAGTATTGCTACAGGAAAACACCTTGTCAATCAACCAGCTCTGCCAGCTGCACTGGTAATGAGAAAGTTAGCAGCACTATGTCAACAATTAGGATGTAAACATTTGTTTGCTACTTCACAAATGCTACTTAAATTGCAGCTGAAATTTAGAGAAAATGTACAGCTGATTTGTATTAATACCCTTGAGAAACTGTTTCCTTCATAGTACAGTATTCCTGCTCAAGAATCTGTCTTCCTGCACTTGAACATCGCTTAAGATGTCATTTTGGAAATATCTCAACCTAGCAACACAGAAAGTCTCGGTCCTGTTATGTTTGTAGACCATAGCTGGTGTATATTTCCTGTGGTTCCGTTGCCACAATGTGATAAGTAATTGAGTACTCTCCATGGTGCTGCTAATGGCCTCAGCCTGAAATGGAGGACTGTCTAGGTGCCTGTACCACTATCATACTGTAGCTATTCTAAACCTTTAGCAACTCATTAAAGAGTAATTAATTACCTGTGAATAGAAATGTTATCTTTCGGAAGGCCTTGAGAACTGTTGCCCATAATGTAAAAGGAATTACCAAAGAAAAACTGTTCAGTTGATTTATTTACACTGCTTAGAGAGATTACCTTCATTAGTATGGCATATCAGTTCAAGAACATACAGACAATTAGTTTAATCCCTGGTTGTCATAACAGACTGCTGTCTCTGGTTTTGATATGCATACTGTAATGTGCTCGCCCACACACATAAATGCTCACTCAATCTCTGTCCTCTGTCTTACACTCCAGTCTCCAACACACTCTTTCTCTGCTCTTTCTCTCATTTTCTTTCTAAAAGAGACATACAGTACACATGTGTGGGCATACACAGCAGGCTACACACACACACACACACACACCACACACATGCACACACGCACACATACACAGCAGGCTACACACACACACACACACACCAGTGGCGGTCAGTGCCGTTTAAGATGAGGAAGGACAATTTTATTTTCATGACCATGGCTTTATTTCTAATATAGCATATTGGATGACTGTCATTCATATTTCATTCATCCAGTTCAATGTAACAGCGATAGGTTTAGGCTACTACATGATACTTGAATTTTCCCTATACATGAGGTTGCTACAATCTAGCCTATGAATGACAGTTTACAACACAGGTGCACACAGGTAGAGAGAAAAATGTGAGTTGACAGACTGTGACACATGGACAGACAGTGACATTCAATACCACCTTGCACACTCTTGCCTGCATCTAGCTGATATAGGGTGTAATAATTAGTCCAACAGTTGCAAACGAGAGTTTATATTGGACAGGTATGTTTCTCCCCATTTTGTTCCATTTGCTTCCATTTAAGAAACATTTTTCAACAGAATCGGCTGAATGAATACACCCGTGATCCCGTGTAAACACAGTTCACTTTCATAGCAGTCACGTTGTATTCTTCCCCGGCCCGCTAGCACACGCAAACTACAACTGTGCTCCCTGCTAGCTGTGCTGAAGCACCAATTTGAACTGCTCTCGGACTCACATATTGCTGTTCACTGGACATTATGATCACTCAGCTGCACAGCTGATGCCTGCTGGACTGTTCCTTTACACGGTACCCTGTCCTGTTTATTCTGTTTATTCTGTTTAGCCTTAGCCCAAACGTTATCGCTATTTCCAGTTGTTGTCTTAGCTCTCTCTAATAACACCTGTGACTGCTTTATGCCTCTCTCCCATGTCAATTATGCCTTGCCTATTGCTGTTTGGGTTAGTTCTTATTATACAATTTCACTGTAGAACCCCTAGTCCCTCTCAAACTGCCTCAAATAGTTCCTTTGTTCCACCCCCCATACACGCCGAGACCGGCTCAATCGGCTCAATCGGTTCCTCCAGTGACGCTATCTCTTTCATTGTTACCCAACGCTTAGGGTTACCTGAACTGTACTCATATCCTTCCATATCCTTTTCTGTACATAATGCCCTGAATCTTTCCTACAACGCCCGGAGAACTGCCCCCTTTATTCTATGTACCCAACGCACTAGAAGACCAGTTCTTAAAGCCTTTAGTCGTATCCTTATTCTAGTCCTCCTCTGTTCCTCTGGTGATGTAGAGGCTAACCCAGGCCCTGCAGCCCCCAGTATCACTCCTACTCCCCAGGAGCTATCATTTGTTGACTTCTGTAACCGTAAAAGTCTTGGTTTTCTGCACATAAATATCAGAAGCCTCCTTCCTAAGTTTGAGTTATTCACTGCGTTAGCACACTCCGCCAACCCTGATGTTCTAGCAGTGTCTGAATCCTGGCTTAGGAAGGCCACCAAAAAATTCTGAAATCTCCATCCCCAACTATAACATTTTCCGTCTAGATAGAACTGCCAAAGGGGGTGGAGTTGCAATCTACTGTAGAGATAGCCTGCAGAGCTCTATCATACTATCCAGGTCTGTGCCCAAACAGTTTGAGCTTCTACTTCTAAAAATCCACCTTTCCAGAAATAAATATCTCACTGTTGCCGCTTGCTACAGACCCCCCTCAGCCCCCAGCTGTGCCCTGGACACCATATGTGAATTGATTGCCCCCATCTATCCTCAGAGTTCGTACTGCTTGGTGACCTAAATTGGGATATGCTTAACACCCCGGCCATCCTACAATCTAAACTAGATGCCCTCAATCTCACACAAATTATCAACGAACCTACCAGGTACAACCCTAAATCCGTAAACATGGGTACCCTCATAGATATCATCCTGACTAACTTACCCTCTAAATACACCTCCGCTGTCTTCAACCAGGATCTCAGCGATCACTGCCTTATTGCCTGCGTCCGTAACGGGTCCGCGGTCAAACGACCACCCCTCATCACTGTCAAACGCTCCCAAAAAAACTTCAGCAAGCAGGCCTTCCTAATTGACCTGGCCCAGGTATCCTGGATGGATATAGATCTCATTCCGTCAGTAGAGGATGCCTGGTTGTTCTTTAAAAGTAATTTCCTCTCAATCTTAAATAAACATGCCCCATTCAAAAAATACAGAACTAAAAACAGATATAGCCCCTGGTTCTCCTCAGACTTGACTGCCCTTGACCAGCACAAAAACATCCTGTGGCGTACTGCATTAGCATCAAATAGCCCCTGCGATATGCAACTTTTCAGGGAAGTTAGGAACCAATATACACAAGCAGTTAGGAAAGAAAAGGCTAACTTTTTCAAACAGAAATTTGCATCCTGTAGCACTAACTCCAAAAAGTTTTGGGACACTGTAAAGTCCATGGAAAATAAGAGCACTTCCTCCCAGCTGCCCACTGCACTGAGGCTAGGAAACACTATCATGACCGATAAATCTACAATAATCGAGAATTTCAACAAGCATTTTGCTACGGCTGGCCATGCTTTCCACCTGGCTACCACTACCCTGGCCACCAGCTCTGCACCCTCTGCTGCAACTTGCCCATGCCCCCCCCCGCTTCTCCTTCACACAAATCCAGACAGCTGATGTTCTGAAAGAGCTGCAAAATCTGGACCCCTACAAATCATCTGGGCTAGACAATTTGGACCCTTTCTTTCTAAAACTAGCTGCCGAAATTGTCGCAACCCCTATTACTAGCCTGTTCAATCTCTCTTTCGTAACGTCTGAGATCCCCAGAGATTAGAAAGCTGCCGCGGTCATCCCCCTCTTCAAAGGGGGTGACACTCTAGATCCAAACTGTTACAGACCCATATCCATCCTGCCCTGCCTTTCAAAAGTTTTTGAAAGCCAAGTCAACAAACAGATCACCGACCATTTCGAATCCCACCGTACCTTCTCCGCTATGCAATCCGGTTTCCGAGCTGGTCATGGGTGCACTTCAGCCACGCTCAAGGTCCTAAACGATATTATAACCGCGATCGATAATAGACAGTACTGTGCAGCCGTTTTCATTGACCTGGCCAAGGCTTTCGACTCTGTCAACCACCGCATTCTTATTTGCAGACTAAATAGCCTTGGTTTCTCAAATGATTGCCTCGCCTGGTTCACCAACTACTTCTCAGATAGAGTTCAATGTGTCAAATCGGAGGGCCTGTTGTCTGGACCTATGGCAGTCTCTATGGGGGTGCCACAGGGTTCAATTCTTGGGCAGACTCTTTTCTCTGTGTATATCAATGACGTCGCTCTTGCTGCTGGTGACTCTCAGATCCACCTCTACGCAGACGACACCATTTTGTATACATCTGGCCCTTCATTGGACACTGTGTTAACAAACCTCCAAACGAGCTTCAATGCCATACAACACTCCTTCAGTAGCCTCCAACTGCTCTTAAACACTAGTAAAACTAAATGCATGCTCTTCAACAGAAAGCTGCTTGCACCCGCCCACCCGACTAGAATCACTACTCTCGACGGGTCTGACCTAGAGTATGTGGACAACTACAAATATCTAAAAAAATAAAATAAATAAAAATCTAGGTGTCTGGTTAGACTGTAAACTCTCCTTACAGACTCACATTAAGAATCTCCAATCCAAAGTTAAATCTAGAATCGGTTTCCTATTTCGCAACAAAGCCTCCTTCACTCATGCTGCCAAACATGCCCTCGTAAAACTGACTATCCTACCGATCCTTGACTTCGGCGATGTCATTTACAAAATAGCCTCCAAAACTCTACTCAGCAAATTGGATGTAGTCTATCACAGTGCCATCCGTTTTGTCTCCAAAGCCCCATATAATACCCACCACTGTGACCTGTACGCTCTTGTTGGCTGGTCCTCACTACATATTCGTTGCCAAACCCACTGGCTCCAGGCCATCTATAAATCACTGCTAGGCAAATCCCCGCCTTATCTTAGCTCATTGGTCACCATAGCAACACCCACCCGTAGTCTGCGCTCCAGCAGGTATATCTCACTGGTCATCCCCAAAGCCAACACCTCCTTTGGCCGCAATTCCTTCCAGTTTTCTGCTGCCAATGACTGGAACAAATTGCAAAAATCTCTGAAGCTGGAGACACTTATCTCCCTCACTAACTTTAAGCATCAGTTGTCAGAGCACCTTACCGATCACTGCACCTGTACACAGCCCATCTGAAATTAGCCCGCCCAACTACCTCATCCCTATATTGTTATTTATTTTGCTCATTTGTACCCCAGTATCTCTATTTGCACATCATCTCTTGCACATCTATCATTCCAGTGTTAATACTAATTGTAATTATTTTGCACTATAGCCTATTTATTGCCTTACCTCCATAACTTTGCTACATTTGCACACACTATATATATATATGTATTTCTGTTGTATTTTTGACTTTGTTTTGTTTTACCCCATATGTAACTCTGTGTTGTTATTTTTATCGCACTGCTTTGCTTTATCTTGGCCAGGTCGCAGTTGTAAATGAGAACTTGTTCTCAACTGGTTTACCTGGATAAATAAAGGTGAAATAAAAATAAAAAATAAATAAAATCTATGCGCTCTCCTCCTATCACCTTGTCCCTTTGCATGTGGACTTCAATGCACAACACATCAGCTGTATGTGACCAGGCAAGAAAACTTTCCAAGCCAAACCACTTCACACAGCCTACATCATTGTCACCATATTAGCTAAAGTAACATCATAGTAAGAATAGCTAATAGAACTAGCGTGTTAGTAAACCCGCTACAGTAAACCCGCTACAGTGTACAGTCAGTAAGCAGTTACACCGGTGGGCCCTGGTGGCAATAAATTAGTAAAACCAAAAGCTTACCTTGACTTGGAAGAGTTCCAGTGTTGTGTTGGAAAGTCATAGTCAGCTAGCTAACATAACATCCCTTGTTTGAGCAGGGTGTTTCAGTAGGCTAAACTAGCTAGCTGCATTTGCTAGCTAAGTAAGTGAAACTGAAAGTGAAAAAAATGACAATCTTTCTCTCTCTCTATTACTCTCTTGCTTCTCCTTCATTTTTGGAAAACATGTATTTGTTAAACTGTACAACTACTGTCTTTCACTCTCTTTGAATCTACTACTCACCACAATTGATGCATATCAGTGCTAGCTAGCTGTAGCTTATGCTTTCAGTACTAGATACATTTTCTGATCCTTTGATTGGGTGGACAACATGTCAGTTCATGCTGCAAGAGCTCTGATAGGTTGGATGACGTCCTCCAGAAGTTGTCATAATTACTGTGTATGTTTATGGAAGAGGGTGAGAAACATGAGCCTCCTAGGTTTTGTATTAAAGTCAATGTACCCAGAGGAGGACGGAAGCTAGCTGTCCTCCGGCTACACCATGGTGCTAACCTACAGAGTGCTGTTGAGGCTACTGTAGACTTTCTTTGCAAAATAGTGTGTTTTAATCAATTATTTGGTGATGTGATTATATTTAGTATAGTTTTATCTAAAAATGATAACTTTTTTAATGTTTTACACATTTTATTTTTTATGAAATTCACTGAGGAGGATGCTCCTCCCCTTCCTCCTCTGAGGAGCCTCCACTGACACACACACACACACACAAATAAACACTTGAAGGTGCTGGCCTGAGCCTTGAACTCAGCACAGTCAGGTCTGACTTTTACCTCTCCCTGCAAAGCAGACAGGTATCACATGTCAGTCATATACAGGTGCTAAGTAGCAGATGTCGCTCATATCATGCTGTCCACAGAAGGTCAATGCTACCACAGACACACCTTTAGAAAAACCTTTATATGGTTCTGTACTTAGCATTTAGCCTCTGGCACTAGTCAACTATATTATCTTTCAATATTATATTATCCATGTGTGTGTGTGTGTGTGTGTGTGTGCGTGTGTGCGTGCGTGCATGGAAGATAGTTCTGTCATCAGCCATCAGCCATGGAGGACGGCACCTGTCTGTCTTCAAGGCACCACTGGCAGGTTAGGATTTAAAAGCCCAGTCTGTCCCACAGCACAGCTAGCCAAAGTATCCCTACATTTGACAGAGAGGCCTCCCCATATGTGTTAAATGATCCAGTGAAAGATCTGTGTTGTGATGTGGTGTCATGTGTTGTGTGGGACAACATACAGTGGGGAGAACAAGTATTTGATACACTGCCGATGTTGCAGGTTTTCCTACTTACAAAGCATGTAGAGGTCTGTAATTTTTATCATAGGTACACTTCAACTGTGAGAGACGGAATCTAAAACAAAAATCGAGAAAATCACATTGTACGATTTTTAAGTAATTAATTAGCATTTTATTGCATGACATATATATTTGATACATCAGAAAAGCAGAACTTAATATTTGGTACAGAAACCTTTGTTTGCAATTACAGAGATCATACGTTTCCTGTAGGTCTTGACCAGGTTTGCACACACTGCAGCAGGGATTTTGGCCCACTCCTCCATACAGACCTTCTCCAGATCCTTCAGGTTTCGGGGCTGTCGCGGGGCAATACGGACTTTCAGCTCCCTCCAAAGATTTTCTATTGGGTTCAGGTCTGGAGACTGGCTAGGCCACTCCAGGACCTTTAGATGCTTCTTACGGAACCACTCCTTAGTTGCCCTGTCTGTGTGATTCGGGTCGTTGTCATGCTGGAAGACCCAGCCACGACCCATCTTCAATGCTCTTACTGAGGGAAGGAGGTTGTTGGCCAAGATCTCGCAATACATGGCCCCATCCATCCTCCCCTCAATACGGTGCAGAAAAGCATCCCCAAAGAATGATGTTTCCACCTCCATGCTTCACGGTTGGGATGGTGTTCTTGGGGTTGTACTCATCCTTCTTCTTCCTCCAAACACAGCGAGTGGAGTTTAGACCAAAAAGCTCTATTTTTGTCTCATCAGACCACATGACCTTCTCCCATTCCTCCTCTGGATCATCCAGATGGTCATTGGCAAACTTCAGATGTGCCTGGACATGCGCTGGCTTGAGCAGGGGGACCTTGCGTGCGCTGCAGGATTTTAATCCATGACGGCATAGTGTGTTACTAATGGTTTTCTTTGAGACTGTGGTCCCAGCTCTCTTCAGGTCATTGACCAGGTCCTGCCGTGTAGTTCTGGGCTGATCCCTCATCTTCCTCTTGATCATTGATGCCCCACGAGGTGAGATCTTGCATGGAGCCCCAGACCGAGGGTGATTGACCGTCATCTTGAACTTCTTCCATTTTCTAATAATTGCGCCAACAGTTGTTGCCTTCTCACCAAGCTGCTTGCCTATTGTCCTGTAGCCCATCCCAGCCTTGTGCAGGTCTACAATTTTATCCCTGATGTCCTTACACAGCTCTCTGGTCTTGGCCATTGTGGAGAGGTTGGAGTCTGTTTGATTGAGTGTGTGGACAGGTGTCTTTTATACAGGTAATGAGTTCAAACAGGTGCAGTTAATACAGGTAATGAGTGGAGAACAGGAGGGCTTCTTAAAGAAAAATTAACAGGTCTGTGAGAGCCGTAATTCTTACTGGTTGGTAGGTGATCAAATACTTATGTCATGCAATAAAATGCAAATTAATTACTTAAAAATCATACAATATGATTTTCTCGATTTTTGTTTTAGATTCCGTCTCTCACAGTTGAAATGTACCTATGATCAAAATTACAGACCTCTACATGCTTTGTAAGTAGGAAAACCTGCAAAATCGGCAGTGTATCAAATACTTGTTCTCCCCACTGTACGTATTATTTATTAAGTACAGTATGTTAAAAAGCAGCTTTTCTGTGTAGGAATGGTGTGGGCGTATACCGGTCAATAAAAATATTAATGCGAGTAGACTGCTGATTGGCCAGTTGATCCTCCTCAGGATGATGACATCATCCTCTATGAGGAAATAGCAACCATTTTTTAAATGGTCTGTTTGAGATACAAATTTGAGGTGCGGGATTTGTAAGTGTTTTTTTCTCAAATGTATGCTTTGACCACAAGTACAAGTATAGGAGTCAACAACATTATTTGGGTATGAGTTATCAGAATATTAACTTTTAAAAGTGAGATTTCCACTGGACAGTTACTTTAAGATCGGACAGTGTGGCATTCAATGCCAGATGTACAATGTACTAGGTGATTAATCTTCTGCAGTACCATTACTTCCCTGACCACCCTCCTAGCTTAGCTGTATTGTCTGAATGACCTACATCCTCACAGAGAGTTTTCAATAGAAACGTTTGGTGAGAGGTTCATGTTCTTTGGCGGATGTCTGAGTCATTTGTTTGGACAGCCTTGACTGTTAAATCGCCTTACCAAGCTTGTGAGTCAACAAATTAAACACCATTATGTGCTAATATCTGCTAGCTTTGCTAGCTCTGGACTAGGTTTGCACTGATACCTCACTTTTCTCAGTAGGCCCGATGGAGGTGTTTTGGAAAAGTGTTAATTCAGGACGTGGATGGGGAAAATATTGAGACCAATTACATTTACATAAAATAGAGGCCTTAAAAGTGTATTAGTTTAGATTTAACACAGAAAAGGAAAGTAATTGTGTTACTATTCTGTTTAAATTGTGTTAAATTGTGTTTAAAAAAAAACTGCTGAAATTGAATTAGCATTATAAAAAAATCGGTCAATCCACCGCATCCGCCTATGTCACACTTCCGCATCTGCGGTGAAAGTTGACAGAGCTAGAGCGGTGTTTGTCAGACCATGAGACATCCCGAAAATCAGTCTTCTCACAAAATTGTAGAGTCCAAATGGTTTGGCCTACATACTATCATGACCCCTCTGTGGAAAGATGAGACTCTCACGAACACGATGGTGTCCATTTTGCTCTACGACCCCCACAAGCGCCTTGGGACTTGTCTGATGTCAGTACAGCCGATCTGCCAACTTCTGTCTGTAGCATCCGAACAGTTTGGCTACACACTAAAATGACCCCTCTGTGGAAAGTGCCAGAGACTGTTTATTGCCAAAAATAAAGGGTTAAATACATGTAAAAAAATAAATAAACTAATGTATCCTGACCTATCTGACCCATATCTCTCAGATATAGGACAAATACTTCAGAACAAACTTCCTTTTGATTTATTTTTGGGACTATTTGTTGTTCCATGTTGTTACGTGTGACATGTTTTTCTTTCTCCCAACCTTCCTTTGTAGTGTGTGTGTGTGTGTTTGTGGTTCAGAGTGGTTGTTCTGTTTGTGTTCTGGTTATTACAGGTGTACTGAGTTGCGGCTGACGATGGTGGGATTGGCTTCGGTCCGGAGTCCTGGCAGCTGTGGTTGAGTGACTGATTGACTAGAGTATATAAACTGTTTGCCGTGTGAGCTCAAGAGAGAGAGGGGGCACTTTTTGTTTGGCTGAGGATTTGGTTATTGGTTGTTTTGATTTATCTTTGTTTGTGTTCCAGCCTGTCCTCCTGCTGTATTCCACCCTACCTGGGTCCTGGAGAAGGAAAAGGTAGTTCTGCCCATGGGTGTACATTCACACGTAGATAATCCACTGTTTTACACACTAGGTTAGCCGGGTGGGTGTCACCCCTGTATTTGTGGTAACAGGTAGGAAAGCGGGTTAAGGCTTAGAGTGTGTTAGGAAGGATTAGGTGTGTAGAAGAGGAGGGACCTTTTGTTTATTTTAATTACTTGGACCCCGTTTCCCCAAAAAAATGTAGTACCTTACTAAACGTCCCCAGAGGGCTAACATTGAGTTCTGGTTGTTGTGTCTGGTTATTTTAGTTAGTTACACCCCACATTTCTTCCCCATCCATCTAGTTTACATTGTGTGCGCAGGCACAGGCATTTACGTCTCCTCCTCAGACGAGCTACACCCGAGGGGAGAACGTAACATGGGGGCTCGTCCGGGATCTTTGATCCAGCTTGTGCCCGCACACTTTGGTAGTAGATGTGGATTGTGTGGTTGTTGTGTTGGGTGTAGTGTTTAGTTCTGTGTTGGATGTTGTAGTTAGGTGGTGGATTTAGAAAATGGCCACCTTTAACCTGAAGTTTTTTCTGGATAACCCTACGTGGGAGGGTTTTGAGAATTGTAGGAGAGTGGATTTAGAGACTTTGGCAGACCATTTTGATATCTCCGTGCCAAGGGGTTTTGTTAAGGCGGAGGAAGGGCATTGGTGTTAGCGGCGCTGATTGAACAGCAGGTGTTGGTTTTGCCTCGGCCTGCGGTGGGAGAGGTGGTGGATGCTCCGGGTACCCCGTATAGGCCCGACGATGAGGTCGAGTATAAGGCCCCGACCACCTTGCCTCGATTTGACCCTCTCTCTCCTATGCCTACGGCAGTACACTTGCAGCTGGAGGCAGAAGAGAGAGCACAAATCCGAAAGGATGAGCTACATCTCAAGTTGGAGATGCGCCGACTGGAGTTGGAAGGAGAAAGGGACATTAAGATAAGGCAGATGGACTTTGAAATGTTCAAATTGGAATTAGAGGCAGAGACGGCGAGGCTGGCCGCTGTCCCTGCCGTTCCCACTAGTGTGTTTTCCACCCCAGGATCTGCCTCTACCTTTGACATTAGCCGGCATATTGCTTTAGTTCCACAATTCCGTGAGTCTGAGGTTGACTCTTACTTTTGTGCATTCGAACACATAGCAGTGGCTTTGAATTGGCCTAGGGATGTGTGGCCGCTGTTACTTCAGTGTAAATTGTCAGGTAAAGTGCAGGATGTGATGGGTACTCTCTCTCTCGCTGATAGTCTTAATTACGACATAGTTAAGGCTACTGTGCTCCGTGGGTATGAGCTTGTGCCGGAGGCTTATAGACAAAAGTTTAGAAAGCACTCCAAATCCTCTCTAAAAACGTTTGTTGAATTCGCTAGAGAGAAGGAGTCTCTCTTTGACAAATGGTGCTCAGCAAGTAAAATCAATGACTTTGAAGGTCCTCATGAATTAATGTTACTGGAAGAATTTAAAAACAGCCTCCCAGAGCGGTTGGTTGCATACATTAATGAACAGAAAGTGTTAAAGTTATCTGAAGCCGCGGTGCTTGCAGATTAATTTGTGTTAACACATAAAACTGTGTTTCCTACACACCGTAGTGAGAATAGACCGGTTGTATCCTCTCCTGTCTACAATTCCCACCGTTACTCAAGAAGTACACGGCTGACTCCAAAGGAGGAACACGCGTGTTTTTACTGTCATAAAGTCGGACACGTAATTTCGAAATGTATGTCTTTAAAACGCAAGTCAACACCTTCAACCCCTAAACACCATAAAAGTATGGGTTTGATTAAGATAACCACTAAGAGCTCTGTAAAGGAGAGTCCTGGGGTTGTACTAAGTTGTCCCGATCCAACATACAACCCATTCATATTTAAAGGCTTTGTTTCACTGACAGGTGATTCTGGAGAACAAAAGCCAGTTTTGATATTGAGAGATACTGGTGTGGCTCAGTCTGTAATTCTCTCGAGTGTTCTGCCCTGGTCAGAGGGGTCTTATTGTGGCTCTAGTGTATTATTAAGGGGGATCGAAATGGGTTGTGTGCCTGTTCCGTTACATACTGTCCATTTGTCTTCTGATCTAGTGAGTGGATGTTTCAGAATTGGTGTGCAGTCCGAGCTTCCCGTAAATGGGGTTGCTCTAATCATGGGTAACGATCTAGCAGGAGGCAAATTTGTGCCTGTGTTAGAAGTACTAGACAAGCCTGATGCTCAGTCAAGTGCTGATGTTTTGGCCACTATGTTTCCTGAAGCATTTCCAGCGTGTGCCATTACGCGTGCGCAGTCGCGTCGCTTAGGTACCATGGTAGACTTAGCTGACTCTGTGCTTGCACCTATGTTGAATGGGGAAGATATCCAGTGTTCTACTCCTGTGTTCCCTGTGAGTTCTGATTATGACGATGGTAATAAAGACAAGACAATGGCTTCCTCGGTGGACTGTTTAAGGTTACAGTTACTCGGGAGAAGCTAATAGCTGGCCAGAAAGAGGCTGTGGGCTTGGCCAAATGTTTTTCCTCCATGTTACCTTTGAGTGAGGCAAAAAGGAAAGGTGTGACGTCTTTTGATGAGAAAATGGACTCCCCGTGCTGACCTAGAAAATGATTGGAGTTCCGTTTTCCAGATTGTAGTTCCTGCCACGTTTCAGACGAAGGTGTTGTCCCTAGCTCATGATATTCCCTGGTCTGGTCATCTAGGGGTGACTAAAACCTACGATCGAATCCTCCGTCATTTCTTCTGGCCGGGAATGAAACATGATGTGGCTCGTTATTGCCGTACCTGTACTACATGCCAAGTGGTGGGGAAGCCTAACCAGGTCATTTCCCCGGCTCCTCTCTGCCCAATTCTGGTCATGGGAGAGCCGTTTGAGAAAGTAATAATCGATTGTGTTGGTCCATTACCCAGGACTAAGTCGGGTAATCAATTCTTGTTAACGATAATGTGCACTGCTACAAGGTACCCAGAGGCGATTCTTATGCGTAAAATCACTAGTAAGGCAATCGTGAAGGTGCTGATTAAGTATTTCTCTACCTTTTGGATTTTCAAAAATCATATAGACGGATCAAGGCACGAATTTTACATCGAGATTGTTTGGAAGTGTGTTGAAGTCCTTGTCAGTGTCCCATCAGATGTCTAGCGCTTACCACCCGGAGAGTGAATCTGTTGTTCAATGTGTTTGTATGGGCTAATGGCAGTAAGGCGCAAAATAATTTTTCATCAAATACTTTTTTATACTTCAAGGGGTGTCACGTCTACTCCCGCTCCGGCGCTCGACGGCGCCGGTTTACTAACCACCGGTCCTGGCAACCCATCATGACACACACCTGGCAACCCTCATTACGCACACCTGCGCCTCATCATGACGCACACCTGGAATTCATCACTACCCTGATTACTTCCCCTTTATCTAACACTCGCCAGCATCACTCTTCAGGCAGTATTGGTTAATTTTTTATGTCCAGACGAGTCTCTTTTTGTAACACGCCATGTTCGTTATTATTAAACTCACCATCTGCACCTGCTTCCTGACTACCTGCGTCTACGTTACAAGGGGTCTTAAAATTCAAAATAGTTTTGACCTCCTCTCGGCTTAGACTCTTATGGGTTAAATGAAATATTCTGGAGTTTTAATCAGTGGACCTGTGAGACTTCTAATACCGCCCATACATTCTTTCCAAAAATTTGAAAATTGGACCAGAAAATGTGTGGAGTAGCATGAGGGTTCTTGGTCTTCTGGGACTTGATGCACCAGAGTTGAATGTCATTCAGTCTGTCTCACCAGGGCCCAGTTTCCCAAAAGCATTTTAAGGCTAAGTTCATCGTTAGAAACTTTGTAGGAGCATCGTTAACGTTGCACTTAAAAATGCTTTAAATCTAACGCTGGCCTCAGACCACTCGTAGAACAGCTAAGTGCGTTATTAGATGCTTTTTTGCCCTCCTCCATCACTTTACACACAGATCTCCGCTAAACATAGAATTACATAGTTTATTTGTCTCTTTTAGACCGCCGATAACTTCAGAACAAAGGTGGGTAAGTCTCTAGTGGCGTCTGTTCTTGCAGCGACACGGTCATTTGTGCTATTTTTTTTTTGTTGCTGTTGTTGTTTAAAGTTGCGATCTACCTCAACCAATCAAGTTTTTAGTGGTATTAAATCAGATACTTAATAATGAGGTAAATAGCAGTACTTTGGCTGTTAGTTTTAATCCGTTATTTTGTGAAACGCAGCAAACAAGCTGTCAACCTAACCCTCAATGGATACAGCGAGCCGCAACCGCGGATATCACACACAAGAGATGTCCTGCTTAATATCCGCCCATTTGCTGCAAGTCTACACTGCAATGGAATACCACCATTAATAAAATCAACATGTTCCCAAGAAAAGGCAGTAGAGCGTGGCAGTAGAGGAGGAATTCGGAATCGGATTAAAAAACAGCCCTTCAGAACACCTCTCCATCTATTATGCATGGCAATGTACAAAGCATAAGCAATAAGACTGATGAGCTACGGGCTTGTACCCAATACCTCTCAGAGCACCAACAATCCTGCTTGATCTGTCTATCTGAGACCTGGCTTACGGAACCAGATCCGGACTCCGTTGTGGAGCTGCATGGCTACACAATTGTTAGAATGGACCGAAACATCATCTCTGGTAAGAGAAATGGTGGTGGAGTTTGTGCATTCATCAACGAGAAATATTGCAATCCTGCCCATATTACAACTAAGCACAAGGTCTCTACTAAAGACATTGAACTCCTTGCTCTTAACCTATGGCCATACTACCTGCCACTGGAAATAAATCAGGTCTGATAAAATTATTGTTTACATAGCTCCCTCCGCTGACACCCAAATAGCTGCCGACTTGATTCATGACCTTGTATCCCAGGCTGAGACAGTCACCTGAAGCAGTAAAGCTAATCATGGGAGACTTTAACATTTGCAATTCATCTGAACATTTACCATCATATCAGCAATATGTTACATGTCATACCCAAAATGAAACCTGTCTGGACCTCTGTTATGGTAACATCCCAGGTGCGTATTTTTCCAAGGCACTACCCAATCTTGGGGGTTTGGATCATAACATGGTTCAGCTCATCCCAGTCTACAAAGCGCGTCAGCAGCGAGAGAAGGCTAAAAAAGTGAAGATTAAAAACTGAACCATGCTACTGAAGCCCTCCAGGACTGTTTTGAGTCCACTGACTGGGCGGCCCTGATGGACAGCGCCGATGACCTGGAAGAGGCAGCGGATACCGTCTCTGAGTACATCCGTTTCTGTGAGGAAAGTCAACATCTTCCCCAATAATAAACTGTTGGTAACTCGGGAATTAAAATAGCTCCTCAACCAGAAAAAAATTGTATTTTAGATCAGGTGGCAGTAAAGAGGAATGGAAAAAATATTCAGCGGTAACTCAAAAGCAAAATTAAGGAGTGCAAGGCAGCATACAAAGACAAATTAGAAAACCTTTTCAACGACAAGGACAGTAGGAAAGCCTGGCAAGGGCTACAAACCATCATAGCCTACAAAACAAAGAGACATTGTATGACCGTCGAATGACCTCGCTTTTACAAATGATTTGAACAGTTTCTCATAGTTAAAAACTGTGTGGGTTCGTTTGTGTACAGTATCGGTTCACAAGGAAACTATTAATCCACTTGATCTGTAGAGTTTTGACACCCAAATTCACCAGCTTATCCACCAGTAGGTGGGGTTGGATGGTGTTAAATAAGCTACTGAAGTCAATGAATATAATTTTCACTGGGCTATTTGCCTTTTCTATATGTTCGTAGATATTGTTCAGCATGACCAGTAACGCATCTTCAACACCCCTGGAGGCACGGTAGGTGAATTGATTTGAGTCTAATTGGGATGAGAGACCAGATAATTTGTTTTTGAATAATTTTTTCAAAACATTTCATAGGTACATGAAAGGGCTACAGGGCGTAAATCGTTATTTTCTTTTGGCCTATTGTTTTTATGCATTGGGTCAATCAGTGACTTCTTCCATAAGTCTGGAATTATCCCACTGTTCAGTGACAGCTGGAACAGCTTCTGGAACGGTAATGCGAGCTGGTCTGTGCATGCCTGAAGTGCCTTGCTGCTGACGCCGTCTGGACCATATGATTTTCATGGGTTGACACGTTGAAAGTATTGCTTGACGTCATTCACAGAGATCTGTATATTATTAACAGCTGGTATGCTGTCTATATTGTCCAAGGCCACTTTCTGCTGCGATGTAAAATCACATGTGTCAAACCTGCAAAAGCATATTGTCAAGGTAGATGTAGGTGGGTGTGGTGGTGGAATCAGGCGCAGGACGCAGAACGTTAGTCCAACAGACTTTAGTAGATGCACACAAAAACAATCACGAATAAATGCCCTGAGGCGAAAACTCCGCACGTAGGCGAAAATCACGGGCGCACTAACAGGTGCGACAAAACACTCCAAACAATGTGGAGAAATAGCTCAACCGAGCAAACAGTAGAATAACAGCCTACCGGCACGACAGTAAAACAATAACACACAACACTAGACAAACACAACGAGAACTTATAGGAAACTAATTACACTAAACGATAACAGGTGTAACAACAATCAGACAAAAGCAAACGAACATAGAAACATGCAACGGTGGCAGCTAGTATTCCGGAGACGACGAACGCCGAAGCCTGCCCGAGCAAGGAAGAGAGGCAGCCTCGGCCGAAACCGTGACACATATCGCAGTTGTAAATGAGAACTTGTTCTCAACTGGCTTACCTGGTTAAATAAAGGTGAAATAAAATAAAAATAAAAATATGACACCGCTTTTGTGGGTTTCCTCCACCCAGACCAAGCTCTCTTCAAGATTTTGACAGAAAAACAGCAAATTTTGTGAAATAAACGTTAAGAAAGCAAAAGAGATGGAAATTCATTTCAGAAGGAACTAAACTCCACTAACCCCTATGAAGATCAATGGGGAAATCAGTCGATACCACATAAGTACCTGGGAATCGAAATTCAATGACTGTGCATTTGCAAAGATAAAGAATTGCAAAAGATAATGTTTTTTTAATGCAAACTGAAATATTTTAATGTCGACCACCAAATCTTAAACATTTTCTATAAATCTGCCCTGCAGAGTGTGCTGTCCTTTGGTCTGATGCGTGTTCGGAAACATGTGAGTGCAAGACCAAGTCTAGCTTTAGCGCTTGATTAAGACGGCGGGAAGGAAAATTGGTATATATCAAGAATCAGCCACCAACCTGTACACAAAACTCATCCTCCTAAAACTTGAAAGCATTTTACAGGACAGTACACATCCCCTTCACTCAAGATATAGTCACAGCAGCAGCCGGACAAGGGGAAAGAGACTTCTTAAAATATAATTTAAACAGATAGATATGGGGACTCTTTTATTCCAACAGCTATTAGGCTTTATAATAGATAGTCTGTTGGTCGCTCAAGTATACAGCATATTGCACTTTCACTTTAAATGTGTAGCTATAGCACTTTGAATGAATTACTTTGTGTATACATTTTACATTTTAGTCATTTAGCAGACACTCTTATCCAGAGCGACTTACATGAGCAATTAGGGTTAAGTGCCTTGCTTAAGGGCACATCGACAGATTTTTCACCTAGTCGGCTAAGGGATTAGAACCAGCGACCTTTCGGTTACTGGCACAACGCTCTTACCCACTAACCTACCTGCCGCCCCGTGTAGTTTGTGTTATGTTTAATGAACTGTCTATAAGCACAAGTCCAAATGAATTTCCCCCTAGTGGGATAATAAAGTTGGCCTCCTGAGTGGCGCAGCGGTCTAAGGCACTGCAGTGCTAGAGGCGTCACTACAGACCTGGGTTCGATCCCGGGCTGTATCACCATCGGCCGTGATCGGGAGTCCCATAGGGCGGCACACAATTGGCCCAGCGTCGTCCGGGTTAGGAGAGGGTTTGGCCGGGGGGGCTTACTTGGCTCATCGCGCTCTAGCGACTCCTTGTGGCGGGCCGGGCGACTGAAGGCTGACCTCGGTCGTCAGTTGAACGGTGTTTCCTCCGACACATTGATACGGCTGGCTTCCGGGTTAAGCGGACGGGTTTTAAGAAGCGAGGGTTGGCGTGTCATGTTTCTGAGGACACATTACCTGACCTTCGCCTTCGTAGCCCATTGGGGAGTTGCAGCGATGAGACAAGATCGAAAAAGGGGTGTGATTGACGGTTGCAGTAAAGAAATTATGCTGACCTTCTAGGCAGAGTTGCAAAGAAAAAGCCATATCTCAGACTGCCCATCTTAATCTTTTCTTTTTATTGGCCAGTCTGAGATATGTTTTTTTCTTTGCAACTCTGCCTAGAAGGTCAGCATCCCGAAGTCGCCTCTTCACTGTTGACGTTGAGACTGGTGTTTTGCGGGTACTATTTAATGAAGCTGCCAGTTGAGGACCTGTGAGGCATCTGTTTCTCAAACTAGACACTCTAATGTATTTTTCCTCTTGCTCAGTTGTGCACCGGGGCCTCCCACTCCTCTTTCTATTCTGGTTAGAGCCAGTGTGCGCTGTTCTGTGAAGGGAGTAGTACACAGCATTGTACAAGATCTTTAGTTTCTTGGCAATTATTTGCATGGAATAGCCTTCATTTCTCAGAACAAGAATAAACTGACGAGTTTCAGATGAAAGTTATTTGTTTCTGCCCCCCCAATTATTTTTTTTTTTTTATGTTTCTGGCCATTTTGAGCCTGTAATCGAATCCACAATTGCTGATGCTCCCGATACTCAACTAATCTCAAGAAGGCCAGTTTTATTGCTTTTTTAATCAGCACAACAGTTTTCAGCTATGCTAACATAATTGCAAAATAGTGTTCTAATGTTCAATTAGCCTTTTAAAATGATAAACTTGGATTAGCAAACACAACGTGCCATTGGAACGTTGGACATTGGAACATTGCTGATAATGGGCCTCTGTACGCCTATGTAGATATTCCATAAAAAAATCACCCGTTTCCAGCTACAATAGCCATTTACAACATTAACAATGTCTACACTGTATTTCTGATCAATTTCATGTTATTTTAATGGAAAAAAAATTGCTTTTCATTGTCCTGTTGAAAAACAAATGATTTTCCCACTAAGCCCAAACCAGATGGGATGGCGTATCGCTGCAGAATGCTGTGGTAGCCATGCTGGTTAAGTGTGCCTTGAATTCTAAATCAATCACAGACTGTGTCACCAGCAAAGCACCCCCACACCAAAACACCTCCTCCATGCTTTACGGTGGGAAATACACATGCGGAGATCATCCGTTCACCCACACCGCGTCTCACAAAGACACGGCGGTTTGAACCAAAAATCTCCAATTTGGACTCCAGACCAAAGGACAAATTTCCACCGTTTTAATGTCCATTGCTCGTGTTTCTTGGCCCAAGCAAGTCTCTTCTTATTATTGGTGTCCTTTAGTAGTGGTTTCTTTGCAGCAATTGGACCATGAAGGCCTGATTCACACAGTCTCCTCTGAACAGTTAATGTTGAGATGTGTCTGTTACTGGAACTCTGTGAAGCATTTAATTGGGCTGCAATTTCTGAGGCTGGTAACTCTAATGAACTTATCCTCTGCAGCAGACGTAACTCTGGGTCTTCCATTCCTGTGGCGGTCCTCATGAGAGCCAGTT
Source organism: Coregonus clupeaformis (assembly GCF_020615455.1). NCBI lineage: Eukaryota > Metazoa > Chordata > Actinopteri > Salmoniformes > Salmonidae > Coregonus > Coregonus clupeaformis. The sequence goes on from NC_059192.1 coordinate 55,625,310, forward strand.
TCATCATAGCACTTGATTGTTTCTGCGACTTTAAGAAACTTTCAAAGTTCTGTAAATGTTCCGTATTGACTGACCTTCATGTCTTAAAGATGATGGACTGTTGTTTCTCTTTGCTTATTTGAGCTGTTCTTGCCATAATATGGACTTGGTCTTTTACCAAATAGGGCTATCTTCTGTATACCACCCCTACCTTGTCACAACACAACTGATTGGCTCAAACGCATTTAAGAAGGAAAGAAATTACACAAATTAACTTTTAAGAAGGCACACCTGTTCATTTAAATGCATTCCAGGTGACTACCTCATGAAGCTGGTTGAGAGAATGCCAAGAGTGTGTAAAGCTGACATCAAGGCAAAGGGTGGCTATTTGAAAAATCTCAAATCTCAAATATATTTTGATTTGTTTAACACTTTTTTGGTTACTACATGATTCCATATGTGTTATTTCATAGTTGTGATGTCTTCACTATTATTCTACAATGTAGAAAATAGTAAAAATAAAGAAAAACCCTTGAATGAGTAGGTGTTCTAAAACATTTGACAGGTAGTGTATATATAGTACATATATAATATATACTGTATATATAATATATACTGTATATATTTCCTTTAGTCTTTATGCTGCCTCCTGGGCCCAGGGGCTTCAGCCCCGGTAAACCCCTGCATTAATCCAGCCCTTCTTAACGCCCAATCACTCTCTACCTCTTACACAGGTTTTGATGGTCAGACTAAGACACCCACATCTTGGGCTGTAGCGGTCAATTTTGTCAGCTGGTGATTTTCAAGCCAATAACTGTCGGGTCACAGTAATTGACCGTTAATGAACAAAAACACATTTAGCATCTCCTGGCTTCCATGCGTAGCCTACAAGCCACTGTTACAGACCTTTGGAACATCTACAAGTCCAATAAATCCATGTAATATAGCCTACACCATCACGGTAAATCTATTATTTATTTTAGACAGGTCTAAAGAAACATGATATGAAGAAAATGTAGTCTATTTCAGAAGAACAGAATAGCATACTCTGAGTTGTCCTTATGTTAGGCCCTGATCTGGCTATGCTATATGGCTGTGGGCTAAACTAGTTCATTTAGCAGACAAGATTTGCTTAGGATTCCATGGCATTATTTTATAGTATGAAGAATACAATTGAACATAGCTGAATGAAATAGAAAGGATGTGGCTATTCTGTGTTGAGTGGTTAACAAAGAAACAGGTCCTCCTATATGCTTAATTTATAGTTTTTTATGCAACTTTAGTTGTGATACAGAAGTTGGGCTATTTGATTTTTAATACATTCTAAAGCTGCATGATGCGATTCTAATGATGAAAGGCATGAGCTCTGCTTTTTTTCAGGCTGCACACACTTCATCAGTCTCTCGTTCACAATTTGACAAGCACATGATAATGCCTCGATTTTCCCGGTGGCATCTCCTTTGTGTGGCTATAATGCCCCCTAAAAAAATCCATGCCTTTTGCGACCAGTGGCCATTGTGCCCTTGGGCTGAATATAATAATTATAATTCCCTTCTCCCGGCTGCGTGCTCCAAAGCACCTCTCACTCATAAGGCTCTCTCAGATAGCTCAATTCTTATTAGCCAATGCCCATCACGTGATCGAGTCTTTCTCACAGGCTACAAGTGAAAACAGATACATCGGGGACACAACTGCGCGCGTCCTTATCCAATTCCGAGGCGCATATTGAAGATATTTGAAAAACTGTCCACATTTACTTTTCATCAGCCAACAAGATGAGTAGGCAATCTACTATTCCCAATAGCACAAACATTGACCTTTTCTGTGCGAGAAATAAATATTCCAAACATAGTCTGGGACAGTTGTGGGATGCGATAGATCCCAGATTAATACAACCACTAGCATCCCCCAAAAAAATTTAAGCATTGAGGCTGACGCAACAAATCAGAACATTTAGCTTAAAATGTTGATAAACTATTATGCTATTTCTTCACATTATAAGCGCAGCAATGTGCACACGGCAGTAGCCTATAAGCACTAATGTTCCAAAATGCAATCAATTAGCGGGAAAACACTGTTCTTAAAAGTGACCACAAATGTGATTATGCATGTAATGCTTTTATTATAAAGGTGCATTTTTATGGTGAAAATGATCTTCCCCAAACTTGAAACTCACGTGCTGCGTATGTATGCCAGTTAGGCTCTACATCCGTTGTAAGGTGAATTAATGTGCTTCATTTTAAGAAGTTATTTGGCCACTTTAGTTTTGATACAAAGCTTATCAAAACTGTAGGTCTATAGGCTAGGCTACATGAGGTGTGCAACTATGATTAGAAAAAGTCACAAAAAAAAGCATGCCCTGTTTCTTGCCTTACTGCACACAAGCTGGGAATAATTCACAAGTGATAATATATAATTTACAAGTGATAGGCTAATATTGTTACACATCAGACTATTGTTGATTTAATCTTTACATATACTAAGTAATATATGTGTGAAATTTGTTTTGATTTAGAATGGACCATTATCATGCACCTGTCTCAAAACAGGGGCAGGGGGGGGAAATAAATGTCATCTATGCACTTAAATTGCGAATGGAGGACGCTTTTCCTTTGGTTCATTTTCATGCCAGCCAGGTAGGCTATACTCCTGTTGTAAAGAGAAGCAATGTGCTTAATATTAGGAAAGTTGAGAAGTAAATATAGTAGGTCTAGCCTATAGAAAGCTGATGGGATCCTCCTCTTTTTAATAGAGGCCATCACCCTGTTTTCTCACGCTATTGCATAGCCTACAGAAATGTTGCACAACATGAGCTCATGGGCTCTCATGAAGTGTTTGATTACATTGACGATTATATTTGCATTGATGTCAGAGTGATTAGAGGGACAATAGAGTGCTGAGTATCAGGCAGTTAGCAAGTTTGGTAGGCTACTAATGACCATCTGCAGCATCAGAGCTTGGAGAAGCCTAATTACCGTGACTAAACGGTCACATGGAATTTGACTGCCGTCATTACTCATGACCACCGGTGTGGTGGTAATACAATCACCGTAACAGCCCTACCCACATCCCCAGCTTGCCAGCTTGCCTGGCACCCAAGTTGCTTCAAATCAAACTGGAACATTTCTCAACTCCTTCAATTTGGACCTACCTCCTCCACCCCACAACTCACTGTACTTCACTTTTGAGCGAAGGTTTCTGTTGTTAAAACCAAATAATGCTGTGAACTCTCTGTCTGGTAGGGTTTTGAACAGCTCTGCCTCCCTGACAACCTCCACAAGACTTTGATGCCACTAGACTTTGATACCTCCAACTCAGCGTCTGTGGTGTTTATCAAGTCCTCGAGGACATCGATGGACTTGCTAAGCCTGTCTGCTGCTTGCTTAGTCATGTTTGGACCCAGGCCCTTCAAAAATGACTTTAAGAAGTTGAGTTGTTCCAGGTGTAAGTCAAGGGGGATATTCTTTCCCTTCCTATTCCATAACCTGTTCCAGGTAAGACTGTGCCAACCGAGAGGAAAGAGTGGCATTAACTTACAAAGTCAGTAGAAGAGTACTTTAGGCATATTAGCTATGGCCATAGGCCTTGTAGAACAACTGGGCTACAGATAATATAACTGATAGATTTATTGACAGGAAAAAAAAAACTTCACACAGCCATTGAAGAGTGGGACAACATTCCACAGGCCACAATCAACAGCCTGATTAACTCTATGCAGAGGAGATGTGTCACGCTGCATGAGGCAAATGGTGGTCACACCAGATACTGACTGGTTTTCTGATCCATGCCCCTACCTTTTTTAAAGGTATCTGTGACCAACAGATACATACCTGTATTCCCAGTCATGTGAAATCCATAGATTAGGGCCTAATGAATTTATTTCAATTGACTGATTTCCTTTTATGAAGAACTGTTACTCAGTAAAATCTTTGAAATTGTTGCATGTTGCGTTTATATTTTTGTTCAGTATATTTACAAAACAGATGAGAAAGATAGCTGTTCATTCAGGCCTGTCACAGATTCTGCCGAGGCTGCCCCTCCTCCTTGCTCGGGCAGGTTTCGTCGTTCGTCGTCACCGGAGTACTAGCTGCTGCCGATCTATGTTATATGTTTCTATGTTCTACCTGTTGTCAGATTGTTTCACACCTGTTGCCCATCTTGTAATTACTCCGCCCCTATTTAACCCTGTGGCTCCCATTGTGTTCTGTGCGTGTTTGTTGTTTGTTCGCTGATGTCGTTGGTGAGCGGGTTTATTCCTCCCTGCGTGGAGGCTTCTTGTTTCTTTACGTGTATTAGTAAAGATACGTTTTTCATTGAGTTCTGTGTCCTGCGCCTGACTTCAGTCAACCGCATACACTGACATCGTGACAGAAACACACACCACGATGGAGTCAGCAGGAACGACTGGATCTACGAAGACGATGGAAGAACGAGTCCAACGTCAAGGGACAATGATCCAGAATCTCTGTGCTACGATGGAACGAGTGTTCCAGATGATGGAGCAAATAGAGAGAGGTGGTATCCCTTCACCATGCCCAACCACACCACCACCTGCTACACTGGCTAGCACTTCGCCACCTGGGTCCAGGGGAATTCGGCTCTCGCTCCCGAGGGCATATGACGGTACACCTGCCGGGTGCCAGGGATTTCTCCTCCAGGTAGAGCTTTACCTGGCCACCATTCACCCGGCGCCCTCGGGATACGAGAGCGTGTCCGCCCTCATCTCCTGTCTATCAGGGAAGGCGCTTGAGTGGGCTAACGCCTAGTGGGGGAATATAGACTCGAGAACTGTCCGCTACGTGGATTTCACCCGCCGCTTCCGGGCGGTATTCGATCATCCACCGGAGGGGAGTATGGCGGAAGAACGGCTGGTCCACCTACGACAGGAGATGAGGAGCGCGCAGGATTTTGCGCTGGAGTTTAAGACTTTAGCAGCCAGCGCGGGATGGAATGAGCGGGCCCTTATCGACCACTACCGTTGCAGCTTAAGAGAGGACGTCCGTCGGGAACTGGCCTGCAGGGACACCAATTTCAACCTGGACCAACTGGTGGACATGTCCATCCGGTTGGATAACCTGTTGGCAGCCCGCGGACGTTCTGATGGGGGTCTGTCCATTCCATCCCCCAGCACCTCTGAGCATACCCCCATGGAGCTCGGAGGTGCTGCAGGTAGGGAGACTGGGAGAGAGACTGTCCCCTGCAAAGTGTGGCCGCAGAGGACACACTGCTGGTCGGTGCAGGGGAGGGTTCTCAGGAGGTCGAGGCAGCAGGCAGAGCACTGGTCGACCGTCTCAGGTGAGTAGGCACCCGACTAACCCAGAGTTCCCTGTTGCTAATATGTGTATTGACATTATGTTTCCAGATTTTTCTCCCCATTCCCAGCATAAGGCGCTAGTAGATTCAGGCGCGGCTGGGAATTTTATTGATCGCCAGTATGCACGTAGCCTAGGGATTCCCACAGTGTCTGTTGATAAACCTTTCCCTGTTCACGCATTAGATAGTCGCCCGTTAGGGTCAGGCATAATCAGGGAGGTCACCGCTCCACTGCTAATGACGACGCAGGGGGGTCATGAGGAGAGGATTAGCCTCTATCTGATTGATTCTCCTGCGCATCCTGTGGTGTTGGGACTTCCCTGGTTAGCCATTCATGACCCCACGATTTCATGGCAACAGAGGGCTCTCAAGGGATGGTCCAGTCAGTGTTCAGGGAGGTGTTTAGGAGATTCCTTGGGGGCAACTTCGGTGGAAAGTCCAAACCAGGTTTCCACCATGCACATTCCATCTGAGTATGCCGATTTGGCTATTGTCTTCAGTAAAAAGAGGGCGACTAAATTACCACCCCATCGTCCGGGGGATTGTGCGATAAATCTCCAGGTAGGAGCTGCACTTCCCCGGAGTCACGTGTATCCTTTGTCTCAGGAGGAGAAGGCAGCTATGGAGACATATGTCACCGAATCTCTGAGGCAGGGATACATTCGGCCATCCACTTCACCCGTTTCCTCAAGTTTCTTTTTTGTGAAAAAGAAAGATGGTGGGTTACGCCCGTGCATTGATTACCGTGGCCTAAATCAGATTACCATCAAGTACAGCTATCCATTACCTCTGATAGCTAGTATGACGGAATCATTGCACGGGGCACGCTTTTTCACAAAATTGGATCTTAGGAGCGCGTACAACCTAGTGCGTATCCGTGAGGGAGATGAGTGGAAGACGGCATTTAGTACCACCTCTGGACATTTTGAGTATCTGGTCATGCCATACGGGTTAATTAATACTCCTTCAGTTTTCCAATCATTTGTGGATGAGATTTTCAGGGACCTGCACGGACAAGGGGTAGTGGTGTATATTGATGACATCCTTATATACTCCACTACACGGGCCGAGCATGTGTCCCTGGTGCGTAAGGTGCTTGGAAGACTGTTGGAGCATGACCTGTATGCTAAGGCAGAGAAATGCCTGTTCTTCCAGGAGTCCATCTCTTTCTTGGGGTACCATATGTCCGCGTCAGGGGTGAGGATGGAGAGTGACCGCATTTCGGCCGTGCGTAATTGGGCGACTCCAACCACGGTAAAGGAGGTGCAGCGATTTTGGGGTTTTGCTAATTACTACCGGAGATTTATCCGGGGCTTTGGTCAGGTAGCAGCTTCCATTACCTCGTTACTGAAGGGGGGGCCGGGTGCGCTCGGTGGTCAGCGGAGGCGGACAGGGCTTTTAGTCGTCTGAAAGACCTGTTTACCTCGGCTCCAGTGCTGGCTCATCCGGACCCCTCTTTAGCCTTCACGGTTGAGGTGGACGCATCCGAGGCTGGAATAGGCGCTGTACTGTCTCAGCGCTCGGGTACGCCACCTAAACTCCGCCCCTGTGCCTTCTTTTCGAAGAAGCTCAGCCCGGCGGAGCGCAACTATGATATGGGGGACCGGGAGCTGTTGGCTGTGGTCGAAGCTCTGAAAGCGTGGAGACATTGGCTTGAGGGGGCTAAACACCCTTTTCTCATTTTGACTGACCACCGCAATCTGGAGTACATCCGGGCAGCGAGGAGGTTAAACCCTCGCCAGGCAAGGTGGTCCATGTTTCTCACCCATTTTGTTTGCACCCTTTCTTACAGGCCAGGTTCCCAGAACGCTAAGGCAGATGCTCTGTCCCGACTGTATGACACGGAGGGGAGTTCCGTGGAGCCCACTCCCATACTTCCGGCGTCGTGTCTGGTGGCACCGGTGGTGTGGGAGGTTGACGTGGAGATCGAGCGGGCGTTGCGCAACGAACCCACTCCTCCTCAGTGTCCAGAGGGTCGTGTGTACGTACCGCTTGATGTTCGCGATCGGTTGATCTATTGGGCTCACACGTCACCCTCCTCTGGTCATCCTGGTATCGGTCGGACAGTGCACTGTCTTAGTGAGAAGTACTGGTGGCCCACCTTAGCTAAGGACGTGAGGGTTTATGTTTCCTCCTGCTCGGTGTGCGCCCAGTGTAAGGCTCCTAAACACCTGCCCAGAGGTAAATTGCAACCTCTACCCGTTCCACAACGACCATGGTCCCACCTATCGGTGGACTTCGTGACGGATCTTCCCCCCTCACAAGGGAACACCACGATCCTGGTCGTTGTGGATCGGTTTTCTAAGTCCTGCCGCCTCATTCTGCTGCCCGGTCTTCCTACGGCCCTACAAACAGCTGAGGCCCTATTTACACACGTTTTCCGGCACTACGGGGTGCCTGAGGATATAGTGTCTGATCGGGGTTCCCAGTTCACCTCTAGGGTTTGGTGGGCGTTCATGGAACGTCTGGGAGTCTCGGTCAGTCTGACCTCAGGATTTCACCCCGAGAGTAACGGGCAGGTGGAGAGAGTAAACCAGGAGGTGGGTAGGTTTCTGAGGTCATATTGCCAGGACCGGCGGGGGGAGTGGTCAGTTTACCTCCCCTGGACAGAGATAGCCCAGAACTCCATCCGCCACTCCTCTATTAACCTGTCTCCGTTCCAATGTGTATTAGGTTATCAGCCGGTCCTGGCACCTTGGCATCAGAGCCAGATCGAGGCTCCTGCGGTGGAAGAGTGGTTTCGGCGCTCGCAGGAGACCTGGAACGCTGCCCATGTACATCTGCAGCGGGCCATCAGGTGGCAAAAGGCGAGCGCCGACCGCCACCGCAGTGAGGCCCCGGTGTATGCACCGGGGGACCGGGTCTGGCTCTCGACCCGAAACCTGCCCCTTCGCCTGCCCTGCCGGAAACTGGGTCGGCGGTTTGTGGGGCCATTTAAAGTCCTGAGGAGATTGAACGAGGTATGTTATAGGTTACAACTTCCTACTAATTATCGTATTAACCCCTCGTTCCATGTGTCTCTCCTCAGGCCGGTGGTAGCTGGTCCACTCCAGGAGTCGGAGATACGGGAGGTTCCTCCGCCCCCGCTGGACATCGAGGGGGCACCGGCGTACTCGGTTCGGTCCATATTGGATTCGAGGCGTCGGGTGGGGGGCCTGCAGTATCTCATGGAGTGGGAGGGGTACGGTCCAGAGGAACGGTGCTGGGTTCCTAGGAGGGATATCCTCGATCCATCCATGTTGAGGGATTACCACCGCAATCATCCCACTCGCCCCGCGCCGCGTCCTCCTGGCCGTCCCCGAGGCCGGTGTCAAGGGGGGGGGACTGTCACGGATTCTGCCGAGGCTGCCCCTCCTCCTTGCTCGGGCAGGTTTCGTCGTTCGTCGTCACCGGAGTACTAGCTGCTGCCGATCTATGTAATATGTTTCTATGTTCTACCTGTTGTGTCAGATTGTTTCACCCTGTGGCTCCCATTGTGTTCGGTGCCTCTTTGTTGTTTGTTCGCTGATGTCGTTGGTGAGCGGGTTTATTCCTCCCTGCGTGGAGGCTTCTTGTTTCTTTACGTGTATTAGTAAAGATACGTTTTTCATTGAGTTCTGTGTCCTGCGCCTGACTTCAGTCAACCGCATACACTGACATCGTGACAAGGCCCTTTGGCTCGATGCAATCTAAGCAGTCGATCCTGTGTCTCTCTCTCTGTAACAATTTCATCACAATATTGCCCCCTCTGGAAGAAAGGTAAACTTTCTTAATACCCCAGAATTTCAAGGTTGAGGCGATAATCACAGGAAGTAGGGGCAGCACCCCCTGATAAATCACAATGCAAAAATAATGAATATATATTTTTTAAATTGTTTCGCCTTTAATACTCCTGTAATATCACCCCCCCCCCCACCCCCAAGAATAAATCTCCTCAGCACTACTGTCCATTACTGTCCTTTGCATTAGGTTAAAGCAAGGCATATAGCTAGCTTATTGTCTTTGAGAAGGTCCGTTACTCATGCACTACTAGCTAGCACTTTAGCTAGTTAGCTGTTAGCTATGAGTACAATTAATGTACAACATAGCACATCAAATTATGTAGTTATATTGACCATTTGTATGTGACGTGAACCTCACACACAACAATCCCCATGAGGTTCTCTCGATAACGCTACACTGTTGATGACAGCATATTCTGCCACTTCTCGTTCAGCAACCAATAGTCTGGGCTACCGAAAACAATCTGTCAACGTCATTGGAGGATATCTGCATCATTACTTAAACCGAGCTGCATAGCAGTGATCCCCAGCTTCGCAGCCTCTCTGATCTGGTCCAACTGCTAATTTTTGGGGGGACTACCATTGGAGCTAGCTGGTAAATCAAGCTCTTGCCTAACCCAGTCGGGAGAAGAGCGAAAACATCTTCTCTTCCCAAGAAAAACCTTCAATGCAGTTATTTGATGTTCTTTCAATGTTGGTATTACTCCAGTTCTGATATAACTTCTGTTATAGCAGCATCAACACCAACCTCCTCAAGAGCAGCCATTTTTGTTATGACTTTCGACTTCGCGGACAGTATAAGCGCTTCTCGTTGTTGTCATCTACTAAACCACCTCCACTGATTATCAGTGGATGCTGATTGGTCCGGCCATATGGTGGCGGGAAGGGAGGGGATCAAACTATTTCAGTCTAGTCGTGGCCAGACTTTATCAGAGTAGCGAAACAGAATGTAAGCTTGCGAGATCAGGATGGTTCATACAAGGCTAGCGATTCCCAGCATCAGTGCTAATAGGGCTTTTAGACTCATGTACTGCAATATGACATTGTGTCAAGATAGACCCTACCAGTGACCTACGACCTGGTTCATATACTCCTATACACTCATATACTCTGTCCTCTGGGCTTCAGACCCACTGAGTATACTCAACCCACTTTCTTAAATACAGGCAGCAGAGATACAGTGTGTGTGTGTATGCGTGCATGTGTTGGCACAGTAACGTTCCCCCCTGTGGGGCGCAGCACGGTTTGTATTCCTCTGCCATGTCTCATCGACGTCACTCTGCGCTTGGCCCCGGGGCTTGGCGCTCGCTGACACCTCTGTGTGATGCTTCGCTCACTGGCATGTCATTCACACTTTCTCATGCAGACACAGTGGAGAGAGTCACTTTCTCTCTTTATTTTTCTCTCTCTTCATCCCACTAGAATATACCCACTTGTTTGCCTCACACTAATTTAAGTTCCTTGTTAGTCACGTCCCTCTCTGGATTTACTTGTAGTTTTTGTCTTTGCATTTCATTTTGGGGTGGTTGCAGACTACTGAACTCCAAAGTGTGGGTGTGCTCTGAATTCTACCTTGTTCTGACACATGCACACATGGACACCACACACGCAGTGGTGGAAAAAGTACTCAATTGTCATACTTGAGTGAAAGTAAAGATACCTTAAAAATGAAAATGACTCCAGTAAAAGTCACCAAGTACAGTGGCTTGCGAAAGTGTTCACCCCCCTTGGCATTTTTCCTATTTTGTTGCCTTACAACCTGAAATTAAAATGGGTTTTGGGGGGGTTTGTATCATTTGATTTACACAACATGCCTACCACTTTGAAGATGCAAAATATTTGTTATTGTGAAACAAACAAGAAATAAGACAACCCCCTAAAAAAATAAAAAAATATAACACTGTCGTGTCATCAGAAAACGTAATGATGGTGTTGGAGTCGTGTTCCGCATGCAGTTGTGGGTGAACAGGGAGTACAGGATGGAACTAAGCACGACCCCCTGAGGGGCCACCGGATTGAGGGTCAGCGTGGCAGATGTGTTGTTGCATACCCTCACCACCTGGGGGCAGCCTGTCAGGAAGTCCAGGATCCAGTTGCAGAGGGAGGTGTCAGTCCCAGGGTCTTGAGCTTTGTGATGAGCATGGAGGGCACTATGGTGTTGAATGCTGAGCTGTAGTCAATAAACAGCTTTCTCACTTAGGTGTTTCTCTTATCCAGGTGGGAGAGGGCAGTGTGGAGTGCAATAGAGATTGCATCATACTGTATTTGGATCTGTTGGGGCGCTATGCGAATTGGTCCAGGGTGTCTGGGATGATGGTGTCAAAGCATTTCAGGTCTACAGATGTGATTGCTACAGTGCGATAGTCATTTAGACAGGTTACCTTCGTTTTCATGGGCACAGATACTATGGTGGTTCGCTTGAAAGATGCAGTGCTGGAAAAAGTACCCAATTGTCATACTTGAGTAAAAGTAACGATACCTTAATAGAAAATTACTCAAGTAAAAGTGAAAGTCACCCAGTAAAATACTACTTGAGTGAAAGTCTAAAGTATATGGTTTTAAATATACTTAAGTATCAAAAGTAAAAGTTGTCAAAAATATAAAGAGTAAAGTAAAGTACAGATACCCCAAAAAACTACTTAAGTAGTACTTTCAAGTATTTTTTACTTAAGTACTTTACACCACTCGAAAGATGTAGGTATTACAGACTGGGCCAATAATAGGTTCAAAATGTCAGTGAAGACATCTGCCAGCTGGTCAGCGCAAGCTCTGAGTACTCGTCCTGTTAATCCGTCTGGTCCCGCGGCCTTCTGAATGTTAACATGTTTAAATTTCTTACTCACATCAGCTATGGAGAGCGCGATCACACAGTCATTCAGAACTGCTGGTGCCTTCATGCATGGTTCAGTGTTGCTTGCCTTGAAGCGAGCATAGAAGGCATTTAGCTCGCCTGGGAGGCTGGGCAAATCACGGCTGGGTTTCCCTTTGTAATCCGTGATAGTTAATTGTTTTATTATTATTTATTGTTTGATGGGGTAGATCAGCTTTAATATTGCAGATATATTGCAATTTCCATCAGTGTAATTGCCTGCATGACTTCCAATCCCCCATATGTTTTTTTAACAAATATATATACATTACATGTCAAAAGTTTGGACACACATACTCATTCAAGGGTTTTCTTTATTTTTAGTATTTTTTACATTGTTGAATAATAGTGAAGACATCAAAACTATGAAATAACACATATGGAATCATGTAGTAAACAAAAAAGTGTTGAACAAATCAAAATATATTTTATATTTGAGATTCTTCAAATAGCCACCCTTTGCCTTGATGACAGCTTTGCACACTCTTGGCTTGTTTTAAAAATAGTGATATTTGGGAGATGATTTCCTTTTCAAATAACTGAAAGTGAGAGGTTGTAATCTGAATTAAGGGAAAAAAGACCATTCTTGAACATGGGGTGAGACAATCTTAATAATTTGCTTGAGAACCGGTTCGGATTTAAGTACAACTTGTCTATGACTGAAGCTTTTAGTGATAGGTCTAATGCTTTAATATTTAATAATTTTTGTCCTCCGAATTCTATTTCATTATATAAATAGTCCCATTTAATTTTGTCTGGCTTGCCGTTCCAAATAAAATGGAATATTTTTTTCTCGTATAATTTAAAAAACTGGGCGTAGGCAAGACCATAAGCAAATAGGTAAACTAGGATAATACAAAAGGGTGATTTTTCCACAAATAGACAGGTATTTACTGTTCCATGGTAGCAAGATCATATCTATTTTTTCTAAATTTCTATTAAAATGTATTGGAGTTAAATCATTTATTTATTTTGGGATATGTATTCCGAGTATATCCACATCACCATCAGACCATTTTATTGGTAAACTACACGGTAATGTAAAAAATTTATTTTGTTAGTGATCCAATTCGTAAAATAGTACATTTATCATAATTTGGTTGTAATCCATAGAGGTTAGGAAATGTATCTAGATCCTGTATGAGGCTGTGGAGGGATTCAAGTTGTGGATTTAAAAGAAAACATGAATCATCAGCATATAATGACACCTTTGTTGTTAAGCCCTGGATTCCTAATCCCTTGATATTATTGTTGGATCTGATTTTAATAGCTGACATTTCGATGGCCACAATAAATAGATACGCCGATAATGGACAACCTTGTTTTACTCCTCTTGACAGTTTAAAACTTTCTGAGAAATAGCCATTATATACAATTTTACACCTAGGGTTACTATACATGATTTTAACCCATTTTAAAAGAGATTCTGCAAAATTGAAATGCTCCAGGCATTTATATATAACCTCTAGTTGTACTTTATCAAAAGCCTTTTCAAAGTCAGCTATGAATAGCAGGCCTGGTTTCCCAGATTTTTCCTAGTGTTCTATTGTTTCCACTACTTGCCTTATATTATCTCCAATGTATCGTCCATGCAAAAAAACCTGTCTGATTAGAATGAATAATGTCCGACAATACCTTGTTAATTCTATGCGCTATACAGTGGGGAAAAAAAGTATTTAGTCAGCCACCAATTGTGCAAGTTCTCCCTTTTAAAAAGATGAGAGAGGCCTGTAATTTTCATCATACGTACACGTCAACTATGACAGACAAAATGAGATTTTTTTTCTCCAGAAAATCACATTGTAGGATTTTTTATGAATTTATTTGCAAATTATGGTGGAAAATAAGTATTTGGTCAATAACAAAAGTTTCTCAATACTTTGTTATATACCCTTTGTTGGCAATGACACAGGTCAAACGTTTTCTGTAAGTCTTCACAAGGTTTTCACACACTGTTGCTGGTATTTTGGCCCATTCATCCATGCAGATCTCCTCTAGAGCAGTGATGTTTTGGGGCTGTCGCTGGGCAACACAGACTTTCAACTCCCTCCACAGATTTTCTATGGGGTTGAGATCTGGAGACTGGCTAGGCCACTCCAGGACCTTGAAATGCTTCTTACGAAGCCACTCCTTCGTTGCCCGGGCGGTGTGTTTGGGATCATTGTCATGCTGAAAGACCCAGCCACGTTTCATCTTCAATGCCCTTGCTGATGGAAGGAGGTTTTCACTCAAAATCTCACGATACATGGCCCCATTCATTCCTTTACACGGATCAGTCGTCCTGGTCCCTTTGCATAAAAACAGCCCCAAAGCATGATGTTTCCACCCCCATGCTTCACAGTAGGTATGGTGTTCTTTGGATGCAACTCAGCATTCTGTGTCCTCCAAACACGACGAGTTGAGTTTTTACCAAAAAGTTCTATTTTGGTTTCATCTGACCATATGACATTCTCCCAATCCTCTTCTGGATCATCCAAATGCACTCTAGTAAACTTCAGACGGGCCTGGACATGTACTGGCTTAAGCAGGGGGACACGTCTTGCACTGCAGGATTTGAGTCCCTGGCGGCGTATGATGGTACTGATGGTAGGCTTTGTTACTTTGGTCCCAGCTCTCTGCAGGTCATTCACTAGGTCCCCCTGTGTGGTTCTGGGATTTTTGCTCACCGTGATCATTTTGACCCCACGGGGTGAGATCTTGTGTGGAGCCCCAGATCGAGGGAGATTATCAGTGGTCTTGTATGTCTTCCATTTCCTAATAATTGCTCCCACAGTTGATTTCTTCAAACCAAGCTGCTTACCTATTGCAGATTCAGTCTTCCCAGCCTGGTGCAGGTCTACAATTTTGTTTCTCGTATCCTTTGACAGCTCTTTGGTCTTGGCCATAGCAGAGTTTGGAGTGTGACTGTTTGAGGTTGTGGACAGGTGTCTTTTATACTGATAACAAGTTCAAACAGGTGCCATTAATACAAGTAACGAGTGGAGGACAGAGGAGCCTCTTAAAGAAGAAGTTACAGGTCTGTGAGAGCCAGAAATCTTGCTTGTTTGTAGGTGACCAAATACTTATTTTCCACCATAATTTGCAAATAAATTCATTAAAAATCCTACAACGTGATTTTCTGGATTTTTTTTCTCTCAATTTGTCTGTCATAGTTGACATGTACCTATGATGAAAATTACAGGCCTCCCTCATCTTTTTAAGTGGGAGAACTTGCACAATTGGTGGCTGACTAAATACTTTTTTCCCCCACTGTAGATGTATACTTTATTTTGAAATGTATATCCCTCATCTGCACAAAATTGAAAGCGCTCTCTCACAACCCCTGCTCACAGACACACATTGGTTCTTGGATATGCAACCATTTCCTTTCTCACTGACTTAACGCCACACTTTTCCAAACACAGAAACGCACACAACACCTTCAATCACAATACATCCACACATACCCACATAATGTGCCTTCTATGTCTTCTGTTTGCTATGTTTTTATCTCCACTATGTTGATTGAGTACTTTTGTGTTGTAATTAGTTATATTTGAAGATATATTATTTCGCTTGTTATCATTTCTTCTACGTCTTATCCCTTTATAAAATACTATAAATAATATAGATGTGTTTTATTATTACAATCCCTACCATGGCTAGTATTGGGTGTTCCATTATTCGACTCTATTAGAACTTTCAGAATAGCCATGGAGTAGTCTTTGTGTCGCGGAATATTTGGTTGTCAATACAAAGTTTATCGACTACGAGAGCAACACGCTTCCCTTTTAATCTATTTTCCTTGAACATTGGGTACAGAACTTTGCGCCGTTCTGCAATCTCCCTTGGGAACTGATCAATCATGCCTATTTTTGTGCCAGCAAGTCTTTTACCTAAGCATTTAATCATTAATTTATCCTTAAAGAAAGCAAATTTGACAACGATTAGACGCTCATATCTGTGTCCTCTTTGTCCAAAACAGTGTACACTTTCGAGTTGGATTTTATCGACAGCATCGAGCTGTAAGAAAGAAGTCCTTCACTATTTTTCCGGGAACCTCTCCTTCTTTTTCTTGGATAACCAAGTACTATATTTCCTCTCATAGATCGAGTCTGTTTGTCTAGTAAGGCTTCTCTAAGAAAGATGTTCTCATTTTTAAGTTAATTAACGTCCGTTTCTATCTTAGTGACTGTCCCTTTTAGCTTTTTTTAGCTTTCTCCATTATCGCAGCATTTTCGTCACTCATTTCAAGGCTCGCCTTCAACTCCTTTACATCCTTACTGACTAATTATAGTATGCCCTGTTTGTCATTTATCGACTTCAACAGATCGCTTTCCACACTTACCAGTCCCAGTGTTGAAAAGCATAAATCATCTGTATCTGTCGAGGAGTCACATTTTCTCTTGGAGATTGATCCTCCTCGTTTATCCTCCGTCATGTTTGAGTGTTGCTTGTTGTTGTAATATTTGTTCCTACATTTCTCTAGCCTTATGATTTGTTTTGTGTTATTATCCAGAATTAATGTTATTACCCACGAGTATATGAAG
Source organism: Coregonus clupeaformis (assembly GCF_020615455.1). NCBI lineage: Eukaryota > Metazoa > Chordata > Actinopteri > Salmoniformes > Salmonidae > Coregonus > Coregonus clupeaformis. Next base: position 55,641,761 of record NC_059192.1, read on the forward strand.
TGCTAATATTTAGTCTAACTTAATGATATTGAATATTACGTTTTTATCTTGAGGTGATTCGCGCCTCTGTGTGTTCAATACGCCATCTTGACTACTGCCGATGTTTGTTTGTCTCCACTATGTCTCTAATCTGTGATAGATTGCATGCCCTGCCACATCCGACGAGCATCAGATCCAGCATAGTAGGATTCGATCTTAGTCCTGTATTGATGCTTTGCATGTTTGATGGCTCATTGGATGTCGTCGGAGGTCATAGCGGGATTTCTTATAAGCGTCCGGATTAGTGTCCCACTCCTTGAAAGAGGCAGCTCTAGCCTTTATCCCAGTGTGGATGTTGCCTATAATCCATTGCTTTTGGTTGGGTTATGTACTGTGGGGACAACGTCGTTGATGCACTTATTAATGAAGCCAGTGACTGATGGGGTAAACTCCTCAATGATATTGGATGAATCCCGGAATATATTCTAGTCTGTGCTAGCGAAACAGTCCTGTAGCTTAGCATCCGCTTCATCCGACCACTTCCGTATTGAGCTTCACTGGTACTTGTTTGAGTTTGTTCTTGTAAGCAGGGATCAGGAGGCTAGAGCTATGGTCAGATTTGCGTAAGGGAGGGTGAGGGAGAGCCTTGTATGCATTTATGTGTGTGGTGTAAAGGTATGTGTTGTAAAAGTGATCTAGGTGAGTTGTGTTTCCTCTAGTTACACAGGTAACATGCTGGTAAAAATGAGGTAAAATGAATTTCAGTTTCCCTGCATTAAAATCACCGGCCACGAGAATCGCCGCCTCTGGATGTACATTTTCTTGTTTGCTTATGGCCATATACAGCTCCTTGAATGTGGTCTTAGTGCCAGCATCGGCTGCCGTCCAATCTTGACGATGCATGGAATATTTTATATATCCTGGTTGAGCCACGACTCCAAGAAACATAGGATATTAGTTCTTCAGGTCCCGTTGATAGGATAGTCTTGAAGGGATCCCGTCCAGTTTGTTCTCTAGTGATTGTACATTCGCCAACAAAACAGAGTCCAATGGCAGTCTAGATACTGGCCGACGTAGTCTAATCAATGGGCAACAGAGCCAGTGGTAGGCCTACACAGTAGCGTTGTATAGTGTTAGCCTTAACTAGAGTTACAGACATGCTAACCTAGCCCAACCATTGCCTTGCTAGTTTTCCAGGGTCACTTACATTGTTTTTTACTCTAGCAACTCCGGGAGCCATTACCACACAGCATCACCTCATTAGCTTCCATAACATTTGTGTTGGCCTTTGCCAAGCCTCTCTCAGGTATCACTATTAAACCTTCTACAAAGAGCACACTTCTCATAAATAGGATTGATTCATAAGTGAGTGTAAAGTGGAGGGTCTCTAATTATAGGAAAAGGATGTGAAAGGCTTAGACAGCAAGGGCCCAGTTGTGAATTGGAGCTGTGATTTATTCACCCATGCTTGCTTACTGATGTGATACTGGAAGTTGCTCAATGTCAGGACCTAATGTTCACCATGTTGTGTCCATGCTTTGTAAGAGCACACACGAAGTTACAGTATGTTGTCTCACTGGAGATTTGTACAGATTTCTGTACATGCTGTATCAAAATGACCCTTGATATTCTGTCTCTCAAGACATTATTTATTCAGATATACACAGACACGTCTAAAGCACCCGATATTCACTTTAAGATTATAGTGCATTTGGAAAGAATTCAGACCGCTTCACTTTTTCCAAATGTTGTTACATTACAGCCTTATTCTAAAATAGATTCAATATTTTTTTTCCTACACACAATACCCCATAATGACAAAGTGAAAACTGTTTTTTAGAAATGTTTGCAAATAAAAAAATAAAATCAGAAATACCTTCTTTACATAAGTATTCAGACCCTTTGCATTCAGACCCTTTGCTATGAGACTCAAAATTGAGCTCAGGTGCATCCTGTTTCCATTGATCATCCTTGAGATGTTTCTACAACTTGATTGGAGTCCACCTGTGGTAAATTCAATTGATTGGACATGATTTGGAAATGCCCACACCTGTCTATATAAGGTCCCACAGTTGACAGTGTATGTCAGAGCAAAAACCAATTCATGAGGTTGAAGGAATTGTCTGTAGTGCTCTGAGACAGGATTGTGTCGAGGCACAGATCTGGGGAAGGGTACCAAAACATTTCTGCAGCATTGAAATTCCCCAAGAACACAGTGGCCTCCATCATTCTTAAATGGAAGAAGTTTGGAACCACCAAGACTCTTCCTAGAGCTGGCTGCCCGGACAATCTAAGCAATCGGGGGAGAAGGGGCTTGGTCAGGGAGGTGACCAAGAACACGATGGTCACTCTGACAAGGCTCCAGTTCCTCTGTGGAGATGGGAGTACCTTCCAGAAGGACGACCATCTCTGCAGCACTCCACCAATCAGGCCTTTATGGTAGAGTGGCCAGACGGAAGCCACTCCTCAATAAAAGGCACATGACAGCCCGCTTGGAGTTTTCCAAAAGGCACCTAAAAGACTCTTAGACCATGAGATACAAGATTGAGTAAAACACTTTCTAAAAATCGAAAGTAATCCGACAATAGGTAGTTTGTGGGCACCGCCATATTAGTTTTTTTCGCGTCAACCAAAGATAAGACAAGGAGACAAGATGAGTTTGGTCTGTTTGCAGTATGCTTGTTGAAGGGGGTGTGTCGTCTACCATCATTCACTTCCGGAAGTTTACTCGAAAGATGAGTGAACTATCCATTCACCTCATTTTGTTAAAACATCTTTGGTCTGACAGACGTTTACGTGACACCCAGAATGCACTGTATAACGTCAACAAACATGGCGCCACACATAGCTGGCAAATAGTTTAGCATTAGCTCATCATAATCAGTACAACCTTCAAAAAAGTATTTTACAAAGATCATATGTGTCCATTACAATCTATGCAAGAATCGGAATGCATGATTTGTCACCAGTACTTGAAAACATGTGAATAAAACTGTAAATACATTATGCTCCATACATACATTGAGGCAAGAGACAGAACTAGTCTGTTTGGTAACATTGATAATAGACCAGACACTAACTAGAGGTAAGAGACAGAACTAGTCTGTTTGGTAACATCGCTAACAGACCAGACACTAACTAAAGTCTATTAATCTAAAGTGGAAGTTGGGAGAGTTATATTTGAGTGTTTCAGTGAAACGTGAGGGAGGCCCCGCTCTCTTGCTTTCCCAGATGCTTAGTTAATTTCATTCCGATCTCCTTTGCATTATTGTAGCCTTTTCTGTAGCCTGTCAACTATGTGTCTGTCTATCCCTGTTCTCTCCTCTCCGCACAGGCCATACAAACGCTTCACACGGCGTGGCTGCTGCCACTCTAATCTGGTGGTCCCTGCGCGCACGACCCACGTGGAGTTCCAGGTCTCCGGTAGCCTCTGGAACTGCCATTCTGCGGCCAACAAGGCAGAGTTCATCTCAGCCTATGCCACCCTCCAGTCCCTCGACATCTTGGCGCTGACGGAAACATGGATTACCACAGAAAACACTGCTACTCCCACTGCTCTTTCCTCGTCTGATCATGTGTTCTCTCTTACCCCGAGAGCATCTGGTCAGCGCGGCGGTGGCACAGGAATCCTCATCTCTCCCAAGTGGACATTCTCTCTTTTCCCCCTGACCCATCTGTCTATCTCCTCATTTGAATTCCATGCTGTCACAGTCACTAGCCCATTCAAGCTTAACATCCTTGTCATTTATTGCCCTCCAGGTTCCCTTGGAGAGTTCATCAATGAGCTTGACGCCTTGATAAGTTCCTTTCCTGAGGATGGCTCACCCCTACCAGTTCTGGGTGACTTTAACCTCCCTACGTCTGCCTTTGACTCATTTCTCTTTGCCTCCTTCTTTCCACTCCTTTCCTCTTTTGACCTCACCCTCACACCGTCCCCCCCTACTCACAAGGCAGGCAATACGCTTGACCTCATCTTTACTAGATGCTGTTCTTCTACTAATCTCACTGCAACTCCCCTCCAAGTCTCCGACCACTACTTCTTATAATTTTCTCTCTCGCTCTCCTCCAACACTACTCACGTTGCCCCTACTCAGATGGTAATGTGCCATCGCAACCTTCGCTCTCTCTCTCCCGCTACTCTCTCCTCTTCCATCCTATCATCTCTTCCTTCTGCTAAATCATTCTCCCTCCAATCTCCTGATTCTGCCTCCTCAATCCTCCTCTCCTCCCTCTCTGAATCTTTTGACTCTCTATGTCCCATATCCTCCCGGCCGGCTCGGTCCTCCCCTCCTGCTCCGTGGCTTGATGATTCATTGCGAGCTCACAGAACAGGGCTCCGGGCAGCTGAGCGGAAATGGAAGAAAACTAGACTCCCTGCGGACCTGTCATCTTTCCATTCCCTCCTCTCTACATCCTCTTCCTCCGTTTCTGCTGCTAAAGCCACTTTCTACCACTCTACATTTCAAGCCTCTGCCTCTAACCCTAGGAAGCTCTTTGCCACCTTCTCCTCCCTTCTGAATCCTCCTCCTCCTCCCCCTCCCTCCCCCCTCTCTGTGGATGACTTTGTTAACCATTTTGAAAAGGATGTTGACGACATCCGATCCTCATTTATTAAGTCAAATGACACCGCTGGTCCTGCTCACACTGCCCTACCCTATGCTTTGACTTCTTTCTCCCCTCTCTCTCCAGATGAAATCTTGCGACTTGTGACGGCAGGCCACCCAACAACCTGCCCGCTTGACCCTATCCCCTCCTCTCTTCTCCAGACCATTTCCGGAGACCTTCTCCCTTACCTCACCTCGCTCATCAACTCATCCTTGTCCGCTGGCTATGTCCCTTCCATCTTCAAGAAAGCGAGAGTTGCACCCCTCCTCAAAAAACCTACACTCGATCCCTCCGATGTCAACAACTACAGACCAGTATCCCTTCTTTCTTTTCTCTCCAAAACTCTTGAGCGTGCCGTCTATAGCCAACTCTCCTGCTATCTCTCACAGAATGACCTTCTTGATCCAAACCAGTCAGGTTTCAAGACTGGTCATTCAACTGAGACTGCTCTTCTCTGTGTCACGGAGGCTCTCCGCACTGCTAAAGCGAACTCTCTCTCCTCTGCTCTCATCCTTCTAGACATATCTGCTGCCTTTGATACTGTGAACCATCAGATCCTCCTCTCCACCCTCTCCGAGTTGGGCATCTCCGGCGCTGCTCACTCTTGGATTGCGTCCTACCTGACAGGTCGCTCCTACCAGGTGGTGTGGCGAAAATATGTCTCCGCACCACGTTCTCTCACCACTGGTGTCCCCCAGGGCTCAGTTTTAGGCCCTCTCCTATTCTCTCTATACACCAAGTCACTTGGCTCTGTCATATCCTCACATGGTCTCTCCTATCATTGCTACGCAGACGACACACAATTAATCTTCTCCTTTCCCCCTTCTGATAACCAGGTGGCGAATCACATCTCTGCATGTCTGGCAGACATATCAGTGTGGATGTCGGATCACCAACTCAAGCTGAACCTCAGCAAGACGGAGCTGCTCTTCATCCCAGGGAAGGACTGCCCGCTCAATGATCTCGCCATCATGGTTGACAACTCCATTGTGTCCTCCTCCCAGAGTGCAAAAAACCTTGGCGTGACCCTGGACAACACCCTGTCGTTCTCTGCTAACATCAAAGCTGCAGCCCGTCTGGTGGTCAACCTTCCCAAGTTCTCTCACGTCACCCGCTCCTCCGCACATTCCACTGGCTTCCAGCTGAAGCTCGCATCTGCTACAAGACCATGGTGCTTGCCTATGGAGCTGTGAGGGGAACAGCACCTCCTTACCTTCAGGCTCTGATCAGTCCCTACACCCAAACGATGACATTGCGTTCTTCCACCTCTAGCCTGCTGGTCCCCCTACCTCTGCGAAAGCACAGTTCCCGCTCAGTCCAGTCAAAACTGTTCGCTGCTCTGGCACCCCAATGGTGGAACAAGCTCCCTCACGACGCCAGGACAGCGGAGTCACTGACCACCTTCTGGAGACACTTGAAACCCTACCTCTTTAAGTAATACCTGGGATAGTATAAAAGTAATCCTTCTACCCACCCCCACACAATATATAAAATAATAATAATAATAATAATAATAATAATAATAATAATAATACATAAAAAATGTAAAGTGGTTGTCCCACTGGCTATCATAAGGTGAATGTACCAATTTGTAAGTCACTCTGGATAAGTGCGTCTGCTAAATGACGTAAATGTAAATGTAATACATACGGTATGCTACAATGAAAACAACAACAAGACATACATAAAATAAGGCACTTAGTTGGATAGGAACGCACACATGTCCAAAGTTATTATTTGTAAGGAAAACAACAATGAAGGCAATGCGTGGGCCAGCCAGAAAATGTGCCAGGGGGGGAAACTTTGTGCAAGACTGTCTCGGTTTGAGGGCAGCGCAGGTTAACTGTTGCATAACAATCATATTTTGGAACAGTGAGTGCATTCTGACATCACGCACATAAAAAACCTCACGCTAGGGCGACCGTTAGCGATATTAGGAACTCACACATGAAAAGGTTAATCCAGAGATTTTATTTTTTTACCCATCCACCACCCCCTGTCTTCGGAGGACACATATATTTTCTCCTACATATACATACATTTTCCATACTCATTTTCCATACATGGTACTTTTATATACAGCAATCACATAAACTCTTTAATCCCACCATCAGCCACTCTCAAACCCATCCCACCTACAGTATCACCATAGACACTCTTGTTTGGTTTCAAGGGTGGTCTATGATTGCAGAGATTCTTACCTTTGCCTCGATTCGGCAGTCTCATCCAGAGCATCATGGCATTTGTAGTTATGTATTATAGCCACATTAGCAGCTAATTACCATTTCATTTTGGGGGGGTAAATACAGGCAAATATATTGATAAAAGTCACCTTGTCTGATAGAGATTTACATGGTTATCAAAACATCACACCAGGGTAAGCCTACACGAAACACAGCCCTTATTTTAAATGTTTCTAAAAGTTGTGAACATTTTTATTTGGACAACTTGAAAACACAGACTTAATGTGCACTGGAACTTGTCAAATTAAAGTAAAGCGTTAATTGCTATTGTAGAAATGTTTAAAAGTGTGAATATTGTTTTGTTTAGTGAAAGTTTTATGTGTGCCATATTCAACAGTGTGTCTGCTAAATGTGGTGGGAAGGAGCATAGTGTCTGTCAGATAAACAAAAATATTTTCACAATTGATTTTCTCAGTGGTAAAGTCTCCAGGGATGTTTAGTAATGTCCTCTCCATCTCTGTCTCCAGGTTTGCTATTGTCAGTGAGCTGGCCCCAGTAGGCAGACCGGTGGGCAGCATCCTGGCAGCCGCCATCAACCAGACCATCTTCTACTCCATCGTGGGAGGAAACGAAGGCGGTAAGTGCAGACATTACCCTCCAGTGCCATAGATAGAAGAAACACTCACCAAAATAGGAAAAGGTCACATTTCTGTCTTTTAAATTATTGCAATAATGTGCAATCTATTGAATAATGTACAATCCATTCTACAAAAATTGGTTGCCTACTTAGCCTTTCAATGTCTGAGTGCTGAGAAGGCCTGAAAAGCACAATTGCATCCAGGGAAATCAAGAGTGGAGACGTGCAAAAGGTTAGCCCCTGTCTAAAGGTCAAAGGAGGGCGGTACAGAGCAGAGATGAGCAGGCAGGGGCGGCTGCCAATTATGAGGCTAGTGATTTCTACTCTCCTGAAGTAGCAGCCATGGAGAGTGACTGTCAGGGAAGGGAGAACAGGTGGCTGAGACCACAGTGGAAATGTTATTTTATCACAGTCTATTTCCATGTCTATGAAGTCAATGTGCAATAGTATTTATCAATGTGTGATGTACAGTCTACTCCTGATTAATGCATTGACTTGGGAATGTCCCAAATGTGTGCTTTAAACCTGAGCATCTGGAACGAATTAAATGTAACTCTTAAACAGAGTGTGCACTTACAGTATCAGCGGCTGGGTGCCAAAAGTATAAAAAAAACAATAGGTTATAATTTTATTTTCTTTTTACCTCTCAGATGTTAAGTCCCCTATATGGGGGGCTTTGAGTGGGTGTGGACTGGTTCCAACAAAATGTTTGTGTACAAAGCGTTCTGTGAACGTCATAGAGTCCTGTGCCTTATAGTGCCAGAAAACCCCATCCGTCTGCTCTCCGTTACCACTCTCTCAGTGGAGCTGACTTGAACAAGGTAGGGGGGGTATACAGAAGATAGCCCTATTTGATAAAAGACCAAGTCAATATTATGTCAAGAACAGCTCAAATAAGCAAAGAGAAATGACAGTCCATCATTACTTTAAGGCTAGAAGGTCTGTCAATACGGAACATTTCACGAACTTTGAAAGTTTCTTCAAGTGCAGTCGCAAAAACCATCAAGCACTATGATGGAACTGGCTCTCATGAGGACCGCCACAGGAAAGGAAGACTCAGAGTTACCTCTGCTGCAGAGGATAAGTTTATTAGACTTACCAGCCTCAGAAATTGCAGCCCAAAATAAATGCTTCACAGAGTAAAGTAACAGACATATCTCAACATCAACTGTTCAGTGGAGACTGTGTGAATCAGGCCTTCATGGTCAAATTGCTGCAAAGAAACCACTACTAAAGGACACCAATAATAAGAAGAGACTTGCTTGGGCCAAGAAACACGAGCAATGGACAATAAACCGGTGGAAATTTGTCCTTTGGTCTGGAGTCCAAATTTGAGATTTTTGGTTCAAACCGCCGTGTCTTTGTGAGACGCGGTGTGGGTGAACGGATGATCTCCGCATGTGTATTTCCCACCGTAAAGCATGGAGGAGGTGTTTTGGTGTGGGGGTGCTTTGCTGGTGACACAGTCTGTGATTGATTTAGAATTCAAGGCACACTTAACCAGCATGGCTACCACAGCATTCTGCAGCGATACGCCATCCCATCTGGTTTGGGCTTAGTGGGACTATAATTTTTTTTCAACAGGACAAAGTCTCCCGAGTGGCGCAGTGGTCTAAGGCACTGCATTGCAGTGCTAGCTCTGCCACTTAGTTCCAAGATGGCGTAGTAGTGCAGTTCTGTTTTTGTCGTGTGTCTGTAAATAGCCTGTAAATACCCTGTTTTTTTGTATTTTTCATACATATTTCCCTATCAGACTTTTCATCCTTCTACAAAATATACTTTCCTGCAACCCGCCTCACTCAATGTGGAACGGATTCTATTATTGACTTACCTTTTATCTAGAATCTCCAGTTGAAACTAGCTAGCCAGCTAACTAGCTACTTGCTATTAGCCACAGTTAGCGGTATTTCACCCAGAACATTGGATTTTTTTTTCTGCGGGATTAATTTAATCACTGGACATTAATCACTGGATATTCGGCCAGTCTGCACAGCGCGTTATCGACCCAGAACATATCAGTTTTTCTGCCGGAATCACTGAATCACTGGACCTTCAACTCCGGTTTCATCGCTACCAGCTAGCTGCAACAAAATGGACGCTGTGGTCTGGCTAATCATCCTGAGCTAGGCCCATCTCCCGGCTATCTACCTCTCTGTCAACCGGACGGGACCACCTAGTGTTGACACGGAGCCCCGCCGATCCTACACGACTGGTCTGCCGACGAAATCGTCTGATGTGGTTACGACGTCGACCACGAAGATTCCATCTGCTAGCCCCGGCCCGCTAGCACACGCTAGCCGTGGCCTCTTACTCGCTAGTGCTTTAGCAGCCTCCGAACTATCCTATTGCTGTTCACCAGACCTTTGATAACTCAGCTACACAGCTGATGTCTGCTGGACTGTTCCTTTTTACGGTACTACATCCTGTTTATGTTTAGCCTCAGCCCAAACATGGTTAGCTTATTGTTGTTTCGGTTATTTCTAATTGTACTATTTCACTGTAGATCCCCCAGCCCAGCTAAACCTGCCTTAGATAGCTCCTTTGTCCCACCCCCCATACACACGGAGACCGACTCAATTGATGCCTCCAATGATGCTATCTCTTTCATTGTTACCCAACACTTAGGTTTACCTCCACTTTACTCATATCCTTCCATATCCTTGTCTGTACATAATGCCCTGAATCTTTTCTACAACACCCGGAAATCTGCCCCCTTTATTCTATGTACCTAACGCACTAGAAGACCAGTTCTTAAAGCCTTTAGCCGTATCCTTATTCTAGTCCTCCTCTGTTTTTCTGGTGATGTAGAGGCTAACCCAGGCCCTGCAGCCCTCAGTATCACTCCTACTCCCCAGGCGCTATCATTTGCTGACTTCTGTAATCGCAAAAGTCTTGGTTTCTTGCACATAAATATCAGAAGTCTACTTCCTAAGTTTGAGTTATTCACTGCGTTAGCACACTCCGCCAACCCTGATGTTCTAGCAGTGTCTGAATCCTGGCTCAGGAAGGCCACCAAAAATTCTGAAATTTCCATCCCCAACTGTAACATTTTCCGTCTAGATAGAACTGCCAAAGGGGGTGGTGTTGCAATCTACTGTAGAGATAGCCTGCAGAGCTCTATCATACTATCCAGGTCTGTGCCCAAACAGTTTGAGCTTCTACTTCTAAAAATCCACCTTTCCAGAAATAAGTCTCTCACTGTTGCCGCTTGCTACAGACCCCCCTCAGCCCCCAGCTGTGCCCTGGACACCATATGTGAATTGATTGCCCCCCATCTATCCTCAGAGTTCGTACTGCTTGGTGACCTAAATTGGGATATGCTTAACACCCCGGCCATCCTACAATCTAAACTAGATGCCCTCAATCTCACACAAATTATCAACGAACCTACCAGGTACAACCCTAAATCCGTAAACATGGGTACCCTCATAGATATCATCCTGACTAACATACCCTCTAAATACACCTCAGCTGTCTTCAACCAGGATCTCAGCGATCACTGCCTTATTGCCTGCGTCCGTAACGGGTCCGCGGTCAAACGACCACCCCTCATCACTGTCAAACACTCCCTAAAACACTTTAGCGAGCAGGCCTTCCTAATTGACCTGGCCCAGGTATCCTGGATGGATATAGATCTCATTCCGTCAGTAGAGGATGCCTGGTTGTTCCTTAAAAGTAATTTCCTCTCAATCTTAAATAAACATGCCCCATTCAAAAAATACAGAACTAAGAACCGATATAGCCCCTGGTTCTCCTCAGACTTGACTGCCCTTGACCAGCACAAAAACATCCTGTGGCGTACTGCATTAGCATCAAATAGCCCCCGTGATATGCAACTTTTCAGGGAAGTTAGGAACCAATATACACAAGCAGTCAGGAAAGCAAAGGCTAACTTTTTCAAACAGAAATTTGCATCCTGTAGCACTAACTCCAAAAAGTTTTGGGACACTGTAAAGTCCATGGAGAATAAGAGCACTTCCTCCCAGCTGCCCACTGCACTGAGGCTAGGAAACACTATCACCACCGATAAATCTACAATAATCGAGAATTTCAACAAGCATTTTGCTACAGCTGGCCATGCTTTCCATCTGGCTACCACTACCCCGGCCACCAACTCTGCACCATCCGCTGCAACTTGCCCATGCCCCCCCCGCTTCTCCTTCACACAAATTCAGACAGCTGATGTTTGTAACACCCTGGCTCTGGGACTCTATATGTTGAGCCAGGGTGTGTTCTTTCTATGTGTTCTGTTTCTATGTTGGGAATTCTAGTTTGTTTATTTCTATGTTGGCCTGAGTGACTCCCAATCAGAGGCAACGAGTGTCAGCTGTGGCTGGTTGTCTCTGATTGGGAGCCATATTTAAACTGTCTGTTTTTCCCTTTGTGTTTGTGGGTTCTTGTTCCGTGTTGGTCTATGTTACCTAGGACGTTACGAGTCGTTTGTTGTTTTTGTTTACTGTCCGTGTTTATCGCTAATGATAAATAAACATGTTCGTTCATCACGCTGCGCCTTGGTCCTCCTCTCTTAACGACGATCGTGACAGAAAAACCCACCATACCAGGACCAAGCAGCGTGTCCAGGAGCAGGCAGCCTGGACGTGGGAGCAGATTTTGGACGGGCAGGGGTCCTGGACCTGGGAGGAAATCCTGGCCGGGATGGATCGCCGGCCATGGAGTGAGACTGTAGAGAGGCGACGGAGAGAGGAGCAACGGCGTGATCAGGGTCGTCGTCGGACGGTCGAGAGGCAACCCCCAAAAATTTTTAGGGGGGGGCACAGGGCATGGACGACGGGGCTGACGGAGGCAGAAAAGGGGCGTATTCAGAAGGCCACCAGGTTACGGGGGCCACTGGTCAAAGTAGGGAAAGAAGGTTTAGAGGCACGACGAGAGGTACTGGGGTGTGTTACCAGTCCGGTCCGGCCCGTTCCAGATCCCGGGGTAGAGCCAGTGGTGTGTGTCCCCAGTACGGTCCGGCCTGTTACGGCCCCTCGCACCAAATGGACGGTGCGCGTCACCAGCCCGGTCCGGCCTGTTCCTGCCTCTCGCACCAAGCCTACGGTGTGCGTCGCCAGCCCGGTCCGGCCTGTTCCTGCCCCTCGCACCAAGCCTACGGTGTGCGTCGCCAGCCCGGCCCGGCCTGTTCCTGCCACTCGCACCAAGCCTACGGTGCGCGTCGCCAGCCCGGCCCGGCCTGTTCCTGCTCCTTGCACCAAACCTACGATGTGCGTCGCCAGCCCGGCACGGCCTGTTCCTGCCACTCGCACCAAGCCTACGGTGCGCGTCGCCAGCCCGGCCCGGCCTGTTCCTGCCACTCGCACCAAGCCTAAGGTGCGCGTCGCCAGCCCGGCCCGGCCTGTTCCTGCCACTCGCACCAAGCCAGGGGTGCGAGTCGTCAGCCTGGTCCAGCCTGTTCCTGCCACTCGCACCAAGCCAGGGGTGCGAGTCGTCAGCCTGGTCCAGCCCGTTCCTGCTACTCGCACCAAGCCATGGGTGCGAGTCGTCAGCCTGGTCCAGCCCGTTCCTGCTACTCGCACCAAGCCAGGGGTGCGAGTCGTCAGCCTGGTAAAGCCCGTTGCTGCTCCACGCACCAAGCCAGGGGTGCGAGTCGTCAGTCCGGTGAGGCCCGTTCCGGCTCCACGCACCAAGCCAGGGGTGCGCATCGTCAGCCCGGTCCGGCCCGTTGCTGCTCCACACACCAAGCCAGGGGTGCGAGTCGTCAGTCCGGTGAGGCCCGTTCCGCTCCACGCACCAAGCCAGGGGTGCGCATCGTCAGCCCGGTCCGGTCCGTTTCCTGCTCCACGCACCAAGCCAGGGGTGCGTATCGCCAGCCCGGTCCGCCCGTTGCTGCTCCACGCACCAAGCCAGGGGTGCGCATCGTCAGCCCGGTCCGGCCCGTTGCTGCTCCACGCACCAAGCCAGGGGTGCGCATCGTCAGCCCGGTCCGGCCTGTTCCTACTCCACGCACCAAGCCAGGGGTGCGAGTCGTCAGCCCGGTCCGGCCCGTTCCGGCTCCACGCACCAAGCCAGGGATGCGCGTCGTCAGTTCAGCACAACCCGTGCCTGGGTCACCGGTGCCTGGTAGGGTACCGGTCAACTGCTCCACTATGGAGCTGAAGCTAACCGCTCCTGCTACGTCCAGTTCAGCTCCAGCCAGCGGGGCCAGACCGGACCAGGGGCGCTATGGGGGGTTTATTGGAGGGTGGTGGGCAAGGCCGGAGCCAGAACCGCCGCCGAGGAGGAATGCCCACCCAGCCCTCCCCTGTTTTGCTCTAGTTGAGGCGCGTCGCAGTCTGCGCCTTTAGGGGGGGGGGTACTGTAACACCCTGGCTCTGGGACTCTATATGTTGAGCCAGGGTGTGTTCTTTCTATGTGTTCTGTTTCTATGTTGGGAATTCTAGTTTGTTTATTTCTATGTTGGCCTGAGTGACTCCCAATCAGAGGCAACGAGTGTCAGCTGTGGCTGGTTGTCTCTGATTGGGAGCCATATTTAAACGGTCTGTTTTTCCCTTTGTGTTTGTGGGTTCTTGTTCCGTGTTGGTCTATGTTACCTAGGACGTTACGAGTCGTTTGTTGTTTTTGTTTACTGTCCGTGTTTATCGCTAATGATAAATAAACATGTTCGTTCATCACGCTGCGCCTTGGTCCTCCTCTCTTAACGACGATCGTGACAATGTTTTGAAAGTGCTGCAAAATCTGGACCCCTACAAATCAGCCGGGCTAGACAATCTGGACCCTATCTTTCTAAAACTAGCCGCCGAAATTGTCGCAACCCCTATTACTAGTCTGTTCAATCTCTCTTTCATAACGTCTGAGATCCCCAGAGATTGGAAAGCTGCCGCGGTCATCCCCCTCTTCAAAGGGGGTGACACTCTAGATCCAAACTGCTACAGACCTATATCCATCCTGCCCTGCCTTTCGAAAGTATTTGAAAGCCAAGTTAACAAACAGATCACCGACCATTTCGAATACCACCGTACCTTCTCCGCTTATGCAATCCGGTTTCCGAGCTGGTCATGGGTGCACTTCAGCCACGCTCAAGGTCCTAAACGATATTATAACCGCGATTGATAATAGACAGTACTGTGCAGCCGTCTTCATCGACCTGGCCAAGGCTTTCGACTCTGTCAACCACCGCATTCTTATTGGCAGACTAAATAGCCTTGGTTTCTCAAATGACTGCCTCGCCTGGTTCACCAACTACTTCTCGGATAGAGTTCAGTGTGTCAAATCGGAGGGCCTGTTGTCTGGACCTATGGCAGTCTCTATGGGGGTGCCACAGGGTTCAATTCTTGGGCCGACACTTTTCTCCGTGTATATCAATGATGTCGCTCTTGCTGCTGGTGACTCTCAGATCCACCTCTACGCAGACGACACCATTTTGTATACATCTGGCCCTTCATTGGACACTGTGTTAACAAACCTCCAAACGAGCTTCAATGCCATACAACACTCCTTCAGTAGCCTCCAACTGCTCTTAAACACTAGTAAAACTAAATGCATGCTTTTCAATCGAACGCTGCTGGCACCCGCCCACCCGACTAGAATCACCACTCTCGACGGGTCTGACCTAGAGTATGTGGACAACTACAAATACCTAGGTGTCTGGTTAGACTGTAAACTCTCCTTCCAGACTCACATAAAGAATCTCCAATCCAATGTTAAATCTAGAATCGGCTTCCTATTTCGCAACAAAGCCTCCTTCACTCATGCTGCCAAACATGCCCTCGTAAAACTGACTATCCTACCGATCCTTGACTTCGGCGATGTCATTTACAAAATAGCCTCCAACACTCTACTTAGCAAATTGGATGTAGTCTATCACAGTGCCATCCGTTTTGTCTCCAAAGCCCCATACACTACCCACCACTGTGACCTGTACGCTCTTGTTGGCTGGTCCTCACTACATGTTCGTCGTCAAACCCACTGGCTCCAGGCCATCTATACATCACTGCTAGGCAAATCCCTGCCTTATCTTAGCTCATTGGTCACCATAGCAGCACCCACCCGTAGTCTGCGCTCCAGCAGGTATATCTCACTGGTCATTCCCAAAGCCAACACCTCCTTTGGCCGCCATTCCTTCCAGTTCTCTGCTGCCAATGACTGGAACGAATTGCAAAAATCTCTGAAGCTAGAGACTCTTATCTCCCTCAATAACTTTAAACATAAGTTGTCAGAGCACCTTACCGATCACTGCACCTGTACACAGCCCATCTGAAATTAGCCCACCCAACTACCTCATCCCTATATTGTTATTTATTTTGCTCTTTTGCACCCCAGTATCTCTATTTGCACATAATCTCTTGCACATCTAGCATTCCAGTGTTAATACTATTGTAACTATTTTGCACTATAGCCTATTTATTGCCTTACCTCCATAACTTGCTACATTTGCACACAATGTATATATATTTTCTGTTGTATTTTTGACTTTATGTTTTTTACCCCATATGTAACTCTGTGTTGTTTTTATTGCACTGCTTTGCTTTATCTTGGCCAGGTCGCAGTTGTAAATGAGAACCTGTTCTCAACTGGCTTACCTGGTTAAATAAAGGTAAAAAAAAAAAAAAAAATAGAGATCCTGGTTCTAATCCAGGCTCTGTCGTAGCCGGCCGCGACTGGGAGACCCATGTGGCGGCGCACAATTGGCCCAGCATCGTCCAGGGTAGGGGATGGAATGTCCGGCATGGATGTAGCTCAGTTGGAAGAGCATGGTGTTTGCAACGCCAGGGCTGTGGGTTCGATTCCCACGGGGGGCCAGTATGAAATAAAAATAATAATAATGTATGCACTCACTAACTGTAAGTCACTCTGGATAAGAGTGTCTGCTAAATGACAAAAAAAAAAATAATAATAGAAAAAAATAATATATATATACAGTGGGGAAAAAAAGTATTTAGTCAGCCACCAATTGTGCAAGTTCTCCCACTTAAAAAGATGAGAGAGGCCTGTAATTTTCATCATAGGTACACATCAACTATGACAGACAAAATGAGAAAAAAAAATGCAGAAAATCACATTGTAGGATTTTTAATGAATTTATTTGCAAATTATGGTGGAAAATAAGTATTTGGTCAATAACAAAAGTTTCTCAATACTTTGTTATATACCCTTTGTTGGCAATGACACAGGTCAAACGTTTTCTGTAAGTCTTCACAAGGTTTTCACACACTGTTGCTGGTATTTTGGCCCATTCCTCCATGCAGATCTCCTCTAGAGCAGTGATGTTTTGGGGCTGTCGCTGGGCAACACGGACTTTCAACTCCCTCCAAAGATTTTCTATGGGGTTGAGATCTGGAGACTGGCTAGGCCACTCCAGGACCTTGAAATGCTTCTTACGAAGCCACTCCTTCGTTGCCCGGGCGGTGTGTTTGGGATCATTGTCATGCTGAAAGACCCAGCCACGTTTCATCTTCAATGCCCTTGCAGATGGAAGGAGGTTTTCACTCAAAATCTCACGATACATGGCCCCATTCATTCTTTCCTTTACACGGATCAGTCGTCCTGGTCCCTTTGCAGAAAAACAGCCCCAAAGCATGATGTTTCCACCCCCATGCTTCACAGTAGGTATGGTGTTCTTTGGATGCAACTCAGCATTCTTTGTCCTCCAAACACGACGAGTTGAGTTTTTACCAAAAAGTTATATTTTGGTTTCATCTGACCATATGACATTCTCCCAATCCTCTTCTGGTTCATCCAAATGCACTCTAGCAAACTTCAGACGGGCCTGGACATGTACTGGCTTAAGCAGGGGGACACGTCTTGCACTGCAGGATTTGAGTCCCTGGCGGCATAGTGTGTTACTGATGGTAGGCTTTGTTACTTTGGTCCCAGCTCTCTGCAGGTCATTCACTAGGTCCCCCTGTGTGGTTCTGGGATTTTTGCTCACCGTTCTTGTGATCATTTTGACCACATGGGGTGAGATCTTGCGTGGAGCCCCAGATCAAGGGAGATTATCAGTGGTCTTGTATGTCTTCCATTTCCTAATAATTGCTCCCACAGTTGATTTCTTCAAACCAAGCTGCTTACCTATTGCAGATTCAGTCTTCCCAGCCTGGTGCAGGTCTACAATTTTGTTTCTGGTGTCCTTTGACAGCTCTTTGGTCTTGGCCATAGTGGAGTTTGGAGTGTGACTGTTTGAGGTTGTGGACAGGTGTCTTTTATACTGATAACAAGTTCAAACAGGTGCCATTAATACAGGTAACGAGTGGAGGACAGAGGAGTGTCTTAAAGAAGAAGTTACAGGTCTGTGAGAGCCAGAAATCTTGCTTGTTTGTAGGTGACCAAATACTTATTTTCCACCATAATTTGCAAATAAATTCATTAAAAATCCTACAATGTGATTTTCTGGAATTTTGTTTCTCAATTTGTCTGTCATAGTTGACGTGTACCTATGTTGAAAATTACAGGCCTCTCTCATCTTTTTAAGTGGGAGAACTTGCACAATTGGTGGCTGACTAAATACTTTTTTTCCCCACTGTATATACAGTGGGGAGAACAAGTATTTGATACACTGCCGATTTTGCAGGTTTTCCTATTTACAAAGCATGTAGAGGTCTGTAATTTTTAACATAGGTACACTTCAACTGCGAGAGACGGAATCTAAAACAAAAATCCAGAAAATCATATTGTATGATTTTTAAGTAATTAATTTGCATTTTATTGCATGACATAAGTATTTGATACATCAGAAAAGCAGAACTTAATATTTGGTACAGAAACCTTTGTTTGCAATTACAGATATCATACGTTTCCTGTAGGTCTTGACCAGGTTTGCACACACTGCAGCATGGATTTTTGGCCCACTCCTCCATACAGACCTTCTCCAGATCCTTCAGGTTTCGGGGCTGTCGCTGGGCAATACGGACTTTCAGCTCCCTCCAAAGATTTTCTATTGGGTTCAGGTCTGGAGACTGGCTAGGCCACTCTATGACCTTGAGATGCTTCTTACGGAGCCACTCCTTAGTTGCCCTGGCTGTGTGTTTCGGGTCGTTGTCATGCTGGAAGACCCAGCCACGACCCATCTTCAATGCTTTTACTGAGGGAAGGAGGTTGTTGGCCAAGATCTCGCGATACATGGCCCCATCCATCCTCCCCTCAATACGGTGCAGTCGTCCTGTCCCCTTTGCAGAAAAGCATCCCCAAAGAATGATGTTTCCACCTCCATGCTTCACGGTTGGGATGGTGTTCTTGGGGTTGTACTCATCCTTCTTCTTCCTCCAAACACGGCGAGTGGAGTTTAGACCAAAAAGCTCTATTTTTGTCTCATCAGACCACATTACCTTCTCCCATTCCTCCTCTGGATCATCCAGATGGTCATTGGCAAACTTCAGACGGGCCTGGACATGTGCTGGCTTGAGCAGGGGGACCTTGCGTGCGCTGCAGGATTTTAATCCATGACGGCGTGTTGTGTTACTAATGGTTTTCTTTGAGACTGTGGTCCCAGCTCTCTTCAGGTCATTGACCAGGTCCTGCCATGTAGTTCTGGGCTGATCCCTCACCTTCCTCATGACCATTGATGCCCCACAAGGTGAGAACTTGCATGGAGCCCCAGACCGAGGGTGATTGACCGTCTTGAACTTCTTCAATTTTCTAATAATTGCGCCAACAGTTGTTGCCTTCTCACCAAGCTGCTTGCCTATTGTCCTGTAGCCCATCCCAGCCTTGTGCAGGTCTACAATTTTATCCCTGATGTCCTTACACAGCTCTCTGGTATTGGCCATTGTGGAGAGGTTGGAGTCTGTTTGATTGAGTGTGTGGACAGGTGTCTTTTATACAGGTAACGAGTTCAAACAGGTGCAGTTAATACAGGTAATGAGTGGAGAACAGGAGGGCTTCTTAAAGAAAAACTAACAGGTCTGTGAGAGCCGGAATTCTTACTGGTTGGTAGGTGATCAAATACTTATGTCATGCAATAAAATGCAAATTAATTACTTAAAAATCATACAATGTGATTTTCTGGATTTTTGTTTTAGATTCCATCTCTCACAGTTGAAGTGTACCTATGATAAAAATTACAGACCTCTACATGCTTTGTAAGTAGGAAAACCTGCAAAATCAGCAGTGTATCAAATACTTGTTCTCCTCACTGTATATATATATATATACAGTGGGGAACAAAATTATTTAGTCAGCCACCAATTGTGCAAGTTCTCCCACTTAAAAATATGAGAGAGGCCTGTAATTGAGGAAAAAAAATCCAGCAAATCACATTGTAGGATTTTTTATGAATTTATTTGCAAATTATGGTGGAAAATAAGTATTTGGTCACCTACAAACAAGCAAGATTTCTGGCTCTCACAGACCTGTAACAACTTCTTTAAGAGGCTCCTCAGTCCTCCACTTGTTACCTGTATTAATGGCACCTGTTTGAACTTGTTATCAGTATAAAAGACACCTGTCCACAACCTCAAACAGTCACACTCCAAACTCCACTATGGCCAAGACCAAAGAGCTGTCAAAGGACACCAGAAACAAAATTGTAGTCCTGCACCAGGCTGGGAAGACTGAATCTGCAATAGGTAAGCAGCTTGGTTTGAAGAAATCAACTGTGGGAGCAATTATTAGGAAATGGAAGACATACAAGACCACTGATAATCTCCCTCGATCTGGGGCTCCACGCAAGATCTCACCCCGTGGGGTCAAAATGATAACAAGAACGGTGAGCAAAAATCCCAGAACCACATGGGGGGACCTAGTGAATGACCTGCAGAGAGCTGGGACCAAAGTAACAAAGCCTACCATCAGCAACACACTTCGCCGCCAGGGGCTCAAATCCTGCAGTGCCAGACGTGTCCCCCTGCTTAAGCCAGTACATGTCCAGGCCTGTCTGAAGTTTGCTAGAGTGCATTTGGATGATCCAGAAGAGGATTGGGAGAATGTCATATGGTCAGATGAAACCAAAATAGAACTTTTTGGTAAAAGCTCAACTCGTCGTGTTTGGAGGACAAAGAATGCTGAGTTGCATCCAAAGAACACCATACCTACTGTGAAGCATGGGGGGTGGAAACATCATGCTTTGGGGCTGTTTTTTCTGCAAAGGGACCAGGACGACTGATCCGTGTAAAGGAAAGAATGAATGGGGCCATGTATCGTGACATTTTGAGTGAAAACCTCCTTCCATCAGCAAGGGCATTGAAGATGAAACGTGGCTGGGTCTTTCAGCATGACAATGATCCCAAACACACCGCCCGGGCAACGAAGGTGTGGCTTCGTAAGAAGCATTTCAAGGTCCTGGAGTGGCCTAGCCAGTCTCCAGATCTCAACCCCATAGAAAATCTTTGGAGGGAATTGAAAGTCCGTGTTGCCCAGCGACAGCCCCAAAACATCACTGCTCTAGAGGAGATCTGCATGGAGGAATGGGCCAAAATACCAGCAAAAGTGTGTGAAAACCTTGTAAAGACTTACAGAAAACGTTTGACCTGTGTCATTGCCAACAAAGGGTATATAACAAAGTATTGAGAAACTTTTGTTATTGACCAAATACTTATTTTCCACCATCATTTGCAAATAAATTCATTAAAAATCCTACAATGTTATTTTCTGGATTTTTTTCCCTCATTTTGTCTGTCATAGTTGACGTGTACCTATGATGAAAATTACAGGACTCACTCATCTTTTTAAGTGGGAGAACTTGCACAATTGGTGGCTGACTAAATACTTTTTTCCCCCACTGTTATATATATATATATATATACAGTGGGGAGAACAAGAATTTGATACACTGCCGATTTTGCAGGTTTTCCTACTTACAAAGCAAGTAGAGGTCTATAATTTTTATCATAGGTACACTTCAACTGTGAGAGACGTAATCTAAAACAAAAATCCAGAAAATCACATTGTATGATTTTTAAGTAAATAATTTGCATTTTATTGCATGACATAAGTATTTGATACATCAGAAAAGCAGAACTTAATATTTGGTACAGAAACCTTTGTTTGCAATTACAGAGATCATACGTTTCCTGTAGGTCTTGACCAGGTTTGCACACACTGTAGCAGGGATTTTTGCCCACTCCTCCATACAGACCTTCTCCAGATCCTTCAGGTTCCGGGGCTGTCGCTGGGCAATACGGACTTTCAGCTCCCTCCAAAGATGTTCTATTGGGTTTAGGTCTGGAGACTGGCTAGGCCACTCCAGGACCTTGAGATACTTCTTACGGAGCCACTCCTTAGTTGCCCTGGCTCTGTGTTTCGGTTCGTTGTCATGCTGGAAGACCCAGCCTCGACACATCTTCAATGCTCTTACTGAGGGAAGGAGGTTGTTGGCCAAGATCTCGCGATACATGGCCCCATCCATCCTCCCCTCAATACGGTGCAGTCGTCCTGTCCCCTTTGCAGAAAAGCATCCCCAAAGAATTATGTTTCCACCTCCATGCTTCACGGTTGGGATGGTGTTCTTGGGGTTGTACTCATCCTTCTTCTTCCTCCAAACACGGCGAGTGGAGTTTAGACCAAAAAGCTATATTATTGTCTCATCAGACCACATGACCTTCTCCCATTCCTCCTCTGGATCATCCAGATGGTCATTGGCAAACTGCAGATGGGCCTGGACATGCACTGGCTTGAGCAGGGGGACCTTGCATGCGCTGCAAGATTTTAATACATGACGGTGTAGTGTGTTACTAATGGTTTTCTTTGAGACTGTGATCCCAGCTCTCTTCAGGTCATTGACCAGGTCCTGGGCTGGCGTGGTTACACGTGGTCTGCGGTTGTGAGGCCGGTTGGACATACTGCCAAATTCTCTAAAACAACGTTGGAGGCCTATGGTAGAGAAAGGAACATTAAATTATCTGGCAACAGCTCTGGTGGACATTCCTTCAGTCAGCATGCCAATTGCATGCTCCCTCAAAACTTGAGACATCTGTGGCATTGTGTTGTGTGGCAAAACTACACATTTTAGAGTGGCCTTTTATTGTCCCCAGCACAAGTTGCACCTGTTTAATGATTATGCTGTTCAATCAGCTTCTTGATATGCCACACCTGTCAGGTGGGTGGATTATCTTGGCAAAGGAGACATGCTCACTAACATGGCTGTAAACAAATTTGTGCCCAAAATTTGAGAGAAATAAGATTTTGTGCTTATGGAACATTTCTGGGATATTTTATTTCAGCTCATGAAACATGGGACCAACACTTTAATTGTTGCGTTTATATTTTTGCTCAGTATATGTAGGCTTGCCATAACAAAAGTGTTGAATACTAAATGACTCAAGACATATCAGCTTTTCATTTTTAATTAATTTGAAAACATTTTTAAAAACATAATTCTACTTTATGTGATATTATGTGTATGCCAGTAACAAAACATCTTAATTTAATACATTTTCAATTCATGCTGTAAAACAACTAAATGTGGAAAAAGTCAAGGGGTGTGAATACTTTCTGAAGCCACTGCACTTGAGCTTGTGTCCTCAAAAGTGAGTACACCTCAGCAATTTATAACTATTTTAACCAGAAAGGTGAGTTCCGTACCTTTCTAAAACTATGCAACATTACCAGTTATTGTTTATGGCCATCTCATGAAACATTATGACGTTTGGCTATATCTATTTAGGCGGAAATCTAAATGTAATCCAATTTTGATCCTGTCAGAGAGTGCTTCCAATGTCCTCCTCATGTTGTGCTGTTTGTTTTCTTGTTGGTTGCAGGTGAGTTCCAAGTGAATAACCGGACAGGTGTGATCTCCACGGCTAAGCCTCTGGATTATGAGACTGTTACCAGCTACGTGCTCAGGGTCCAGGCTGACTCCATGGCCGTGGTCATGGCCCAACTGCGGGTTCCCTCCAAAAGTATGACGGGGGTATTTAACTGCACATAAGGGGGCTGGGACGCTACATCAAGTATTCACCTTTCTGGCTAGATACTGTGGTTGACATTGGTATCGTGGTCCTAAGAGGAGTTGACACATAAGATGTGCCCCCCACCCACTCAAACACTTGCACACACTGTTGATAGAGGTTAAATGTAAAATGGAATGGCGAAAGACTGAGCAACATAGTGGAGGTGAAATCATTTTTGGCCCACATCAGAGAAACCATCTTCACCTCTTCAACCGTCCTACTCCCTCTGCTCATTCTTAGCCCTATGCCACATGACTTTACAATTCTGTGCACTGCTGGAAGACAAATTATCTTTGACAGCTCATACTTTTTTACCTAAACTGCAGTGCGGGGCAGGGTAGGGTTGTGCTAGTTTTGTACATACTGTATTTGTACTGTATAAGAAAAACTGTGACAAATAGATATGGAGCAGTGGAGGCTCCTCAGAGGAGGAAGGGGAGGATCATCCTCCTCAGTGAGTTTCATAAAAATAAAAATTGTAAAACATTAAAAATGTTATCATTTTTAGATAAAACTATACTAAAGATATTCATTTCACCAAATAATTTATTAAAATACACTGTTTTGCAATGAAGGTATACAGTAGCCTCAACAGCACTCTGTAGGGTAGCACCATGGTGTAGCCGGAGGACAGCTAGCTTCCGTCCTCCTCTGGGTAGATTGACTTCAATACAAAACCTAGGAGGCTCATGATTCTCACCCCCTTCCATAGACTTACACAATAATTATAACAACTTCCGGAGGACGTCCTCCAACCTAACAGAGCTCTTGCAGCATGAACTGACATGTTGTCCACCCAAGCAAAGGATCAGAGAATGTATCTAGTACTGAAAGCATAAGCTACAGCTAGCTAGCACTGCAGTGCATAAAATGTGGAGATGAAGGAGACACAAGAGATTTTGTGATTATTTTTCACTTTCAGTTTCACTTACTTAGCTAGCAAATGCAGCTAGCTAGTTTAGCCTACTCAAACACCCTGCTCAAACAGAGGGATGCTATGTTAGCTAGCTGGCTATGACTATCCAACACAACACTGGAACTCTTCAAAGTCAAGGTAAGCTTTTGGTTTTACTAATTTATTGCCACCGGGGCCCGCCGGTGTAACTGCTAACTGACTATACACTGTAAACTTACTGCATGATTGTAGCGGGTTTACTAACGTGTTAGTTCTATTAGCTATGTTGACTATGACGTTTCTTTAGCTATTATGGTGACAACGATGTAGGCTGTGTGTAGCAGTTATGATATGGGTTGGCTTGGATTTTTTTCTTTTTCTTCGCTTGGTCACATACAGCTGATGTGTTGTGCATTGAAGTCCACAAATGAAGGGAAAAGGTGAGTGGAGGAGAGCTCATAGATGCGAGAAGGAATACAACGTGGCTGCTATGAAAGTGAACTGTGTTGACGCTTGACATGGGCTGTATTCATTCCGCCGATTCTGTTGAAAACCATTTCTTAAAAGGAAGCAAACGGAACGAAAGGGGGATAAACATAACTGAATTTGACCAATAGAAACTCTCGTTTGCAACTGTTGGACTAATGATTATACCCTAGATCAGCTAAATGCAGGCAAGAGTGTGCAAGGCGGTATTGTCTGTCCATGTGTCACTGTCTGTCATCTCAACATTTTCTCTCAACCTGTGTGCACCTACGTTGTAATCTTTCATTCATAGGCTAGGTTGTAGCAACCTCATGAGTATCATGTAGTAGCCTAAACCAATCGATGTTACATTGCACTGGGTGAATGGAACATGAATGACAGTCATCCAATATGCTGTAATAGAAATAAGGCCATGCTCATGAGAAAAAATAAATGGTCCTCCCTCATCTTAAACGGCACTGACCGCCACTGGTATAGAGTGTGTTTACCTGTACTTCAAGCTCTTTTCCTTGAGGACAACATGGCATATGAATGGGAATAGCAAAAGGAGCACATATTTTATTATTTTATTATGAACCTGTGTGTTGGAGTTTTATTTTGCTATAAAACTCCCCTTCCCAACCAACACTTATCTCCTCTAAACTATGGTATGTACTGTAAAGGATTGAACATTAAAGTTGTGTGCACTTGCTGCCCTGTTTGTCTGGATAAAACTATATGCTTCATGACAAAAAATGTGACTGTGTCCCTCCTCTAACTCTGCAGCCAACACAGCCAAGGTGTATATCGAGTTGCAGGATGAGAACGACCACCCGCCTGTCTTCACCAAAAAGTTCTACATCGGTGGTGTGGCTGAAGATGCCAACACCTTCTCCTCTGTGCTGAAGATAATAGTGAGAAAGACCTTCTGATACTCATCCTTATATGAGTACCCCCCCCCCACTCACACACACACTAACACACACACGCACACGCACATACATACACACTCTACCTCCTTAACAGCACTATCAACAAGGCAGGTCCTACAGGCTCTAGTTTTGTCGCACCTGGACTACTATTCAGTCGTGTGGTCAGGTGCCACAAAGAGGGACTTAGTAAAATTACAATTGGCTCAGAACAGGGCAGCACGGCTGGCCCTTGGATGTACACATAGAGCAAACATTAATAATATGCATGTCAATCTCTCCTGGCTCAAAGTAGAGGAGAGAATGACTTCGTCACTCAATAGGGTAGGCCTATTGAGTTGAAGCAGAGTCACTTAATTTGATTGCATATTTCAAGGGTGATTGCTGAATATAAGTATATTTTCCAACCCATTCTTGCTCTCAATGCCACTTAGTGGCCCAGTGTTCATTTTATGCACACAAACAAATCTGAACCTTTGTTCTCAAGTGCTTTTACAAACAATATTGAGATTAAGCTAGGGTTGCAAAGGGAGGGCATGTTACCGGTAATTTCTGAAACTTTCAAGGATTGTTGATTAGATGCTTTTTTAATTAATTAATCTATCTTCTCTTGAACCATATGGTCTAGACCAGGGATGGGCAACTGGCGGCCCGCGGACCGCATGCAGCCCTCGGCCCCCCTTTTGTAGGCCCGCGAACCAATTTCCAAAAACTCAGTCGGGGTCTGAACTTACTGTTGAGAGTTAGAATAATAGAATACACAAGGTGCAATTTCGAAATTTGGTTGTGCATCAGTGGTCTAAGGCACTGCATCGCAGTGCTAACTGTGCCACTAGAGATCCTGGTTCGAATCCAGGCTCTGTCGCAGCCGGCCGCGACCGGGAGACTCATGGGCGCCGCACAATTGGCCCAGCGTCGTCCAGGGTAGGGGAGGGAATGGCCGGCAGGGATGTAGCTCAGTTGATAGAGCATGGCGTTTGCAACGCCAGGGTTGTGGGTTTGATTCCCACGGGGGGCCAGTATAAAAAAATAAATATGTATTCACTAACTGTAAGTCGCTCTGGATAAGAGCGTCTGCTAAATGACTAAAATGTAAAATGTAATTCACTTACAGTCACTCAATTAGTCCATGTCAGCTAAAAAAAATGTAGATTCCTAAATTAGTCTAGCCAGATATCTAAACTTGTAGTAATCATGGTCAAATTACTGACTGGGGGGTCCCCATTGATTTTGTTAGTCACTTTCACTCGGATATCATATTAAAAACTGCAAACCTTTCTCTCCACCCTATGGCAAAATGAGTAAAATTGCAAAATGTGTAAAATTATCTGTAAAAGTGCACTTTCTTCTCTTCACCCTATGGCAAAATGAATTGCATGACATTTTGGGACAGAGCTGCTTGGCAAATATGCACATAGAATACACACAAATGGAGGGTATAGAATAGACTATTGAGGCAACTTCAACTAACAAATCAAACTAACATCATATACAGTGAGGGGAAAAGTATTTGATCCCCTACTGATTTTTGATGGTTGCCCACTGACAAAGACATGATCAGTCTATAATTTTAATGGTAGGTTTATTTGAACAGTGAGAGACAGAATAACAACAACAAAATCCAGAAAAACGCATGTAAAAAATGTTATAAATTGATTTGCATTTTAATGAGGGAAATAAGTATTTGACCCCTCTGAAAAACATTACTTAGTACTTGGTGTCAAAACCCTTGTTGGCAATCACAGAGGTCAGACGTTTCTTGTAGTTGGCCACCAGGTTTGCAGACATCTCAGGAGGGATGTTGTCCCACTCCTCTTTGCAGATCTTCTCCAAGTCATTAAGGTTTTGAGGCTGACTTTTGGCAACTATAACCTTCAGCTCCCTCCACAGATTTTCTATGGGATTAAGGTCTGGAGACTGGCTAGGCCACTCCAGGACCTTAATGTGCTTCTTCTTGAGCCACTCCTTTGTTGCCTTGGCCGTGACTTTTGGGTCATTGTCATGCTGGAATACCCATCCACGACCCATTTTCAATGCCCTGGCTGAGGGAAGGAGGTTCTCACCCAAGATTTGACGGTACATGGCCCCGTCCATCGTCCCTTTGATGCAGTGAAGTTGTCCTGTCCCCTTTGCAGAAAAACACCCTCAAAGCATAATGTTTCCACCTCCATGTTTGATGGTGGGGATGGTGTTCTTGGGGTCATAGGCAGCATTCCTCCTCCTACA
Source organism: Coregonus clupeaformis (assembly GCF_020615455.1). Lineage (NCBI taxonomy): Eukaryota > Metazoa > Chordata > Actinopteri > Salmoniformes > Salmonidae > Coregonus > Coregonus clupeaformis. Next base: position 55,669,519 of record NC_059192.1, read on the forward strand.
AACACGGCGAGTTGAGTTGATGCTAAAGAGCTCGATTTTGGTCTCATCTTACCACAACACTTTCACCCAGTTCTCCTCTGAATCATTCAGATGTTCATTGGCAAACTTCAGACGGCCTGTATATGTGCTTTCTTGAACAGGGGGACCTTGCGGGCGCTGCAGGATTTCAGTCCTTGACGGCGTAGTGTGTCACCAATTGTGACTCCACAAACTCCACGAGGTGAGATCTTGCATGGAGCCCCAGGCCGAGGGAGATTGACAGTTATTTTGTGTTTCTTCCATTTGCGAATAATCGCACCAACTGTTGTAACCTTCTCACCAAGCTGATTGGCGATGGTCTTGTAGCCCATTCCAGCATTGTGTAGGTCTACAATCTTGTCCCTGACATCCTAGAAGAGCTCTTTGGTTTTGGCCATGGTGGAGAGTTTGGAATCTGATTGATTGAATGCTTCTGTGGACAGGTGTCTTTTATACAGGTAACAAGCTGAGATTAGGAGCACTCCCTTTAAGAGTGTGCTCCTAATCTCAGCTCGTTACCTGTATAAAATACACCTGGGAGCCAGAAATCTTTCTGATTGAGAGGGGGGTCAAATACTTATTTCCCTCATTAAAATGCAAATCAATTCATAACATTTTTGCCATGCGGATTTTTTTGTTGTTATTTTGTCTCTCACTCTTCAAATAAACCTACCATAAAAATTATAGACAGATCATTTCTTTGTCAGTGGGCAAACATACAAAATCAGCAGGGGATCAAATACTTTTTTCCCTCACTGTAAGTACAGTTGAAGTCGGAAGTTTACATACACCTTAGCCAAATACATTTAAACTCAGTTTTTCACAATTCCTGACATTTAATCCTAGTAAAAATGCCCTGTTTTAGGTCAGTTAGGATCACCACTTTATTTTAAGAATGTGAAATGTCAGAATAATAGTAGAGAGAATGATTTATTTCAGTATTTATTTATTTCATCACATTCCCAGTGGGTCAGACGTTTACATAAACTCAATTAGTATTTGGTGGCATTGCCTTTAAATTGTATAACTTGGGTCAAACCTTTCGGGTAGCCTTCCACAAGCTTCCCACAATAAGTTGGGTGAATTTTGGCCCATTCCTCCTGACAGAGCTGGTGTACCTGAGTCAGGTTTGTAGGCCTCCTTGTTCGCACACGCTTTTTCAGTTCTGCCCACAGATTTTCTATAGGATTGAGGTCAGGGCTTTGTGATGGCCACTCCAATACCTTGACTTAGCTGTCCTTAAGCCATTTTGCCAAAACTTTGGAAGTATGCTTGTGGTCATTGTCCGTTTGGAAGACCCATTTGCGACCAAGCTTTAACTTCCTGACTGATGTCTTGAGATGTTTCTTCAATTTATCCACATAATTTTCCTTCCTCATGATGCCATCTATTTTGTGAAGTGCACCAGTCCCTCCTGCAGCAAAGCACCCCCACAGCATGATGCTGCCACCCCCGTTCTTCACGGTTGGGCTGGTGTTCTTCGGCTGGCCAGCATCCCCCTTTTTCCTCCAAACATAACAATGGCCATTATGGCCAAACAGTTATATTTCTGTATCATCAGGCCAGAGGACATTTCTCCAACAAGGACGATCTTTGTCCCCATGTGCAGTTGCAAACTGTAGTCTGGATTTTTTATGGCGGTTTTGGAGCGGTGGCTTCTTCCTTGCTGAGCGGCCTTTCAGGTTATGTCGATATAGGACTTGTTCAACTGTGGATATAGATACTTTTGCACCTGTTTCCTCCAGCATCTTCACAAGGTCCTTTGCTGTTGTTCTGGGATAGATTTGCACTTTTCGCACCAAAGTACGTTCATCTCTAGGAGACAGAATGCATGTCCTTCCTGAGCGGTATGACGGCTGCGTGGTCCCATAGTGTTTATACTTGCATACTATTGTTTGTACAGATGAACGTGGTACGTTCAGGTGTTTGGAAATTGCTCCCAAGGATGAACCAGACTTGTGGAGGTCTACAATTTTTTTCTGATGTCTTGGCTGATTTCTTTTGATTTTCCCATGATGTCAAGCAAAGAGGCACTGAGTTTGAAGGTAGGCCTTGAAATACATCCACAGGTACACCTCCAATTGACTCAAATTATGTCAATTAGCCTATCAGAAGCTTCTAAAGCCATGACATCATTTTCTGGAATGTTTTTAAAGGCACAGTCAACTTAGTGTATGTAAACTTCTGACCCACTGGAATTGTGATACAGTGAATTATAAGTGAAATAATCTGTCTGTAAACAATTGTTGGAAATATTTCTTGTGTCATGCACAAAGTAGATGTCCTAATCGACTTGCCAAAACTATAGTTTGTTAACAAGAAATTTGTGGAGTGGTTGAAAAACAAGTTTTAATGACTCCAACCTAAGTGTCTGTTAACTTCTGACTTCCACTGTATGTCACTCTGGATAAGACCTTCTGCTAATTGACCAAAATATACAATATTTTATATTAATATATATTTTTGAAGTTATTCAAGTATAGATTATCAAAGTTTCCATAGATTGGCAAACATTTCCTGATAATTACCCAAATTAAGGAAAAATCTGTTAACTTTTGTAAATTACCTGTACCTTCGAGTGGTATACAGTCTTATTTGAGAATATATTTTAAAACACCTGGTTTTCTGAGCAATCTTTCAAATTAGTAGGCCATGTAAACACTTTAATCGGTGTTCCAGCTGTGTATTTGATCTGCACATGTGCTAGCACCAGACAAGCAAGCCTCCCTCTTTAGCGCGAGTAAAGTAAGTTCGGAACAACTGAATGTATGAACTCAGAATCAAATATGCTTCCCAAAAATAACATGTGGTAAAATGTTTATTTTGATTGGCGATTTTCAGGTAAGCTGATTTCAGATGTGTCCATGTAAGCAGGATTATTAGGGAAATCATTATTCTTGCAAAGCATGTAAATGTTTTAATCAAACTAGACTATCTACAACAATCTCTTTATTGTGTGCATGTAACCATACTCAAAGATTGGGCAACCCTGTCATTGACTCTCTTATCATCCCTCCCTCCCTTCTCCCTCATTCAATCCCTCCATCCTCCCATGCCAATACCTGGAGAGAAAAAAAAGGCATTGCACCTATTAATCAATGTCATTGCAGACAGGCACTCTGAGAATTGATGCCAGTGGCAGGGTGGACAGAGTCAATGGTCGTATCCGAAATCTGTCTTGCCTACTACTTAGTAAAACTACATACTGTGTACTAATCGTACTACAAACTATTTAGAACGTACTGTTTAATGAAAACGTGTGCAGTAAGCAACAAATATGAACATACTAGGCTCATCCACACTGAGAAAGCACCATCTCGAGCAATTGCTCTTGTTCCCCGCCATTCGTTCATTTTGGTAGCGCATGTACCCTATTCTGATTGTCAGCTGTTGTCAAACACACGTGGGTCTCGAAAGACAATTCTCTTCTTGAAAAGGGTTCAGCGAATTCTACTAGATGAATTAGTGCGAGAGCCTGGCATTTAAGACTCAATTTCCCCCTCTCCTGGCCAAATCACTCTCATCCTTCATGGAACAATGACAATAGTACATTTTATATGTGGCGACAAGGAAAGCAGCTCTGTTCCAAAATATGCCACCACAACTGAAGCACATTCATCATTACTGCCATTGTTAAAGCGATAGTTCACCCAAATTACAAAATTGCATATCTGTTTCATTACCCTGTAAGCGGTCTATCGTGTGGATGTGTTTGTGTGTGTGTGTGTGTGTGTGTGTGTGTGTGTGTGTGTGTGTGTGTATGTGGTTGTGTGTGGTTGTGCGTTTTCTTTTCCCTAGGCCACTGATGCAGATACAGGGAACTACAGTGCCAATGCGTACCGGCTGATCATCCCGCCCACGGCAGACGGTCAGGACAGCTTTGTGATCGAGCAGTACACAGGCATCATCAAGACGGCCATCATGTACCACAACATGCGCAGATCCTACTTCAAGTTTGAGGTCATCGCCACCGACGACTACGGAGAGGGTCTGAGCAGCAGCGCCGATGTGGTGGTGAGTGTCTAGGGTCCTCAAACAACCCATATCCCTCTATGGTTTGAAACACACACACACATACACAGACACACACAATGTAAACCTTTATTTCCTCAAGTGTTTCTCATTAGGCAAGTGATATGAGACTACAAAGTCTGGCAGTTAGTAGTTTGTCCTCCGCTAACTGTGATCTTAACAGATGCCAAACAACCTCTGATGGGTGTATTAGTGTCAGACAGCATTCCTCTGAGCTGATGTATTCAGTAGGAAGCTACATGATGATGAAGCATGATTTATTTCCTATCTAGACTCTGTCTAGCTATCAATATATTACATTATTCAGAACAGTAACAGCACACCAGATGTATAATGTTTATGCCAGTGAACCCCTCTGCTTCGAGCTGATGATGCAATTCAACTATACATGGAGTGTGTTTTCCGCTCATTATAATTGCTCTCTTTTTTAATTTAGTCTTTTTTTAATTTTGTCTTTTTTTTGCCGCCCTGTGTTTGTGTGTGCATGTGCGTGTGTGTGTCTTTTTACTTAGACAATACATTTATCATTTGTTTTCAGTTATTGGAGCCAGTGTTGCTCCTAGTGTGTAGGGCTAACAAGTCTGCAATGACACAGAATGATTGTATGGGACGGGTGACAGCAGTGAGTGCTCAACGATGTTGCTCATTTTCAAGAGAAAATGTAATTTCATCGAGGCCGTGTGGGAGATTTGGCCTTAGAGCCAGTGCGCTTACTGCGCCGGCGAATATTAGGTGCCATTAGATTTGCCACATGGCACCAATACAAGCAGGCAATTCAGTTTCTCGTTTTGGCCACAAGGAGCATGTTAAGCATGAATGGACAACATTTACATATTCTCTCTCTCTCTCTCTCTCTCTCTCTCTCTCTCTCTCTCTCTCTCTCTCTCTCTCTCTCTCTCTCTCTCTCACACACACACTTTTTCTTCCTCTTACTGCTGCTCTCTCTCTCTCTCTTTTTCTTTCTCGCTCTCTCTCTCTCAGGTGTCTGTGGTCAACCAGCTGGATATGCAGGTGATGGTGTCCAATGTCCCGCCCACCGTCGTGGAGGAGAATAAAGAGCAACTTATTGTGTAAGGCACCATTCAATCACTTTCTTTCAGCGTTATTGTCACAGTGAACATGCTTGGTTACATTGAAAACCTATTAGGTTCCTAAAGGCCCCTGAACACTCAACAGAAACAGGAGAGTGGAGTAAAAAGTATTACATCTATATAATATAAGCAGTGATTTTGTCTTTTATTTCCATTAAATAACATTTCCTCTACAGGGGCATCATACGTTTTCACTTTTTTTATTTTCTGAGAAGCACCTATAGTGGAATAGCATAGTGGGATTGCATAAAACATGTTTTCCTGTTGAGTAAGGGGTCTTGGTTCAAGGTGGCACGATGCAACTTGCAAATTCTGCTAGTGAAATTGTTTGTGTTGGATGAGAGGGTAGTCTCCAACTGTGTTTTGAGACTTCATGGAACAGAAAAAAAAGTTATAGCACTTCAGATGTTCTGGCATTTTTTAATTATCCCTGTGTTGCACAACTTACAGTAGGTCCTCAATGGCTTCACTGTATGTTTACTTTCTGTCTCCCTTAACAAATGATTAGGCAATTAAAACCACTGATTGTCCAGATAGACAGTCAAATCTATCATTCTCAATCAGTAAATTATTTTAAAACAGCACAGTGTTTTTAGACAGATAAGATAATAAAATAAGAAGGTCATATACATTAATTATTTAAAAATCTCACATTAAATGACACTACCCCTCTAAGATTGCTCTATGCTTTGACAACTAAATAATGTGTTTAGTTAGTCATTCTGATAACATCTGCAAGGCCTCCCATTTTCCTTGGTCCTATTTGAGGCCCAGAACTATTACCTGGCTACGCTGTTCATCAGGCGCGGCAATCGGGTTGGAGAAACTACCCATTTAGTGGCTGTAATTTAAAGTGCCGATTTCGCTCAGCCTGAAATTGATTATGGGAGACCTGTTTTGCCAAGAGCAAAGACATACAGTGAGGGAAAAAAGTATTTGATCCCCTGCTGATTTTGTATGTTTGCCCACTGACAAAGAAATGATCAGTCTATAATTTGAATGGTAGTTTTATTTGAACAGTGAGAGACAGAATAACAACAACAAAATCCAGAAAAACGCATGTCAAAAATGTTATAAATTGATTTGCATTTTAATGAGGGAAATAAGTATTTGACCCCCTCTCAATCAGAAAGATTTCTGGCTCCCAGGTGTCTTTTATACAGGTAACGAGCTGAGATTAGGAGCACACTCTTAAAGGGAGTGCTCCTAATCTCAGTTTGTTACCTGTATAAAAGACACCTGTCCACAGAAGCAATCAATCAATCAGATTCCAAACCCTCCACCATAGCCAAGACCAAAGAACTCTCCAAGGATTTCAGGGACAAGATTGTAGACCTACACAAGGCTGGAATGGGCTACAAGACCATCGCCAAGCAACTTGGTGAGAAGGTGACAACAGTTGGTGCGATTATTCGCAAATGGAAGAACCACAAAATAACTGTCAATCTCCCTCGGCCTGGGGCTCCATGCAAGATCTCACCTCGTGGAGTTGCAATGATCATGAGAACGGTGAGGAATCAGCCCAGAACTACACGGGAGGATCTTGTCAATGATCTCAAGGCAGCTGGGACCATAGTCACCAAGAAAATAATTAGTAACACACTACGCCGTGAAGGACTGAAATCCTGCAGCGCCCGCAAGGTCCCCCTGCTCAAGAAAGAACATATACAGGCCCATCTGAAGTTTGCCAATGAACATCTGAATGATTCAGAGGAGAACTGGGTGAAAGTGTTGTGGTCAGATGAGACCAAAATCGAGCTCTTTGGCATCAACTCAACTCGCCGTGTTTGGAGGAGGAGGAATGTTGCCTATGACCCCAAGAACACCATCCCCACCGTCAAACATGGAGGTGGAAACATTATGCTTTGGGGGTGTTTTTCTGCTAAGGGGACAGGACAACTTCACCGCATCAAAGGGACGATGGACGGGGCCATGTACCGTCAAATCTTGGTTGAGAACCTCCTTCCCTCAGCCAGGGCATTGAAAATGGGTCGTGGATGGGTATTCCAGCATGACAATGACCCAAACCACACGGCCAAGGCAACAAAGGAGTGGCTCAAGAAGAAGCACATTAAGGTCCTGGAGTGGCCTAGCCAGTCTCCAGACCTTAATCCCATAGAAAATCTGTGGAGGGAGTTGAAGGTTTGAGTTGCCAAACGTCAGGCTCGAAACCTTAATGACTTGGAGAAGATCTGCAAAGTGGAGTGGGACAAAATCCCTCATGAGATGTGTGCAAACCTGGTGGCCAACTACAAGAAACGTCTGACCTCTGTGATTGCCAACAAGGGTTTTGCCACCAAGTACTAAGTCATGTTTTGCAGAGGGGTCAAATACTTATTTCCCTCATTAAAATGCAAATCAATTTATAACATTTTTGACATGTGTTTTTCTAGATTTTTGTTGTTGTTATTCTGTCTCTCACTGTTCAAATAAGCCTACCATTCAAATTATAGACTGATCATGTCTTTGTCAGTGGGCAAACGTACAAAATCAGCAGGGGATCAAATACTTTTTTCCCTCACTGTACTGACGTCCGTTTTACAACCATTCAAACCAGTGAAATCCCAACCAGCGAAATTCTTAAAAGCATGGCCTCAAACAGATATGGTCACACACAAGTAAGTTGTAAAATATGTTTCAGCATTATAAAGTCAGTGTCATAATTTGTAAAGGGTGACAACACATGAAGGTGAAGTGAACCAGGGCAACCACTACTAACGTTTGATCAGCACATTGTACCACACAGTATGACAGAAGTTTATGAATGATTCATAAAACCTTCACATCATTGTAAAGATGGCTGAAAAAATATGAAGGTAGTTATATGTAATGCTTCAGCTATACCTGCACTGTTAAACCTTTCCTGTTAACGTACATCATTATACTGGCACCAGAGTTGCCAGCTCAATACAGTGATTTTGCTTTACAGTAGAGATGCTGTAATACATTTACAGTACTATTTTCCATACTGTAAAACATATTACAGCATCCCTACCGTACATTTACAGCAGGGATGATGTAATGATACAACACCAATTATTAACTGGGTGATTTTTTTCTAGGTCGCACAGGAAGATATTTAGAGCAGACTGAAATGGCTTGTGTCAACTTGAGCTAGCTAAGAAAGCATGCCGTAATTCAATGTTGGCTAGCAATAAAGATACTTATAAACAAGTCAAGGTACCTAACCAGCAGCTGCTGAAAATATTATTCCACTTCATAGCAGCTTCAAGAAGATATTTATTAAAATATTCTGAGCTTCATGTGTCTCACCCGACAGCATGAGGTTGGCCCTGAAACGGATCATTTGAATCTACAGTAAGCATAAGCTGTAAACTCCCGAGTGGCACAGTGGTCTAAGGCACTGCATCGCAGTGCTAGAGGTGTCACTACAGACCCAGGTTCGATCCCGGGCTGTATCACAACCGGCCGTGATCGGGAGTCCCATAGGGTGGCGCACAATTGGCCCAGCGTCGTCCAGGTTAGGGGAGGGTTTGGCCGGGGGGGCTTTACTTGGCGTATCGCGCTCTAGTGACTTCTTGTGGTGGACCGGGTGCCTGCAGGCTGACCTTGGTCGTCAGTGTTTCCTCCGACACATTGTTGCGGCTGGCTTCCGAGTTAAGCGGGCGGGTGTTAAGAAGCGTGGTTAGGCGGGTCATGTTTTGGAGGATGCATGACTCGACCTTCGCCTCCCGAGCCAGTTGGGGAGTTGCAGCGATGAGACAAGATTGAAATTGGGGAGAAAAATGGGGTAAAAAATTATAAATAAAAGGATTTACAGTGTTTTACTGTTGAAATGTACAGAAAAGTCTTACAGTGTGGTACTATACTTTATTTTAAATATGAACAGACCACAATGGTTTTGTCTCCCAAACATCAGTATTATGGAGCGATACGTCCAGGACCAGATCCCAGGGGCCAAGGTGGTGGTAGAGTCAATCGGGCCACAGCGGTTCGGAGATGGCTTTGACCAGGAGGACTACACCAAGTCAGACCTGATGGTGTATGCCATTGATCCACTGACCAACAGGGCCATCTCACGCCAGGAGCTCTTTAAGTGAGTGAGCCAACACAATTAAATGAAAAGCTATTTTTCTCTTGCTACATACATTATTTGTCTTTTCCTCCCTTCTACCCTATGAAATAGTCAGCAAATGCATTATCCTTATTGTTTCCAAGTGTGAAAAGATGTCATCAAGGCAAAGGTTGGCTACTTTGAAGAATCTCAAATATAAAATATATTTTGATTTGTTTAACACTTTTTTGGTTACTACATGATTCCATATGTGTTATTTCATAGTTTTGATGTCTTCACTATTATTCTACAATGTAGAAAATAGTAAAAATAAAGAAAAACCCTTGAATGAGTAGGTGTCCAAACTTTTGACTGGTACTGTATGTCCCTCCCTCTCTCTTTCCCCTTACTTCTTTTTACTCTGGCTTTAGCTCAAATTAGGCTACGTTCTCTTCTCCTAGAGTTGATGTCCGTGCCCCCGCAGAAATCTAATTAGCATGATAAAAAATCCCCATCAAAATCCGTCTGTTTAAGCTAGAGATATCTAGCTCCACATCTGTGGTGGAAGGTGGCCGAGCTACATCGGTGTTTGTCAGACCATGAGACCCTGAAAATCGGTTTTGTCATTAAAAACGGTTTGGCTTACAAACTAATATGACTGCTCTATGGAAAGATGAGACTCTCAATAACACAATGGTGTTCTCTGTTTTGCTCTACAACCCACAAGAGTCACGGGACTCGTCTGAAGTTGGTACCGCCGATCTGCCAACTTCCGTATAACGCTTCCGAACAGTAATATGACCCGTCTATGGAAATGAGAGACTCTCATGAACACTTACATATCAGTCGTTTTGCTCTAGGACGCCCACAAGCCTCACAAGACTCATCTGAGGGTAGCCCGGTACCAGTTTAAAAAATGAATGGAAGTATACACTGAGTGTAAAAATCATTAGGAACACCTGCTTTTTCCATGACATACTGTAGACTGACCAGGTGAATCCAGGTGAAAGCTATGATCCTTTTTTATGTCACCTGTTAAATCCACTTCAAACAGTGTATATGAAGGGGAGGAGACAGGTTAAAGATGTTTAAGCCTTAAGACATTTGAGATATGGGCTGTGTTCCAAAATGCACACTAGCATTCTGCGTTTTCACGTTCTTTCAAGGGTGATCTTCCAAGAACACCTGAGAGAGCATACTATCTAGTGTGGGAGAGCGCAGAACGCTTCAAATTTGAAACGTGACCTCTAACCTAAATAGGAGACTGCATCATCACGCAGCCGTGTCAACAAAGCTAGGTTTTATGCTAGCCAGCTACGTCTGTTTACATCATAGCCAATGTGGCAGCGTGAGCAACTAGTGCTAGCAATTTAGTAAACAACTATCTCAGAATGGAAATATTTAAAACTAATAACAAGTAACAGATTCGATTTTCTCAGTACCTGTTAGTGTTGAATTAAGCTAATTTTATTTGGAGTCTTCCTATCGCAAATTGCTTGGTCTGCTGCTACATCGTTGTGGACATATGAAAGGTAAGCTTTTATGCATTGCACAGAGGCTGAGGCAAAAAAAAAAAAAAGCTATTTTGCTTACTGTTTAAGAATGATACATAGCAAGAATAGTGATGTTTCACTGTGAAGCTAATATTGGATTTCATTAGGACTGCTGGTGTTTTATTTCCAATGAGCAGGCATTGTGATAAATTCATACAACTATAACACCCATGCAAATTATTAAATTACACTGATGTTCAAGATAGCTTGGTTTAATATTCACCTGCATTGATAACAAATATTGATAGGCAATATGATACAATACAACTAGATTAGAAGGCCTAGACTACTTCATCCTAATGTAGCTAATTGCATTGGATACAAAACAAACACTGGCATATTATAAATGAGAACATGTCCAATTTAATTATATGCATGCATATCAAACAGGAATATACCATATTAAATGAATACACCATTGTAATATTATGAATGCCTTTCTCTCTCCTTGCAGGGGATTAGACAGATGAACTGCAGCCCCCAGATGACCAAGTCTCAAAACCAGAACCGTGGAGAGACATCAACACTTTTATTGGTTTTCCTGTATCTGTGCATGAATCCTTAAAACACATTCCATTGTACAAAAGAAGTCAAGTTTCAAGTTGTATTAGTCGTATGTACAGCATACACATGGTCCAACAAAATGCTTACTTGTAGGTTCCTTCTCGACAATGCAACAACAATAACAAATAATAAAAGATAAGAATACAAACATAAAGTAAATGGCTCAGTAAAATGGAATCAACATTTTCAAATCAAATCAAGCTTTATATATACAGCACATTTCAGACATAGAATGCAACACAATGTGCTTCACAGGAAAAAAAAACAACTAATAAAACAATGGAAATAAAAACTATTATACTATATATATATATTTACTACACCTATTTACTACACTAAGAGGATAAAAAAACTATAAAAAAAACAATAAAAATTGAACAACTAACAACTAAAAAGCAAAATAAAATCTAAAAAGGTGTGTTTTAAGATCTATTTTAAAAATGTCCACAGTTCTCTGGCAGGCTATTCCAGAGGCTGGGGACATAGTAACTAAAGGCTGCCTCTCCATGCCTCTTGGTCCTAGGCTTTGGGATAGTTAAAAGGCCAGTGCCAGAGGACCTGAGGGACCTACTGGGTACATAACTTAAAAGTGTGTCTGACATGTATTGGGATGCACAATCATGGATTGATTTAAAAACCAATAGAATAATCTTAAAATTAATTCTAAAACTCACAGGCAGCCAGTGAGAGACCTTAAAACTGGTGTAATGTCTGCTCTCCGTCTGGTCTTGGTCAGTACCCGTGCTAGAGCATTCTGTATGTTTTTCAGTTCACCAATGTTGACCAAATAAATCCATAGTGCCTTTGCGTGGTAGGCTAGAGCACGTATCATCAAACTTCTCATCAGGTCTTGCTTGACTGATACCGTGCCTAATGTTTGTTATCTTATCTCTGAAATATGCCACAAACTCATCACATTTTGATGTGGAGGAAAGTTCACATCGTTTTGTGGGGGTAGGATTTATCAGGCCATCAATGGTCGAGAAGAGCACTCTCCAATTATTAAGATTAGTGATAAAGTTAGAAAAATGAGCCCGTCTGGCATTTCTAATGATCTTGTTATATATGACAAGTTGCTCTGCCTTTCTGCAATTTCTCTTTAATTTATTAGTTTCCTCACTCATCCAAGGGGACTCTCCATTTAGATGTGGCCTTTTTCAACTATACTGGAGCTATGGCATCAATGATTGCCCTTAATTTGCTATTAGAGTTATCAACTAAATCATCACATTTTACATTTACGTCATTTAGCAGACGCTCTTATCCAGAGCGACTTACAGTTAGTGAATACATATTTTATACTGGCCCCCCATGGGAAACGAACCCACAACCCTGGCGTTGCAAACACCATGCTCTATCAACTGAGCTACATCCCTGCCGGCCATTCCCTCCCCTACCCTGGACGACGCTGGGCCAATTGTGCGCCACCCATGAGTCTCCCGGTCGCGGCCGGCTGCGACAGAGCCTGGATTCGAACCAGGATCTCTAGTGGCACAGTTAGCACTGCGATGCAGTTCCTTAGACCACTGCGCCACTCAGGAGTCTCAAGAGGAAGGCAGAATAGGTGATGGAGTATTGTTCATACACTCAATAAAATCTGTAGCATCAATGATGGTGGTAGTGATGGAATCCAATGGGAAAACAACCTGATGAACTGTGGTGGCCGTGGGGGAGGGTGCCACTGGGCAGCCGCCGGCTGTTGGTATACACCCAGGATCTGTGCTGACTCCCTGGGTTGTGAAATCAGTAGCAATACAAACTTTAGCTATGATTAAAAACGATTTCATGAAAACGATTTCATAAAAACAACAAACCGAGTGTAGACAGTACACTGTTCTGTTGTGCACTCTGATGACTTCTGTTGCGCGATGACGTGGCTCTTCAAAGTGACATTGCTCTAGACATTCAACATTCAAAAGCTTGTTCAGTACATGAGGGTACATTTTGTCATGACAGCCACAGGTTTTTTATACACAGGACAGGAGTTTACAGGTTTTTGTTCCATCCCTTCACTAACACCTCATTCAACTAATTGTGGTCTAAATTGTAGACCATGAATAGTTGAACATGGTGTTTGTGCTAGGCAGGAATAAAAACTTGCGCACAGTGCAGTATCCTGGGGCAAAAATCACCCACGTCTGTATTTTAGAATGAGCTTCATATGTTACAATGAGCTGACAATTCTGCATGATAGAGAATAATGTGTGGATCTATTTCCAACAGTGATGTTGCACACTGCTGAATAAACTCCTGACTTTACTCCTGGGATAGGGTCATTTTCCTGGTAGACAGAAAATGTCTGGGTGATGTGGTGGCATGTGCTTCAACCTGTGGAGAACAAAGCAAAAACATAAGGCCAAGGGGGGAGAAATTAACCTCACTGCTCAAATTTCAGTGCTGGTTCAAGCTGCTGAGGACCACAACTACCTTTGTGAATGTGCAAATTCATAGGCTTGATCAAGTTGTCACCAATTTAATTTTAATTGATATTTTCATTATTCAAAACATTTTCTTTATATGCAATGGTGAAACATGTCATATATTCTCAAATGTTTTACTTGGTTATTCAATGATAGACGGCACAGATATGTTTAACTTTTATTCTATACAAGTAAAGGCCAACAAATCCAATTTATCACATGGAATGTGCACAGGCTCCATGATGGGCATAGGCCTATGGTTCTCGAACACTTAAAGAGATTGTCAGCAGATGTGGTGTTCTTGCAAGAGTTACATAAAAAAAGGAGGAATTGAACATCTAAAGAAGAGGTGGGTTGGAGAGGCCTATGCTGCCACCTACTGTAATAACAGCAGAGGTTAGGCATACCATTTCCCCCTTATATTCCAGCACATGGACCAAGAAGGCCATTTTCTAATGTTGAATCGTACCTTACATTGTGAAAAATACACATTGATTTAATTGTATATCCCACTAGGAGAAAATCTGGTGTTTTTATATAGAATTCCAGCTATATTTGACAGGAACTATTATTTTAGCAGGTGACCTAAATTATACATTCGATAAGATTGACAGACTTAGTAATAAAAAAGGCTAAGGAGCCTCCAAAGAGGCTGAAAAATTGTATCTGTACAAATGATTTACAGGACACCTGGAGATTATTATTCCGAACTACAAAAGACTATTCCTTTTTTCCTTAAAGTCAGAAAAGCTATTCAAGAATTGACTACATTTTAATTTCCAAAAATGCATTTTACAATTTACTGGATAAATTTTTTTATGACATAGTGATATCAGATCATTCTCCGGTATCATGTTTAATTACACCAATAGAAAATACACTTAACGACAGAATTTGGAGAATGAACAGAGCACATCTTCTGGACCCTAAATTTATCAAAAATGTACATAAAATTGTTTAAACCTTTACCATTACAAATTTAGACAAAGAGGACAGATAAAAGCTGAGCCCCAATGTAATTTGGGATGCCTTTAAGGCGTACATTAGGGGGATGATACTCTCATACTCAGAAAAAGTTAAATCTGATTTAGAAATTCTAATTAAAGATAAATATATCACTATCTTAGAAAAAGCCCATCAAAAATATTTACGAGGTAAAGATCAAAATCAAATTTTAAGGTTCTGTATTTATTTTCTTAGTCAACCTTGTGTTCTTGAACGTAGCCCTGTTTCTTTGTGTTCTTGAACATAGCCCTGTCTTTCATTTTTGTTCATTGATTTCACCTGTGTTTGTTACTCACCTGGTCTCATTAGCTCCTTATTTAGTTCAGTTCATTCTGTTTGTTTCTTGTGAGGTATTGTTCGTTTTGACCCTAATAAGCCTTTTCCTAGCTCATTTGTGATAACCAGTTATAGCCTTCAGTCCTAGTTTTTGATTCTCCTGCCTGTTTGCCTACCTGTGTATGACCGTTGCCTGCCTGTGACCACGATTCCTGCCTTTCGCGAAGGTGAAATAAGGACCTGCCATGCTCTGCGCGTGAATCTACACCTTTTTCTCCCTGAGTATTCATTACAAAAATGTCAGAACTTAAGCAGGAATACGATCTTTTACTTCTGAAGAGAGCCAACAGCTACAGGTTAAACTCAAATAAAGCATACTATTTAATGGCAAATTAACCTATTACATATCTCGCAGCTTTCACAAAACGAATACATGCTAAACCAGGTATACTTTTAACAGATAAAGATACAAAAGTGGTAATTAGAAAAAACAACGCGATTCATTTTATAATATAATATGCCATTTAGCAGATGCTTTTATCCAAAGCGACTTACAGTCATGTGTGCATACATTTTTACGTATGGGTGGTCCCGGGGATCGAACCCACTACCCTGGCATTACAAGCGCCATGCTCCACCAATTGAGCTAAAAGCTTCTATGAAAATGTATATTAATCAGAATTAAGTTGGACAGATCCTATAGCCTTCGACTCAACAACTCTGAAGCAAACAAATGACAACACACGTCACTCAATTAAGTACTTCCTAGTTCCATGTATCAAACAGTTCTTTCAGTTATATTAAAACCAGGAAAATCTGGGGAGTCCCCTGCTGATTAAGGACCAATAAATGTAATAAATTGTGACAATAAAACAATAATTAAGCTTAGAAGCAGACTTGATACAGTGAGGGAAAAAAGTATTTGATCCCCTGCTGATTTTGTACGTTTGCCCACTGACAAAGACATGATCAGTCTATAATTTTAATGGTAAGTTTATTTGAACAGTGAGAGACAAAATAACAACAAAAAAATCCAGAAAAACGCATGTCAAAAATGTTATAAATTGATTTGCATTTTAATGAGGGAAATAAATATTTGACCCCTCTGCAAAACATGACGTAGTACTTGGTGGCAAAACCCTTGTTGGCAATCACAGAGGTCAGACGTTTCTTGTAGTTGGCCACCAGGTTTGCACACATCTCAGGAGGGATTTTTTTCCACTCCTCTTTGCAGATCTTCTCCAAGTCATTAAGGTTTCGAGGCTGACGTTTGGCAACTCGAACCTTCAGCTCCCTCCACAGATTTTCTATGGGATTAAGGTCTGGAGTCTGGCTAGGCCACTCCAGGACCTTAATGTGCTTCTTCTTGAGCCACTCCTTTGTTGCGTTGGCCATGTGTTTTGGGTCATTGTCATGCTGGAATACCCATCCACGACCCATTTTCAATGCCCTGGCTGAGGGAAGGAGGTTCTCACCCAAGATTTGACGGTACATGGCCCCGTCCATCGTCCCTTTGATGCGGTGAAGTAGTCCTGTCCCCTTAGCAGAAAAACACCCCCAAAGCATAATGTTTCCACCTCCATGTTTGACGGTGGGGATGGTGTTCTTGGGGTCATAGGCAGCATTCCTCCTCCTCCAAACACGGCGAGTTGAGTTGATGGCAAAGAGCTCGATTTTGGTCTCATCTGACCACAACACTTTCACCCAGTTCTCCTCTGAATCATTCAGATGTTCATTGGCAAACTTCAGACGAGCCTGTATATGTGCTTTTTTGAGCAGGGGGACCTTGCGGGCGCTGCAGGATTTCAGTCCTTCACGGCGTAGTGTGTTACCAATTGTTTTCTTGGTGACTATGGTCCCAGCTGCCTTGAGATCATTGACAAGATCCTCCCGTGTAGTTCTGGGCTGATTCCTCACCGTTCTCATGACCATTGCAACTCCATGAGGTGAGATCTTGCAAGGAGCCCCAGGCCGAGGGAGATTGACAGGTCTTTTGTGTTTCTTCCATTTGCGAATAATCACACCAACTGTTGTCACCTTCTCATCAAGCTGCTTGGCGGTGGTCTTGTAGCGCATTCCAGCCTTGTGTAGGTCTATAATCTTGTCCCTGACATCCTTGGAGAGCTCTTTGGTCTTGGCCATGGTGGAGAGTTTGGAATCTGATTGATTGATTGCTTCTGTGGACAGGTGTATTTTATACAGGTAACAAACTGAGATTAGGAGCACTCCCTTTAAGAGTGTGCTCCTAATCTCAGCTCGTTACCTGTATAAAAGACACCTGGGAGCCAGAAATCTTTCTGATTGAGAGGGGTCAAATACTTATTTCCCTCATTAAAATGCAAATGAATTCATAACATCTTCGACATGTGTTTTTCTGGATTTTTTTGTTGTTATTCTGTCTCTCACTGTTCAAATAAACCTACCACTAAAATTATAGACTGATCATGTCTTTGTCAGTGGGCAAACATACAAAATCAGCAGGGGATCAAATACTTTTTTCCCTCACTGTACATATCAAACAGGATTTATTAGAAAGACACTTAAAAAACAAATACAATAACATATTTCAGTTTAATACAATACACTAAAAAACAAGATCTAGATTTATCAATAATGGCTGTTGATGCCGAAAAGGCTTTCAACCATGTTGAATGGCCTTTTCTAATCAACACTTTGGAAGCTTTCAACTTTACAGCTGAAATAATACATTTTATAAAATGTTTGTTTAAATGTCCTAAGGAAATAATATACACAAATAATACATGATCTGATAAAATTGCTTTAGAAAGCGGCACAAGACAGGAATGTCCCCTCTCTACCCTCCTTTTTGCACTGGCAATTGAACCGCTTGCAGAAAGAATTAGACAGGACCCAAACTTAACAGGTATCAGTCAGTATTGGTAAGCATGAATATAAACTAAACTTATTTGCAGATGATCTCCTGGTATACCTGACCAATATTGAAATCTCAATGCACACTTTTCTAAAAATGTTTTCAGAATGCTACAAAATCATGATCTACAGCAATCCTTTAAGTGGACCACAAAAAATATTAAATACTCAGGATGTTTAATAAGTGATTAAACTGTTGGATTCTAGCTTGGAATATACTTATTCATGTTACCATACTACTTTACATGTATAATTAATATATACAATACCAGTAAAAAGTTTGGACACACCTACCAGGGTTTTTCTTTATTTTTACTATTTTCTACATTGTAGAATAATAGTGATGACATCAAATGATAGTCCCACTAAGCCCAAACCAGATGGGATGGTGTATCACTGCAGAATGCTGTGGTAGCTATGCTGGTTAAGTGTGCCTTGAATTCTAAATAAATCACAGACAGAGTGATTGTCCTTATGCCACCTTGTGTGTCGCTCTTGCCTAAATGAGGGTAATAAGGACTCTTGAGTGTTGAGAGAAGCCTTTAGACAACTCACATGAAAGGACAATTACTTGAGTACTATTCATTTAATAATATGCATGACTTTACTAGTGGCCATATGGTGGACGGTAATGCAATTTGTAGCAGAGAGGGATTGTCTTTGGAGCTTGAATGATATAACAAATATCCCATTAACATTAAGGCAAAGTTACATGTGCATATATCAAGTTAGGATTCAACCCCAATTGAAATCAATTGTCTCAGTTAAAATGGTATTAGACCCAAACTTAAAGTACTTTACTGTAAAACCAAGTGTTTAGGATCTGAACATATAATTAAACACTTTTCTGTAACACTTTTTAAACGTGTCAAGGCATTTAGAATTTCAATGAAAACGCGTCAGTGTCACCATAACATGTTTATTCGCTGTAACACTTTTGAAACACATTAACACATTTATTCAGCACAAGGTGTTTACAGTGAGTTCAGAAAGTATTCACACCCCTTTACTTTTTCCACATTTTGTTGTGTTACAGCCTGAATTTAAAATTGATTAAATTGAGATTTTGTGTCACTGATCTAAACACAATACCGCATAATGTCAGAGTGGAATTTGGTTGGAGAAATGTTTTGAAATTAATAGAAAATGAAAAGCTCAGAAGTAATACAGTGAGGGAAAAAAAGTATTTGATCCCCTGCTGATTTTGTACGTTTGCCCACTGACAAAGAAATGATCAGTCTATAATTTTAATGGTGGGTTTATTTGAACAGTGAGAGACAGAATAACAACAAAAAAATCCAGAAAAACGCATGTAAAAAATGTTATAAATTGATTTGCATTTAATGAGGGAAATAAGTATTTGACCCCCTCTCAATCAGAAAGATTCCTGGCTCCCAGGTGTCTTTTATACAGGTAACGGGCTGAGATTAGGAGCACACTCTTAAAGGGAGTGCTCCTAATCTCAGTTTGTTAACTGTCTAAAAGACACTTGTCCACAGAAGCAATCAATCAATCAGATTCCAAACTCTCCACCATGGCCAAGACCAAAGAGCTCTCCAAGTGTCACACCCTGGCTCTGGGGACTCTATATGTTGAGCCAGGGTGTGTAGATTCATTGTGTTTGTGTGCTGTGGTTGAGTGTCTAGTTATTCATTTTCTATGTTGGCCAGAGTGGCTCCCAATCAGAGGCAACGAGTGTCAGCTGTTGCTGGTTGTCTCTGATTGGGAGCCATATTTAAACAGTCTGTTTCCCTTAGTGTTTGTGGGATCTTGTTTCCGTTTGGTTTGTTTCTGTGTTAACCATAGGACTGCACATTTCGTTTATTGTTTTGTTGTTATATTATCACTTAAGATAATAAAGTTAAGTATGTTCGCAACCAACGCTGCGCATTGGTCTACTCTCTACGACGATCGTGACAGAAGATCCCACCATACCAGGACCAAGCAGCGTGTCCAGGAGCAGGCAGCCTGGACGTGGGAGCAGATCTTGGACGGGCAGGGGTCCTGGACCTGGGAGGAAATCCAGGCCGGGATGGATCGCCGGCCATGGAAGGAGACGGTAGAGGCGCGACGGAGAGAGGAGCAACGGCGTAAACAGTGTCGTCGTCGGTCGGACGAGAGGCAACCCAAAAAATTTTTTAGGGGGGGGGCACACGGCATGGGCGACTAGGCAGCAGGAGGCTGCCACAGGGCGATTTGGGAGATTTGGAGAGGAGGCCACCGTGTTTGGGGGGCCAGAAGGCAGGTTGGCGGAGCCTGGATGGAGAGCAGAGCCAACTTCCCGTACTCAGGCATGGCAGCATGGGACTGGGCAGGTTCCGCGGTATGCGGAGCGGCGTACTGTGCCACGAGTGGTCCGGCAAAGTCCGGTACGTCCTGTGCGAGCACCCCGCACGTGTCGTGCGAAGGTGGGCATGCAGCCAGGTCGGAGTGTGCCGGCTCAGCACTCGTGGTCTCCAGTGCCTCTCCTCGGTCCCGGATATCCTGCGCCAGTGTCACGTGCTGTTATGCCAGTACGGGTACACAGCCCTGTGCGTCCTGTGCGGATGCCTCACACAGAGTGTGTGAAGATAGGCATTCAGCCAGGACGGGTTGTGGCCGCTCTTCACTCCAGGTCTCCTATCCGTCTCCACAGCCCGGTCCGGCCTGTTCCTGCCCCTCGCACCAAGCCTACGGTGCGCGTCGCCAGCCCGGCCCGGCCTGTTCCTGCTCCTCGCACCAAGCCTACGGTGCGCGTCGCCAGCCCAGCCCGACCTGTTCCTGCTCCTCGCACCAAGCCTACGGTGCGCGTCGCCAGCCCAGCCCGGCCTGTTCCTGCTCCTCGCACCAAGCCTACGGTGCGCGTCGCCAGCCCGGCCCGGCCTGTTCCTGCCACTCGCACCAAGCCAGGGGTGCGAGTCGTCAGCCCGGTACGGCCCGTTCCTGCTCCACGCACCAAGCCATGGGTGCGTATCGTCAGCCCGGTCCGGCCCGTTGCTGCTCCACGCACCAAACCAGGGGTGCGCATCATCAGCCTGGTCCGTTTCGTTCCTGCTCCACGCACCAAACCAGGGGTGCGTATCGTCAGCCCGGTCCGGCCCGTTGCTGCTCCACGCACCAAGCCAGGGGTGCGCATCGTCAGCCCGGTCCGGTCCGTTCCTGCTCCACGCACCAAGCCAGGGGTGCGCGTCGTCAGTCCGGCACAACCCGTGCCTGGGTCACCGGTGCCTGATCAGGTACCGGTCAGCTGCTCCACTACGGAGCTTAAGCAATCCGCTCCTTCGATGTCCAGTCCAGCTCCAGCAAGCGGGGCCAGACCGGACCAGGGGCGCTACGGGGGGATTATTGAAGGGTGGTGGTCAAGCCCGGAGCCGGAACCGCCTCCGAGGAGGAATGCCCACCCAGCCCTCCCCTGTTTGGGTTTTGTTGAGGCGCGGTCGCAGTCCGCGCCTTTGGGGGGTACTGTCACACCCTGGCTCTGGGGACTCTATATGTTGAGCCAGAGTGTGTAGATTCATTGTGTTTGTGTGCTGTGGTTGAGTGTCTAGTTGTTCATTTTCTATGTTGGCCAGAGTGGCTCCCAATCAGAGGCAACGAGTGTCAGCTGTTGCTGGTTGTCTCTGATTGGGAGCCATATTTAAACAGTCTGTTTCCCTTAGTGTTTGTGGGATCTTGTTTCCGTTTGGTTTGTTTCTGTGTTAACCGTAGGACTGCACGTTTTGTTTATTGTTTTGTTGTTATATTATCACTTAAGATAATAAAGTTAAGTATGTTCGCAACCAACGCTGCGCATTGGTCTACTCTCTACGACGATCGTGACACCAAGGATGTCAGGGACAAGATTGTAGACCTACACAAGGCTGGAATGGGCTACAAGACCATCGCCAAGCAGCTTGGTGAGAAGGTGACAAAAGTTGGTGAGATTATTCGCAAATGGAAGAAACACAAAATAACTGTCAATCTCCCTTGGCCTGGGGCTCCATGCAAGATCTCACCTCGTAGAGTTGCAATTTACATTTTTGTCATTTAGCAGACGCTCTTATCCAGAGCGACTTACAGTTAGTGAATACATATATTATTTTTTTATACTTGCCCCCCGTGGGAATCGAACCCACAACCCTGGTGTTGCAAACGCCATGCTCTATCAACTGAGCTACATCCCTGCCGGCCATTCTCTCCCCTACCCTGGACGACGCTGGGCCAATTGTGCGCCGCCCCATGGGTCTCCCGGTCGGCTGCGACAGAGCCTGGATTCGAACCTGGATCTCTAGTGGCACAGTTTGCACTGCGATGCAGTGCCTTAGACCACTGCGCCACTCAGGAGCCTATGATCATGAGAACGGTGAGGAATCAGCCCAGAACTACACAGGATGATCTTGTCAATGATCTCAGGGCAGCTGGGAACACAGTCACCAAGAAAACAATTGGTAACACAATACGCTGTGAAGGACTGAAATCCTGCAGCGCCCGCAAGGTCCCCCTGCTCAAGAAAGCACATATACATGCCCGTCTGAAGTTTGCCAATGAACATCTGAATGATTCAGAGGAGAACTGGGTGAAAGGGTTGTGGTCAGATGAGACCAAAATTGAGCTCTTTGGCATCAACTCAACTCGCCGTGTTTGGAGGAGGAGGAATGCTGCCTATGACCCCAAGAACACATTTACATTTACATTTTAGTCATTTAGCAGACGCTCTTATCCAGAGCGACTTACATGAGCAATTAGGATTAAGTGCCTTGCTTAAGGGCACATCGACAGATTTTTCACCTAGTCGGCTCGGGGATTAGAACCAGCGACCTTTCGGTTACTGGCACAACGCTCTTACCCACTAAGCTACCTGCCGCCCATCCCCACCGTCAAACATGGAGGTGGAAACATTATGCTTTGGGGGTGTTTTTCTGCTAAGGGGACAGGACTACTTCACCGCATCAAAGGGACGATGGACTTGGCCATGTACCATAAATCTTGGGTGAGAACCTCCTTCCCTCAGCCAGGGCATTGAAAATGTGTCGTGGATGGGTTTTCCAGCATGACAATGACCCAAAACACACGGCCAAGGCAACAAAGGAGTGGCTCAAGTAGAAGCACATTAAGGTCCTGGAGTGGCCTAGCCAGTCTCCAGACCTTAATCTCATAGAACATCTGTGGAGGGAGCTGAAGGTTCGAGTTGCCAAACATCAGCCTCGAAACCTTAATGACTTGGAGAAGATCTGCAAAGAGGAATGGGACAAAATCCCTCCTGAGATGTGTGCAAACCTGGTGGCCAACTACAAGAAACGTCTGACCTCTGTGATTGCCAACAAGGGTTTTGCCACCAAGTACTAAGTCATATTTTGCAGAGAGGTCAAATACTTATTTCCCTCATTAAAATGCAAATCAATTTATAACATTTTTGACATGCGTTTTTCTGGATTTTGTTGTTGTTATTCTGTCTCTCACTGTTCAAATAAACCTACCATTAAAATTATAGAGTGATCATTTCTTTGTCAGTGGGCAAACGTACAAAATCAGCAGTGGGTCAAATATATTTTTCCCTCACTGTAGGTGTTCTCCTGGTTGGAAACTGACTGGAAAAAGCTGACTGATGTTTAATCTGGAATTCTAAACGACTGTGTTTAAGATGATAACACTTATTGGCAAATCTAAATGCCTAATGTTTACATTTTAAACACTGACGTTTAGGTTATAAACGTGTCACGTTTCATGGTTTTACAGTGTTCTGTGTCTGACTGACTGTGTTCCGTCCGGCAGGTTTCTGGACGGGAAGCTGGTGGACATCAACAAGGAGTTCCAGCCCTACCTGGGTCAGGGAGGACGCATCCTGGAGATCCGCACGCCCGACATTGAGACCAGCGTGAAAAAGGCTGCCCAGGCCGTGGGCTACACAGAGGGGGCGCTGCTTGCCCTCGCCATCATCATCATCCTCTGCTGCATCCCCGCCATCGTCATTGTCATGGTCACCTACAAACAGTGAGTGCACAACCGCTGTTGTCAAGCTACACGCAACGTGTGTGTATGGTAATGGTTGTCTTTCAAAGCTAGCACTGTAGTTTGTTGAGCGTAAGGAACATTAAACATTATGTCTGGGAGAATATTCTGATGCAATGCATTCTCGTTTCACTCTTCTGGGGTAATTGCATTTTGGTGTGAATAAGTCATGCTGATAACAAAAGAAAAAGCTTATTGAGTTCCTGCAGACATAGCTTGGAGAGCCTGATGCTTTGCATAATACTGTGAGCTAAGAAATAGAGCAGAATTTGTTACTACGACTCTTATTATTATATTCAGTTGTGAAATAGGCTGAGCTCTTTGATAGGGTGTTTTATCCAAAGCCTGGCTGTTATCTGAATAACTTTGAAGGAATCCCATGAATAATGCACATTGTTTCACCTAAAGCGGTGTGTTTTTCAAAAGGAACCTTAACAACCGCCAAACATTAACATTTTATGGAGTTGCAGGAACATTGCGGCGTCTCACAATTCCCAATTTAATTAATGTTTCTCATTGTGTTGTATTAACAAAATAGGAATGAACTAATTGTATAATCGAGGTTCTGATGTGTTTTCTTTTTCCCTCTGCTCCCCTGTCTCCCGCACTGCCTGGAAAACCATCCACCAGATTCAAAGAGTAAGTAACTGTCCATGTGAAATTAGTGATCTCTCTTTTATGCTCTTGAGCGTACATGCTATATGGTCCTCATAACTAAATAGTCCTTTAAAGATTAAGCAGGGACTCAGAATGACTGTATTAAAATGAGGAGAAAAGTACAAATATTCAAGTTCAAGTCATCCCCTTCAAATGGGCTAAAAGCCTCAGTAATTGGGAAAGACAATTACTTTTTTATATCAGAGATTGGCTCTACTATTTTTATCTCAGTAAGTTGAAATTAGCCACATACTGTACTGATGTTCAATCACTTCAATCACCAAAGACATGTAGCCTTCATGGGGAACAAGTGATGAAATGTTATAGAAACAAAGTGCAGTGGATGGACTCAAACTGATTCAACTTTATTTGAACTTCAGGAGACAGGCGGAATGTGCCAAAACTGCCAGGATTCAGCAGGCTCTGCCAGAGGGCAAGTCTGCCGCTCCACGTGCCCCAACAGACAATCTCTATGAGGAACTGGGGGACATCAACATGTAAGTCACCTTTGAACGCTTCCTCCTAACCCCTCACTTCCTGTTTCAGGTACCATGTACCCATGAGTAATGCCTATTTGTGCAGATGATATAGTGTGTGTTAGGACATTGCCTATTTTTCAAACAGCAAAATAATTTATTGACTAAAAAGGCCTTAGTCCAGCAACAATGGACTAACAACAGACATTGGTCTTTAGAGTATGTAATGTTGAGCTTTAGACATTTTGAGGACAGACCCAATGCCTATGCCTAGTCCATATGTAGGATCAAATAGCAAAACAAGAGTGTTTGAGCTTAAACACAACTCAGCTTTGAGAAAGCGGCTAGTCTCCTACACCTGTTCTTGAATATTTTTCATTGATTTAATATTTTTTTTATAACAGTAACTGAGATATGTTATTAAAGTACTATATATCGTTAGAGAATTTGCATTTGAAAATAGTGGTGTAATGTCAGGGGTGCTAGGTAATACATTTTATAAAGGTAAGGCTTAACAGGGTAATTTTTGCTTTCACCAAAAGTGATCCTCCCTTTGTAAACTTTAGAGGTATGGTGCTTCTTTAGATGCTTATAGCTTATATCCTACCATCCCTAAAATGGAAATACCTCTGTGACTGTGCTTTGATTTCTTCAAATCAAATATGATTAGATTTTTGATTTTGTATTAGATGTACTTGGGATGTTTTGAGTGGAGACTTTATATCCTGTCCAAATATTGTCAGTAGTTGAATTGCTGTTCTAAAACTTTTAAATTCAAACACATTTTTCATCAAATGACTCTGATACTGTATCCACCAGAAGAAAATGAAAATATGTCCTACCCTGCTGCATTACCTTTGAGTTTGAATCACATATTTTATATTATTTCTTACTATAATCATAATACTATGAGTCAAAAAGAGTGAAGGATTCTGCAATAACAGTCTGTAGCACCCTCCTCACCCCTTCTCCTCTGCTTCCTCACCCTTCATCCTTCCTTCACCTGTGTTTCAACTCTTTCTTTTCTCCACCCTCCATCTTCATTCCTAATGGGACAGGGATAAAAAGTCTATGATCGAGGGAGCCGACCGCCAGAGCCGCCTTAACCGCTTCGCCTGTCGCGATATCTCCTTCCGTAGCAACGGGTCACTGCACAACAACCTGCCCAAGTCAAAGAGCAACGTCACCTTTCTGTCAGACCACTACCCCATGACCACCACCAACCCACTCTACGACGAAGAAGATGGGAACCTCAGCAGCCCCTATGGGACGGGGAGAGAGGGCTCTTTCTCTCCCTCCCCCTCTGGAGGGTCTGGGAAGGCCTCTACCATCCCGACCAGTCTCTATGGAGGGTCAGAGGCGTATGAGTCGCTGAAGATACAGGCTCTGCTGGACCCGGCCCAGTGGGAGCTGCAGCTGCTCCAGGCGGGGATGAAGGGCCAGGATGGCATGGTGGGTTATGACGTCCAGAGCAGCCGCAGCACAGAGGAGAGCAAGCTGTCGGTCAGAAAGCAGGCCAGGCAGTTTGAACAGCAGGCCATGCAGGAGAGAACCCCCAGGGGAGGGTGTGACTCCAGGGGCTCCCTGACTTCCCTTCCACTACTGTTGAACCGGGACAGCATTGACATGCTGGAGCTGAGTGCGGAGACCCTGTTCTCCATCATGGACCGCCCCTTCAGCCCCATGTCCATAGGGAAGGATGTGCCCACCCGCATCATCATCACCCAGGGGGAAGGCTCCCCGCCCCTGGCTCAGAAGCCCACCCAGCCTGTCCTCAGGAAGTTCAGCTCCAGCATCTCCAGCTACTTCACCGCTGAGCCCTGCGAGTTCACCGTGGAGATCATCCCTGACAAATCAACTGTACATTTCGGTGTTCCTCAAGGTTCCGTTTTAGGACCACTATTGTTTTCACTATATATTTTACCTCTTGGGGATGTTATTCGAAAACATAATGTTAACTTTCACTGCTATGCGGATGACACACAGCTGTACATTTCAATGAAGCATGGTGAAGCCCCAAAATTGCCCTCGCTAGAAGCCTGTGTTTCAGACATAAGGAAGTGGATGGCTGAAAACTTTTTACTTTTAAACTCGGACAAAACAGAGATGCTTGTACTAGGTCCCAAGAAACAAAGAGATCTTCTGTTAAATCTGACAATTCATCTTGATGGTTGTAAAGTCGTCTCAAATAAAACTGTGAAGGACCTAGGCGTTACTCTTGACCCTGATCTCTCTTTTGACGAACATATCAAGACTGTTTCAAGGACAGCTTTTTTCCATCTACGTAACATTGCAAAAATCAGAAATTTTCTGTCCAAAAATGATGCAGAAAAATTAATCCATGCATTTGTTACTTCTAGATTAGACTACTGCAATGCTCTATTTTCCGGCTACCCGGATAAAGCACTAAATAAACTTCAGTTAGTGCTAAATACGGCTGCTAGAATCCTGACTAGAACCAAGAAATTTGATCATATTACTCCAGTGCTAGCTTCCCTACACTGGCTTCCTGTTAAGGCAAGGGCTGATTTCAAGGTTTTACTGTTAACCTATAAAGCGTTACATGGGCTTGCTCCTACCTATCTTTCCGAGTTGGTCCTGCCGTACATACCAATACGTACGCTACGGTCACAAGACGCAGGCCTCCTAATTGTCCCTAGAATTTCTAAGCAAACAGCGGGAGGCAGGGCTTTCTCCTATAGATCTCCATTTTTATGGAACAGTCTGCCTACCCATGTGAGAGACGCAGACTCGGTCTCAACCTTTAAGTCTTTACTGAAGACTTATCTCTTCAGTAGGTCATATGATTGAGTGTAGTCTGGCCCAGGAGTGTGAAGGTGAACGGAAAGGCTGGAGCAACGAACAGCCCTTGCTGTCTCTGCCGGGCCGGTTCCCCTCTCCACTGGGGTTCTCTGCCTCTAACCCTGTTGCAGGGGCTGAGTCACTGGCTTGCTGGTGCTCTTTCATGCCGTCCCTGGGAGGGGTGCGTCACTTGAGTGGGTTGAGTTACTGACGTGATCTTCCTGTCTGGGTTGGCGCCCCCCTTGGTTTGTGCTGTGGTGGAGACCTCTGTGGGCTATACTCGGCCTTGTCTCAGGATTGTAAGTTGGTGGTTGGGGATATCCCTCTAGTGGTGCGGGGGCTGTGCTTTGGCGGAGTGGGTGGGGTTATATCCTTCCTGTTTGGCCCTGTCCGGGGGTTTCTTCGGATGGGGCCACAGTGTCTCCGGACCGCTCCTGTCTCAGCCTCCAGTATTTATGCTGCAGTAGTTTATGTGTCGGGGGGCTGGGGTTAGTTGGTTATACCTGGAGTACTTCTCCTGTCTTATCCAGTGTCCTGTGTGAATTTAAGTATGCTCTCTCTAATTCTCTCGTTCTCTCTTTCTCTCTGAGAACCTGAGCCCTAGGACCATACGTCAGGACTACCGGGCATGATGACACCTTGCTGTCCCCAGTCCGCCTGGCCTTGCTGCTATTCCAGTTTCAACTGTTCTGCCTGCGGCTACGAAACCCCTACCTGTCCCAGACCTGCTGTTTTCAACTCTAAATGATCGGCTATGAAAAGCCAACTGAGAGACCTGAGCCCTAGGACCATACGTCGGGACTACCGGCCGTGGTGACTCCTTGCTGTCCCCAGTCCGCCTGGCCTTGCTGCTATTCCAGTTTAAACTGTTCTGCCTGCGGTTATGGAACCCCTACCTGTCCCAGACCTGCTGTTTTAAACTCTAATGATCGGCTATGAAAAGCCAACTGAGATTTATTCCTGATTATTATTTGACCATGCTTGTCACTTATGAACATTTTTGAACATCTTGGCATGGTTCTGTTATAACCTCCACCCGGCACAGCCAGAAGAGGACTGGCCACCCCTCATAGCCTGGTTCCTCTCTAGGTTTCTTCCTAGGTTTTGCCTTTCTAGGGAGTTTTTCCTAGCCACCGTGCTTCTACACCTGCATTACTAGCTGTTTGGGGTTTTAGGCTGGGTTTCTGTACAGCACTTCGAGATATTAGCTGATGTAAGAAGGGCTATATAAAATAAAATTGATTGATTGATTGATTGACCTGCCTGAGAATCTGCCAGCTCCCCCTCCTTCTACTCATTCTCCTCCACCTCCTCCTCCTTCTCAATCGCCTCATTCTCGTCCTCCCCCTCCTTCTCCTCCTCCTCCTCCCTCATCTCCTCCCCCTGCACCCTTCAAACCTCACTCCAGCGAGCCTGATCATTCTCACCCTCCCTCTTTCCCTCCCTTTCCCCCTTCTGTCCGGAATCATGCCCCTCCACCACTTCTGCTTTTTTTCCCGCTTTTTGATGGCCACGCCACACTGTTCAGTTTGTCCCATACTCCCTGCCGCCCTTTTCCTCTCTCCACCCTGTCTCCTCCCATGCCCCTCCCCTCCCAACTCCCCCCCAATCCGAGGACGGAGTGAAGAGGAAGGAGCTAAAGGGGATTCTGAAAAACCTCAAGAACCTCGCTGACATCGAGAAGTCCGTTGCCAACCTTTACAGTCAAGTAGACAAGAATCGTAAGGTGCCGCGATTCGGCCCCCACAAAAAAAGACAGAGGAACCAGAAGGTACTCCGAGACAAAGCAGATCTGGGTCCTGTGAGGAACCAAACCAGCCAAACCTGACCAGCACAGAACCTGTGGTCCTACCAAACTCAACCAAAGACACTAACTCCTCTGAGCTGGAAACAAGCCAACAAAGCACTAATAATGTGACCTCAGAGGTCCAGGAGTCGAGCCAATCAAACCAGTCCAACGCATAGTCTGTGATTGAGGAACTAAGCAATCGCTTTCCATCCCAATCCACCACTTTCTGACTGGCTGACCTCTCCCCTCTTTAGCTCTATTTCATTAATTGTATTTATTTAGTAATGTCATGAACATGCTGTGTTGTATTGGATATTCTCTGTCTGATGTTTTTGTACGTGTTTTCATCAACAAAATAGTTTATTCCCCTAACAAACTTTTATAATAATTGTGTAATCACAACTAACAGCAAGTGGGACCTAAGTAAGTTGAAAGATCCCATAGGTTTTCAGAACCTCTTAAACTGAGGAAAATGTTTAAATATCAAACCTTGTCATTTTCCCAAATGTATAACCTCTTGGCCGTTTCTGTGTCACCAACCATCCTCTATCTTCACCCCCTGTTCTGCCAGAAATATTCCATTAAAGTTCTCAAGGCTTGAGCAATATGTTGAAATGGACCTGCATAAAACATACTCCTTTTACGTTGTACGCCCATACAATAGATTTTTTTAACGAGAGTGGTCTATTATGTTCAATGCTTTTTTTGACAGACAGATTAGAAATAGAGATAGATGAAGAGATGGGAGAAGGAAGGGAGCTCACAGGGATTGAACCCAGGTCTATGTGAAGGTGTGTATAGACCATGTGCATGGATTACTTTAGAGCCTTTATGACTCATTCATACAAACAAATGTATTCTAAACCCACTCTCCCCTGATTGTATTCAATCAGAAGCTTCACATTGTGAGCCTAATGGTTTTTAATTCCCCATGAGTACCCTGGTGAGTGGAGAGCTCTTATTCTTCACAGAGGACAGTACATTCGATCAGAATAGCCATACAATCTATACATGTCACGGAATCAGCCGAGGCTGCCCCTCCTCCTTGCTCGGGCAGGCTTCGGCGTTCGTCGTCCCCGGAGTACTAGCTGCCACCGATCTATGTTTCGGTGTTTGTCTAGTTTGTCCTGATTGTTTTCACCTGTTTCCCATTATGTTATTTATTCCCTTTATAACCCCCTGTCTCTCATTGGTTATTGTGTGTGATTGTTTTCCATGAGGTCGGCAGTGTTCGGGTGTATGCGTATTTTGTTTCCTCCCTGTTTGGAGGTTTTGTTTGTATTTTGATTACTGTGCTAGTAGAGTTCGTCTGCCAGTAGCTCGGTGTCCTGCGCTTGACTTCGCTCACCGCATACACGTCGCCCTGACAGAATCACACACCATTCATGGAGTCAGCAGGAGCGGCGGTGCCAGCTGGATCAATGGTGGAAAGCGTCGAACACCAAGCGGCCATGATCCAGGCTCTCGGCACCGCCATGGAACGGGTGGTGAGCACTATTGAGCGATGGGAAAGAGGGGGGTCTGCCTACGCCTCCTCCAACAATACCACCACCATCGGCGATGCCCATTGCTTCACCTCCGGGGTCCAGTGGGATTCGGCTCTCGCTCCCGAGGGCTTATGATGGCACAGCGGCCGGGTGTCAGGGTTTCCTGCTCCAGGTTGAACTCCAAGCAACCATCCACCCGGTGCCCTCGGGATACGAGAGCGTGTCCGCCCTCATCTCCTGTCTGTCCGGCAAGGCGCTGGAGTGGGCCAATGCCGAATGGGGGGGAATAGACGCCGCTACTGTCAACTATGCAGAGTTCATCCGCCACTTCAGGGCAGTATTCGATCATCCACCAGAGGGTAAAGCGGCGGGTGAGCGTCTATTCCACCTTAGACAGGGGAGGAGGAGCATACAGGAGTTTGCGCTGGACTTCCGGACGCTGGCTGCCAACGCGGGATGGAATGAGATTGCCCTCATCGACCACTACAGATGTAGCCTGAGGGAGGACGTGCGTCGGGAATTGGCTTGCAGGGACACCAACCTCAGCTTCGACCAACTGGTAGACATGTCCATTCGCCTGGATACCCTGTTGGCTACCCGCGGACGTTCGTATTCAGGGCCGTCCATTCCATCCCCCAGCACTTCCGAGCCGACCCCTATGGAGCTCGGAGGTGCTGGTGCTAGGGAGACCAGGAGAGAGACCAGGAGGGAGGCCGTCCCCTGCACCAACTGTGGCCGCAGCGGACACACTGCTGGTCGGTGCTGGAGAGGGTCTCCTAGGAATCGAGGCAGTAGGTAGCGCACTGATGAGTTATTCCAGGTGAGTAGGCACCCATCTCACCCAGAGCTCTCTGTTGCGCATATGTGTATTAAAGTTGTGTTTCCCGAGGTTCCTCCTCACTCCCAGCATAAGGCGCTAGTAGATTCAGGCGCAGCTGGGAATTTTATCGATCGCCAATTCACCTATAAGTTAGGGATTCCTATTGTACCTGTTGATGTGCCCTTCCCCATCCATGCCCTAGATAGCCGCTCTTTGGGGTCAGGATTGATTAGGGAAGTCACAGCGCCTCTCAGGATGAAAACGCAGGAGGGCCATGAGGAGATACTACGTTTGTATTTGATTGATTCTCCTGCGTTTCCCGTGGTGTTGGGGCTTCCCTGGTTAACATCTCATGACCCCAACATTTCATGGCAACAGAGGGCTCTCAAGGGATGGTCTGATCAGTGTTTCGGGCGGTGTGTAGGTGTTTCCGTAGGGGCAACGATGGTGGAAAGCCAGAACCAAGTTCCCACCATGCACATTCCACCTGAGTATGCCGATTTGGCACTCGCCTTCTTTAAAAAGAAGACGACTCAATTACCACCTCATCGACAGGGGGATTGTGCGATAGACCTCCAAGTAGGTGCTGCGCTTCCGCGTAGTCATGTGTATCCTCTGTCTCAGGAGGAGACGGCGGCTATGGAG
This sequence comes from Coregonus clupeaformis, assembly GCF_020615455.1. Classification (NCBI taxonomy): domain Eukaryota; kingdom Metazoa; phylum Chordata; class Actinopteri; order Salmoniformes; family Salmonidae; genus Coregonus; species Coregonus clupeaformis. The sequence goes on from NC_059192.1 coordinate 55,702,028, forward strand.
ACATACGTCACCGAATCTCTGAGACAGGGTTACATACGGCCGTCCACTTCCCCTGCGTCCTCGAGTTAATTTTTTGTGAAGAAGAAGGATGGGGGTTTACGCCCGTGTATTGATTACTGTGGTCTCAATCAGATCACAATCAAATACAGCTATCCTCTCCCTCCGATTGCTAGTATGACGGAGTCATTACACGGGGCGCAATTCTTCACAAAATTTGATCTCAGGAGCGCGTACAACCTGGTGCGCATTAGGGAGGGAGATGAGTGGAAGACAGCATTCAGTACCACCTCGGGTCACTATGAGTACCTCGTCATGCCATATGGTTTAATGAATGCTCCTTCAGTCTTCCAATCATTTGTGGATGAGATTTTCCGGGATTGCATGGACAGGGTGTAGTGGTGTATATTGATGACATTCAAATATACTCCGCTACACGAGCCAAGCATGTGTCCCTGGTGCGTCGAGTGCTTGGTAGACTGTTAGAGCATGACCTGTATGCGAAGGCGGAGAAATGTCTGTTCTTCCAGGAGTCCATCTCCTTCCTGGGACATCGGTTGTCCGCGTCAGGGGTGGAGATGGAGATTGACCGCGTTTCTGCCGTGCGTAATTGGCAGACTCCCACCACGGTGAAGGAAGTGCAGCGGTTCTTGGGTTTTGCCAATTACTACCGGAGGTTTATCCGGGGCTTTGGACAGGGAGCAGCTCCCATTACCTCCCTGCTAAAGGGGGGTATGGTGCGTCTGCAGTGGTCGGCTTAGGCGGACAGGGTGTTTAGACATCTGAAGGACCTGTTTACCTCGGCTCCGGTGCTGGCACATCCGGATCCCTCTTTGGCGTTCCAAGTTGAGGTGGATGCATCCGAGGCTGGGATCGGCACTGTGTTGTCTCAGCGCTCGGGTACGCCACCAAAACTCCGCCCCTGTGCTTTCTATTCTAAGAAGCTCAGTCCGGCGGAGCGTAATTAAATGACGTGGGGGACAGGGAGCTGTTAGCTGTGGTTCAATCCCTGAAGGTGTGGAGGCATTGGCTTGAGGGGGCTAAACACCCCTTTTCTCATTCTGACTGACCATCGTAACCTGGAGTACATCCGGGCAGCGAGGAGGCTGAACCCTCGCCCGGCAAGGTGGTCTATGTTTCTCTCCCGATTTGTATTTAAGCTCACCTATAGACCAGGGTCACAGAACGCTAAGGCAGACGCCCTGTCCCGACTATATGACACAGAGGAGAGGTCCATTGAGCCCACTCCCATACTCCCGGAGTCTTGTCTGGTGGCACCGGTGGTGTGAGAGGTTGATGCGGACATCGAGCTGGCGTTACGTACCGATCCTACTCCCCACAGTGTCCAGAGGGTCGGAGGTACGTGCCGCTTGAGGTTCGCGATCGATTGATATATTGGGCTCACATGTCACCCTCCTCTGGTCATCCTGGCATTGGTCGGACAGTGCACTGCCTTAGTGGGAAGTACTGGTGGCCCACTTTAGCTAAGGACGTGAGGGTTTATGTTTCCTCCTGCTCGGTGTGCACCCAGTGTAAGGTGCCTAGACACCTGCACAGAGGGAAGTTACAACCCCTACCCGTTCCACAATGGCCGTGGTCTCACCTATCAGTGGATTTTGTCACGGACCTTCCCCCCTCCCAGGGGAACACGACGATCTTGGTCGTTGTGGATCGGTTTTCGAAGGCCTGCCATCTCATTCCTATGCCAGGTCTCCCTACTGCCCTACAAACTGCTGACGCCCTGTTCACACACGTCTTCCGGCACTACGGGGTGCCTGAGGATATAGTGTCTGATCAGGGTCCCCAGTTCACCTCTAGAGTCTGGAGGGCATTTATGGAACGTCTGGGGGTCTCGATTAGCCTTACCTCAGGTTTTCACCCCGAGAGTAACGGGCAGGTGGAGAGAGTGAACCAGGATGTGGGTAGGTTTCTGAGGTACTATTGCCAGGACCGGCAGGAGGAGTGGTCAGGATATATTCCCTGGGCAGAGATAGCCCAAAACTCACTCCGCCACTCCTCCACTAACCTTACGACTTTCCAGTGTGTGCTAGGTTATCAGCCGGTCCTGGCACCTTGGCATCAGAGCCAGATCGAAGCCCCTGCGGTGAACGAGTGGTTTCGGCGCTCGGAAGAAACCTGGAACGCTCTGCATGTCCATCTGCAGCGGGCTATCAGGCGGCAAAAGGCGAGCGCCGATCGCCACCGCAGTGAGGCTCCGGTGTATGCACCGGGAGATCGGGTCTGGCTCTCGACCCGAAACCTGCCCCTTCGCCTGCCCTGCTGGAAGCTGGGTCGGCGGTTTGTGGGGCCATTTAAAGTCCTGAGGAGATTGAACGAGGTATGCTATAGGTTACAACTGCCCATTAATTACCGCATTAACCCCTCGTTCCATGTGTCTCTCCTCAGGCCGGTGGTGGCTGGTCCACTCCAGGAGAGTGAGATACGAGAGGCTCCTCCGCCCCCGTTGGACATCGAGGGGGCCCCGGCGTACTCAGTCCGTTCCATCTTGGATTCGAGGCGTCGGATGGGGGGCCTGCAGTATCTTGTGGAGTGGGAGGGGTACGGTCCGGAGGAACGGTGCTGGGTCCCTAGGAGGGACATCCTAGATCCCTCCATGTTGAGGGGCTTCCACCGGAGTCATCCGACTCGTCCTGCTCCGCGTCCTCCTGGCCGTCCCCGAGGCCGGGGTCGGCGCACGGCTGGAGCTGCGCGTCAAGGAAGGGGTACTGTCATGGAATCAGCCGGGGCTGCCCCTCCTCCTTGCTCGGGCAGGCTTCGGCGTTCGTCGTCCCCGGAGTACTAGCTGCCACCGATCTATGTTTCGGTGTTTGTCTAGTTTGTCCTGATTGTTTTCACCTGTTTCCCATTATGTTATTTATTCCCTTTATAACCCCCTGTCTCTCATTGGTTATTGTGTGTGATTGTTTTCCGTGAGGTCGGCAGTGTTCGGGTGTATGCGTATTTTGTTTCCTCCCTGTTTGGAGGTTTTGTTTGTATTTTGATTACTGTGCAAGTAAAGTTCGTCTGCCAGTAGCTCGGTGTCCTGCGCTTGACTTCGCTCAACGCATACACGTCGCCCTGACAATACAATACATCCTGAAGAAAATGGTTTCATGAGAAAAAGGCAGTCCAATTTACTTCTTTCAAAACCACGCAACAACATTTTATTTGTTTATGAGTGCAGGAAAATGGAACATTTCCAGAACAACATTGAATTACACAAACTTTCCAAACTGCTCTGAAGAGGGGAGAAAATAGAGTGTGACACAGAGTTCAAATATTTCTCTAGATATTTGCCATTGGGAAGTGGTAGTTGAAGCTGTGGGTTCATTATTAGGCTGATGATGATGTTGTGGATGGAGAAAGTGAACTCATAGGGGACATGTCTGTAGAGATCCTCACAGCATGATTGACTAGTAGCTGCATTACAGCTCTCTGAAAGGGACTAATTAGTCAACCAATTCATCCTCAACCACTGGCACTGCTGTCCTCAGACCTGTCACCATCTACTCTTAACTCACTCACCTACACAAACTCTCTCTTTCTTCTTTCTTCTCTTTAATCTTTCTTTCTTGTCCTCTCTATCTCTGTCTCTCTATCTCTTTCTTTCTTTCTTTCTTTCTTTCTTTCTTTCTTTCTTTCTTTCTTTCTTTCTTTCTTTCTTTCTTTCTTTCTTTCTTTCTTTCTTTCTTTCTTTCTGTCACGCCCTGGCTCTAGGGACTCTTTTAAGTTGAGCCAGGGTGTGTGGAGTTTATGTTTTGTGCTCGTTGTGTCTAGTCTAGTTTTTGTATATCTATGTTGGCCAGAGTGGTTCTCAATCAGAGGCAACGAGTATCAGCTGTTGCTGGTTGTCTCTGACTGGGAACCATATTTAGTCAGGTGGTTTTCCCACAGTGTTTGTGGGATCTTGTTCCGTGTTGGTTTGTGTTTTGCACCTGTGGACGTCACGTATTGATTTGTTGTTTTGTTCGTGTATCATTTAATAAATAACAATGGTCACATTCCACGCTGCGCCTTGGTCCTCTATATCCGACGATCGTGACACTTTCCCTCATAATGTTCATGTGTACCCCACTCTGACATACTACCATCAGTATCAATCTTCTTCTCAAGGCTCCTGTAGCTCTTTTTTTCTCTGTCTGCTCTCCCTCTCCCTCTCTGCCACTCCATATATCTGTTTCACCTCTAACCCTCCCTCACCCCCTCTCAAGAGCAGTAACAGTTGAAGTCGGAAGTTTACATACACTTCGGTTGGAGTCATTAAAACTTGTTATTCAACCACTCCACACATTTCTTGTTAACAAACTATAGTTTTGGCAAGTCAGTTAGGACATCTACTTTGTCTGTAAACAATTGTTGGAAAAATTACTTGTGTCATGCACAGATTATTTCACTTATAATTCACTGTATCACAATTCCAGTGGGTCAGAAGTTTACATACACTAAGTTGATGGTGCCTTTAAACAGCTTGGAAAATTCCAGAAAATTATGTTATGGCTTTAGAAGCTTCTGATAGGTTAACTGACATCATTTGAGTGAATTGGAGGTGTACCTATGGATCTATGTCAAGGCCTACCTTCAAACTCAGTGCCTCTTTTCTTGACATCATGGAAAAATCGAAAGAAATCAGCCAAGACCTCAGAAAAAAGATCATAGACCTCCACAAGTCTGGTTCATCCTTGGGAGCAATTTACAAACGCCTGAAGGTACCACATTCATCTGTACAAACAATAGTACGCAAGTATAAACACCATGGGACCACGCAGCCGTCATAACGCTCAGGAAGGAGACTCGTTCTGTCTCCTTGAGATGAACGTACTTTGGTGCAAAAAGTGCAAATCAATCCAAGAAGATGCTGGAGGAAACAGGTACAAAATTATGTATATCCAAAGTAAAACGAGTCCTATATCGACATAAAAGGCCGCTCAGCAAGGAAGAAGCCACTGCTCCAAAACCGACATAAGAATGCCAGACTACAGTTTGCAACTGCACATGGGGACAAAGATTGTACTTTTTGGAGAAATGTCCTCTGGTCTGATAAAACAACAATAGAACTGTTTGGCCATAATGACCATCGTTATGATTGGAGGAAAAAGGGGGTTGCTTGCAAGCCGAAGAACACCATCCCAACCGTGAAGCACGGGGGTGGCAGCATCATGCTGTGGGGGTGCTTTGCTGCAGGGGGGACTGGTGCACTTCACAAAATAGATGGCATCATGAGGAAGGAAAATGTATGTGGATATATTGAAGAAACATCTCAAGACATCAGTCAGGAAGTTAAAGCTTGGTCGCAAATGGGTCTTCCAAATGGACAATGACCCCAAGCATACTTCCAAAGTTGTGGCAAAATGGCTTAAGGACAACAAAGTCAAGGTATTGGAGTGGCCATCACAAAGCCCTGACCTCAATCATATAGAAAATGTGTGGGCAGAACTGAAAAAGCGTGTGCGAGCAAGGTGGCTTACAAACCTGATTCAGTTACACCAGCTCTGTCAGGAGGAATGGGCCAAAATTCACCCAACTTATTGTGGGAAGCTTGTGGAAGGCTACCGTAAATGTTTGACCCAAGTTAAACAATTTAAAGACAATTCTACCAAATACTAATTGAGTGTATGTAAACTTCTGACCCACTGGGAATGTAATGAAATAAATAAAAGCTGAAAATAATTATTCTCTCTACTATTATTCTGACATTTCACATTCTTAAAATATAGTGGTGATCCTAACTGACCTAAGACAGGGAATTTCTACTAAGATTAAATGTCAGGAATTGTGAAAAACAGAGTTTAAATGTATTTGGCTAAGGTATATGTAAACTTCCGCCTTCAACTGTAAATAGCCATTCCCCTGGTATTCTAGAACAGATCAAAGTCTGGCTAATTGTGTATTCTGTGTTCACCACATGGGGTAATCTCTTCTATCAAAAAGGCCCACAGCTCACATACTGTTTTCTGGTTCAGGTGGACTTTTTTCTTCAGCCCAAACAGCCGTAATTTCTAACAGATGTGATTTTTGTTTATTTTTGTTCCTTTGATGGCAATTATTGTGTCATCATAAACCATTACCTCCCAGTTAATTGATTGCATCTAAGATAGGAAGAAATTCCCTCTTCCTGGTTTAATCCGGGATGCATTAGTATTCAAGTGTTCATTAGTTATATGGAGTTGACAACTCTTCTGATTGTGCATCCCCACTCTCCCCCCTACTGCTCACTGTCTTCAGTATCTGTCCAAAGGGCCATTTGTCTTGGTGCTTACTAAAGACTGCACCAGCCCAGCAGGCCATTCATCAACCCTACTCCGACCTAGCCAGTCCCATACTGGGAGGTGTGGTTGTATGGGCTATGACCTGTCCCTGGTCCCAGCCCCATAATAACAGATTACTGCTTTCCAGAGGAAGCTCACATCATCGCTCTCCCAGTGATGATGATAGACCTCCCAGTGAGAGTCCTCATTACTCAGACCCAAAGACACGCTACAGTAGTACACCGGTGGACCGTGAGGTCCCGGGTGCTCCATTAAGCCATGTTTTCATTGACTTTATATGCACTATGTCTGGGACAGAGTTCGTTTTTTTCTGGGGTAAATCTGTGTTTCTTTGTTAACTGTTGCCTAGTATGAGGTGCATTTGAGTAAAGCATGAAGAATCGTTTTGAAAAAAGGGTACAATACTGCTTTCCAAACCAGCCACTCAAATTCTTGAAAATAAGGCCAGGATTCAATCAGATCAGCAGTAAACTGTGTTAGCCAACAAACGCATAGCTTTCCATTACTTTTGGTTAGGTGGTGTCGGACGTGTAACTGCGTAAGAGCTGTCAAATCGGTGAGCAGCTGCTCTTGTAGTCATTGTCACGAAACCACACCGTCCTTATATCCCACCCACTTTAGAAGTTCAGAATGAGATAGTGTAGGCTATATAGAAATAATGACACTCAAATGTAAAATCATTCAACAAAATAATAGGGATTTATATCAGCCTAATTGAGGTGTAGATAACATCATTCTTAATGTGACTCGGTGCATCCAATGGCAATGTCCGCGATGGGTAACACCAGGGGCCGCTTGTGGATTTGACAGCTCTAGCGCATTTAGCCTACACCTCCAAAACCACCCAAACAAAGCAATAAAAATCTATGCGTTTGTCGGCTAATGCAGGTTACCTCTGATCTGATTGAATCCTGGCCTAAGTCACTCTGATATTAGTTATATGGTGTGACACCCACAAAGCTAACCACAGTCAAAGGATGTGTTTGAACTTTATGCAATAACAATTAAATTTTTTCACATAGATTTACGTTGTACTAACTAATACATTCGAGAGACAATAGTGTGCCATAAAAATATTTGCCCAATTGCCATTGGGAAGGAAATTGCTTAGATATGTCAACTTAAGTGTAGGGTTTCCTGAAGAAAAAGAAGTAGCAGGTTATGGTTAAGTGTAGAGTTTGTTGTTATTTCCTGTTTCTGTCTCCACCACCTCATTATGTATTCAACTTTTCATTTGATCTGCCGAGACGTATTTTTTATAATGGAAGAAAGAACATATATAGATAACAACAATGTTTCTGTATGCATTTTTTTATAAAAAATGTAACCGATGGCTTGATACAGGAAATTGCAAAGTAAGTAATATTGAAATCACTTAACTGGTCAGCAGAATATATGTTTTATCTGAATTTTGATGTCATATTGTTCTCATAATTTGCACTGTTTCTTTCCTCTTTTTTTCTTGGCCTACAGGCGAGGATACAACAGACAGGTAGGCATTTTTATTGTGATGTATTTTTATGTTATGCATTGTGTGCCAAGCCCATTTTTCATGCTCAAGGGAGCTTGAGGCAGCTTTATTCTTCATCATTCTTATCTACCTTTCACTTGATGGAAAATACTGAATGACATTTAGACGGGATGAGAGATAGTTGGCAGATAATTTTAACATTATCGCTCTCCCAGCGATGATGATATACCTCCCAGTGAGAGTCCTCATTACTCAGACCCAAAGACACACTATAGTAGTACACCGGTGGACCGTGAGGTCCCGTGTTCTCCATTAAGCCATGTTTTCATTGACTTTAACACAGTTTACATTTGGTTTGAAAACTGTTGGTGCCATGACATCTCTGTACAGTCAGGTGTCAGATTTTCATGTTCTATATTTGACATCAGCTCTAAAGTTATGAGTGTGCTTTATCAGTCATCGATCTCTCATTCTCTTCTAAAGTACACTATATGTGTTCGCTCACCATTTCTATTATCCTTTTTCAAGCTTTTGTCTATTTTCATCTTGGCTGTCTACTCTGTTCATCCTCTCAATCTTTCCTTTTCTCTGTATTCTCCTTCATCACCTCATCTCCTCCTTATACTGTGTTTATCCATAGTTCGTTATCTCCTCCAAATCCACTCTCCTCTCTATGGCCATAGCCCTTTTCTGCAGTCAAACTACCTAGTGGCCTCATGGGTGGAATCGTATTAATATTTTTCATAATTTCATAATTCATTCAAAATAAAAAATCAGAAACTCCGGTGTTTCTATGTCAAACGGTTTTGTTATATTTCAGTCTCCTGTGATGTATATAAAGTGTAATATTGTGATGCAAACTCAAAATTGAATACATTTAAACTCTAAATCTGAGGTATAGGTGTCTTCTTTTTTTTTTAAGCTCATAACTATGTGTGTGCGGTGTATACTTTTGTTTCAAAGTAGATTTGTTTAAGACTACCAAGAAACACTCTGTGTGACCCTGATTTAGCCCACTGCAGTAAAAGGTTAAACACATTTAATTATTTCTCCTGCTATACCATAAATATGAACTGGACATTCTGTCTCTGTTTCTCCTTATCCTTTCCTCTCCAACTAATCTATGGCAGCAACAGCAACTGCTAAGGCCATCCATGCTGAGACCTGAGGTAGAAACCTTACTGCTTCTCTCAAAGCACAAGGATAATTCTGCTCACACTATGCTGTTCTGTAATGTACTGTGCTGGGTTTCTATGGTTTCTCTTTTGTTTCTCTGTACTAATTTTATCTCTATGTACTTCTTCTGAAATTCAGGAGCTGTCCATGGAGTCAGGCATCGATCCAGGCCAAGACTACTACAGGGATGACAACTATAATCACGACCAGGGGTGAGTAAAAACTCAGATGATTTTCCCATCCCTCATCAGTCTCGCTCTGATCCAGGGAATTTAATTGATCTCCACTGGTTAATTTAAAGTTTAAAGTTATCCCATTAAGACACATTTTCGGATTTATCTTGAACTTACATTGCACAAGCCTCCGACACACACACACACACACACACACACACTGAGTGATCCTTTGGGTTGGAGAGTAATGTGGGAAAATTCTAAATGATGGGTTAAGTATAACATATTGCATTAGTACCCCTCCAGTTATGCAGATCATGCCTTTGTTTACCCTTTCCACTCCCACCAAATGTAATGTATTACTCAGCCTTGAGTGGAGCATGGCACCTGAGAGCCTGGTAACGGTCTCCTCCAGTAGGGAAGAGAGGAGAGGGTACTTTGGCTTGCATGGTACACTGCAAATCGCCTATATGGTCTAGAGGAAAATGCTGTAATCTACAGCGATACAAACAGATGTTAACCTAATGTTATGCATTGAGGGGAGTTAAGCTACTTGGAGGTGATGCTAATCCCCTAAGTGAATCAAACCTTAGTGAATTGTGTGAAGTGGATCATCGACTACTCAACGTATTTTAATTGCATGATCACGTAGGCCTCATCAACTCTGTGACATACCCTCTCATCATCCATGCAAATTCTAATTGCCACACCGGATGCTTAGTGTGTTTGTATGACGAAGCCCTTCCGTTGAGTCTGACAGTAATTGTGTTGTGAAGACTGGTCGACTCTGTGGGACAGCAGGTCCTTATTAAAGCTGCTGCTGCTGCTGCTGAGGTTGCTATTACAATAACCCCAGACTGCCTTTGATCCGTTTCTATTTAAAGAGCAGGGAGCAACTTAATCCAGCGATCACTAGCTGTCGGTCTTCAGCGGCGACCCAGCGACTTCACGTCTCCAGAAGGTGTTTCTAATGCAGATTTCCCAATGACCTGCTTCCATCAGTTTCCACAAAGTCACTGGTTTAATGCAGCTGGATTTTGGCACCCATGCCAAGTGGGTTACAGATAGGACCACAAATCTGTTTTGGCACACTATTTCAGATCTGACACAAATGTTGGTATGATGCTGATTGATACCGGCCCCATATTGCACCTCATTTACAGATTCAATGTGGGGCTAATGGAGACTATGATATGGGCCTTTTAATTGTGCATCGCTCACAGCTGTAATGTGGGCAGAGTTTAGCCTTTACTCCCAGGTACAGTGCCTTCGGAAAGTATTCAGATCCCTTGACTTTTTTCACATGTTGTTAAGTTACAGCTTTATTCTAAAATTGATTAAATTGTTTTTTCCACCTCATCAATCTACACACAATACCCCATAATGACAAAGCAAAAACTTTTTTTATCAATTTTTGCAAATGTATTACAATAAAAAACAGAACTTCAATGGAGTTCTGTTGAGTTCAATCTTGGTTTCATCAGACCAGAGAATCTTGTTTCTCATGATCTGAGAGTATTTAGCTGCCTTTTGGCAAACTCCAAGAGGGCTGTCATGTGCCTTTTACTGAGGAGAGGCTTCCATCTGGCCACTCTACAATAAAGGCCTGATTGGTGGAGTGCTGCAGAGACGGTTGCCCTTGTGGAAGTTTTTCCCATCTCCACAGAGGAAATCTAGAGCTCTGTAAGAGTGACTGTCGGGTTCTTGGTCACCTCCCTGACCAAGGTCCTTCTCCCCCGATTGCTCAGTTTGGCCTGGCAGCCAGCTCTAGGAAGAGTCTTGGTGGTTCCAAACTTCTTCCATTTAAGAATGATGGAGGCCACTGTGTTCTTGGGGACCTTCAATGCAGCAGAAATGTTTTGGTACCCTTCCCCAAATCTGTGCCTCCACACCATCCTGTCTCGGAGCTCTATGGACAATTCCTTTGACCTCATAATCATGTCCAATCAATTGAAATTACCACAGGTGGACTCCAATCAAGTTCTAGAAACATTTAAAGGATGATCAATTGAAACAGGATGGACCTGAGTTCAATTTTGAGTCTCATAGCAAAGGGTCTGAATACTTTTTTATTTGTAATACATTTGCTAAAATACAAAAATAAAACTGTTTTCGCTTCGTCATTATGTGTGTAGATTGCTGAGGATTTTATTTTATTTTATCAATTTAAGGCTGTAACATAATAAAATGTGAAAATTTGTCAAGGGGTCTGAATACACAGTATTCTCTTCACACCCACTATCTCATGTATTTGTACATATTAAATTATGCAGCAGATCAGTGTTTACCCCTTTTCTCATGCATGTCATCTCACAAGTTAGAGGGATGTGGGGTGTAGAGCAGAAGTCAAACCAAAATAACCATGACAACTTGGGAACGGTTGATTGTGCAAATTTAAGAATGTTTTATGCACATCTACATATGTAACACAGTACATATGCAATTGTTTTATTGTTAGAGCTAGTGCTTCAAATGTCTCACATCCCTAGGGCTGTGAGCAGAGGTTGTTAGTTACTGTCACCTCTCAAAATATATTTCACAATGCTGGAAAGGAATTATGGTAGAAACAGCCCTTAATCTGTTTCCCGTTTGCCGTTTGTTTTTCCTCTCAGGTATGACCTTCCTCAGTATGGCAGTCACAGGAAGCTGATCTCTCCCATGTACGATGAGCATGGAGAGCTGATTATAGAGGATGACTACTATAGCCCCCATGGGTCTGAGGTACTTATTTTACTATATGTATCAACAATTTGATAAGATCAACAATTTTATTTTGATTATCAATACAATATATCAATAGCTAGGTTTCCATCCAATTGGCAACAGATTTTGATGTGAATATAAACAAATCTGAATATAAAAAAAAATATGTGTTTCCATCAAATTGACTTGTTGCAGATAAAAGGCTGTGTGTCATGACATAATGCACATAAAAATAACTTTCGGTTAAATTTCCATGTACCAAATGAAATAGACAAGTTAATTGTGTTTCCATCGCATTTTCATCTCTAATGATGGTTTTGTCACAAACAAAATTGCATTATATAGCAAATGTGCCCACTCTGGTATTGGCATGTGCGCTCTCGCCAACAGCTCGCAGATACAGTGCAAGTATAACCTATGATGAGATTATTATGGACAAAATTATTTGTATTTGTCAAACGGCAGCCAAGCATTGATCATCATGTCACCAGAAAAAGACCCTTGATATTTATTGGAAAGGAGCATCAAGCTCATCACCGTGCACTTTCACTACCCTATGAAGTTCATCATAACTTAATTAATATTGCCTAATAAACAACATGCTTTCCCAAGTCAAAATATAATTGATTGACTCCAAGTTTACTTCGATATGATGGTTATTATAACAATATTTGCGCATATAAGCAAGGGGTAGAGGGCAAGGAGGCAAGAGGGTGGGATTCAGAGACCTACCACCAGGAGGATGAGATCGAGCAGGCAGAGCCTGCGGAGAGCGAGGAACCTTGTGAACACTCCTCGGCTGCCAAGGCTGAAGTCCGTCATGAAGAAGCCAGTAAAAATGGAGACCAGACTGCTGCAGCCGGAGAAGCAGGCCGATCCACCTGGAAGAAGGCCAAGATGTTCAAGATGTTTGGCACCAAGAAGGACAAGGACTACGCTAAACTGATATTGGCCCGCCGCATCGACAGTCAGAAGAGTCTGATGGGGGGACCTGCCAGTGATGGTCCAATAGACACCAAATCCACTGCCAGGAGCCGCCTGGGCAAGGTGATGAAGCACATCAACCTGAGCAACAGGCTGCAGGTGAGGAGGAAGTTGCAGGGCAGCATTAGTCGAAGCTCTGCCACAGGTAGCAAGAGAAGGACGATGTCTTGCAAGCTGCCACAAGCGATGAGGAGAAGAAGTCCAAGTTGTAGGAGTGGAATGGAGAAGGAGAAGTGTTCTTATGAGGAATCAGAGAGAAGCACCTCTTTCCACTGAGGACAAAGATCTGGACCAAGATGATACCTATGAAAGCACTGTGGACTCAGGGCGTGATGAGACAGAGAAGGAATCTGGCACTGAAAAGGAATCGGCGACAAAAAAAGAGTCAGATTCAGAGAAAGAGTCAGGCTCAGAGAAAACATCTGGGCCAGAAAATGAATCAGGATCAGAGAAAGGTTCTGATTCTGAGAAATAATCTGATAGTGGGACAGAGAAAGAGTAAGGAACTGAAAACTAAGGAACTGAATCCAGTACAGAAAAAGGCTCTGTGACTGATAAAGATTCTGAGGAAGAGTCTGAATTGCCTATTCTTCCATGAAGTCATCTGGCACTTCTACTGAAAGGTCCAGTGGAGGGACACAAGGCAGCTTGAGGAGCAGTGCTTCTGGCATCAGCGGAAGTGGCAGTGGAGTGCTAGTGACAGTGGCAGGGTAGCATTACTGGCAGTGGAAGTGCTAGTGATGGTTGTAATGTTACTGGCAGTGGTAGTTTTAGTGGCAGTGGTAGCAGCGCAAGAAATGCTGCTGCCCAGCTTGGTTCTTCCATAAGATCATCACCAAGTGCCGGAGGCAGTTGGTGGGCAGTTAAGGGGAGTCAGGGTCTGGGTTGGGACGCTCATGTACAGCAGTGGCAGCCAGAGCCAGCTCTCTAGATCAGAGGTCAGAGAGGCCGAGGAAAGCCAGCGGACGGACCAGAGCTACCTGGCGGGAAGCGAGAGGAGCTCCACCAGCTGCAGGTCCACTGGAGGCAGCCACAAGTCCTTCCTGACCCAGAGTTCACAGGACACCATCGATGAGGAGAACAAAGAGGAGGATGAAGAAATATGAAGAGGAAGGCAGCACCACCGATGAGAGAAAAAAGTCTGCAGAGGAGCTGAGTGACTGAGCAGTGTCCAGGAGGTCCAGCGTTTGCTGGAGAAGGGCCAAGCCACAGTACCTACGCGGAACCCCTTACGGCTCAGACTCTAGCAGCACCATGAAGGAGGCCTCAGAGGAGACCTTCGGAGGACACTCCCCCATCACAGAGGTGGACAAGGACACCAATTACACCATCTGAGAAATCGTCTGGGTCTGACGCCAGTTGCCAGGGGTAAGCTGGTAGATCCCAGTTTGGAGCCACAGAGGAGATTTTTATGATTCCGATGGGAACTCCACAGTCTTCTGAGGAACGCGTTTGTCAGCTGTGAAGAAAGATTAGCTGGAGTGAACTCTCACATGGGTGTGAAGAGAATACTGTGTGCTTCATTCTCAGTGTTTCATTCTCTTTACCTCTTTCTACCTCTTGGAAAGACGTCTTGCATGGAAGTGGAATAGGTTGTTCTTTCGTCTGCTTTGAATTTTTCTCTTTTCAATGGTGTTGAACCACACTTTAGCACCTTAGAATTTCGTTTGTATTCGAGATGTTTCTTCAACCAATTGCACATTGTGACTATTTAAATATAGCCATATGATGACCATAATGTAACAGTGCTATGACCTACCAGCGGCAGGTAGCCTAGCAGTGAAGAGCGTTTGGCCAGTAGCCAAAGGTCTCTGGTTTGAATCCTCGAGCTGACTAAGTGAAAAATCAGTCTGTGCCCTTGAGCAAGGCACTTATTACTAATTGCTCCTGTAAGTCGCTCTGGATAAGAATGACTAAAATGTAAAATCATGTTTACAGAGTTGTGTGTTTCATATCCTGTTACTGTCATAGTTTTAAGATAACTTACGTACATTGATTGCCATACAAATATATATGACCTGTTTGGATGCATGATATATTTTAATATACGTAAATACTATTTTATCTGTGCATTAATCTCATCTTTGGCTCTCCATCTTTCTTTCCATCTTTTGTTCTCAGCCTGGGGTGAGGAAGAAGCGGATCAAGCTGGTGGTGGACAGGGAGTATGAGACCAGCTCCACGGGAGAGGACAGCGCTCCTGAACCCCAGAGGAACCGCCTGTCTAATGTCAACAGCCACTCCAACATCAATGGGAACGTCTACCTCTCTCAGAATGGGACCATTGTGCGGACCAGGAGGCCCGTGCACACCAACAACCTCAAGGTGAGCTCCCCTGGCCGCCTGGGCAAACCATTTAAAAAGCTGGACATGCTGACTGAGACTCAGGAGAAGCTTCCTCTAAACAGCATGGGGGAACCGGTAACAGGAAATGGAATATGTACACTTATGGGCATTACCTCCACCGTTGACATTAACCTCAACAATCGGTCCTCCAGCGGGTCCCTGGGGTCCAGCATCATACGCCTTGACAGAATTGGGTCCAAATACAATATTGCCAAGGCCCTACATGACAGGAACAGCAGGAGTAACTGTTGTGTAAATGAGCAGGAGTCGTGCGTGGACAACATGGCATCGAAAGAGACTTTGACTTCCCACAGCGACCACACACTATCTGAGGAGGAGGAGCTGTGGATGGGGCCTTGGAACAGCCTGCACATACCAATGACTAAATTATGACATATGGACTGTTGAGTGTTTATATCTCTCTGTTAACAATGTTGACCATGGTTTAAATGTGTTGGAGAAGGAGCAAAACATTATTGTATAGCTCTGCTGTAAAAGCGTAAATCACTGTCCAAGACTAGCAGTGTGATTGCACTAACGGTATTGTTGCACAATTCTTATGAATGATTTTATGATTTTTGATATGATGATGTTTCATGTGTCAAATACATACAGTGCCTTGCAAAAGTATTCATCCCCCTTGGTGTTTTTCCTATTTTGTTGCATTACAACCTGGAACTTAAATTGATTTTTATTTGGATTTCATGTAATGGACATACACAGAATAGACCAAATTGGTGAAGTGAAATGAAAAAAAGTAACTTGTTTTAAAAAATTCGTACAAATAAATAACGGAAAAGTGTTCCGTGCATATGTATTCACCCCCTTTGCTATGAAGCCCCTAAATAAGATCTGGTGCAACCAATTACCTTCAGAAGTCACATAATTAGTTAAATAAAGTCCACCTGTGTGCAATCTAAGTGTCACATGATCTGTCACATGATCTCAGTATATATACACCTGTTCTGAAAGGCCCCAGAGTCTGCAACACCACTAAGCAAGGGGCACCACCAAGCAAGTGGCACCATGAAGACCAAGGAGCTCTCCAAACAGGTCAGGGACAAAGTTGTGGAGAAGTACAGATCAGGGTTGGGTTATACAAAAATATCAGAAACTTTGAACATCCCACGGAACACCATTAAATCCATTATTAAAAAATGGAAAGAATATGGCACCACAACAAACCTGCCAAGAGAGGGCCGCCCACCAAAACTCACGGACCAGGCAAGGAGGGCATTAGGCAACAAAGAGACCAAAGATAGCCCTGAAGGAGCTGCAAAGCTCTACAGTGGAGATTGGAGTATCTGTCCATAGGACCACTTTAAGCAGTATACGCCACCGAGCTGGGCTTTACGGAACAGTGGCCAGAAAAAAGTCATTGCTTAAAGAAAAAAATAAGCAAACACGTTCGGTGTTTGCCAAAAGGAATGTGGGAGACTCCCCAAACATATGGAAGAAGGATGAGACTAAAATTGAGCTTTTGGCCATCAAGGAAAATGTCTGGCGCAAACCCAACACTTCTCATCACCCCGAGAACACCATCCCCAATTGAGAATTTGTCGTAAGACTTAAAGATTGCTGTACACCAGCGGAACCCATCCAACTTGAAGGAGCTGGAGCAGTTTTGCCTTGAAGAATGGACAACAATCCCAGTAGCTAGATGTGCCAAGCTTATAGAGACATACCCCAAGAGACTTGCAGCTGTAATTGCTGCAAAAGGTGGCTCTACAAAATATTGACTTGGGGGTTGAATAGTTATGCACGCTCAAGTTTTCTGTTTTTTGGTCTTATTTCTGGTTTGTTTCACAATAAAAATTATTTTGCATCTTCAAAGTTGTAGGCATGTTGTGTAAATCAAATGATACAACCCCCCAAAAAATCAATTTTAATTCCAGGTTGTAAGGCAACAAAATAGGAAAAATGCCAATGGGGTTAATACATTCACAAGCCACTGTAGTATTCACATAATGTAACACTGACTGTTATGATGAGTTTCTCGGGTATCAAGTAATTCAGGAAGGAAGAATATACTTAAACAATTATATGGAGAGTTCATAAAAATATTTAATAGGTACGGTACCGGGTTCGTCTAACAAAAGGCTCGTGCTTTGCCTCTTGTCATCCCAACTACTAGACAAAGAAAATATCTCTCTTCTTATTGTCCCTGTTACAAATTGCTTCCACAACATATGTTAACCATCAGTTGGCACTCCCTTCTTTGATGGTATTACCCTGTACCCAAGTCAGTAAATTATATCTATCAATCATTCTAAGATAAACCACCAGTAAGCTACCTTGACATACTGGAATCCAGACTCTGTGGCACCAAGAGTCACTTAGCTAATCAATTTATCCTTGTTCCCACAACACCATGAAAAGGCATCATAACACTGACTACTCACTCTGCAATGGCAAAGTGTAGGCCTAGTACCCTCTTAAACCCCTTTAGCGCATAGTGAAAAACCACAACACACATGGTCTAGTAGTGTAGTGTACCATCTTAAACTTTGGGACCTGGATAGAGTATGGTGAGAAGAATGAAGGGAGTTTGAAACCTTGAATATTTAAAATAGTTAATTTATCTGGTCCTTCTCTCTTCAATACAGTTTTAAGTTGGCTCTCTCTCATCCAACTGACTTGCCAACTCTTATACAATTCTAAGGGTGTGTTAGTAAATACAATCTGGAGTGCCAGCGTTCGTAAATTCAGAGCGTTGCCAGATTGTCAGTTCGTAAATTCATAGCGTTTCGCTCTCGGAGCGTTCAGAGTGCACACTGGACGCTCTGGCCGAGGAGTAGGGTTGATCCTAGCGTTCTGACCTCACAACGGCAGTCAAGCACCCAAGCTAACTGGATAACGTTTGCTAGCTTGCTAGCTACTTCCAGACACAAATGGGAGAACACCTCACTCTGACCATTTTACTCGCCCTAGCAGAGCTGGTTAGGCTGTTTTCATGTTATCCAGATCGTTGGTGTCTGTAACTGTGCTGCTGGCAATAATTGAATTACGTTTTTTTGCAGACGTTTACTGACACCGGCCATATTCAACGGGTGTTGAGCGTTCATCAGTTATTCTGCGCTCTGGCACACTCAGACGAGAGTGCTCTAAAATCGGAGTAGATAGCCAGAATGAATTTGCAAACGCACCCTAAATAGCCAACATACTAAAAATCACAGTTTGTTAAAAGGTCAATCATCTTATCTCATAGATACATTTTCATAATGTAATTCTCAACATATCCCTAAAAACAGCAAGTTACAATGTTTCCCTTTGTTTACACTCTGTTTGAACGTTCGTTGGTCCTGTCGCCATGACTACGACAGGCTAGCTTGAGCCGACGTTAGCTTCTATGCTAACGGACATTTGTGAATTAATTAAACTATCATACATCATCAAAAAATAACAACAATTATATAATTTAACACCGCTTAACTTGGTGTTTCATATCCTATGCTTTATAACTCGCTCACCGTGATGATAACGTTTAAAATATTTTGTTTATCTGGTGCTTCTCTCTTCAGGTTTTAGTTGGCTTGGCTCTCTCATTCAACTGAATTACTGACATGGCAGGCTAGCGCGACTGCGCGAGAGCCACTGTAGAGTGAGAGCGCGTGAAGCAACCACTAGAGTGAGCGGCTCCCTCTGCGGGCCAAAACAAGCACAACACCCCTTGACTATAAATACTGTAAATTATTACAAAATGCCAAAGATTAGGCTACATTATATCTTACATTCTCCCACATTTCAGGTTGGCAACACAGGGAACCCAAACAACATGAGCAAAAAACGGTACTATTAATAGAGAAAGTATTACCCCTTTTTCATGGCAACTATTTCCCTTTTTCTTTGATGTTACAGACAAGCTAGGATCAACAATCGTAGCCTGCCTCTGACTTTATCAGAAACTTGCCGATACTGGTATATAAATTCTTCAATATAATACCAACTAACCTCTTTTGACCTTGGGGGGTTTATTTATTTAATGCATTATACTGCCATTGTACTATGGTAACGCACAATTAATAAATATGGTACAATATGATAATTGTTGGTATTCTTTATCATAATTGTGCGTTACCATGGTAGAATGTATAATGCAGGTTAAAACTGTGGTATTTCCATGACCCACATCCATGGTAAAAAAGAGGCAATTTTTTTATTTTATTTTTTACCTTTATTTAACTAGGCAAGTCAGTTAAGAACAAATTCTTATTTACAATGACGGCCTACACGGGCCAAACCCGGACGACGCTGGGCCAATTGTGCGCCGCCCTATGGGACTCCCAATCACGGCCGGTTGTGATACAGCCTGGAATCGAACCAGGGGGTCTGTAGTGACGCCTCAAGCACTGAGATGCAGTGCCTTAGACCACTGCGCCACTCTGTATTATTTAGATGCATGGCAGTACCATTATACTTCAAAGCTAAAACCATGGTACATTTCCATGATTCAGATCTATATGGTATAAATGATGCCAAACCATGGTAATATTTAGGTACAATGGAAGTACCATGGTAGTACCATCATACTTCAAGGCTAAAACTGTGGTACATTTCCATGACTCAGACTATACCACGGTATAAGTGAAAGTACCATAGTAGTACCATGGTATGAATGAAAGTACCATAGTAGCACCATGGTACATTTTTGTAAGGACAGAGGGAGAGCAGTGTGCAGCAGGCAACGGGAGTAGGTGTCACACCCGCGTGGGAGAAGTTTTTGTCGGTAGGCTGAGTAGAGGAGGCGTTCAACCTTACCAGACAGGTGCATCGTGGAGCAGATAAAAACATCCGAAGCGAGAAGCTTAACGAAAAAAGTTGGGTGTAGACAAAACCAAGACGCCGATAAAAACACAAAATTCCAAAGTCAGATCAAACAGAAATAACCGGCAATCTTTCATAAGCTTGACTTTCTGCCTATCACTCATCTGCCCATTTATCTTTGGACAATTGGAATTCCAGAATATAAAGAGATAGGGTAATGTGGAAAGAGAACGGAAGTGTATACATTATGAAGATTGAAAGATTAACCTCTTCTCAAAACCTATCATTCAGAATGATGAATGTCATATCCGCTGTCATATCAAGATATATATCTTTTTTTTTTTTTACATTTTGTTACGGTACCTCATAACATTCAGTTCCAGTCACACAAATATTTTTTATTAAAGTGAGTGTCATTCCCACAGTTATAATGTTATGACTGCCTCTATTGGGCAAGGGCTAATGTCAAGAGCATTATAAGTACCATTATGCTTCTGTTTGTGTCTTATTATTATTTTTATTAATTCTTGTTAATCACAAATTATTCTCTTACCTTTACATACTTAAGTCTATAACCACATTGCAAATGACGTGTTAGTCTGCTGGATAAATGTTATGTTATATGCCTTACATGTTAGGGCATACCTGAGAACTCTCCAAGACATGCTCACAAGAAGCCACAAGATGTCGCCTCAAGCTTTATAATGAGAGAGACTGCTGTTGGCCCACCTAATGACTGATGAACAATGAAATTACACCATACTACCAACATAAATAAGTTGGACCATGTCTACACAAAACAAAACTTTTTCTAATATGTTACTATTGACCTATTTAGCTTTTTTGGATACATCATGAACACTTCATAATCAATATATTGATTCACTTTAGTAAATGCAGCCAATATAGCTAGTACGTGGGCATTAACATAGTTTTTTGGATAGTCTAGGATTGCTTCTTCTGAATAGCTGGATTAAATATTGAGTAATACCAGTAAACTGCATTGTGTCTGTACTGTTGATGTGAAGGGCTACTTTTCATTACTAAGTGGAGACATGAGTTACAGTGATGATCAAGCAAATTAATTCAAAATACCTCCGTCAACAATTCAAAGGAACTGAAAGGGATGAGCAATGTAATTGACAAAATGGTAGATGCATCGAAGAATGTTTTGTCTAGGTGTGTTGGTGTGTAGGTCACATTATTTAACTGTTGTGTTTGTGTTCATTCACATACATTTTAGTTAGTGTGTTGTAATATTCCCCATATAGTTAATATTCTTCATATAGTTCTGGTCTCTGAACATGTGATGTTTTCTGTATGTGCCTCAATATTGAGAAACATCATGTTCCAGGGAACGTTTGTAAAGATGCCAAAAGTTGTTCACTTCAAGAATATTTCTTCATGAACATGTAAATATAAGCTGAACTTAATTATTTTGTCTATTAGGAAAAAAAAAAAAAGACACACCATCTCAGCTTGCCCTGCACCAGAACATAATTCTGGAATACAGAAATATAGAAAATGGAAGAAACTCTGGGCAGACTAATTATAACTGGAATGATTTGAATATTGCTGTAATGTGTTTAAGAGGTACTTATTTCATATCTAGGTCCTTTCATCAGTAGCATATGAGACCCTTGTTAGACAGTTATGACAGCAGTGCAGACCAATCGTTAAATATCAGCTACTGCCGTTCTGCCACTACAGGTGGATCATCTGAGCAGTATAATTAGCTGACATGTTGTAATTAGTAATGTGTTCAGTATATCAAAGTGCTATGGTTCCTCTCCTGCTTAGAGAACACTGTCATAGGCCCCTGAGTCAGATGTTTTTGCATAGTAGACATCAGTGGAGGCTGCTCAGGGGAGGACGGCTCATAATAATAGCTGGAACGGAGTGAATGGAACTGCATCAAACACATGGGAACCATGTGTTTGATGTATTTTATCCCATTCCACGAGCCTGTCCTCCCCAATTAAGGTGCCACGAACCTCCTGTGGTAGACATATACAGCTGTTTGTGGCAACAGACAGACAGCTTAAAGAGTCGACTGCCTATTAAAATGCAATAAATCCCTTTGAAAATGGCCTATGTGGCATCGATATGAGTCCGAAACATTTATTCTAGTGTCGAAATTGACTACAAAGTGTAAATAGGATAATTTTGGTCATAAAGTCAGTCTCATCTAAAACAGAGTTTGGAACATCCGTGCGCCACAACGGGTAAATTAAGGTTGCGGTTTGATTTGACGATGTCCATTTGCCCACTAACATGGGGTGAACAACTGCATAAGAAGATGGCGCCGACAGATATGGCAGCTCTGCTTCTAGCTCCTAAGCAAATTTGTAGTATTTTGTTTTTTTGATATTACATACAGCCGGAAATAACTTTTGGATACCAGAGCGATGGTAACACACCAGCATTATGACCAGGAATGCGACTTTCCCGAATTGGATCCTTTGTTCGTACCCCCCAGGGCAATTTAACTGATTCCAGAGGCTGCTCCAAAACACCACCGGCGGAGAAAGAGGTATTCATTCGGAGTGGACTTCTAGTCCGACTCAGGAGGCGTGCACACCATCCACCGCTTCCGAGTATATTACTCGCTAATGTTCAGTCTCTGAATAATAAAGTAGACGAGCTCAGGGCGAGGATCAATCATTAGGGATTGTAACATACATGTCTCTCTCGGGATATACTGCCCCCATCCATATAGCCAGCTGGGTTCTCAGTACATCATGCAGACAGGAATAAAAATGAATAAAGAACTCTCCGGGAAGAAGAAAGGTGGGGGTGTTTGTTTCATGATTAACTACTCATGGTGTGATTGTGATAACATACAGAAACTCAAGTCCTTTTGTTCACCCGACCTAGAATACCTCACAATCAAAAAACGACCGTAATACCTCCCAATAGAATTCTATTTGTTTATAGTCACAGACATAAGTATATTCCCCTTCAAGCCGATACCATGACGGCCCTCAAAGAACTACACTGGACACCTGACACCCTAGACCCACTTCAATTCGCTTACCGCCCCAATAGATCCACAGATGATGCAATCGCCATCGCACTGCACACTACCCTATCCCATCTGGACAAGAGGAATACCTATGTAAGAATGCAGTTCTTTGACTATAGCTCAGCATTCAACACCATAGTACCCTCCAAGCTCATCATTAAGCTCGGACCCTGGGTCTGAACCCCGCCCTGTGCAACTGGGTCCTGGACTTCCTGACGGGCCACCCCCATGTGGTGATGGTAGTAAACAACACCTCCACTCAACACAGGGGCCCCACAAGGGTGCGTGCTCAGCCCCCTCCTGTACTCCCGAGTGGCGCAGCGGTCTAAGGCACTGCATCTCAGTGCTTGAGGCATCACTACAGACCCCCTTGTTCGATTCCAGGCTGTATCACAACCGGCCGTGATTGGGAGTTCCATAGGGCAGCGCACAATTGGCCCAGCATCGTCCGGGTTTGGCCGGTGTAGACCGTCATTGTAAATAAGAATTTGTTCTTAACTGACTTGTCTAGTTAAATAAAAAATACAAATTAAACTCCCTTTTCACCCATGACTGCGTGGCCACACACGCCTCCAACTCAATCATCAAGTTTGCTGATGACAGAACAGTAGTAGGCCTGATTACCAACAATGACGAGACAGCCTACAGGGAGGAGGTGAGGGCCCTGGGAGAGTGGGGCCAGGAAAATAACCTCTCACTCAACGTCAACAAAACAAAGGAGCTGATCGTGGACTTCAGGAAAAAGCAGAGGGAGCATGCCCCTATACACATTGACGGGACCGCAGTGGAGAAGGTGGAAAGCTTCAAGTTACTTGGTGTACACATCACTGACGATCTGAAATGGTCCAACAGCCTCAGGAGGCTGAAGAAATGTGGCTCCTAAAACCTTCATAAACTTTTACAGATGCGCAATTGAGAGCATGCTGTCGGGCTGTATCACCGCCTGTTACGGCAACTGCACCGCCCGCAACCGCAGGGCTCTCCAGAGGGTGGAGCGTCTGCCCAACACATCACCGGGGGCAAACTACCTGCCTGATCATTTCTTTGTCAGTGGGCAAACATACAAGATCAGCAGGGGCTCAAATACTTTTTTCCCTCACTGTAAGTATTCAGACCTTTACTCAGTACTTTGTTGAAGCACCTTTGGCAGTGATTACAGCCTCAAGTCTTCTTGGGTATGACACTACAAGCTTGGCATACCTGTATTTGGGGAGTTTCTCCCATTCTTCTCTGCAGATCCTCTCAAGCTCTGTCAGCTTGGATGGGGAGCGTCGCTGCACAGCTATTTTCAGGTCTCTCCAGAGATGTTCGATCGGGTTCAAGTCCGGGCTCTGGCTGGGCCACTCCTGCATTGTCTTGGCTGTGTGCTTAGGGTCGTTGTCCTGTTGGAAGGTGAACCTTCGCCCCAGTCTGAGGTCCTGAGCGCTATGGAGCAGGTTTTCATCAAGGAGCTCTCTGCACATTGCTCCATTCATCGTTCCCTCGATCCAGACTAGTCTCCCAGTCCCTGCCGCTAAAAAACATCCCCACAGCATGATGCTGCAACCACCATGCTTCACAGTAGGAATGGTGCCAGGTTTCCTCCAGACGTGACGCTTGGCATTCAGGCCAAAGAGTTCAACCTTGGTTTCATCAGACCAGCTACAATGGCTGGGAGTCCCAGGGTAAGTAGAGTTCCTCTACTGGGTTGTAGGAGTAAAAGGAGTGACATCTTCTTGCTCTGCAATTTGCTTACAGTGGGAGGCCTGGATACAGGTGTCTTTCCCTAAGTACCCTACCGTCGTTGGGGTGGTGAGGGCGATCTGATGTGGTCCTTTCCACCTGGGTTTCAAAGGTTCTTTACCTCTGTCGTGCCTCCTGACCATTACCCAATCTGCAGGCTGGAGATTGTGATGTGGACGGTTGTCTGGGGGAGTTTGCGCAGAAGAGACCTGTGATTGAATAACTTGAATACAGTTAGTCAGAGCTATACCGTAATTCATCAGAGTGTCACCCAACAGATGCAGATCAGGGACTGCAGCTGATGGTGACACAGGGGTCCTCATCGGATGGGCCATCAATACCCCATGTGGACTGAGGCCAGTTTTCCGGACTTGCTTGGAACTTATTGAAAAAAAGGCTATGGGTAGCGCATCCACCCAGGTAAGTCCTGTTTGAGCACATATTTTTGCCAGTTTACTTTTCAGATCGCCATTGTAGTGTTCTACAAGTCCAGAACTTTCCAGGTGAAACGGTACATGCAAATTTCTCTTAACTTGTATCATGTCACACAGTTCTTTCATTATCTTCAAGTTGAAATTTGTCCCCCTATCGCTATCTAAACTTTGCGGTACACCGAATCGTGGAACAATGTCTTGTAACAGGCACTTAGCCACAGTCTTTGCTTCCTCATTTGATGTGGGGAAGGGTTCAATCCATTTGGATTAGCTGTCAACCATTGCCAACATATATTTTTTATTTTACAGGCAGGCATGTGAACAAAAATGTACCGAATGGGCCCAGGGGACTGGTAGGCTAGCCAAAGAGGTCAGTACTTGCTTTCCTGCATTGTGTTCTTGACAAAAATAGACATTGGGCACAGATAGGTGGGCGATCGTAGTTAATTTGGGTGCATACCATTCTTTTCTACAATCACTTACCATTCCCGCTTTGGACACAACTCACACCGTGATTCTTGCGTCCAAAAAACAACAACACTGCCAGTGAAATAAAATAAACAAAATCAGAATAATAAATAAAATTAGAATTACAACCCTTTATAACTCCATAAGAAAAAAAATGTATCCCATAAGGGAATTCAAGGAACTTTCGTGCTTTCTTCACAGTTCAGGGGCAGCACTCGGTCTCTCTCCTTCTAGCCCATCAGAATTAGAACTATTGATATATTATGAAGGGTAAAGAAAAAAAGTTTAGGGATATAAATACAAATCTGGTGAGATTGGTATTAACAACAATACGCTTCAGAATTATCAGCATTTACATATTAAATTAAATATCAAACAATGCCACTGATCTTTGTAGCGAGGATGATCAGACATAGGGCTGTTACGGTGACCATATTACCGCCACACCGGCGGTCACGAGTCATGAAGGCAGTCAAATTTCACTAGACTTTTTAGTCATGGTAATTAGTCTTCTCCAAGCTCTGATGCTGCTCATGGTCATTAGTAGCTTACCAAATTTGTTAACTGCCTGTTACTCAGCACTCTATTGTCCCTCTAATCACTCTGACATCAATGGAAATGTATCGAAAATCTAATCAAACACTTCAGGAGAGCCCATGAGCTCATGTTGTGCAATATTTCTATAGGCTATGCAATTGTGTGAGAAAACAGAGTGGTGGCCTCTATTAAAAAGAGGAGGATCCCATCAGCTTTCTATACGCTAGGCCTACTATATTTATTTCTCAACTTTCCTAATATTAAGCACATTGCTTCTCTTTACAACAGCAGTATATCCTTCCTGGCTGGCATAAATAAATGAACCACGGGAAAATCATCCTCCATTCGCTATTTAAGTGCATAGATTATTTAATTTTTGTCCTTTGCCCCTGTTTCAAGTCAGGTGCAGGATTATGGTCCATTCTAAATAAATAAAAATGTCATACATATATTATTTAGTATATCTAAAGACAAGATTAAATCAAGAATAGTCTGATGAGTGTCAATATTAGCCTATCACTTGTGAATTTTATATTATCAGTTGTGAATGATGCCCTGCGTAAGGCAAGAAACAATGCCTTTTTTTGATAATTTTTCGAAATCATAGTTGCACGCCTCGTAGCCTAGCCCATAGGCCTATATGTTTTGATAAGGTTTGTATCACAACTAAAGTGGCCAAATAACTTCTTAAAATGAAGCACATTAATCCGCTTTACAAGGGGTGTAGAGGCTAACTGGCGTACATAAGCAGCGCGTGAGTTTCATGTTTAGGGAAGATCATTTTCACAATAAAAATGCACCTCAATAATAAAAGCATTACATGCATAGTCACATTTGCGGTCAGTTTTGATAATGGTGTTTTCCCGCTAATGGAACATTCACGTTTTTAGCCTACTGCCGTGTGCGCATTGCTGAGCTTATAATGTGAAGAAATAGCCTAATAGTTAGTCAACATTTTAACCTAAACGTTCTAAACTGTTGCTTCAGCCTCACTGCATATATTTTATTTTTTTTATGCTAGTGGTTGTATTAATGTTGGATCTATCGCATCCCACAACTGTCCAATACTATGATTGGAATATTTATTTCTCGCGCAGAATAGAATTGGTCAACATTTGACTATGGGGGATAGTAGATTGAGAAAGACCCGATCACATGATGTAGAGCCATGTGAGTGAGAGGTGGTTCAGAGCAAGCAGCACTCAGGGAGAAGGGAATTACCATTATTATATTCATCCCAAGGGCACAACGGCAACTGGCCACAAAAGGCATGGATTTTGTCATTTCTTCAAACAATCAATCTTTATTTTTTATCGATTAATTATTGCAATAATGGAGCTGGTCAACGACCACCCATAGTTGATCGTTGAGAGCCCAACAATACCGGAAATGCTTAGGTCTTATATAGTGGACCTAAAAATGCTTAGTCATGGCTGGTTCCAACCCTCCCTGGCAGATCACGGCATCATAAGCTACCTTGTTTTCTTCTTGTGGCTATGTGTATCGGGTCATAGCGCACAAACCAGTGATAATGTTAGTTCCGTTACTCCTCTCTGTTCAAACCAGCCTCTGTTCACCTCATATCTCCACACAGCTGTGCCCTTGAAAGATATGAAGAACAGGATAGACTGAGACACTGTGGTCACTCTCAGAGGCTCCTTCTCTTGAGCTGTGTGACCAAGTTGAACAGAAGCCCAGATGGTTGGAAACAATAACAGGTCATCGCACCATGTCCTTGACGATATGCCCAGACCAGCTGCGGGGAGTGAACGTGGAAGAGAGGAACCATCCTTTCTCAGAAACACAGCATTGGTAGAATATAAATGTCTTACTTTTGTTAAGCATATAATTGTTAACTATTAATATTAAACAAATCAGGTAAATACTTAATTTTTCTCTCACATTCCCCTCTTAAGAAACTCAGTTTCTTATATAAACATTTATGGGTACAAGCATTACATAATTATTGTTAAGTATACATTGAAACAAACCAAATACATCCTTCTAGTGCCTGACATGTCATCCATGGTAAACAACAAAGTTGCTGAGTTTAATACCTTATTTATCAAAACACAGTCAATCTGGAAAATAATAAAACCCATAAAATTAACATCACACACAAGCTTCATTACAGCAAATAGGACAATCATCATGCTGACAACGAGCACAGTGATAGGGGTCAGCGTGATGAAAATGTCCATCTCGTTTAGAACCCTTCCTACACCAGTGACAGAGACCCATCTTTGGGCGCTTTATACACAAAGTGTGGAACATGAGCTCCACATCTGGGTCCTTATGCTCAGGATTGGGGTCCTCATCATCAGAGATGTAGTCAGGAATAGGGAATAGGTCAGGGAAATCATTAAGTTTCCAAATCATAATTAAAACCCAATTAATTATCTAGAATGACATTGCTCAGTGATTCACGTTGGTTCTATCACTCAAAGTTAAAACCCTCAACCTAGCACATATTGACACTAGCAGAATGTACATTTACATTAAAACATACAGTATTGTTATCCATAATTCTAGCATTAACTTTCTCATCACGGTTATAATTACAGATCAGTATCTCAATGCATTCTTAGTCTAAATTACTATAAATGTTGCAGTGTGTAGACCTCCACAATCAACTTGATACCCCAAATAAACAATTTTGGACAAGTCTAAATCAATTACGGGCACCGTTGAATAACCCCCTCCCTCCCCGGCACTCAATCTTCACTTTCTTCTTCAGATAGCTTTACAGATAGTCTTCCCAATGGCACACATGTTCAAAGTGGATGGCCCATGATAATGTCCCGATTTCAATGTCTGAGGAATAATCTGATTTTCCCAAACAGACTAATGTCTCATCTGGGCCGTCACCACCTTTACCACCCATTATGACTTGTCCATTTGCCATCCAGTATACCAGCAACATGAGATAAGTTTGGAACAGATCTCTCTCCATGCTCACTCCACATGGACTCCTGTTGCACTCCTGAGAGAAAAGGCATGAGAGAAAAGGCAGTTGATAGCTTCGACTGGATGCTGTGTACAGGTTACTGACTCGGACCCAGGTCTCACAGTAGACCATACTGAACGCCATTTTCGCCATTACTTCAGCCGGTCAGAGGGGGTTTGAGGTCCACACTGTTCTTTGGTCAAATTGTCCCTTCCATGCGTATAGATACCATCTGTGGTCACCTTCGCCATAACCTTGAGAGAGGACAGATCAGAACAACAGTTTAGTTTAGGGAATTTCTATTTCAGGAAATCCAGGCAAATTATTCACTGTATGACAAATTAATACTTCTACCAATATTCTTAATACACATTTCTAAGACACATGTCAAAGAGAATAACAACACATAGTTGAATTTTTTATTTTCAAATTGGCTTATACTCCTACATCATATCGACGACCTCACCGCAGAGTTACAGGGTCAGGGAGTTAGACGGCTAATTCTTAGGGAGAAATCTCGACCCTCCAGGAGACCCAATCTGGTTAGATTTATATTAAAGCAAGACAGAAACAGGTAGGGAACTTCCGGTAGAGGGCAGGTATACAAGATAGCGTATTGAATACACAGCAATACAAATCACCTCAAGATAAAAACATAATATTAAATATCAGTAAGTTAGACTAAATATTAACATTTCATATATTCGAGGGTAATAACATTCAATCTGGATAATAACACAAAACAAATTATAAGGCTAGAGAAATGTATTGACAAATATTACAAGAACACGCAACACCCAAACATAACGGAAGATAAATGAGGAGAATCAATCTCCAAGAGAAAACGCGACTCCTCAACTGATACAGATGATTGATGCTTTTCACCACTGGGACTGGTAAGTGTGAAAAGTGACCTGTTGAAGTTGATAAATAACAAACTGGGCATACTAGAGTTGGTCAGTAATGATGTAAAAGAGTTGAAGGCAAGTCTTGAAATGAGTGACGGAAAAGCTGCGATAATGGAGAGCGATACAAAAAAACTAAAAGGGACAGTCACTAGGATGGAAACAGGCGTTAAGGAACTTAAAAAGGAGAACAACTTTCTGAGAGAAGCCTTACTAGACATACAAACTAGATCGATGAGAGAAGATCTAGTACTTACGGGTATCCAGGAAAAAGAGGGAGAGATTACAGAAACAATTGTGAAGGACTTCTTTCTTACAGCGCTTAAAATTCGACTCGAGGCTGTCGACAAAATCCAACTCGAACATGTACACCGTTTCGGACAAAGAGGACAGAGATATGAGCGTCCAATCTTTGCCAAATGTGCTTTTTTTAAGGATAAAGTAATGGTAAAAGACTTGCTGGCACAAAAATAGGCATGAATGATCAGTTACCTGAGTGAGATTGCAGAATGGCGTAAAGTTCTGTACCCAATCTTCAAGGAAAATAGATTAAAAGGGAACCGTGTTGCTCTTGTTGTCAATAAACTGTATATTGACAACCAAATGTTCTGCGACACAAAGACTGCTCCATGGCTATTCTGAAAGTTCTAATAGAGGAATCGAATAATAGAACACCTATTACTAGCCATGGTAGGGATTTTAATAATAAAGCACAGTTATAGTAGGTATAGTATTTTATAAAGGGATAAGATGGTATTACAAGAAAAGATAACAAGCAAAATAATACATCTTCAAATGCAACTAAATTAGAACACAAGTACTCAATCAACATAGTGGAGATAAAAACATAGCAAACAGAAGACATAGAAGGCACAGTAAGTGGGTATGTGTGGATGACTTGTGATGGAATGCGTGGTGTTCGTTTTTGTGTTTGAATAAGTGTGGCGTTCAGTGAGTGAGAAAGGAAATGGTTGCATATCCCAGAACCAACGTGTGTCTGTGAGCAGGGGTTGTGAGAGAGAGAGCATTCAATTTTGTGCAGATGAGGGATATACATTTTAAAATATAGTATACATCAAATATATTTTTTTATTGTCCTATCATGATGGAACGATCCCCAACCCTATATCCTAGACACCCACCTGAGCGACCCATACACCAAAGAGAAGTCCCCATCTGTTTTATGGACCTGCTGTGAGTTGCCTATATGCAGCCAAAACAGAAAATTAAATGCGGTCAGAGACCTACTTGAGCAGCACCGCCCCCTCAATATTCTGAGCCTGCCTGGCAGGGTTGGTCCTACAAAGCCAGAGCCCCCTGATGGGAGAGCATAATATACAAAGAAATTCTCAAAGCTGCTAATGAGAACCTTGACGACCTTGTACCTAGCCGGTGGGGATTCCGGTGGGGTACCCCCACCCAGGTGGCAGTGCTGGCAACACTGGCTGCAGTAACCCATGGGGAGGGGGTCACACTCGGACAATCAGAGAGGGGGCTTATCATTGTGGCCCAGGTGGCACAAAATAATTAAAGGTCTGACTGCACAGAGATGCTTGGGAAATATACTTCTCCCATGGGCAAAGAAATTCAAAAGGGGTGATGATATTAATTAACAGTAATTTCGATCCGAATGTGCAAATTGTCCAAAGAGATACACAAGGTAGATGGATTATTTTAAATATGTTATTGGACCATAAACAGATATGGCTCATTAAGCTTTACGGACCAAATAATGATGATCCACACTTGTTTGACAATATATATAATAAATTATCAACCCTGCAAGCAATTCAAGACTCTATTATTATGGTGGGAGATTATAATACCATTTTAAATAGCTCAATGGACCGTAAAGGAAATCACACTACAAACAATCACCCTCGTGCGCTTAAGGAAATTGTGAATGTCATGGATACATTAGAACTAGTAGATATATGGAGGCTTAAATATCCTGATCTAGTGAGATATACATGGCGGAGACTCAATCAAGCTAGTCGTCTTGACTTCTTTCTTATTTCATTCTCGTTGGCACCAAAAGTAAAAAAAAGTGTTGATAGGGGACAGAATGCGGTCGGACCATCATATAATTGGCATATACATTACTCTTACTGCATTTCCACATGGGCGAGGATATTGGAAATATAATCAAAGACTATTGGATAATAACTTGTTTTTAACTAGGACAGAGGAATGTATAACTGATTTTTTCCAACCTAACATAGGTACAGCAAATCCCCGTATTGTATGGGACACCTTTAAATGTGCATTTAGAGGCCATGCAATTCAGTACTAAAGCAATTTAGGTCAAAAGAGTCCATACTAACAAAGGAAATAGAAGGTCTAACAGAACAGATAGATAGCAATAAAAACTGTAACATAGAGGCTCCGAATAAATTAGAGGAAAACAAAAATAAATGGAGAAACTTATTCAAGAAAGATCAAGTGTAATATATTATAAAAATAAAGCAAACTGGATGAAATATGGGGAAAAATGCACCAAATTATTTTTTTTCTCTTCAACATAGGAATGCTACCAAAAATAATTTACTGAAACTGGTTACAAATGACAGAGTCACCCATGATTCACCGAATGATATTTTGAAGGAGGAAACAAAGTACTTTAAGCATATGTTTTCGTTTCAGTCGCCTCCATCTCCTCTAACTGAAGCTAATTGTAGAGATGTTTTTTCTATTGATAATGTAAAATTAACAGCCATACAGAAAGACTCATGTGAAGGTGAAATTACAGAGGAGGAACTTCTGGATGCAATTATTTCAATTTTGGAGAATCTCTAATAAAATGGGTTAAAATCATGTATAGTAACCCTAGGTGTAAAATAGTAAATAATGGCTATTTCTCAGAAAGTTTTAAACTGTCAAGAGGAGTGAAACAAAGTTGTCCACTATCGGCATATCTATTTATTATGGCCATCGAGATGTTAGCTATTGAAATCAGATCCAACAATACTATCAAGGGATTAGAAATCCAGGGCTTAAAAACAAAGGTGTCATTGTACGCTGATGATTAATGTTTTCTTTTAAATCCACAACTTGAATCCCTCCACAGCCTCATAGAATATCTAGATACATTTTCTAACCTCTCTGGATTACAACCAAATTATGAGAAATGTACTATATTATGTATTGGATCACAAAAAAATACAATGTTGACATGACCATGTAGTTTACCAATAAAATGGTCTGATGGTGATGTGGATATACTCGGAATACATATCCCAAATGAAATAAATGATCTAACTCCAATACATTTTAATAGAAAGTTAGCAAAAATAGATAAGATCTTGCTACCATGGAACGGTGGGTGCCTGTCAATTTTTTGAAAAATCACCCTGATTAACACTTTAGTATTATCCCAGTTTACCTATTTGCTTATGGTCTTGCCTACACCTAGCACACACTTTTTATTTAAATTATATGAGAAAAAAACATTCAATTTTATTTGGAATGGCAAGCCAGACAAAATTAAACGGGCCTATTTATATAATGAATATGAATTCGGAGGACAGAAATGATTAAATATTAAAGCAATAGACCTATCACTAAAAGCTTCAGTCATACAAAAGTTATACTTAAACCCAAACTAGTTCACAAGCAAATTAGTAAGATTGTCTCACCCTATGTTCAAGAATGGCCTTTTTCCCTATATTCAGATTACAACTTCTCACTTTCAGTTATTTGAAAAGGAAATAATCTCCCAAATATCACTATTTCTAAAACATGCCATAGAAAGTTGGTTGCAATTTCAATTTAATTCTCCAGAAAGGACAGAACAAATAATGCAACAAATATTGTGGTTAAACTCAAATATACTAATTGATAAAAAACCTTTTTTTTGATTAAATGTTTAAAAAAAGGTATAATCTTCGAAAATGATATCATCGGTAGGACTGGTGGAGTTATGTCGAACATGCAGCTAACAAAAACATATGGAAATGTCTGCTCTACCCAAAATTACAACCAAATAATTGCAGCAAAATGG
The DNA here is from genome assembly GCF_020615455.1 of Coregonus clupeaformis. NCBI lineage: Eukaryota > Metazoa > Chordata > Actinopteri > Salmoniformes > Salmonidae > Coregonus > Coregonus clupeaformis. The sequence continues at coordinate 55,735,946 of NC_059192.1, forward strand.
AAGAGGAAAGTGGAAGGGGGAAAAAGTAAGGAACTTGTCTGTCGGCCTTGCATTAAAGAACATAATTGATTAAAGAAAACTGTGATAAATAAAAAAAAGTATACCAGTTTCATTTAAGGACCAAAGGATTGACAGCTGTCCCATATAGGTTGCAAAATAGTTGGGAAGAGATTTTTGACGTACCAATCCCATGGCATAGTGTTTATGAACTGATACGCAAAACGACGCCGGATTCAAAACATATAAATTTTCTATTTAAATTATTATATACAATTCTTGCTCCCAATAGAATGTTATTTATATGGGGGATACAATCTTCCCAGCTCTGCAGATTTTGCTGCGAAGAGACAGAATCATTAGATCATTTGTTTTGCTACTGTCCATTTGTAGCTTGTTTATCGACACAGGTTCAGGAATGGCTAAAGGATTGTAATATTTTCCTGGAGCTAACCCTGCAGATAGCATTACTGGATGATTTGAAAAGTCATAGTCAATCGATCAATAATATAATAATACTTTTAACAATCTGTAGAAACAATTAGAATAGAAAGGTTCAGAACTTCTGTAAAACATCACAGTACAGTTGAAAAATATATGGCAAATAGAAATCCAATATGAATGGCGTTAAGAGATAGATGGGTGGTGTTGAATGGAGTTGAAGGATGGGACTAATAACAATTAACAACAACTAATAACAACAAGATAACTAATAATGTAAGCATACTGTGTCCATAATAAGTATATAGGTTATAGGTTGAGAGCTTTTGTGAAAGAGCACAGTTAGAAAGATATGGCATATAGAAGCAAACCGGATGGACATCATGAAAATGATCGGAGAGGTTGAGAGTAGAAGTTAAGGAGTAAAAACAAACAAAATAGAATTATTTTAAAATTGACTGTCCATAAAATGTGTATAGTATGTATAAGCTGAAAGTAGAGGCCTAAGCATTGTTGTTCACTAGTTTACTCCAATTAGGGAAGGGGTGATGGTGTTGGAAAGTAATAAAGGGAAATATATATTTTTTTAAAGGATATGTATATGTATGTGTGGGGAGAACAAGTATTTGATACACTGCCGATTTTGCAGGTTTTCCTACTTACAAAGCATGTAGAGGTCTGTAATTGTTATCATAGGTACACTTCAACTGTGAGAGACGGAATCTAAAACAAAAATCCAGAAAATCACATTGTATGATTTTTAAGTAATTAATTTGCATTTTATCGCATGACATAAGTATTTGATCACCTACCAACCAGTAAGAGTCCCGTCTCTCACAGACCTGTTAGTTTTTCTTTAAGAAGCCCTTCTGTTCTCCACTCATTACCTGTATTAACTGCACCTGTTTGAACTCGTTACCTGTATAAAAGACACCTGTCCACACACTCAATCAAACAGACTCCAACCTCTTCACAATGGCCAAGACCAGAGAGCTGTGTAAGGACATCAGGGATACAATTGTAGACCTGCACAAGGATGGGATGGGCTACAGGACAATAGGCAAGCAGCTTGGTGAGAAGGCAACAACTGTTGGCGCAATTATTCAAAAATGGAAGAAGTTCAAGATGACGGTCTGGGGCTCCATGCAAGAGCTCACCTCGTGGGGCATCAATGATCATGAGGAAGGTAAGGGATCAGCCCAGAACTACACGGCAGGACCTGGTCAATGACCTGAATAGAGCTGGGACCACAGTCTCAAAGAAAACCATTAGTAACACACTACGCCGTCATGGATTAAAATCCTGCAGCGCACACAAGGTCCCCCTGCTCAAGCCAGCGCATGTCCAGGCCCGTCTGAAGTTTGCCAATGACCATCTGGATGATCCAAAGGAGGAATGGGAGAAGGTCATGTGGTCTGATGAGACAAAAATTGAGCTTTTTGGTCTAAACTCCACTCGCCGTTTTTGGAGGAAGAAGAAGGATGAGAACAACCCCAAGAACACCATCCCAACCGTGAAGCATGGAGGTGGAAACATCATTCTTTGGGGATGCTTTTCTGCAAAGGGGACAGGACGACTGCACCGTATTGAGGGGAGGATGGATGGGGCCATGTATCGTGAGATCTTGGCCAACAACCTCCTTCCCTCAGTAAGAGCATTGAAGATGGGTCGTGGCTGGGTCTTCCAGCATGACAACGACCTGAAACACACAGCCAGGGCAACTCTGGAGTGGCTCCGTAAGAAGCATCTCAAGGTCCTGGAGTGGCCTAGCCAGTCTCCAGACCTGAACCCAATAGAAAATCTTTGGAGGGAGCTGAAAGTCCGTATTGCCCAGCGACAGCCCCGAAACCTGAAGGATCTGGAGAAGGTCTGTATGCAGAAGTGGGCCAAAATCCCTGCTGCAGTATGTGCAAACCTGGTCAAGACCTACAGGAAACGTATGATCTCACCAAATATTAAGTTCTGTTTTTCTGATGTATCAAATACTTATGCATGCAATAAAATGCAAATTAATTACTTAAAAATCATACAATGTGATTTTCTGGATTTTTGTTTTAGATTCCGTCTCTCACAGTTGAAGTGTACCTATGATAACAATTACAGACCTCTACATGCTTTGTAAGTAGGAAAACCTGCAAAATCGGCAGTGTATCAAATACTTGTTCTCCCCACTCTATGTATGTATGTATATATGTATTTATGTATGTACAGTTGAATTCGGAAGTTTACATACACCTTAGCCAAATACATTTAAACTCAGTTTTTCACAATTCCTGACATTTAATCATAGTAATAATTCCCTGTCTTAGGTCAGTTAGGATCACCACTTTATTTTAAGAATTTGAAATGTCAGAATAATAGTAGAGAGAATGATTTATTTCAGCTTTTATTTATTTCATCACATTCCCAGTGGGTCAGCAGTTTACATACACTCAATTAGTATTTGGTATCAATGCCTTTAAATTGAAAAAAAAAAGGGATAAAAAAAAGAATTAAAAAAGACAGGAACAAACAAAACAAACAACCATACCATTCAGCATATATCATTTGATATACTTCTTCCCTTTACAGGCAGGCATGTGAACAAAATCAATTTGCATATTTAACCAAAAAGCCTCAGGGGACTGGTATCCCCCACTTTTGACACATGACTCACATGGTGATTGTGTAAAAAAAAACACAACACTCCAGGACGGAAAAAATCCCATAAGCGTTTATAGTTTTATTGGTTAGGGGTAAGTCAGTTCCCCATACTTTTACCAAAAGTGGACATACGCCAATCTTTTTCTGAGACTATTTCCCAGTCCCTGTAGACAGTCATATAATGCTTTAACCTTATCTCTATCAAATTATCCATAAAGGGACCAACTCAGAACGTCAACGTTTGGGTGTGCAAGTTTGTATATTATTATTATTTCCATTATTACTTCATCAAATCTCCAGTAATCGATTATTCACACATATAATTTATCTTCATTTTTTCATATCTTCACAGAATCCGTATATCGGAACCCCTAGATAACATGATATATCGAAACGTATTATCCAAATACAGTATTCAACCCTCATGTCTCTATTTTCACTACTCATAGCTCTCAGGCTACATATACATTTATCCTATGCCTACAAACAGTACTGCCAATGCCAAATCCCCTCTCTGGGATTTAGGATCCTTGTCACTACTTTTATTTTCACTACACATTTATTTAAAATTGACTTACTGAAATTCTGTGGGTTGTCATGTTCAAATTCGTGAATGTGGTGTGTTCCCCCAGGCAGTCATCAGTGGAGGTCTGGTCAGGGCGGATCCACGTCGTCTTTGGTCGGACAGGAATTTCCCACACTCTCCGAAGGAGAGTGCCACCGGTGTCTCCGTCGCAGACCTTCACAGATTCTCTCCCCAGACAGAATCACACATCCTTTTTCGTGACGCCATTAAACTCGGTCCACCCGCATCGCACTATGCGTTAGAGCATCCCACTTCTGACACCAATCCCATCTTGAGTTCCTATCTCACTCACACTCACACACACAAAATAGAGGAGTGATCAGGTCCTACAACCTAAATCATGTAATTGCATGGCTGCTAAAATATTGCATCATTTGTCGTTGGACCATTGGAGAACTCATCCAAACTGGTATCTTACCCACATAAAAAGTAAACACAGTTTTGCTCTGATACTTAGTTTCAACTGTATGAGAAACAGTTATTCCTGTCCACTGATCTCTTAGGGCTGTCTGTTGGCTGTGAGCTTCAATTCTACAGAAGTATTTTCTTATTTCTAAAATGGGGTTTGGTTTATAGCTATCACAGGTGCACCTTACTATTTTATACCATATAATTTCAATGGATTTCTAGTAATTTTTTTATAGCATTTTTCTTTCTTTTAATGACAGTAACACGCAGGATTACATTTAGTTCATTAAATGACAGTACCACGCAGGACTTCAAAAATTGATCCTAACTACCTATGACAGTACCATCAGGACTTCATAGCTCTTTATTATGACGATACGATCATGATCTCATAACCTTTAAACGGCAGCACATTCACGGCTCCGTGTCTCTTATTTCAGGACAGTACGATCACGACTTCCTATTTATTATGACGATACCATCAGGATCTCATAACCTTAAAACAGCTGCACGTTACTGGCGCCGTGTTTTTATTAATTGTTTCCAAGAAATGTCCATCTCACCTTTTACTTAACTATGTTTGAGATCCCGTATTCACCCGCCAACGCCCCTCTCCTTGAACCTTAGGCAGGTATCAGCTTCTCCTCAGTGGAGGGTGAGTTTCCTTGAGTCACTTTGTTATAACCCCTGTGCACAGTTCAACCCAGGTTCTCAGGAGTGGTCAGCAGGTGAAGGTCGGGATCCCCTCCTCGTCGTAAAGAATGTTGTGGAAATTCTAACCAATAAGGAGAGACTTAGTCATTTCTTCAAACAATCTATCTTTATTTGATATCGATTAATTATTGCAATAATGGAGCTGGTCAGCCTCTGCTCACCTCATATGTCCACACAGCTGTGCCCTTGAAAGATATGAGAAGAACAGGATAGACTGAGACATCGTGGTCACTCTCAGAGGCTCTTTCTCTTGTGCCATGTGACCAAGTTGAACAGAAGCCCAGATGGCTGGAAACAGTAACAGGTCGTCGCACCATGTCCTTGACAATAAAAACAAACTTAATTTTTCTCTCACAGATGCCGCCGGGAAATTTGAGGCATTATCAAGTGCTTGTGAAATTGTGAATGAGAGACTGATGAAGTGTGTACAGAGCAGGGCTCAATAAATCAGGCACGGTATTAACACCACTTACAAATAATCATAAATATAGATGAGTGGTTTGTTTGTGTATGTGTGTGGTAAAACGTAGGGCAATAACAAACAAATGGCCAGGCCTTACTTAATTTGGGAGCTCCCATAACAGCCAGATCCGGGTATCTTTATACTTTATAATACTGCAGAGTCTCACTAACTACTCTCCCAAGGCACCTGCCTCAGGAAGGACTTTAAAGGGAGAGATACAGAATCATTGTTAAACTCATCAGAAAACTTGGTAGTGGACCTGGAAGAGAAAATAAACATGTACTTAGTTTTCACTAGGCTACATCTTAATCAATCTTTAAAATTCTCAATCTTAATCTGTCATGAGCCTCTCACTCCACCGGGTTACCACCTTAATTTTCTTCCACTCTGCTCACCACTCTCTCTACTCAGCCTAACTAGCTCCACCTGTCCCTGCTCTGCTCGGCTCTAATTACTCTGCCAGCTGCGCTGCATTACCCACTAACCTCTCCCAGTATTTATAGCCCTGTCTTTCAGCTCTCCTGTGTCAGATCGTCTGCAAAGCTCACACCCGGAACCTGTTTGCTCGCGCTTCTGGCGCTCCCTGGTTTTGTGACCCCGGACCTGCCTGTTTATTGGATACTCTTCTGCCTTAGGAGATCCAGACCTGCTTCTGCCATTTCGACTCCTGACTACTCTTCAATCCCGGTAACTCTGACCAGCCTTCTGCCTTGCTACTACGTATTTTGGATTCCCTTGAACTGTACTGCTGCCTGGTTTCATTCCGCCCTGTTGTGTCTGTGTCTCCCCCCCCCCAGGACTTCTGGACCACCCACCACCGGCTTCATAGGACGCATCGCTGCCACTGGGGGGGGCACAGACCCAGCGCATTGGACGGGATCCCTGTTACCCCTGGAGCCTTCATTCACTCCCTACTTCCCTTTTCCCTTAAGTTTAATAAACTTTCTGGTGTGACGCAATTGTGGTCCTCTGGTCGTCTGTCTGAATCGTGACATAATCAGTCCTAAGAATGCAATATTCAGTACTACTATGCCTATAAAGTATATACCTGTCACGCCCTGACCTACAGAATTCTAGTTAGTTTGGTCAGGGTGTGTATGTTGAGTTCTATGTGGTGGTAGATCTATGTGTAGATCTAGGTTTTGTATGTCTATGATTGGTGATCATACTTAGGCAGCCTGTTTTCCTGCCTGTGTTGTGGGATCTTGATTGTGTTCGGTGAGTTTTGGCTTGTTCGTGTATAGCCTTCCGACGTCACGTTTAGTTGCCTTTTGTTGTTTTGTATGTTTATTCAGTACAATAAACATGTATGCATTTCACGCTGCGCCTTGGTCTGACCCGTCCTTCAACGTCCATGACAGTATCCCTTTTTCAATCAAGCTTACTGCATTCTGGGCAGGAAGCCTTGATAAAACCATGCGTATACATAATCATACTGGAGACACACCACGTGATACAGGGTCCCATTAAGCGGAATAGGCACCCCCTAAAGTAAACAATCCCAGAGCCCCTTGTAATCTTATCATCTACACCTGTTGCATTGACGTTACATTACTTTTTGTCCCTGGGACATCAACTAGTCGAAATATGAAACCTGTTGTTTAACAAATCTGCTAGGGCTTTAAAAAAGCTGGTGCTGGCTTATCAGCTCTTTCCCTTTTTTTTTTCACAGCCCTGGTACAAAAAAACATTTATTTGGATTTACTTCAATTTTGGACAGTGTTCCAAGTAATGGAAACAGATTATTGTTTTAGATGACATTACCTCCTTACTTAAATCACTGGTGTTATTCACACCACCGAATTGAGAAACCGTCAAAAACATATCTTATTCATACCTCTGTTCCAAATGTTCCCACTGTGTCCCTTACAGCCTGAGTTCAGTGAGTACCACTCACTTTCACTTGTGGCTGTCACGCCCTGGCTCTGGGACTCTGTTATGTTGAGCCAGGGTGTGTGGTTTCTATGTGTTTTGTGTGCTAGGGTGATTATCTAGTTCATTTGTTTCTATGTTGGCCGGTGTGGTTCTCAATCAGAGGCAACATGTATCAGCTGTTGCTTGTTGTCTCTGATTGGGAACCATACTTAGGCAGCCTGTTTTCCACAGTGTGTTGTGGGATCTTGTTCCGTTTGGTTTGTGTAACCGTAGGACTTCACGTTTCGTATCGTTTGTTGTTTTGTTCTTGTGATCATTCAAATTAAAAGTATGTTCGCATTCCACGCTGCGCCTTGGTCCACTTCCTCCAGCGATCGTGACAGTGGCTTATCTATGGATCCACAGGAAGCTTATCTTTAACCCAAACACTAGATGGCAGCCTCTAATTTAATATCAGTCCCAAGGATCAATGCTTTTGTTCATCATGTTACCTTGTATAGAAACTTTAGCTTCTTCAAATTACTAAGATATTGCATTATTAGAGTGCTATCTGAATGCCACTAATAACATATTACCATTCACATGCTGTCAACACTCATAAAATGTTACATCAACTGATAGACCATGAGTACCATGAATCTTTCCATTTTACTGTCTTTATCACTGTCTTTGTTACTTTCACTAGTCTCCATATCTGTTTCCTTCATCTAGGACCCTTCTACTCTACTTTTATTTTTTTCATACTGGCCCCCACTGGTGGTGGGGGTTGAGGCTGTGCAGAGGGAGTTGAGGGAGGGGTCGGTTTATTTGTGCCTTGCAGCTTTTTCCTAGCCTGGTTTAACTCTTCACGAATGCTCTGAATAACGTGAAAATGATATTTGTCATCGGAAGCGGTTTTAAAAGCAGAGACTCTATTTCCCAGACCCTTTAGACACTCATACAAGGCTTTGACCTTATCTTTATCAAATTATCCATAAATGGACCACTCTGAACACTTCTAAGAATCCTTTTTACACCACTTACTTACGTCTACGTGTGGGTGTGCAAGTTGTATTTTCCCCGCTGGATCAGCACCTTCAGTGGTGCATTTAGAGGGTTTATTATTACACTAAATCTCTAATAACCCCTTATACACACATACAACTCGATCTTTCTTTATCCCACTAAGTCTCTCAACCAACACAAGTCTACCTGACCACTGGTCTATCATCTTATGTGTGCAAATCGGTTATTTAATTATATATATCACACATATTATTTAATGTAAATCAGTTTCCTTAGATTTACCCAGTGTACTGTGTATCATGACTATTATTGAATGTAAATCAGTTTCCTTAGATTTACCCCTTGGATCAATTTCCTTAGATCCCCTGAACCAGTTTCCTTAGGTTCTCTAAACCAGTTTCCTTAGGTTTTACTCCCGTTGATCAATGTTAACCCTGGATCAATTTCCTTAGATCCCCTGAACCAATTTCCTTAGGTTTTAAACGTGATTGTAGGTACATTCTGAATCAATTTCCTTAGATCCTACCTTTCACCGGCCAGATTCATTATTATAGGAAAATTGTTCTGCCAAATTGAACCCCAACATTTCGTGGATGAGAAGGACAAGAGATCTCTCACCATTAAGCTCGCCTGGAAAACAGGCAGTGCCTCACAGAGATTTTTGAATAAGGTCTCTTACCTTTTTAAGTTGTGGTCAGAGGGATGTCTGAGTCCAAGCTGAGCTAAACGGATCAAAAAGTCAGATCGCTCTCATCCGGGTCACGTCACCAAATGTTGTGGAAAATTCGATCCAAAGATTAAGGCAGAGACTATTTAATGATATAATAGAAAAATATTTAATACAAGCAGCTGCAGGGGAATTCTATCTCTGATTTCACAGGGAAGAACTCGAAGAGGAAATGGTTACATATCCCTTATATAGTGGGAGATGATAATACAATCATATTATACAAGCAACAGTTCCGGAACAAAATGGCCTTGTGTTAGTGTGCAGACATACCAGTAGTCTATGAAAGGCATAACGTCACAGTCCAACACAGAAAATATCCCTTGAGAAGTTACAACAGCTCACCACAAATTCTGCCACCACAATACACAAACACACACACACACACTTCACTAGACATGTAGAGTAATTGAGGTGTTTGACTAATTTTTGGTTCATTAACAGTAGATTATGTTTTATGGCTGGGGCTGAGACACACTTGATTAGCTTTCTGTGACTCTGGCAAAGCCATAAATTATTGCTGACATAGGACATGGCACCCAATGCTGTGTAGTTATTTTTGAATCCTGTTCCACAGAAAGGCACTATAAAGTCAAATCAAATCAAATTGTATTTGTCAGATGCGCCGAATAGAACAGGTGTAGTAGACCTTACCGTGAAATGCTTACTTACAAGCCCTTAACCAACAATGCAGTTCAAGAAATAGAGTTAAGAACATATTTACTAAATAAAGTTTTTTTTAAATAATAAAAAGTAACACAATAAAATCACATAACAATAACGAGGCTATATACAGGGGTACCGGTATCAAGTCAATGTGCGGGGGTACAGGTTAGTCGAGGTAATTTGTACATGTAGGTAGGGGTAAAGTGACTATGCATCGACTATGCATATATTGCCTATATTGTCATGTTTCTATTGGATTTGCATGGCATCTAGAAACGTTTTGGTGTTTGGTTTAAAATGACTTAAATCAAACACTGATGCACTCTGTGTAAACAACCAGAAGCCTTTGCATGGTTGACCAAATACTGCATCACCACAGCCAGTGAAGAATCCTCAGAAAACAACCCATGACGGGTGTGTTATGGGTCCTGTTTCCATAGCAACAGGTCCCATCCCTTAATATGTGATAATTCACTATTATGAGTACCTCAGAATAAGTCTGCTGGAGTCTTACAATATGTATTTACTCCTCCAGTCTGACACAGCAAACTACTTTAAGATCCAGTGGCTCCTGTCGATCCTATCAAAAACTGAAAAGTAAATTGGTGAGAGCCGTTTTAGCTGTCAGCAGATTATTACCCCACACTGCTCTGTGTGAATGTGCTCATAACAGCCAGATGGCTTCGATGTGGTTTGGAACATCTGTGTGGTGCGTTGCACAGAAGACAGACAGAGAGAGACAGAGTGAGGGAGGGATGGATAGACCCCAGCGCCACTCTAAGCCCTCAGTTTTTCCGTCACCAATGTCGCCACTACGGAAGACACCAGTCTTGAGGCTAGTGGATGACTTATGAGGCTGATGGTTTGGTCTGGCTGTGCTTTAATGGGGCCGGGCTGGTGACGGGACAGGGGGGACGGGGGGGGGACGGGGATTGGAGGGGCTTTGAAAATAGCCTGGCTCAAACCTGCGGTCGATTCCGAGTCCCCTCACCACTGCCCATACAAGTGTGGTGTTAATTTACGAGGCTGTTTAACCGCGTTTCGGTCCACTGACACTAGATGACAAAAGCCTAATGTCCTGCTCTTTAAACCCAGCTCTAATGGTTGCTTTAGTGCTTTAGTGCGAGCAGCAGGCACTGGGAGAGGCACCTAAGGGTCTTTTCATGGGGGCCCTCTGAGTAACACATCAGCTCACACATCTATGGGCCACCGTCCAGAGCTTTATTAGTACCTGCTTCTGTGGCTGTGGCGCAACTGTTTTTAGGCACGGCTCTGTGACGGGGACAGTAGGAACATGTGACCTATTAGACTGATGTAACTATGATTTTTGGATGTGAATGTCTTATTAATATCAATGACTGTGGCACCTGTGACATTTGAATCGCAACTAGAGGACTGGGGATTTTAGACTGAGCCCTCAGAGTGAGCCATTTTAGACCTGCAATTGGTTGCTTGACTTGATCGGATAGAGAACTTTGTCTTAATGTTAAGATCATTTCCAGTCTCATCATTGCAATTCAGAACAGAACAGGTTAATGCAGCATCTCTTCCTGTTATAACTTTGTGGTAAGTTAATGTCACATGTGAATGTTGTTGGGCAAATTTACAGTATATGAAATATGAGAGCAAACATACAGTATAAAAATACCTGGGTAAACAGGACATTTATGACTATATACCTTTCTGTGTGGGCCCGCCAGCCCACGCAATTAGAAACCTTCTGAGAGGAAGATAAAATTATCGCTCAAACCTCTCACATTGCTCAACCCAGGCCACCAAGAAGAAAATGGTTTACTGTTGGATCAACACTGTCAATGATGCATTGAAAATTATCTAAAAGGCCTGATTCCAAACAAATGTCTACTACTATCTCTCCATCTTTTTTTGGTTTGAAATTGAAGATTTGATAGCAATGGATTAAAATAAGTATAAGCATAATGGTGGAAAAACCATTAAACCTACCAGAGGGCTAGGTGGGACAGAGAGAAAAGAGGGAGCAAGTTCTATCCACCCTTGGCGAACAGTCTCCTATGGTCTTCTTCACATGCTGGTTCCTGGATTACTTCCACAGGAGGTTGGTGGCACCTTAATTGGGGAGGATGGGCTCATAGTAATTACTGGAATGGAATTAATGGAATGGTATCAAACTTGTTTTTCTGTTTCCCAGTGAGCACCGACTGACGCAGGACATCCATGGATGTTGAAAAGTGGTTGAAATTTGGTCAGTCCACCATGGCCTTAATTTCAATTTCCACAGAGGTAGATTTTTGGTCCGGTATAGACCAGCTTTGATTTAGCCCAAACATAGATGTCTACGATTGGTTCCGATTTGGTCCGGTCTGGCCCTGATTTGGCCCAGACCGGCCTTAATTCAGCCCAAACTTGGTTCAGATTTTGTTCGGTCCCAACCGGCCTCCTGAGTGGCGCAGTGGTCTAAGGCACTGCATCTCAGTGCTTGAGGCGTCACTACAGACCCCCTGTTTCGATTCCAGGCTGTATCACAACCGGCTGTGGTTGGGAGTCCCATAGGGCGGCACACAATTGGCCCAGCGTCGTCCGGGTTTGGCCGGTGTAGGCTTTCATTATAAATAAGAATTTGTTCTTAACTGACTTGCCTAGTTAAGTAAAATTAAATTTAAAAAATGTTGGGCCCAAACTTGGTTCATATTTAGTCTTGTCCACACCGGCCTTGATTTGACCTGATTGGTTCAAATTTGATCCGGTCCGACTAAATTTGGTCTTGTTTGGAGGCTGAGCTCATTAGAATAATACCCAGTGTGCTTTACAAGTTTTCATTTTCACATTTACATTTTGGTCATTTAGCAGACACTTCATCCAGAGCAATTTACAGTAAGTGCATTCAACTAAGGTAGATAAACAACTACATATTACAGTCATAGCAAGTAAAGCATTCTGTAACCGTTACTGAGAATGTTGTTGTAGTTCAAGTTTTCTGTTGGTTGTATCAGGAACCTTTGAACATGATCACTGCCAGTTCTGCATTTTAAAAGGCTCACATAAGTGACAGATGGGAGCAGTAATAAAGATTTCAAACTGCAGTCTCCAATTTGCTATTGTAAGTGGAAATAAAATCTTCAAACATGACATAATGCTATCTTCATTGACATGTATATGTAAGTGAAATAATGTAGGGTTACATATTTTCAACATTTGTAAAATATGTCTTTTTAACTTTCACTTATGTATTTTCAATGTAATTTTGCTCACTGCCCACTGGGCACCGACTTCAATTCCACGTTGGTTCTATGTCATTTCATTGAAATGACATGGAAACAACGTTGATTCAACCAGTGTGTGCCCAATGGGTGGGTTGTTTCCCTGTTCATGGTCTTTTTCAGCTCTTTTTCTGCTTCAGGTAGTTGTCTGAACAGACTAATGATGCAAACACAGATTGAGCTCTCCTCTTGTCTCCATCTATTCAACAATGGTCTCCTAATCATAGAGGACTAATGACAGGATGTGGCTTGCTCAGCTTGATGAACTCATCAGTCTTAATTTGTAAGGGGTGGTGGTGGGGGTCAGTTTGTTCATGGAGTAGGATGAAGTTGAACCTAAAGTGTGTTTGATGAGGCACCCTTGGTCTCCATCACTGATGAGCTGGTTGCAGCCACTGTTCTCCAGACTAGTGACTGTGGTCTAAACTTCCTCCAATCCAAGAGCCAATCCATCCCAAGACAAACAGACACAGTGATTACAATTAAGCACTGCTATTAAGGGACATGCTTAAGGCAGATTATGGGAAAGAGTTGAGGCTCTAGTATTTATATATTGCTATTGCAGACTGTTATTTACTCAAGGACGAGCGTGAGATTGAAGTGTGGTCAAGTGTATATATAATTAGATTAATGTGGTTGCACTAACAATGTTGCAGGTAAAAATAAGGTAAACAGATGTCACTCGCAAGGGATAGTTCCCTCTGTCTTTGGCAATTTTATGTATTTATTATTTCACCTTTATTGAACCAGGTAGGCCAGTTGAGAACAAGTTCTAATTTACAACTGCGACCTGGCCAAGATAAAGCAAAGCAGTGCGATAAAAACAACAACACAGAGTTACATATGGGGTAAACAAAACATAAAGTCAAAAATACAACAGAAAATATATATATAGTGTGTGCGAATGTAGTAAATTATGGAGGTAAGGCAATAATTAGGCCATAGTGCAAAATAGTTAACATTTCGTATTAACACTGGAATGATAGATGTGCAAAAGATGACGTGCAAATAGAGATTCTGGGGTGCAAATTAGCAAAATAAATAACAATATGGGGATGAGGTAGTTGGATGGGCTAATTTCAGAATGGCTGTGTGCAGGTGCAGTAATCGGTAAGCTGCTCTGACAACTGACGCTTAAAGTTAGTGAGGGAGATAAGACTCTCCAGCTTCAGAGATTTTTGCAGTTTGTTCCAGTCATTGGCAGCAGAGAACTGGAAGGAATGGCGGCCAAAGGAGGTGTTGGCTTTGGGGATGACCAGTGAGATATACCTGCTGGAGCGCAGACTACGGGTGGGTGTTGCTATGGTGACCAGTGAGCTAAGATAAGACGGGGATTTGCCTAGCAGTGATTTATAGATGACCTGGATGTCACGACCCGGTGCGAGAAACAGTCACTAATAATTGTCAGAACCCAGAAGATGAGGCAGACACAGCTGTACTAGAGATGGTGGTTTAATAAAAGAACAAAATCTTCAGGCAAAGAAACTAAATCCACAATGTCCAAAAATAAAGCCAAGAGGCACAAAGAGGAAAACCTCCAAAAAACAAAAGAAACTCCACAAAGTGGTAAAAAACAGCAGGGAAAAACAAACCTCAAAAGACTACTCAAACAAAACACAAGAACTAAACCAGAGAACCTCTGGAAAATCCCACCAGAGAAATATCTATATAAAACAAGGCTTGGGCTGGGGCTGGGTGCTAACTTACAAACACTGAGCAAGGAACTGAGGAACACACAGGGTTTAAATACTAACAAGGGAATGACCTACAGGTGCAAACAATAATTAGAGCAAGAAAAACAAAAGGTACAAAAAGGTGCAATGGGGACATCTAGTGACCAAAACCCGAACAGTCATGGCCAAAACCTGACAGAATCCCCCTCCTAGGAACGGCTCCTGACGTTCCTACCAGCCTTCTCAGGGTGGAGGGCCCTGAACTGACGAATGAGGTCAGGGTCCAGTATGTCCTTGGCAGGAACCCAGGAGCGCTCCTCGGGACCGTAGCCTTCCCAGTCCACCAGATACTGCCAGGACCGCTGCACCCGGCGGGAATCCAGTATCCGGTGGACGGTATAAGCCGACTGGCCACCGATGACACGGGGCGGAGGGGGGAGGTCTGCCTGCCGGGATAAGGGGAGAAAAAACAACAGGTTTTAATAAAGAAATGTGAAATGTTGGATTGATCTTAAGTGATCTGGGTAAGTGCAGGCGAAAAGTAACGGGATTGACTCTCCTGGCAATCTTAAAGGGACCGATGAACCTCTGGGACAGCTTGCGAGACTCCACCCGTAGTGGTAGGTTCTTAGTTGAGAGCCATACTCTCTGGCCGGGTACAGGGTAGGACCGGGACGGCGACCTCTGTTGGCTTGTCGTTGGTACTGCTGAGAGGAACGCAGAAGATTAAGACGTGCCTTCTTCCACGTAAGCCGACAGCGTCTGATGAACCTCGAGGCTGAAGGCACTCTGACTTCTGCCTCCTGGTCCGGGAACAATAGAGGCGCATAGCCAAACTGACACTCATGCGGGGACATACCAGTGGAGGAGGAGCACAAGGTGTTGTGCGGCGTACTCGCCCAAACAATGAAGGATGACCAAGTGGACGGGTTGTTGGAAACCATGCATCTGAGGGTGGTTTCCAGCTCCTGATTCATCCTCTCAGTTTGGCCATTGGACTCCGGATGGTACCCTGAAGATAAACTGGCCGTGGCCCCCTATGAGTTGGCAGAAGGCCTTCCAAAACCTTGAGGCGAACTGGGGACCTCTGTCGGAAACCATATCTTGCGGAATCCCAAAGACTCGGAACACATGGTTAATCACCAACTCAGCTGTTTCCTTGGCAGAAGGTAATTTGGTCAAAGGAACAAACCTGGCCGCCTTAGAAAACCTGTCGATGATGACTAGGATCGTAGTATTACCATGGGACGGAGGAAGGCCAGTAATAAAGTCCAACGAGATATGGGACCAGGGTCGGTGGGGAATAGATAGAGGGTGAAGGAGTCCTTGAGGGCGGAGGTGAGAAGATTTGCCTTGGCAGCACACGGAACAGGCCTTGATGAAAGTGGCAACGTCTTCTTTTATGGTGGGCCACCAGAACTTACGCTGGATGAACTCCAAGGTGCGGCCTACGCCCGGGTGACAGGTGAGGCGAGAGGAGTGCCCCCACCGAAGGACTTGGGACCTTGCTGCCTTGGGAACAAACAACCGATTAGCAGGACCTCCTCCAGGGCCCGGTTCGATGGCTTGAGCTTGTTTCACGGTATCCTCCACTTGCCACGAGATCGGAGCCACGATCTTAGCGGCCGGAAGGACAGTCATGTCAGTATCTTCTCGAATGGCAGGAGAGTAGATTCGTGACAAGGCGTCCGGTTTGAGATTCTTCGACCCGGGTCTATAGGTGAGGATAAACTGAAATCGGCTGAAGAAAAGAGACCATCGAGCTTGTCTGGCGTTCAACCGCTTCGCCTGCTGGATATACTCCAGATTCTTGTGGTCCGTAAGCACTTGAAATGGTTGAGAAGCCCCCTCGAGCCAGTGTCTCCATTCCTTCAATGCCATCTTAACCGCTAGGAGTTCACGATCCCCCACATCGTAATTCCTCTCGGCCGGGGTAAGCCGGTGAGAGAAGAAGGCGCAAGGATGAAGCTTCTTGTCTTCACCCCTCTGAGACAGGACAGCTCCAACCCCAACCTCTGATGCGTCTACCTCCACCACAAAAGGTTCATCCGCCGTTGGTAGTGTCAGGATGGGAGCAGAGAGGATGCGCTGCTTGAGTCCTTGGAAGGCCGTCTCAGCTTCTCTACCCCACAGAAACCTTGTGTTGCCACCCTTGGTTACCGCCGAGAGAGGGGCTGCCACCGAGCTGAAGTTCTTGATGAACTTGCGGTAAAAATTGGTGAAGCCCAGGAAACGCTGAACTTCCTTAACGGACTTGGGGGTGGGCCAATCCGCTACCGCCTCTACCTTCTTGGGGTCCATCTGGACTTGTCCGGGTTCCACTATAAATCCCAGGAATTGTACTCGAGAGGAATGGAATTCACACTTCTCCGGCTTAACGTACAAATGGCTGTCTAGGAGGCGTTTGAGCACTTGTCTGACATGCTTAGTGTGTTCTTGAAGGGAGCTCGAAAAGATGAGGATGTCATCCAAGTAAACAAACACAAAGATGTTAAGCATATCCCTAAGCACATCGTTTATGAGCGCTTGGAACACAGCCGGAGCGTTGGTCAGGCCGAAGGGCATCACCGAGTATTCGTAGTGACCAGTAGGCGTGTTGAAAGCGGTCTTCCACTCGTCCCCGGGTTTGATCCGCACAAGATGGTATGCGTTCCGCAGGTCAAGCTTAGTGAAGACAACTGCTTCCTGGAGCAGCTCAAAGGCTGTGGCCATAAGGGGTAGCGGGTAGCGGTTACGGACGGTTATGGCATTGAGTCCCCGGTAGTCGATGCAAGGTCGTAATCCACCGTCTTTCTTGGCCACAAAGAAAAACCCTGCTCCCGCCGGCGAGGTAGATGGACGCATGAGGCCTGCTGTCAGAGCGTCCTTGATGTAGGTATCCATAGCAGCTCGTTCGGGAGGAGAAAGGGAAAAGATCCGACCCCTGGGAGGGCAGGTCCCCGGCAACAGGTCGATGGTGCAATCGTAAGGTCTATGGGGTGGTAGTTTGGTGGCCCTCTGTTTGCTAAATACCAGTTTGAGGTCATGGTAACACTCGGGAACTCGGGACAAGTCGATGGATTCTAGAGACTCGGAAGGAGAACTCTGGGAACTCGGGAAGATACAAGTGGCTTGGCACGTAGGACCCCACTGCTTGATAGTGCCCACAGACCAGTCGATGTGAGGGTTATGGCTGTGAAGCCAGGGATAACCAAGGACGAGAGGAAACTCGGAACAGGAGATCAGATGAAAGTTCATCACTTCCTGGTGTTGGGAAACTGAAAGTCGTAAGGGGGTAGTGGCACGAGTGACAAGTCCAGATCCCAAAGGACTTCTATCCAACGTAGTAACCCTTATGGGGTCACTTAGAGGTTCAGAAGGAACGCCATTCTCCTTCGCCCAGACCCCATCCATGAAGTTACCTGCGGCTCCAGAGTCTACCAAGGCTTGAAGAGAAAACTCGTGGTCGTCCCAGGAAAGGGTAACTGGAATGAGCAGGCGGGAGTGGGATGGATGGGAGGAGGTTTTGTTTCCCGTTACAGTCCTCCCAGGCCTGCACGGGAGAGTGCGTTTCCCTGGAGCCCGGGACACGTGGAGCGGAAATGGCCCGGTTTGCCGCAATATAGACAGCATCGCTCCCTCATCCGGCGGTCTCTCTCAGCCTGGGAGATGCGTCCAACCTGCATGGGTTCTGGTGGAGCCAGCGAGGATAAAGGTGGAGACTCGGAGCTGGAACCGATAGGAGCTAGGGTGAGCGGTCTATGGTTTTGTTCTCTCTCTCTCAGACGCTGGTCTATGCGTGAAGCCAACTTGATAAGGGACTCGAGGTTGTCCGGTGGTTCCCGAGTGGCCAGTTCATCTTGGATGGTGTCAGAAAGACCCTTCAAAAACACACTGTGAGCGCCTCGTCGTTCCAGCCACTTGCTGCTGCCACAGTGCGGAACTGGATGGCATAGTCCGTCACGCTGCGCCGACCTTGGCGGAGAGTCAGGAGCTGTTTGGCTGAGTCAGGGCCGTTGGTAGGACCTTGAAACACTCGCTTGAATTCTTCAGCAAAGGTAGAGTAGCTGGCACAGCAGGGACTTTGGGCATCCCACACAGCAGTAGCCCAGGCTAGGGCCTTTTCCGACAGCAGGGTGATGATATATGCTATCTTGGACCGGTCGGTGGGAAACGACGATGGTTGCAGCTCAAAGGAGAGAGAACATTGGGTGAAAAACCCCTTACAAACACTCGGATCCCCTGAGAACCGTTGGGGAGGCGGCAGACGAGGTTCAGCCAGGGGATTAACTGCCAGGGGCCCTTGAATCGGATGAACTGGAGCAGAAGCGGTTGCCGGGGAAAGTCGATCCGAAATCTGCTTTATGGAAGTCAGCATCTCTGACAGAAGTTGAGAATGTCTAGCCATTAAGGCCTCTTGCTGAACCAGAGCAGCTTCGTGGCGTTGGACAGTCCCCTCATGGTGGGACAGCATGGAAAAAAGATCCTGGGTACTGGCTGCCTCTGGGTTCATAATAATGGCTTAGTGTTTCTGTCACGACCCGGTGCGAGAAACAGTCACTAATAATTGTCAGAACCCAGAAGATGAGGCAGACACAGCTGTACTAGAGATGGTGGTTTAATAAAAGAACAAAATCTTCAGGCAAAGAAACTAAATCCACAATGTCCAAAAATAAAGCCAAGAGGCACAAAGAGGAAAACCTCCAAAAAACAAAAGAAACTCCACAAAGTGGTAAAAAACAGCAGGGAAAAACAAACCTCAAAAGACTACTCAAACAAAACACAAGAACTAAACCAGAGAACCTCTGGAAAATCCCACCAGAGAAATATCTATATAAAACAAGGCTTGGGCTGGGGCTGGGTGCTAACTTACAAACACTGAGCAAGGAACTGAGGAACACACAGGGTTTAAATACTAACAAGGGAATGACCTACAGGTGCAAACAATAATTAGAGCAAGAAAAACAAAAGGTACAAAAAAGGTGCAATGGGGACATCTAGTGACCAAAACCCGAACAGTCATGGCCAAAACCTGACACTGGAGCCAGTGGGTTTGGCGACGAATATGTAGTGAGCGCCAGCCAACAAGAGCGTACAGGTCACAATGGTGGGTAGTATATGGGGCTTTGGTGACAAAACGGATGGCACTGTGATAGACTACATCCAATTTGCTGAGTAGAGCGTTGGAGGCTATTTTGTAAATGACATCGCCGAAGTCAAGGATCGGTAGGATAGTCAGTTTTACGAGGGCATGTTTGGCAGCATGAGTGAAGGAGGCTTTGTTGCGAAATAGGAAGCCGATTCTAGATCTAACTTTTGAATGGAGATGCATAATGTGAGTCTGGAAGGAGAGTTTACAGTCTAACCAGACACCTAGGTATTTGTGGTTGTCCACATACTCTAGGTCAGACCTGCCGAGAGTAGTGATTCTAGTCGGGTGGGCGGGTGCAAGCAGCGTTCGGTTGAAGAGCATGCATTTAGTTTTACTAGTGTTTAAGAGCAGTTGGAGGCTACGGAAGGAGTGTTGTATGGCGTTGAAGCTCGTTTGGAGGTTTATTAACACAGTGTCCAATGAAGGGCCAGATGTATACAAAATGGTGTCGTCCGCATAGAGGTGGATCCCAGTGTCACCAGCAGCAAGAGCGACATCATTGATATACACAGAGAATACAGTCGGCCCGAGAATTGAACCCTGTGACACCCCCATAGAGACTGCCAGAGGTCCAGACAACAGGCCCTCCGATTTGACACATTGAACTCTACTCTACTCTACTCTAATCTGGCTCCCAGGTGTCTTTTATACAGGTAACGAGCTGAGATTAGGAGCACACTCTTAAAGGGAGTGCTCCTAATCTCAGTTTGTTACCTGTATAAAAGACACCTGTCCACAGAAGCAATCAATCAATCAGATTCCAAACTCTCCACCATGGCCAAGACCAAAGAGCTCTCCAATGATGTCAGGGACAAGATTGTAGACCTACACAAGGCTGGAATGGGCTACAAGACCATCGCCAAGCAGCTTGGTGAGAAGGTGACAACAGTTGGTGTGATTATTCGCAAATGGAAGAAACACAAAATAACTGTCAATCTCCCTCGGCCTGGGGCTCCATGCAAGATCTCACCTCGTGGAGTTGCAATGATCATGAGAACGGTGAGGAATCAGCCCAGAACTACACGGGAGGATCTTGTCAATGATCTCAAGGCAGCTGGGACCATAGTCACCAAGAAAACAATTGGTAACACACTACGCCGTGAAGAACTGAAATCCTGCAGCGCCCGCAAGGTCCCCCTGCTCAAGAAAGCACATATACAGGCCTGTCTGAAGTTTGCCAATGAACAACTGAATGATTCAGAGGAGAACTGGGTGAAGGTGTTGTGGTCAGATGAGACCAAAATCGAGCACTTTGGCATCAACTCAACTCGCCGTGTTTGGAGGAGGAGGAATGCTGCCTATGACCCCAAGAACACCATCCCCACCGTCAAACATGGAGGTGGAAACATTATGCTTTGGGGGTGTTTTTCTGCTAAGGGGTCAGGAAAACTTCACCGCATCAAAGGGACGATGGACGGGGCCATGTTTTGTCAAATCTTGGGTGAGAACCTCCTTCCATCAGCCAGGGTATTGAAAATGGGTATTGGATGGGTATTCCAGCATGACAATGACCCAAAACACACGGCCAAGGCAACAAAGGAGTGGCTCAAGAAGAAGCACATTAAGGTCCTGGAGTGGCCTAGCTAGTCTCCAGACCTTAATCTCATAGAAAATCTGTGGAGGGAGCTGAAGGTTCGAGTTGCCAAACGTCAGCCTCGAAACCTTAATGACTTGGAGAAGATCTGCAAAGAGGAGTGGGACAAAATACCTCCTGAGATGTGTGCAAACCTGGTGCCCAACTACAAGAAACGTCTGACCTCTGTGATTGCCAACAAGGGTTTTGCCACCAAGTACTAAGTCATGTTTTGCAGAGGGGTCAAATACTTATTTCCCTCATTAAAATGCAAATCAATTCATAATATTTTTGGATTTGTTCAAATAAACCTACCATTAAAAGTATAGACTGATCATGTCTTTGTCAGTGGGCAAACGTACAAAATCAGCAGAGGATCAAATACTTTTTTCCCTCACTGTAAGTACAATACAGGAAGGCACATTTTATAGTCCAGGTGGTAAGGAGGGCAAGTTTTTCAATCATAATAAGTGTCTGGTAGCAGCAGTTGTGATGTGTGTGTAGCATGAATGTATATACAGTCTGTGTGGGTGGGTGCATGTGTGCTAAGGTGCGTAGAATCAAAGCAGGTGGTCAGTCCAGTTCAATTGTTCAGCAGTATGATGGCTTGTAGATAGAAACTGTCTCTGAGCCTGTTGGTATCAGACTTCATATCGTCTGCCCCGATGGTAAGGGAGTGAACAACTCGTGGCTCCCTTGTGCACCGTTTTGAGTAGATGACCTGGACGGGTAGGAGCACGTTCCCAATGATGTACTGGGCCGTCTTCACCACCAGAGTGGACAGAGACATTCCCATACCAGGCCATGATGCAACATGTCAGGAAGCTCTCGATGGTCCACCCCTGCCTTGTTTGCATCTTTGTTAATGCCATGCACGTCCCCAATGATAAGCTTGTATATACTGTATCACCAGCCACCACTACTCACTCAGCTGTAAGGGTGGTTTGTAAAATATAGGGGGAATGCCAGACGTTGTTGGGATATTAGGCTTTGGCTTTTGGCATCAGGGACAGGCTCTGTTATGTGTCGTAAAGCACTGCCATACATCTTTGACGCTATATAGACCCCCTGGAATTAGTTATCATCAGTTTTGTCATGACAATGACCTTTTCAGTTATTTTCCTGCCTACAAGGCGTAGAGAGAACATCCTCTTTGACCAATATACAGGTAACTGACAAAATAAAGGAAACATACAGTGCATTCGGAAAGTATTCAGACCCCTTCACCTTTTCCACATGTTGTTACATTACAGCCTTATTCTAAAATTGATTAAATAGTTGTTTTCCCTCATCAATCTACACACAATACCCTGTAATAGCAAAGCAAAAACAGGTTAAAATAAATGTTTGCAAATAGAGGGTACTTTTCCGGGTGACTTCAACCCTCTTTCAAAACAGACAGAATTGATCTTAACTAAAACAATGCATCTGCAACTAATGTTAAAGTTTTTTCCTAGAGCAAGTCTTAGTTACATGTTTTACATCTAGATAAGGAGTTTTGTGCTTAATGGAGCATTATTTTTTAGGTTTGACAATGTGCACGGAAATTGTATGTTAGCTACAGTGGAGGCTCCACAGAGGAGGAAGCCTCTGTGAAACATTTTAAAAGTTATCCTTTTTAGATCAAACTACACAACATATATTCACGTCACCAAATAATTGATTAAAACACAGTAGCCTCAACAGCACCATGGTGTAGCCGGAGGACAGCTAGCTTTCGTCCTCCTCTGGGTACATTGACTTCAGTACAAAACCTAGGAGGCTCATAGTTCTCACCCCCTTCCATAGACTTACACAGTAATTATGACAATTTCCGGAGGACATCCTCCAACCGATCAGAGCTCTTGCAGCATGAACTGACATGTTGTCCACCCAATCAAAGGATCAGAGAATGATTGTAGTACTGAAAGCGTAAGCTACAGCTAGCTAGCACTGCAGTAGGGTTGAATGGTGGGAACCCAGTTACCAAGATTTATCGGGATTTACTGCCCACAAAATGACGTGAAATGGAACTGTTAAATGTTATGCAATGTCTAAATCTGGCTTCTCTACGACAGCTGCATGATAAATCATCGATGCTCAGGGTGGGGACACACAGCCCATCTCAGTATGGAGCGCAGTTCACAATGCAACCTATCATCTCATCATGGTAACTTTCTTCTTGTGACCAGTAGACCTGCATTTGCTGCAGCATAGTCTATGCTACAGTAATATAAAGACCGAATGAGCATCCAATTTACCCATCTCCATCTGGCTTTCGGGGTCACTTTATTTTTTTATTATAATGATCCTTTTTTTTTTGTTGCAGCTGCAGGGTTTTAAAACAGCCTATCACTCGAATATCGTTTCTTTAAATCAGTGCACGTACGAGCACTATTTCACAGTCTTTCTCTCTCTCCATTAACTCCATCCAAAATAGATCAACCTGTTCTAGATGAATATATATAGCCCTATATGTAGATGTCCTAGCCTACCTCTTTCAGGTAATACATTCAATGCAGTATTAGCCTTATATTTAGCTAATTAATGATTGGTTATGCATAATAAGCTTCTAACTTATAGCCTCTGTCTCTTGCACAATACACACGTACCTGTGCTCCTATAACGACACAGGATGAGACCAATATGCAGTCACTTGAGGCAGATGGTTTGTGTCTCTGATATTTATTAATAGGCAAGGGGCAAGCAAGAGGCAAGTCGAGGACAGGCAGAAGTTCGTAAACCAGGTCAGAGTCAGATAGGTACAAGACGGTTGGCAGGCTTGAGGTCAGGGCAGGCAGAATGGTATGGCAGGCGGGCCCAGGGTCAGGGCATGCAGAAATGGTTGGAACCGGGAAGACTAGAAAACAGGTACTGGAAAAAACAGGAGCACGGAAAAGACAGGTGAAACAGATCAGGGTGTGACAACTCCGCTGGCCTCTCTCATTAAAAAACGATATTTAGCTCTTGGAGTCCCATGCAGGAAAAGCTAGACTAGAATAGCTTGCTGGACATTATTTTATTTTGCATTTCTTAAACCAATCGACTATTAGAAGAGGGACGCAAGCTCTTGTTTGCCGAATATTAAATACAGCAGCCAATTGAACTCACGGGTAGTTTGAAAGAAGAACGAATGTGCGATGGTGGTAGGCTATAGCAGTTATTTATTCAGACCCATAACCATTCAATCTTTGTGAAGAGAAGTGAAAGCATTCTGCATATAATTCTAGTCCTATGTTATTCAAGAATGTCATTAGAATGATGAAGATCAGGACAACAAAACGTATGTCATTTAACTGTTGAATGCAAGGAAGGAATGAAGCAACAATAGAGAGAAAAAGAGGATGTAGGCAAATAAAATTAGGGGAAATATTTTGAAAGGTATACATTAGTCAGCCTACTAATTATATACAGCGCCTTCTTAAAGTATACAGACCCCTTGACTTTTTCCTAATTTTGTTACATTACAGCCTTATTCAAAAGTAGATTTTTTTAAACATTCTCAGCAATCTATACACAATACCCCATAATTACAAAGCGAAAACAGGTATTTAGATTTTTTTGCAAATTTATATTAAAAGAAACAACAGATACCTTATTTACATAAGTATTCAGACCCTAAATCTAAATTGAGCTCAGGTGCATCCTGTTTCCATTGATCATCCTTGAGATGTTTCTACAACTTGATTGGACATGATTTGGAAAGGCACACACATGTCTATATAAGGTCCCACAGTTGACAGTGCATGTCAGAGCAAAAACCAAGCCATGAGGTCGAAGGAATTGCCCGTAGAGCTCCGAGACAGGTTTGTGTCGAGGGTACCAAAAAATGTCTGCAGCATTGAAGGTCCCCAAGAACACAGTGGCCTCCATCACTCTTAAATGGAAGAAGTTTGGAACCACCAATACTCTTCCTAGAGCTGGCCGCCCGGCCAAACTGAGCAATCAGGGGAGAAGGGCCTTGGTCAGGGAGGTGACCAAGAACCCAATGGTCACTCTGACAGAGCTCTACAGTTCCTCTGTGGAGGAACCTTCCAGAAGGACAACCGTCTCTGCAGCACTCCACCAATCAGGCCATTATGGTAGAGTGGCCAGACAGAAGCCACTCCTCAGTAAAAGGCACATGACAGCCCGCTTGGAGTGTGCCAAAAGGCACCTAAATGACTCTCAGACCATGAGAAACAAGATTCTCTGGTCTGATGAAACCAAGATGGAACTCTTTGGCCTGAATGCCAAGCGTCACATGTGGAGGAAAGCTGGCACCATCCCTACAGTGAGGCATGGTGGTGGCAGCATCATGCTGTGGGGATGTTTTTCAGCGGTAGGGACTGGGAGACTAGTCAGGATTGAGGCAAAGATGAACGGCGCAAAGTACAGATAGATCCTTGATGAAAACCTGCTCCAGAGCACTCAGGGCCTCAGACTGGGGTGAAGGTTCACCTTCCAACCGGACAATGACCCTAAACACACAGCCAATACAACGCATTTTGGGCTTGGGCTCATTAAATGTCTTTAATGTAGGGATCATAAAATTTATTTAATGTATGGCTTGTCAGGCTCAGGTTGCATCAGGCATGAATTTTCGATCAAAGCTCTAATCAAATCCGGACATAGGCCTATTTATATACCTTATAATGTTTTTGAATGACACTTACGGTTTTGCCAGGATATACCGGTTACCGGAGATGGAACATTTGTAAAATACTGGGAAAATATGAAACCCTACACTGCAGTGAATAAAATGTGGTGAGTAGTTCACTCAAAGAGAGAGAAAGACAATAGTTGAACTTCTTCAAAAATTATGGAGGAGCAAGAGAGAGAGAGAAAGAACAAGCTAGGGCCACCCGAGTGGCGCAGTGGTCTAAGACACTGCATCGCAGTGCTAGCTGTGCAACTAGAGATCCTGGTTCGAGTCCAGGCTCTGTTGCAGCCGGCCGCAACCGGGAGACCCATGGGGCGGTGCGCAATTGGCCCAGCGTTGTCCAGGGTAGGTGAGTGCATGCTGTGCATGCTGACTCGGTTGCCAGGTGTACAGTGTTTCCTCTGGCACATTGGTGCGGCTGACTTCCGGGTTAAGCAGGCAGTGCGGCTTGGTTGGGTTGTGTTTCGAAGGACCCACGACTCTTGACCTTCGCCTCTCCCGTGTCCATATGGGAGTTGCAACGATTGGACAAGACTGTAACTACCAATTGGATACCAAAAGAAAGAACTAGCTATATTTCATCCTTATTTATCTAGCAAAAGAAGCTAGCTAGTTTAGCCTACTCAAACACCCGGCTCAAACAGAGGGATTCTAATGTTAGCTAGCTGGCTATAACTTTCCAAAACTGGAACTCTTCCAAGTAAAGGTTAGCTTTTGGTTTTACAAATGTATTGCCACCGGGGCCCGCCGGTGTAACTGCCTACTGGCTGTACACTGTACTGCATGATTGTAGCAGGTTTACTGAAGCTAGTTAGTTAGTTATATTAGCTATGTTGACTATGACGTTACTTTAGCTAATATGGTGACAACGATGTAGGCTGTGTGTAGCGGTTATGATATGAATGTTTGGCTTGGATTTTTTTTTTGCCTCGTCACAGACAGCTGATGTGTTGTGCATTGAAGTCCACAAGCGAAGGGAAAAGGTGAAAGGAGGAGAGAGTGTAGATGCGAGAAGGAATACAACGAGCTGTTTGTATGTGGCTAAGAAGTGAACTGTTTGCGTGTGATCATGGGTTTATTCATTCTGGTGGTTCTGTTGAAAAACATTTCTTAAACTGAAGCAAAAGGAACGAAACGGGGATAAACACACCTGAATTTGTCCAACAGAAACTATTGTTTGCAATTGTTGAACTAATGATTACACCCTAGATCAGCTAGATGCAGGCAAGAGTTTAAAAGGCAGTATTGAATGTGTCACTGTCTGTCCATGTGTCACTGTCTTTCACCTCAAATCTTTCTCTTGACCTGTGTGCACCTACATTGTAAACCTTCATTCATAGGCTAGGTTGTAGCAACCTCATGATGGGTATAGGGAAAATGTGAGTATCGTGTAGTAGCCTAAACCTATCGATGTTACATTGAACTGGGTGAATGGAATATGAATGACAGTCATCCAATATCCTGTAATATAAATAATATGCTCATAAAAAAAAATTGTCCTCCCTCATCTTAAACGGCACTGACTGCCACTGGTTAGCTTGCTAGCTGAGCCAATCACACTTCATATCAAACGATGGTATCCAGAAAGTGCACACAATGCTGAACACTAGCTAAATGCTTCCTCCATAATCTAGCTATCTATGCTTTGTAGCTAGTAACATTATTAATAATCACAATTAATTTGTTTTCACGAAGCCTGCCTGTTCTGCTGAAAGTGAAACCGAGTCATCTCTTAGCGTGCTAGCGAATGACAATGCTAACCAAGCTAGACATTTTGCTAGCTGGCACTGGCAGTATGGGATAATGGAGAGTGAATAAAAAAAAAAATATATATATATATATATATATATATATATATATATATATATATATATATATATATATATATATATATATAATCTTGCTAACTAGTTATCTGGTTGTGGCCCCCTGGCTTTCTACAAATTATAGCTAGCTAGCAACATTTAGCACAGACAGCTAGCTAACATTGGCTATCAAGCAACGTCATTGACATGTCAAACTAAGCTCAAGAAAGTAATGGTACTGCCATATTCTGGCCTGGAGTATTTTAGCCAGACTGACTGTTTAAAAAAGAGTGACTGCCGACATTCTGGTCAAAAGTGCTAAGTACCGCAGCCAATCTCTGGTGTGGCTGTGCTCTTAGATGTGACCCATTGGAAACAAGCCACAGCTGGGTACCACATGGCATCATATATCTGCTGCATTCCATGTCCACATTCATATACAAGATGAGATGACTGTTCCCCTGAGTTGCCGTCTCCCTCTTTCTTTCACTCTATCTCTGTTTTTTTCACACTTTACCTCTCTCTCTTCCTTGTCTAAGCCAAAGACATGTTGTTAATTAATATAGAGGCTCCCCAGCAGACACAAGGCTGTCTGAAGTGGAGACAGCGACAATTCATACAGCTGATGAATGTTGGAATGCGTTTGGTCTTACTAACGTTGCTGACATGATCAGACCACAGCGAGACATGCTCGAGACGCTAGCAAAATACAAGCCCCCAGACGATGGCTCTGAAGTGTGAAATATTAGCTAAATCAATATGGCAGCTTTTTCATTTATCACAGAAAGGCACAGAAGTGAACATGCACATGGCAGAACAGCAGCATCACTAATATTAATGTCATAATAATTAAGGATTGAAGTCTCTTTGATGCTAGTGCATTAAATCATGTTTGGTCAGGCTGGATTCTAAGGGGGGCAGTGTTTCCTCTATGCGTCTGATGGGATGTGTAATGCTTGCTAAGCCTATGGGTGCATCTCAATACCTCAGAGTGGCTCCATTTCCTTCAGCATCTCTGATGTTACATGAAACAATTCCATAAAACAAAGTCCAACATGTGCGAGCAAAGTAGGTGTGTACACCATAATGCTTGAACTTTTGTTTTCAGACATTGTCTATATTCAAAGTGTGACTTTAGCCATTTCACCAAGACAAGAGCTAGTAACATAATTGATGTGTACTGTTCCTCAAAAAATTTTTGAGGATTTGTAATCTCAGTGTATCTCGAGTCAGCGAAAATGTAATGCCAACATCCAAAATATAAAAAATTGAGCAATATATTGAAATCCAATCCAATATATTGAAATCCATAGCTGGAGAAGTTGCCAACGTTTTTATAAGGCCAACCACTAGAATATGTCTTCGTTCTCATTAATACGTAGAGCTTATATAGAATGATATATTAACTAACGTTGATTGTAAATGAATTAAATCCATGTCTGGCTATGTAGGCTATAATTATCATAAGGCTAACCACTGAACTAATAATATGTCTCAGATCTCTTTAAATATTGTGACACCAGCGACAAGGGGGACTCTATGACTGTCACCATTTCCAGCAGTCTGTAGTGCACTGCATACCAGTCTGGCTGTGATTACCCTAACAGAGACAGTAAATCATGACGCAGTGTGAGGCAAATTTGTGGTGGGTGAAAAAAAACTGGCCCTGGGTTTATTGAATCTTCGTTGACTAATACGACCCATTAACACGTGTGTGGGAGACAGTCACAGTGGCAGCTAGAGAGAGAAAGTGGGGAGGAACGGGCATTTAATAAAACAGGCTATTAAGTTTTGTCTCGTTTTGAAACAGTAAAAATATAAGAAAGAGAAATAGCAATATTGAAAAGTAAACAA
This sequence comes from Coregonus clupeaformis, assembly GCF_020615455.1. Classification (NCBI taxonomy): domain Eukaryota; kingdom Metazoa; phylum Chordata; class Actinopteri; order Salmoniformes; family Salmonidae; genus Coregonus; species Coregonus clupeaformis. Next base: position 55,765,364 of record NC_059192.1, read on the forward strand.
AAAAAAAATAACTGGATCCATGGGTAAAGCCACTTAAGGTTATTAGGATGCATCCCTTCGTTTTGTAAGGCCTCGTGGTGCCACACTGTTCTCCTATTAACTTTATACTGTTGCTTGCACTTGATAGTGAAAAATAGCACTAAGTGGTTTCAAAAGTTCACCTGTATTTATGACATTTATGTAACTCTGAGGACCGGATTGCACAGGGACACACTGATTCAAAAGTTTCCACTCTGGTTGGAAGCTAAGCTAGTGAGTCAGCATCAATAAAAGTGTTAGATCGATCATGCCTTCTTTGAGCCAGAATACAGCTCTACAAACCCATCAGATAAACCAGGATCCCCTCACATATCATTTTACTAGGCTAGTGGGGGTGAGATGAAACTTTTCCTAAGCTCTTTCTGTCAGGGAGTCTCATCTCTGTTTGTTTGTTTTGGAACAAGGTATGACATACAGCTGCAAAACACAAAATGTGTAACATGAAAAATGCGAGTCCTTCCATGTTGAAAGGGTTGGAGTACCGAGGGGCAGGCTTTACAAAAAGATCAAATCAAATCGTATTTGTCACATGCGCCAAATACAACAGGTGTAGACCTTACAGTGAAATGCTTACTTACAAGCCCTTAACCAACAATGCCGTTTTAAGAAAGAATAACAAATCACACAAAAAATACTATATAAAATAATACGAAATAAAAGTAACAAATAATTAAAGAGCAGCAGTAAGAATAACAATAGCGAGGCTATATACAGGGGGTACCGGTACCGAGTCAATGTGCGGGGGCACCGGTTAGTCGAGGTAATTGAGGTAAAATGTACATGTTGGTAGAGTTATTAAAGTGACAATGCATAGATAATAAACAGAGATTAGCAGGGGCTCCCGAGTGGCGCAGTGGTCTAAGGCACTGCATCTCAGTGCTTTAGATGTCACTACAGACCCCCTGGTTTGATTGCAGGCTATATCACAACCGGCCGTGATTGGGAGTCCCATAGGGCGGCGCACAATTGGCCCAGCGTCGTCCGGGTTTGGCCGGTGTAGGCCGTCATTGTAAATAATAATTTGTTCTTAACTGACATTCCTAGTTAAATAAAGATCAAATAAAAGCAGCAGCGTAGAAGAGGGGAGGGAGGGGGTAGCCATTTGATAGTCTGGGTAGCCATTTGATTACATGTTCAGGAGTCTTATGGCTTGGGGGTAGAAGCTGTTTAGAAGCCTCTTGGACCTAGACTTGGCGCTCCGGTACCGCTTGCCGTGCGGTAGCAGAGAGAACAGTCTATGACTAGGTTGGCTGGAGTCTTTGACAATTTTTAGGGCCTTCCTCTGACACTACCCTCTTTGAATGACACATTATAAATGTATTATTGAGACAATTATCTTCCCTGAATATGCAGTGTGATACAACATGCTACAGTGTTTGGGAACAGTAACCAATAGAATTCAGCATTCAACTAGGATAGCCATGAACAGGAGCCAAGCCATGGGTGTTATTAAATAACGTCTCAAGTCTCCTTTGCCGCACAAACAATGTGGGGCAAAGAGTCTCCACCACGATCTGTGGCTGCTGCTGTGTTTTTGTCTCTGCTGCTCCACTTTTCTGTTTTAACCCATTGAATCATCCTCAGTCTCTTTTCTCTCTCGCTTCTTCAGGTCAAATTATTCCCTGGCTTAACCGGGAATGGTTCTTTAGTGGCTCCAGTAATGGCGCTGTCATTTTGTATCTGCTTTGGTGTGCTCCCGTCACGACCGTCGTGTTACCTGAAGTCTGCTTAGTTGGGTGATGGCTGGGGCTGGGGCAGTCTAGGCTAGCTCGCTGCTCCCTGCAGCCTAATTAGATGTAATTGCTCCAATTTGTAGTGGTTCCCGTATGGAGAGGGGATTCCTTATAATAAAGGAGATTGCGTGAAGGGTCCAAGGATCACAGACGCCAAAGAGGAGCCATGAGGAGATGACTCCCCCCACCACCCCTCCTGTAACCTCCCTTGTCCTGAGCAGACCTAGTCATTACCCCCTCCACCCTTCTCTCTCCTTCCCTCTCTCCCTAGTCTCTGGCACACATCATGTTGCCCTGGGGTTGAGTCATCATAGCTGTTTTTGGGGGGAAGGCAGGCATGTGCACAGATATAAGTCTACCTGTACCAAGCACTGGCCATCCCACTGGCCAAGTGCCCTTTTTGGCGGTGTTATAAATATAATTTTTTGTATACAGTTATTGTCTTTGTTGTTCTGAACCCACTGCCCGCAAGTCGTCGTGACGTCGTCAAGTTCGCAACCCCCCAACCCCCACCCTGTCCGTTGGTTGTGCCTGTTGGTCTGCCCTGTACGGAGTTGCGCCTGTTTCCCAGTCTGACCCTGTTTCCCAGTCTGCCCTGTAAGGAGATTGTGCACACCCGTTATCCAAACATGCATGGCTTGAGATGCGGTCACCAGTCGAGTGTGTGTAGCTAGCTACCTAGTTTAAATGTCAACAGTACTGCCACAGCAGCATAACATTTGATTAAGACTTGATAACACTTGATTTACATCATCATCAATATTCAGTCTGGTTGGCTGATACGTGCAGCATAGAAAGGAAGAAAGGCATAGAGAGGAGCGGCTGCATCAACGACCCTCCGAATCAACGCCATCCCTTATTCAGTCGGAAGTTGCATGTGTCAGGGCAGCAGCAACACAGGTAGTCTAGACTCTAGCTAACCACCATACACTAAAATATCCACACAAGTCATTACCAGCCAGCCATATATCATGAGTTAAAAGATTATGAATATTATATCATGAATTTATTATTTAAGAATTTAAGAGCAGATTTACATCCATCATCAACATCAGTGATCAGCTGACAGCCCACCCTCTTTTCCCGATGTCAATCATGTCTTTAGGAGGCACTGTAACTAGCTTGCTTACAATTTGTGATGAGTGTGTTGTTCCAAAAAGGAAGGGTTTTGAAAAAATAAATGTTTTACGGTCAATATTTAACACCTATTTGGAATCAAATTCCGTCTCCCCGCCCATTCATCATCACTTCCTGTTGAACGAGGGAGAGCTCGGGTTGTTGTTTTGGAAAGTTTGTTGTTTTGAAAGTGTATTGGAAAGTTTCTTAGTAGCTAACTCACTTTTGAGTTTGGATCCCGCGACGCAGTTGGCATCAGTTGGAACCCGCGGCGCAGTTGGCATCAGTTGCTGGGATTGCTAATCTCTGTCCTGTGATCCTGCCGACCAAGGCCAGGACTGAGGAGCTATTTGACGTAGCAGCTAGCCTAGGGTTTGAATGCAGCTCGCGACGCAGTTAGCCATTGTGACTGGGACCGAGGATTGTCCTGGGTTTGTGGCTGTCTAGATCCCTGCTGTTTGTTGTTGTTTTCAATCTTCCCTGTGACCTGCCCTGTCTGGAACTGCGAGGAGTAACACCGTAACCTACGTTGCTAGCTACCATGACAAAGACCAAAGCCGGTGGGACTACCGTTGAGGACAGTGGTATCTCTCTATCACAGGTGAAGGATCTTTTAAACTAACAAAAATAGTTCTACAAGCAGTTGTTATAACAACAAGAAAATAACTTAGTGTTTTTCCAAATACTGGTGGAGTCAACTAATAACAGAATGGACGACCTGACCAGAGAGTTTGTAGTTCTCCCAGGGTCAGCTCAATGAGTTGAAACAGGAGAACGGCAAGATGACAGCAATCTGTAAGTCATTGAGAAAGGACATCAGTTCTCTGTGTGAATCCATGATAACAGACTATCTCGAGGGACAATCAAGGCGGAACAACATGGTTGTGGACGGAATTGCAGAATCTCCACATGAGAGCTATTTTTACCAATGACCTGCCACTGGCATTAAACAAAGCATGTGTGTCCATATATGCTGATGATTCAACCATATACGCATCAGCAACCACAGCTAATGAAGTCACTGAAACCCTTAACAAATAGTTGCAGTCTGTTTTGGAATGGGTGGCCAGTAATAAACTGGTCCTGAACATCTCTAAAACTAAGAGCATTTTATTTGGTACAAATCATTCCCTAAATTCTAGACCACAGCTGAATCTGCTAACGAGTGGTGTGGCTGTTGAACAAGTTGAGGAGACTAAATTACTTGGTGTTACCTTAGATTGTAAACGGTCATGGTCAAAACATATAGATTCAATGGTTGTAAAGATGGGGAGATGTCTGTCTGCAATAAAGAGATGCTCTGCATTTTTGACACCACACTCCAAAAAGCAAGTCCTGCAGGCTCTAGTTTTGTCTTATCTTGATTATTGTCCAGTTGTGTGGTCGAGTGCTGCAAGGAAAGACCTAGTAAAGCTGCAGCTGGCCCAGAACAGAGCGGCACATCATGCTCTTCATTGTAATCTGAGGGCTGATATAAATACTATGCATGCCAGTCTCTCTTGGCTACGAGTCGAGGAGAGACTGACTGCATTACTTCTTCTTTTTATAAGAAACATTAATGTGTTGAAAATCCCAAATTGTTTGCATAGTCAACTTACACACAGCTCTGACACACACACTTACCCCAACAGTCATGCCACCAGGGGTCTTTTGACAGTCCCCAAATCCAGAACAAATTCAAGAACGCGTACAGTATTATATAGAGCCATTATTGCATGGAACTCCGTTCCATCTCATATTGCTCAAATTAACAGCAAACCTGGTTTCAAAAAACAGATAAAGCAACACCTTATGGAACGTGCCTCTCCCCTATTTGACCTAGATAGTTTGTGTGTATGTATTGATATGTAGGCTACGTGTGCCTTTACATTTTTTATTTATGTCGTTTTGTCCTTGAGCTGTTCTTGTCTATTAATGTTCTGTATTATGTCATGTTTCATGTTTTGTGTGGACCCCCGAAGAGTAGCTGCTGCTTTTGCAACAGCTAATGGGGATCCTAATAAAATACAAAAAATACCAAATACCAACACCTACATTAGATCCCACAGATATAAACTCCCAATTATTTATTTTAGTAAGTAGCATTTGTATGGGCAGTGAACTTCATAAACTAAAAGTTACTTGCATAAGCCCGGTTATATGAGAATATAAGTGAGACATCTCATTATGGGATAAGCCTAGGGGTGTCATAAACTTGAAGTATGCAACCACACAGGGTCTGTTGGAGACAGACAGGTCTAGTGGCGAATGAGGTGAGCCCGTCTCCTCCAGAAAGGGAGCCACTCGCCCGCCAACTGGTCATTCTCGAGCATGCCTCTGTTCCTTGCGCTTTTGCGACCAGGGAAAAGCGGTGAGACATCTCACTCATATTCTCATAGAACCGGGGTTATGCAGGTAACCTTGAGTTCTATTACAAATACTTGTTTGATATCTGACTATGGAATATGTCCAACTCCCTTAAAGCAGACATAGTCTCCAAAGCCAGGGTAGTTCCAACAGCATCCCCCCTCAGAGGCTCCAACACGGAGGGAGTATGCCCAACAAAGGTGCAGTGACATCCAGTTGGTAAAGACCTCATAAACGTAAGAGGGGTGGACCAACATGCCATAAAGCAAAACCTCTAGTAGAACGGGCTGTAACTCTTGCTACTAAATTATATTTTCCAATAGAATAGCCTCCACTATCTCAAGATAGCCGTTAATGAGGTAAGGGGCCTCCCTTGCAGGGAGGTGCCCAAAAAACACAGAGGTCGTTGCCGCTCTAGCACAACACTCTCGCTTTCATCCAAGCAAATGCGCCAGGCGCATGCTGGACACAAATGGTGGAGATGCTCTTCTTCCGTAAATAGGAAGAACGGTGGGTATAACCAAAAGCTGCAGGATGCGTCAACACAGTTGCCGCTGACCCTAGGCATAAAGGTTGGGTTTGGGTAACAAGGTACCTAGGAGGAACCCGGGGAAAACTGAATGCACGGACGGTGGGCTGGCAGTGAGTGCAGCCCACTCACTCACTTTGCAGGCATAGGGTAGACAGTAAAGTGGGTTAGAAAGAAAAGTATTACATCTCCCCGCTTTCCAGCGGCTCAAGAGGCTCAAGCACAATAGACAGGCCCCAGTGACGTGGCTAAGGCTTGGAAACTGGTTTTATGTAAGCTACATTAACCGTCAAAATGACATAACAGAGGGTGTTAACCTGTGTAACTGTCGAGGCCTGTGTGACAGGCGAGATAGCAGTTAACTGGACCTTTTGATATCTTCCTTCTTTCCAAAAAGGTCCAGCAATGAAGCATAGAAACCTCGGATACAGAGAATTTAAGGAATGATCTGTGTAGGTCACACCACCTTTCCCAAAAACGAATTGCCTGTTTTCCCAAACAATGAGCGTGTAGGAGGGACACTGGCACTCTGGATGTAAAACATCTTGAGTGGCCGGCTTGGCCATGGCTATTGGGTGAGGGTGATAAATCTCTTCGTACATTTGGGTCAGCAGATCCCTGCTTAACAGTGGCTACCAAGACTGGTTATAAAGCAGGAGAGTGATCTCTGCTAACCAGGACGAGGAGTTTGAAGATGCAAAGATGAGGGATAATCCTGTTACCTCACTCTGCTTAGGCATAGGAGAGAGAAAAATCATTGTGCATAACCCTTAATACGGTGTGCCGGTGCTTCTACCCCTAGTAGTGTGTTATCACCATGTAAGGATGGGGTCTCCAAACACCCTCACAGGGTTGTCGCTTCTATCAGTCTGTCTCTCGAGTCAGTCTGAATAGATGTGCAGGGCAGACTCTCAGGGACTGGTGAAGTGCCAGCGCGTGTGTGTGATAACGCCACGGGGGGGCAGAGAGTGTGTCCCAGTTAACTGGGATGCCTCATAATGTGTCTGAGGTATATGAGCATACTGTTTTATTTTTGCAAAAACATGCTTGATACTCTTGGAATGTGTCTCTAGCAGGTGGCAATAGGTATGGCTATACCGTGTCACCGAGCGGGGCTTTTGCGTGAGAGAGCGGCCAACGGAATGATGTACAACCGGTGTAGCTAAAAGGAAGAAGGAAACGTGCTGGTAACCCAGATGTCCTAATCCTAACCAAAAGATCAGCTATGTGTCTAGTCTGTCCTGGCCCTACACCAGAGAAGAGGGTCAACAAGAGCTGACAAATGCCAGACTGCATGAACCAAGCACAGGTAGGAAAGGGACAAAGAAAAAACGCCAGAGCGTAGTGGACTTGGATGTGTTAGCTGTCTGGGGCTCAGGTGCCCAGCAAAGTACAAGAAATGGGATACTGTATTGACTGTCCTCTATCAATAGAGCTAAATTACCATGAGATTACCCTAAATAAATTGTTGTCTTCAAAGTGAACCCCGGAAAACCTGTTTCCCTGTTTATCATTATGAAAATGGGGAATTGTGTCAGGTGTCTCCCTGCTGCACCCACATAGACTGATGACACCTCCTGGTGGTAGTACCAAGGAGGTTTCAAGTTTCAAGTTGTATTGTCACATGCACTAGTACAGTGACATGCAGTAATCAGTAATCAATATCAGTAGTAGGCATCAGGATATACACTAAGTATAAAAAACTTTAGGAACACCTTCCTAATATTCGTTGGGTCATGGACTCTACAAGGGTGTCGAAAGCGTTCCACAGGAATGCTGGCCCATGTTGACTCCAATGCTTCCCCCAGTTGTGTCAAGTTGGCCGGATGTCCTTTGGGCGGTAGACCATTCTTGATGCCCACGGGAAACTGTTGAGCATGAAAAACCCAGCAGCGTTGCAGTTCTTGACACAAATAGGCGCATGTGGCACTTACTACCATACCCCGTTCATAGGCAATTCAATCTTTTGTCTTGCCTTTCACACTTTGAAAGGCACACATACACAATTCATGTCTCAAGGCTTAAAAATCATAATTTAACCTGTCTCCTACCCTTCATCTACACTGATTTAAGTGGATTTAAGTGACATCAATAAGGGATCATAGCTTTCACCTGGATTCATCTAGTCAGTCATGTCATGGAAAGAGAAGGTGTTTTTAATGTTTTGTATACTCAGTGTATAAAAACAGAGTAGCAGCAGTGTACAGTGCATTCGGAAAGCACTCAGACCTTGAGTTTTTCCACATTTAGAAAATATTTGGCATGGGTCCTCAGATCCTCAAAAGGTTCTACAGCTACACCATCGAGAGCATCCCACGTAATCCTGTTTTTACTTTGTTGCTCACGCAATAGACAGTTACAGGCCACACTTATTCTAAAATGGATCTCACACAATACCCCATAATGACAAAGCAACAACAGTTGTTTGTTTTTGTGCAAATGTGTACAAATATTTAATATTAAATATTACATTTACATAAGTATTCAGACAATTTACTCAGTACTTTGTTGAAGCACCTTTGGCAGTGATTACATCCTTGAGTCTTCTTGGGTATCACACTACATGCTTGGCAAATTGTATTTGTCACATGTGCCGAATACAACAGGTGTAGACCTTACAGTGAAATGCTTACTTACAAGCCCTTAACCTTAAGAAAGAAAACCAAAACAAAGTCACACAAAAATATATAAAATATTACAAAATAAAAGTAACAAATAATTAAAGAGCAGCAGTAAGAATATCAATAGTGAAGCAATATACAGGGGGTACCGGTACAGAGTCAATGTGCGGGGGCACCGGTTAGTCAAGGGAATTGAGGTAATATGTACAAGTAGGTAGAGTTATTAAAGTGACTATGCATAGATAATAAACAGAGAGTAGCAGCAGCGTAGTGCCTTGCGGTCGGAGGTCGAGCAGTTGCCATACCAGGCAGTGTTGCAACCAGTCAGGATGCTCTCGATGGTGTAGCTGTAGAACCTTTTGAGGATCTGAGGACCCATGCCAAATCTTTTCAGTCTCCTTAGGGGGAATAGGTTTTGTCGTGCCCTCCTCCTGACTGTCTTGGTGTGCTTGGACCATGTTAGTTTGTTCGTGATGTGGACACCAAGGAACTTGAAGCTCTCAACCTGTTCCGCTACAGCCCTGTCGATGAGAATGGGGGCATGCTCGGTCCTCTTCTTTTTCCTGTAGTCCACAATCATCTCCTTTGTCTAGATCACGTTGAGGTAGAGGTTGTTGTCCTAGCACCACACAGACAGGTCTCTGATAGGCTGTCCCGTCGTTGTCGGTGATCAGGCCTACCACTGTTGTGTCATCGGCAAACGTAATGTTGTTGGAGTCGTGCCTGGCCATGCAGTCATGAGTGAACAGGGAGTACAGGAGGGGACTGAGCACGCCCCCCTGAGGGGCCCCTGTGTTGAGGATAAGCATGGCGGATGTGTTGTTACCTACCCTTACCACCTGTGGGCGGCCCATCAGGAAGTCCAGGATCCAGTTGCAGAGGGAGTTTAGTCCCAGGGTCCTTAGCTTAGTGATGATCTTTGAGGGCACTATGGCGTTGAAAGCTGAGCTGTAGTCAATGAATAGCATTCTCACATAGGTGTTCCTTTTGTCCAGGTGTGAAAGGGCAGTGTGGAGCGCAATAGATATTGCATCATCTGTGGATCTGTTGGGGTGGTACGCAAATTGGAGTGGGTCAAGTGTTTCTGGGATAATGGTGTTGATGTGAGCCATGACCAGCCTTTCAAAGCACTTCATGGCTACAGATGTGAGTGCTACGGGTTGGCATTCATTTAGGCAGGTTACCTTAGTGTTCTTGGGCAACGACGCTCCGCAGGTTGGATGGGGAGCATTGCTGCACAACTATTTGCAGGTCTCTCCAGAGATGGTCGATCGGGTTGAAGTTCGGGCTCTGGCTGGGCCATTCAAGGACATTCAGAGACTTGTCCTGAAGCCACTCCTGCATTCTCTTGGCTGTGTGCATAGGATCATTGTACTGTTGGAAGGTGAACCTTCGCCCCAGTCTGAGTTCCTGAGCGCTCTGGAGCAGGTTTTCATCAAGGATCTCTCTGTACTTTGCTCCGTTCATCTTTGCTTCAATCTTGACTAGTCTTCCAGTCCTTGCCGCTGAAAAACGTCCGCACTGCATGATGCTGCCACCAACATGCTTCACCGTAGGGATGGTGCAAGGTTTCCTCCAGACGTGACGCTTGGCATTCAGGCCAAAGTGTTCAATCTTGGTTTCATCAGACCAGAGAATCATGGTCAGAGAGTCTTTACCAATGTAATTTGTTATTTTCGTATTGAAATCCAGTAGATTAAGGTCGGGACTTCCGAAGTGGCCGTGATTGAAGGATGTAAACCATCATTTTGGTTCTCACTTCCTCACAGTATTTGCTGACCTCTTCAAATTGAATCAGAGTAAAGAATGTCAGATCGAGAACGAAGAGGAAATTGGAGACCTGCCTTATTTTCAGAATGGTTGTGCCATTCGGTTCGAGCCGGAGTATACTGAGGCTGAGTTGTTCCATTTGCTGTCTGACAGAGAGAAAAAGAGCTAGAGAGAGACAGAACCGAGCAGATGTCTAGGAAACACAGGCTCTTCCCAGAATGTGTGGTGACTGGTGGTCAGTGGCGACCCGTCATTCAGGGCAGGTGGGGCAGAACCGCACCTATTTTGAGCCCCACCTGTTTAGCTAAAAATAATAATAATAATAATAATAATAATAATAATAATAATAATAAAATAATAATAATAATAATAATAATACAAGAAAATATGTGTTTTGTTTGTTTCCTGTTTTCATTGTTATTTTGGCATTAATACGTGTCACATATCAGTTTGCAAACAATATCAAAAAAAAATTGTATCGAGTTAATGAACCCGAATTCAAAACATGGTCTCTTTTTTGCTTTCTTGTGTAAGGCAGCTCCAAAATGCAGGTGTTTCAGCCTAGCTCAGTGCTTTCAGTGGTGGAGGGGCAGCCAGCGGAAAATACAGAGCGTAGGGGTTGGTAATCTTCTCTAGTTGCACTATGATTGGCTCAGTGTTTTGTCACTCATGGGGACACTACATCACCGCAAAATCTACAGGGAGAGCTAGAAAGTTCAAGCCCCTTGGGTACTGCCATATATTTCCATTAGAAGTGCCCATCCAAGAAGGCACAAGGTCATTGGCCACAGATAATGTGATGTCAAATCACGTTATATCTACTGTAGCTTTGTTTGGACTGATCAGAAAACGTTGAAAACATTGGCCATGCTGTCAATCCAGCATGACTTCTGCCGCGTTCAAAACAACTGGAAACTCGGAACTGGGAATTCTCAGACTTCAGTGAGTTCAACACAACTGGGAACTCTGTAAAAAACGAGCTCCAACCTGGAAAATACGTTTTGAACAGTCATCCAACTTGGAATTACAAATCGGGTACTTGGGCCTCTTTCTAGAGCTCACACCTGAAGATCACTGACGTCATGATTCAACCTTGTTCCCAGTTATCTTGAAAGCACCATAAATCCAGAGAATGCCAGACTTTGACGATAAAGTTTCATAACAACATTTGCCGACAAGAAGGACCTCCGTGCCACCTTCCTGTTCAAGTGAGCACAGCACAACGGTGAGTCCAAAAATGTTTTGTATGCGGCTGCATAAATTATGTAATATGCCAGGGAGATATGTATACTGTAGCTAAGAAAGTAACACTAAGTGTATGTTGTGTAGTAAGCTGTTAGTAGCACATGTGCCTCACCCTAATAATTTGGTCCCTTTCCCCCTCATAACTTAGCCTACTGTTCTGACTTGGTGGTGCACATATCCTATAGCCTGTTTTAGAGAAATGTCATCATCGAATGTTGTAAGAGCTTTCATTGTCTGCTTATATGCCCCCTTTATTTATCCTACGGTTCTGACTTGGTGAACAGGGATAATACTGTAAGAATGGCCCATGTTCTGAATTCTGTCACCGTACATTTAAAAAGTGCTGAACAAATAGTTATATTGACTACGTCCGTCTTAGCTCGCTCATTAATGTCTTAATCAAAATTACGGATTGCCTCTTATCCGCTCAGCGTTCCATTATGCCATAGTTTGTACATCTCAATTGTCAGTAGAAACCACATTTGTTTGAGCAAGTCAGCCATATCAGCTATATTTTAAAAATATATAGTAAATGAGGCTGAATGAACTGTTTTGCTACCAGACAAGGCTCCGCTGATAGCCAGCTGTAGCGGTGGTAAGGATTCACTCCATGGTGCTGAAAAGAAAGCTCTGCTGTTGGGACAGCTTTACGTAGGCCCTAACAGTTTGTGGGCACCATTTGTCACCGTTATAGTGCAATTAATGTATTGTTTAGTTTTGTGTTGTGTAGTGGCTTCGCTGGCATGCATCAAAACAATACAAAATCAGTTTGCCCCACCAATATTTACATGCTAAAATCGCCACTGCTGGTGGTGCAGTTGCGGGAGATGCCTACCTCTACCAACATACAGTGAATGTCTTGGCTGTCGAGAATGGGACCAGCTTATTCCGATAATGGAGGAGGTAGAACATCAGACTGATGATGCAGCAGAAGATGGCATCTGTAAGTAAACACTCCGATTTCTCTCATCAATCCTGGTGTGTTGGAGACTTTCTTCAGAATGCCCAGGATCAACTGGAAACGATGTGCCACACCTGACGGTCCAAATGGGAAGCTCTCTGAAGCATAAGTGTTTTGGCTAATATTACTCACAGGATATTTATATTACTCTCTAATATGAAAATAAATAGCCTACCTAATGATACCCTTCCAACTGTATTTTCAAGTATCCTGCCCAAACTGCATAATGTAACTGGCTACTGTAGTCCCCTTCAAGTTTGTCTGACAATGATGACATGATGGACGCAAGCCATAGAAATAGAATGTATAGGACCCGACTTCACAATCTGGGTCTATATAAACAAGAATGTATATTACCGAACAGTGTAAGAAGTATAAAGTCAATAGTGGTAGTAGAGAAGAACATGTTGCTTGAAATTGCCAGTCTAGCTTTTAAACCAATTTTATCCTAATGAGCCTGTAAACCTACACACAAGAGGAAGAAAAACAGCCTCACAATTGAGTTGGCTATACAGTCTTCAAGTATACAAGACCAAGAGAGCCGTCAATAGTATTGCAACAGGTAACCTTTCGGTTAGAGTTTTTAGGTTGCTGATTCGAATCCCCGAGCCGACAAGGAGAAAAATCTGTCTGTGCCCATGAGCAAGGCACTTAATCCTAACTGCTCCTGTTAGTCGCTCTGGATAAGAAGGTCTGCTATATTACCTAAATGTAAATGTATTGTGCCATCATCAATACGGCTTATAAATGAATATGCTTAATGATCCTGAGCCTGATATTTGTTGTATGGGCCTATTTATTTTCTTGATCATTATATATAACATTGTCATATATTTAATTTCTGTCTCTCTAGACAATACAGACTGGTCTCTTATCAGAACACCCTGGAGTGGATGCTGAGGGAAGAACATTTAGGTTGAGGCCAACGACGGGTAGTCCCAGCCTCTGTGGTGGCAGCAATTACATCCAACTACCCTGACCCCAACCGCAGCTACATTGGATTTCAGGAAATTGAGGAAGCTCATAGTGTCTTATACGAATAGCATTTTCAAGAAATAACATAGTAGTTCAAATGTTTTTTATCAACAATTACACAGTTATTATGCCATTCACACTGTCACTCTGTATTAGACCAGGGATTTAAAAATGTTCCTGGAGAGCAACCGTCTTGTAGGTTTTCACTCCAACAGGTGAGATTGATTAGGGTTGGGTTAGATTGAAAACCTATAGGACAACCTATAGGACGGTAGCTCTCTAGGTTTGAGAACAGTGGGGTTATGTAAAACACAGGGAAGATCCCAATTGCTTACTCTTTGTGTCCTCTCTCCTTCTCAAAACACATTGGATGAGAAAGCCAGAGGACCTCTGGTTTTCTCATCCAATATGTTTTGAGAAGGAGATGAGGAGAGAGGACGCAAGGAGTATGCAATTGGGATCTTACCACATAATCCTACTCATTACTCCATGTGCTGGCTCACACCTGGGAGGCAGCCCGGTTCCAAAACTTCACCCGGTGCAAAATGCCTACCACGGCGCCCAGACCAGATTAATCGAATCCCCTCATTGAATAGAACGGGTGTTCCCATTCAAGACAATGAAGGCATAATGACTGCCGGCCATTGCGTGTGTACCCATAGGAGCAAAGCAGTAAGTAAAAGCATAAAGTAAAAGCAGGAAGTCTACCCATCAATCTGTGCTGTGATTTGTTGAATCAACTCAACTGACATTACAAAAAAATATATTAATTTAATTGCATGAGCCACATCAGTTAGCATCATTTGAATGAACATTTTACATTACCATGGAAATTATTGCATCACGCACGGCAAAGTCTGGAACCAACAGGACCCTAAACAGCTTCTACCCCAAGCCATAAGACTGCTGTGGCTTACCACGGACAAGCCACCAGGGGGAGACTCTACATCACACGGTGGTGGCTCCCTCTGCTGGATTTGCCAGGTCTTGACGGGTCCTCTGGACAGGACTAATTGGGGCTGATTGAGGCTGGTGAGTAATCAAGGGGCTGATTGCTCGCCAGCCGCACAGGGCCCATAAAGCTGCCAGGAGGGCAGCACAGGGGAGAGGTTGGAGGTAGTGAGAGGTTGCTACTGGAAATGCTTTCTCATGGTCTGCTAGAACTGAGGGGCTCGGTGTTCTACACCAGAGGAGACAGCATTCCCCGGAGCCCAGAAGGCAGTAACCCGTAAGCGGTCTCCTGGAGGAGACCTGTTTCTTTTCTTTTTCTCTATTGTTTTAAATAAACATCCTTGAAACTGAGGTATCACACTTGTGTCTGATCTGTGTAAACGTTTAGATCAACCCCCCTGGTGTGACACACTGCTAAACAGTTAACAAAATAGCTAACCGGACTATCTGCATAGACCCTTTTGCAATAACTTTTTTGATTATTATAATTTTTCTGTCACTTTATTCCTAGTTAAATTTACATATCTACTTCAATTACCTCATACATCTGCACATCGACTCTGTACTTGTACTCCTTGTATATAGTTATCGTTACTCATTGCGTATTTATTATTACTTTTCTAATTTCTCTATCTTCTCTCTCTCTGCATTGTTGGGAAGGGCCCGTAAGTAAGCATTTCACTGTTAGTCTCCACCTGTTGTTTATGAGGCATGTGACAAATTACATTTGATTTGATGAGAACATCAGAGAGCCATTGCAAGTGTACCCATTAGTTGGCCAGTCAAATTGCCAGGGTTAGCAGTTCCAAGCCTGTTCTATTCATTCTGATTTCTATGCCCATGAATTAATACACCCCTGAGGTAGAGAATGGTGCTGTTCCAGGTGGTCTACATAGCAGTCACACTACACGCAGCCACCAATGATTGCATGATATGTTATTGATGGCATTCCACAACTACACACTGCCATCATTATGCAAGCGAGTGTTACTTGCCAACTTAGGCTGAAAAGGTTTGCCACCAGCTCCTCCTTGGTTGGTTTTTCAACTGGGGAGATGTTGGGAGGTAGGTCTGGTGTGTCAACTTTTAAGTCTGGGTCTTTGTATATGATCTGTTTAGCTTCCTGCCACTTGACTGGACTAATCAGGTTCTAAAGTTGAACGTCTTCTGTTTAGACTCTCTCTACTCAGTTCTTGGCTTGTTTGAAATACTCCACGTGGCTTCTCTGATCTCCTAAAAAGATGTGTAACAGAATAACAAAACAAAACATTTAAATTAGCCCTAACTAGTCTTTCCTTGCATCCTCCTGATTTTTTTTTGTAAGACGCATGAGTGGAGGAACATTGGGTCCCCTCTTTGAAAAGGGTGTGAAAAGGATACAAAGATAGAAGATGTGAGAAATTGAACAAAGATAAAATCTGAGACAGTATAGTTCATTTTCCTATCCTCATGTCTGTTCCACCACTCCTCTCCTTCTTCCATTCCATCTCAGGCAGCTATAAAACAGTCAGTGATTACATGTCAATTCAGGGCATTATCTGATATTCTAAATGTTTTAATTGAAATAATGTAAAGGTTGTACTAGTTTGTTGTCATTACAACTCATGCACCAGCTAGGGCCAGAGCCATATATTTATCTATATTTATCTATATGGCTCTGGCTAGGGCTGTGTCCTACTCATGGACCTTAACTAGGGCAAGTAATTTTACGTAATCAATAGCACTACAGAAAACTGTGATGCCTAGTAGAAAATAATATACTATTTCTGATCAGTAACATTAAAATGAAAAAGGGAATTGCATCACAAAGCAAAATAAACAAAACGGTCAATAGGACAAGATAACGTTACCATTACAGTAGTAGCTAAGCTAAAAACACCATGAATTAGTTCAGGGAATGCTAAACAAATAACGTTATGAATTACAGTGGGGCAAAAAAGTATTTAGTCAGCCACCAATTGTGCAAGTTCTCCCACTTAAAAAGATGAGAGAGGCCTGTAATTTTCATCATAGGTACACGTCAACTATGACAGACAAAATGAGAAAAAAAAATCCAGAAAATCACATTGTAGGATTTTTAATGAATTTATTGGCATATGATGGTGGAAAATAAGTATTTGGTCAATAACAAAAGTTTCTCAATACTTTGTTATATACCCTTTGTTGGCAATGACACAGGTCAAACGTTTTCTGTAAGTCTTCACACACTGTTGCTGGTATTTTGGCCCATTCCTCCATGCAGATCTCCTCTAGAGCAGTGATGTTTTGGGGCTGTCGCTGGGCAACACAGACTTTCAACTCCCTCCAAAGATTTTCTATGGGGTTGAGATCTGGAGACTGGCTAGGCCACTCCAGGACCTTGAAATGCTTCTTACGAAGCCACTCCTTCGTTGCCCGGGCGGTGTGTTTGGGATCATTGTCATGCTGAAAGACCCAGCCACGTTTCATCTTCAATGCCCTTGCTGATGGAAGGAGGGTTTCACTCAAAATCTCACGATACATGGCCCCATTCATTATTTCCTTTACACGGATCAGTCGTCCTGGTCCCTTTGCAGAAAAACAGCCCCAAAGCATGATGTTTCCAACACCATGCTTCACAGTAGGTATGGTGTTCTTTGGATGCAACTCAGCATTCTTTGTCCTCCAAACATGACGAGTTGAGTTTTTACCAAAAAGTTATATTTTGGTTTCATCTGACCATATGACATTCTCCCAATCCTCTTCTGGATCATCCAAATGCACTTCAGACGGGCCTGGACATGTACTGGCTTAAGCAGGGGGGACACGTCTCACACTGCAGGATTTGAGTCCCTGGCGGCGTAGTGTGTTACTGATGGTTGGCTTTGTTACTTTGGTCCCAGCTCTCTGCAGGTCATTCACTAGGTCCCCCGTGTGGTTCTGGGATTTTTTCTCACCGTTCTTGTGATCATTTTGACCCCACGGGGTGAGATCTTGCGTGGAGCCCCAGATCGAGGGAGATTATCAGTGGTCTTGTATGTCTTCCATTTCCTAATAATTGCTCCCACAGTTGATTTCTTCAAACCAAGCTGCTTACCTATTGCAGATTCAGTCTTCCCAGCCTGGTGCAGGTCTACAATTTTGTTTTTGGTGTCCTTTGACAGCTCTTTGGTCTTGGCCATTGTGAAGTTTGGAGTGTGACTGTTTGAGGTTGTGGACAGGTGTCTTTTATACTGATAACAAGTTCAAACAGGTGCCATTAATACAGGTAACGAGTGGAGGACAGAGGAGCCTCTTAAAGAAGAAGTTACAGGTCTGTGAGAGCCAGAAATCTTGCTTGTTTGTAGGTGACCAAATACTTATTTTCCACCATAATTTGCAAATAAATTCATAAAAAATCCTACAATGGGATTTTCTGGATTTTTTTTTCTCAATTTGTCTGTCATAGTTGACGTGTGCCTATGATGAAAATTACAGGCCTCTCTCATCTTTTTAAGTGGGAGAACTTGCACAATTGGTGGCTGACTAAATACTTTTTTCCCCCACTGTACTTTGTCATGACTAGCTATAGGTGTTAGCAACTTAGCTAGCTAGCAACATATACCATACAGTATATACAAAAGTATGTAGACACCCCTTCAAATGAGTGGATTCGGCTTTCCAACAAGTCGTTCGTAAAATGTGTGCCCTGCTAGAGCTGCCCCAGTCAACTGTAAGTGCTGTTATTGTGAAGTGGAAATGTCTAGGAGCAACAACGGCTCAGCCGCGAAGTGGTAGGCCACACAAGCTCACAGAACGGGACCACCGAGTGCTGATGCGCGTAGTTTGTAAAAATGGTCTGTCCTCGGGTGCAAGACTCACTACGAGTTCCAAATTGCCTCTGGAAGTAATGTCAACACAAGAACTGTTCGTCGGGAGCTTCATGAAATGGGTTTCCATGGCCGAGCAGCCGCACACAAGCCTAAGATCACCAAGCACAATGCCAAGCGTCTGCTGGAGTGGCGTAAAGCTCATCACCACTGGACTCTGGAACAGTGGAAACACGTTCTCTGGAGTGATGAATCACGCTTTACCATCTGGCAATCCGATAGACGAATCTGGTTTGGCGGATGCCAGGAGAACGCTACCTCCCCGAATGCATAGTGCCAACTGTAAAGTTTGGTGGTGGAGGCGGAATAATGGTCTGGGGCTGTTTTTCATGGGTCAGGCTAAGCCCCTTAGTTCCAGTGAAGGGAAATCTTAATGCTACAGCATACAATGACATTCTAGAAGATTCTGTGCTTCCAACTTTGTGGCAACAGTTTGGGGAAGGCCCTTTCCGGTTTCAGCATGACAATGCCCCCGTGCACAAAGCGACCTCAACCCCATCGAAAACCTTAGGGATGAATTGGAACACCGACTGCGAGCCAGGCCCAATCGCCCAACATCAGTGCCCAACCTTACTAATGCTCTTGTTATATCAGCAAAGTGGGGACCAACTCCATATTAATGCCCATGATTTTGGAATGAGATGTTCGAGCAGGTGTCCACATACTTTTGGTCATGTAGTGTACCTTGAATGGTTGGAGCTTTCCCGTCCATGGTGGAAAGACAGTGGAAAAAGAAGCCGGTTTCAACCGGTCCCCATTATAGTCAGTGGCCACAAAGTGATCACTTGACACAGTCAACCGCAGCTGGTGAATGACTTTAGGCGTCGTATCGACACCATAAGCAGGATGTCGAATGGCCTGCAGTCACGCCTGACACAAAGCTCCATTGCAGTCAGGAAAATAGTGGAAATGTGTAGTGGATTTGTATCTGACTGGAACATTATTGCACCTGGGTACAATGCACTTTATTTTGGCCAATGTCACTCAGCTACTTGACTACTAATGTTAGCCTTACTTTACTTCAGAGATTACTAACCGCTAGCCTAGCTAGCTACCATCTCTTTGATATTTCCTTTCGTTCTGATTTCCTTTCTTGAAGACCAATAGTAAGACGCTCCTTCATCCCGCCTCCTGTAATTATCAATTTTAGAACCACGAAGAAGAGTATCTGCCGGATTACAGACTATATGAAAGACCTTTGCACTAGCACGAATGTCTTTGTTTTTTATACTTTTAACATTAAACACCACATTTACTTGGCAAATCAATGCCCAGACACCAATCATTGTTTATGTATCAATAAATACACAGTTTTAATCCATTTTAGGTCATTTCAGAAACTCAGCATTTTGATATAACATATCAAATACTCAAACAATGGACATAAAAACTGTCTGGTGTACTGACAAACATCCAGGCAAGTGTTATAAAGGGCCCAGAAGTGTTTTTGGGTGAACTTCCCCTTTAATTCCATTATTTTACTTTTAGATGTGTGGGTATTGTTGTGTATTGTTAGATATTACTGCACTGTTAAAGCTAGGAACACAAGCATTTCGCTACACCCGCAATAACATCTCCTAAATACAGTGGGGAAAAAAAGTATTTAGTCAGCCACCAATTGTGCAAGTTCTCCCACTTAAAAAGTTGAGAGGCCTGTAATTTTCATCATAGGTACACGTCAACTATGAGAGACAAATTGAGGAAAAAAAATCCAGAAAATCACATTGTAGGATTTTTAATGAATTTATTTGCAATTTATGGTGGGAAATAAGTATTTGGTCACCTACAAACAAGCAAGATTTCTGGCTCTCACAGACCTGTAACTTCTTCTTTAAGAGGCTCCTCTGTCCTCCACTCGTTACCTGTATTAATGGCACCTGTTTGAACTTGTTATCAGTATAAAAGACACCTGTCCACAACCTCAAACAGTCACACTCCAAACTCCACTATGGCCAAGACCAAAGAGCTGTCAAAGGACACCAGAAACAAAATTGTAGACCTGCACCAGGCTGGGAAGACTGAATCTGCAATAGGTAAGCAGCTTGGTTTGAAGAAATCAACTGTGGGAGCAATTATTAGGAAATAGAAGACATACAAGACCACTGATAATCTCTCTCGATCTGGGGCTCCACGCAAGATCTCACCCCGTGGGGTTAAAATGATCACAAGAACGGTGAGCAAAAATCCCAGAACCACACGGGGGGACCTAGTGAATGACCTGCAGAGAGCTGGGTCCAAAGTAACAAAGCCTACCATCAGTAACACACTACGCCGCCAGGGACTTAAATCCTGCAGTGCCAGACGTGTCCCCCTGCTTAAGCCAGTACATGTCCAGGCCCGTCTGACGTTTGCTAGAGTGCATTTGGATGATCCAGAAGAGGATTGGGAGAATGTCATATGGTCAGAAGAAACCAAAATATAACTCTTTGGTAAAAACTCAACTCGTCGTGTTTGGAGGACAAAGAATGCTGAGTTGCATCCAAAGAACACCATACCCACTGTGAAGCATGGGGGTGGAAACATCATGCTTTGGGGCTGTTTTTCTGCAAAGGGACCAGGACGACTGATCCGTGTAAAGGAAAGAATGAATGGGGCCATGTATCGTGAGATTTTGAGTGAAAATCAGCAAGGTCATTGAAGATGAAACGTGGCTGGGTCTTTCAGCATGACAATGATCCCAAACACACCGCCCGGGCAACGAAGGAGTGGCTTCGTGAGAAGCATTTCAAGGTCCTGGAGTGGCCTAGCCAGTCTCCAGATCTCAACCCCATTGAAAATCTTTGGAGGGAGTTGAAAGTCTGTGTTGCCCAGCGACAGCCCCAAAACATCACTGCTCTAGAGGAGATCTGCATGGAGGAATTGGCCAAAATACCAGCAACAGTGTGTGAAAACCTTGTGAAGACTTACAGAAAACGTTTGACCTGTGTCATTGCCAACAAAGGGTATATAACAAAGTATTGAGAAACTTTTGTTATTGACCAAATACTTATTTTCCACCATAATTTGCAAATAAATTCATAAAAAATTCTAAAATGTGATTTTCTGGATTTTATTTTCTCATTTTGTCTGTCATAGTTGACGTGTACCTATGATGAAAATTACAGGCCTCTCTCATCTTTTTAAGTGGGAGAACTTGCACAATTGGTGGCTGACTAAATACTTTTTTTCCCCACTGTACGTGTATGTGAACAATAAAATGTGATATGATTTGATTTGTTGGCGACTGACATTTATTCGTCCAGCCTTGGTTTGAACCTCAAAAGGTGCTGAGGGGAGCACTTTAACTTGGAGGGCAACTGAGTAAGTAAGCACAAAAACAACTGAACGTTATGTGAACTATGGCAGAGAGCCAAGCTAGAAGTGGTAGAGCCAGCCTTGCCGTATTAGCTAGCCTGTTTCAAGCTGTCTCGTGGACCGGATCACCGCAGTTAATAAGCACAAAGCACTCAATGCTAGGCTAACTAAATACAAGAGCTAAGCTAGCAATAGCCAGACTGGTTAGCCAGCTGGTGTTAGCCGTGAGGACTAGTAGCGTGGCTTAAGCTTAGCACAGGCCGGGACTCAGTAAAACCTTACAAATCTTGCAGGACTCGTTAGACCTGCATTAGCATGTTAGTTTCCCATTGCAGGGGCCATAATAATTCCAGGGGGAAAGCATTGCTTAACCGGGTTATGCGTGTGCTAGTCGACGCTAGGCTGTGAGGCTTTTGGTGCTAGCTAGCTAATGTTCACCTAGTTGGCTATTAGCTTAGCTAGCTAGTACCACGTTAGCCAATGACAATCGCGTGGATAGTGTTGTTTCTCCGGTCTTGAGTCTCTTTTGACCATAGCACTGAGGTGTAGCCAGTCAGTTTAAACAAGAAAACGAGTGAACGTTAGGTGTACTAATGGAGAAAAACAAGCTGGCCATTAGTAGCTGGCATTTCAGCATTGCTGTGAATTAGCATTCACAGGTGTGAGGCAGCTCATTAGATGACTTGTGGCTAATGGCTAGCTGAAGTGAGCACTGTGTATGAACTCTATAGCCGTGAGGCTACTGTAGGCGTTAGCTAGCTAGCAATGACCTTGTGAGGCTAGCATCAGCATGCTTGAGTTCAGCTAGCGCCTAGCAAGCAAGCCACAGTAAGCTAGCTAGTTAAAGTGCCTTGCAAAAGTATTCATCCCCCTTGGCGTTTTTCCTATTTTGTTGCATTACAACCTGTAATTTAAATTGATTTTTATTTGGATTTCATGTAATGGACATACACAAAATAGTCAAAATTGGTGAAGTGAAATGAAAAAACTGGGAAACTGGTCAGAATTGAAGGAATGATGGATGGTGCTAAATCCAGGGAAATTCTTGAGGGAAACCTGTTTCAGTCTTCCAGAGATTTGAGACTGGGACGGAGGTTCACCTTCCAGCAGGACAATGACCCTAAGCATACTGCTAAAGCAACACTCAAGTGGTTTTAAGGGGAAACATTTAAATGTCTTGGAATGGCCTAGTCAAAGCCCAGATCTCAATCTAATTGAGAATCTGTGGTATGACTTAAAGACTGCTGTACACCAGCGGAACCCATCCAACTTGAAGGAGCTGGAGCAGTTTTGCCTTGAAGAATGGGCAAAAATCCCAGTGGCTAGATGTGCCAAGCTTATAGAGACATACCCCAAGAGACTTGCAACTGTAATTGCTGCAAAAGGTGGCTATACAAAGTATTGATTATATAAATATATTTTTTTGGGAGAAAAAAACCCATATGGGGGAATGGAAGTGATGCAGACAATTACAATGATGGAAGTTACAATCTATATGCAATATTAAAGCTGATTTACCCCCTAAAAAAATAAAATAAAAATTATATTGACTTTGGGGGGGGTGAATAGTTATGCACGCTCAAGTTTTCTGTGTTTTTGTCTTATTTCTTGTTTGTTTCACAATAAAAAATATTTTGCATCTTCAAGGTGGTAGGCATGTTGTGTAAATCAAATGATACAAACCCCCAAAAAATCAGTTTTAATTCCAGGTTGTAAAGCAGCAAAATAGGAAAAATGCTAAGGGGGGTGAATACTTTCGCTAGCCACTGTAACTGGTTAAAGTTGGCTAGCTTGCTAGCTAGCTACTTCCAGACACAAATGGGAGAACACCTCACTCTGACCATTTTACGTGCCGTTGAAGAGCTGGTTAGGCTGTTTACATGTTATCTGGAGCGTTCTTGACTAACTATTACTTTTTTGGCCCATGTTTACTGATAACGGTCATATTCAGCGGGTGTTGCGCGTTCGTAAATTCATCAGTTGTTCTGCACTCTGGCACACTCAGATGAGAGTGCTCTGAAATCGGAGTAGATAGCCAGAGTGAAATTGCGAATGCAAGAGATATGCTAACTATATAACAGTCATTCAAGTTCTTGCTAGCTAACCAAATGACAACTGCATCTCTAGCTGTGTATTGCCATCGAAAAACTATAAGAGGGGAAAAAGTCAGTTACTCACCCACTCCTCCATGACATGACATTACATCCTCCTAGCAGCTAGATAGCTATCTAGCTAACGTTAGGCTGCATGTTTTTAGCTCGCTACATAAATAGATAAACTAGCCTATTAGCCACGTTTTGACTGACTTGTGATCAATGCCCTTTGATTGTATTTACATTTCCAGCCTTAGTTACGTTTGTCAGTTTTTGTCTAGAATATTGAGTAATTGAAACTGAAACAGTGCATCCCGAATGGATGTAGCAAACCATGTACCAGGCCAGCTGTGATTTACAACCTGATAGCAATATTTTTTGGATTACCAAGAAATATATTGGTTAATTATATTAATCATGCATTGAACTGCATCCATATATTCTGCCAACAATGCCTTAGTGTACGTCATGGAACGTTGAGTCAAATATAACCTATTTTTAAAACCTCTTATAAATAACTTTTGTGAAACATCACAGCACAGTTGAAAAATAAATGGCAAATAGAAATCCAATATGGATGGTGTTAAGAGATAGTTGGGAGGGGTTGAATGGAGCTGAAGGGTGGGACAAATAACAACAAGATAACTACTGTAAAGTATACTGTGTCTGTAAAATGTAAATACAGTGCCTTGCGAAAGTATTCACCCCCCTTGGCATTTTTCCTATTTTGTTGCCTTACAACCTGGAATTAAAATGGATTTTTTGGGGGGTTTGTATCATTTGATTTACACAACATGCCTACCACTTTGAAGATGCAAAATATTTTAAGAAATAAGACAAGAAAACAGAAAACCTGAGCGTGCATAACTATTCACCCCCCCAAAGTCAATACTTTGTAGAGCCACCTTTTGCAGCAATTACAGCTGCAAGTCTCTTGGAGTATGTCTCTATAAGCTTGGCACATCTAGCCACTGGGATTTTTGCCCATTCTGGTTTACAGCAATCTTTAAGTCATACCACAGATTCTCAATTGGATTGAGATCTGGGCTTTGACTAGGCCATTCCAAGACATTTAAATGTTTCCCCTTAAATCACTCAAGTGTTGTTTTAGCAGTATGCTTAGGGTCATTGTCCTGCTGGAAGGGGAAACTCCGTCCCAGTCTCAAATCTCTGGAAGACTGAAACAGGTTTCCCTCAAGAATTTCCCTCTATTTAGCGCCATCCATCATTCCTTCAATTCTGACCAGTTTCCCAGTCCCTGCCGATGAAAAACATGGGGAGTGTCCCACATGCCTTTTTGCGAACACCAAACGTGTTTGCTTATTTTTTTCTTTAAGCAATGGCTTTTTTCTGGCCAGTCTTCTGTAAAGCCCAGCTCTGTTGAGTGTATGGCTTAAAGTGGTCCTATGGACAGAAACTCCAATCTTCGCTGTGATGCTTTGCAGCTCCTTCAGGGTTATCTTTGTTTCCTCTCTGATTAATGCCCTCCTTGCCTGGTCTGTGAGTTTTGGTGGGTGCCCGCTCTTGGCAGGTTTGTTGTGTGCCATATTCTTTCCATTTTTTAAAAATGGATTTAATGGTGCTCCGTGGGATGTTCAAAGTTTCTGATATTTTTGTATAACCCAAATCTGATCTGTACTTCTCCACAACTTTGTCCCTGACCTGTTTGGAGAGCTCCTTGGTCTTCATGGTGCCGCTTGCTTGGTGGTGCCCCTTGCTTAGTGGTGTTGCAGACTCTGGGGCCTTTCAGAACAGGTGTATATATACTGACATCATGTGACAGATCATGTGACACTTAGATTGCACACAGGTGGACATTATTTAACTAATTATGTGATTTCTGAAGTTAGTGATGTGGAAATGATCACTAAACTTGATTAAAAATCAAAGTTCTTTCAGAGTTTTTGTAGAATCAAGATTGATGTTATTACACAAAGTAACGTAAATCGAGATGATCTGCAGAGCACCTCCCCTCTCTCTCTCTGCTCTCCGTTTATATAGTCATATTCACACACTTCCTAGTTTAGAGCCCCTCCCTCTTGGGTTCCTCCACCCTTCCCTTCAGTTCCCCTCTCTCTACCGTTCTGCCCACTCCTTTGTCTATGATGGTGGCTAAATTTAACTTTTATTCAGTTCAGAATCAATAGTAATACAATCAATCACGCCCTTGTCATGCAAAAACACTCATGTTCAGTTTAAACTCTGTTCAACCCCGGCTCTCCTGGGCTTGACCTGAAGATTGATTGTTGGACATGACAGGTCCATACTTAATCTTTCAAACATACACAAATCCCACCCCATCATGCTGTAATCAATCAAGAAGATAGCCAAGGAGAGACAAAGGGTTTAGCCTGAACTCTGTTCAACCCTGGCTCGTTCCAGGGATATGCCTAAGGAGAGAGCCATAGGGTTATAGTCTGGTTGCAGTCACAGATTAGATAAGACAACTGTAAAATTTGACCCAATGACAGGTCAGATGCCCATTTTACACACACACAAACCCAGTGAGAGGAATGCACTAAGTTATTGCCTAGCAACAGCAATGACCAATGTTTAATTTTGACTCCTTGTTCGTCATGTGTGTAATTAACTTTGTTTATCTAATAGTTTACAGAACAATTACCATCATATCTCCCAATTGTGGGACCCCATTGTCCCACAACCCCACAAAAGTATATAATGATTAATATAATAACTAACATAATAATAATTATGGTCATGATATCAGACACAATCCTGGCATTTAAGGTTATAGTTTTCAAACATTAAGATTCAAAAGTTTCTACTCAAACCAATTCCAATATAAGTGGTAGTATCCTAACACATTAAAATACATAAAATAAATGTAACATGGTTTTAATCATGATCTCTATTTAAAACAGTTATTTTGATATTATCTAGATTCTAGAGTCATTATCATCACTAAAGTAATATGGAATAGGATACAAGTGAGAGAGATTATAACTTTCACTTCCAGATTTGTTGAAGTCCTGCTGGTCCTTGTAGTCATGACAAGCCCATCCTCCTCCTGCCACTACCCCATATACACATTCTGGGTTTCCATAAGGACAGTCAAGTGGGCTTCCTTTGATGTTACAAGGTTTCCTGTTAGAATTCATATAATGTCCTGTTTTCCCTGGAACAGTGATCACCTGTCAATTTCATGTCCCATTCCGTTTTGGTCCTTATAGCCGTTTTCCTCACAGTCATTTGTTTTACCGTTGTTTTGATCAAAATGGATTTCAGCAATGGAAACACACAGCAAAAGACTACTCCCATTACTATCAGTGCTATACTGATCATCATTGCCATTTTAGTGAACATTGCTCCCCATTTTCCAAAAGATAAGTCCAACCAATCCCAGGCATGTGTGTCCTGCCCAGCATTGTTCTTGACTTCCTATCTCAATCCTTTAAGCTTGATCATTGCCTCAGAAAATGTTCCTCATGGGGCAGTATTATTAGGAATAAACGTACAACACTCGCTTCCAAACATAACACAGACTCCTCCTTTTTCTGCTAAGAGCCATTCTAAAGCTTGTCTATTTTGCCAAGTCATTCTACTTGTTGCCTGTACTTGTTCTCCCAGCGCAGATAATGCTGAATCAGTATAATTTATTAACCTTTGTTGATTGTAATATATGTAATTGATCCATTCCAAATTTTTATTAGGAGTTATCCAAAGGAGTATTGATTCAAATCCTGATTTAATTTCACTCCTTGCTTTAAATTCATTGGGAATTCCTCTAGCCTGGCCTATAACATCTATCTGTATGTTCGGATCGGCTTCATATGCCCTTTTTGATCTTTGTATTTTAGTATCTTGTGTATCAACCTTTAAATCATTCCAGTCAACTATCACAACTTTTTGTATTAACTGTACCCTGGCACAAACCCCTTTCCATCCAAATCTGCAATTGCCACTGACTGATCCTCATATGGATCGATAAGTGGCAATGCCAATGTCTGATTTTCGCATACTTCCGGGGTAATTATTATTCCAGTACTTGACCCTGCTGCCTGATAAATGGTGTTTGCATTCCAAAGGCTATCTGTATCTAGGTGCCATATAGTTTCACATTCTCCCTTGAATTCTCCCAAATTATATAACCCAATTTTGTAATTGTAACATTCGTATTTTTGCTCATAGTCTGTCTGATATTTCTCTGGTGTTTCCCTTTTCCTTGTTTCTATTCTAATGTCTAATTGCTTACACTTCTCTCCACATCCTGGTTGATTTTTTTTATTTTTATATTTAGGATTTCCTAAATATGACAAACATTCTGCTGGGCAATATGGTCTTTCCGAGTTCCTTAGATGACATAAATTGTGGTTGAACATAGCACAGTCCTGGTAACTGTGAGGATGATTGTTTACTGTTCATTATTTTAAAGGAGAGGAAGTGCATATTAGACAGTTTTCTTTCTTTAATTTTGATGTAGTATATTGTGCCCATCTATACCAGTCATTGTTTAGCGCCTCCTTCCATTCCCTTTCTTCTGCATTTGGTATGGCTCTAACATGTAAAGGGTTTAGTGCACTTTCCCAAGGAATAACTACTTCTACAACCCTGCTCCCTGGAAATGTAGCACTTATAAGTACTACATCAAATTGTTTATCTAAGTCTTGGGCTGTTATCCTTATGTCTATGATCCATCTGTCTTTTTATTTTATTATTTTAAGGTCACAGTTACCCCATGTGATTTCCCCATAATCCTTGTGCTGGTTCCTACCACACCAATAACCAGTTGACCCTCGTACTTTAATAGCGATCCCTTTCTGTATTTTAGTTATGGTTCCTGCTTGTGCAGGAATATACATTTTAATCCTGTCTGTTTCCCTTCTCTGTCTTGTTCTTTTGCTCTTTACTATTGTCAGTATGCCATTCCCCTTATTCTTAGGGGAACTCATCAAGGGCAGAGAAATCAATGATGGGGATATCTGGTGCGTCTTGGATGTCTGGAATATCTTGGAGGTCTGGAAGGTCTTGGAGGTCTGGCCCTCCCCCGAGGGAATCAGCAAGAGCACGTAGCTCATTATTATAATTCCCATTGCCATCCTCCTGCCTCTCCTGATTCTCGCCAGCTCCAGCATCCTCAGGTCCTTCATCTCTAGATCGTTGGTTTCCTCGTGGTACCCTTGTACAGTGGTTCAGATGATACCAGGTTGAGCTCCCCTCTATCCGTACAGCCGTTGGTGTAGAGTGGGTGACGATGTATGGTCCTTCACATCTTGGTTCGTTCCACTTCCTTCTGAAGACCCTGACATAGACCTTTTCCTCTGGGACTACCGGTTGTGGTGGATTCGCTTCTGGTTCTGGAACTCTGTTTTTCTCCTTTTGGTAGATAACTTTATGTATCACAGTTAGTTGCCTAATATACTCTTCTAATTCTCTTTCCAACTGTTCTAGAGTTGGACCTTTGTATTGTCCCCTTATCACTGAAACTGGCATGGGTCGACCCGTAAGCATTTCATGCGGTGTTAGATGTGTTATTCTGTTAGCTTGCATGCGATAACTAATTAGTGCCAGAGGTAATGCATCTACCCAATTCAATCTCGTGCTTCTACCGATCTTTGCAATTTTCGCTTTCAGAGTCCCGTTAACTTTTTCCACCATACCCTGAGATTGAGCGTGATAAACACATCCCAATCTTTGTTTTATGTGCAACTGCTGCAGCACTAGCTTTACCGTTTTCTGTATAAATGCTCAACCATCATCTGTACTGATTTCTGTCGGGATTCCGAATCGTGGCATCACTTCTCTTGTTAAGAATTTCACTACTGTTGCTGCCCCTAGAGTGTTAGATGGAACTGCTTCTACCCATCTGCTAAATCTGTCAATTACTACTAGCATATACCTTTTCCCATTCACTGGTTTTATCATGTCCACATAATCTATTACCAGGTGTTTGAAAGGTCCCTCTGGTACCGGTATATGTCCAAATGTTGCCGTTATTCCTTTTCTAATATTGCTGTGCACACGTCTCACATTCTTCCAATCTTGAATTTACTGTTGCTTGCATATATGGAGACCAAAAACCTTGTTTCTTAATCTTTCTCATTACCTCCCCTCTCTCACAATGGTCAAATCCATGTGCATTAGTAATAAGTAAATCCAGCAGTGTTGTAGGAGCCATTATTAATCCCTCATGTGTTCTCCATAAATTATTCCCATCTTTTGTTGCACCTCTTTTTTCCCACATAGTGTGCTCATTTATGTTGGCTCTAACTTGCATTCTTATTATATCATCTATTTCTGAGGCTGCTTCTATCAGAATCAGTGGAACCTGTATGGCTACTTTACATTTGGATGCTATTTTTGCTGCCTCATCTACTGCATTGTTTCCTCTGGTAACGTATTCCTTTCCCTTTTTATGTGCTTGGCATTTAACAATTGCTATTTGTTTAGGCCTCATTAATGCAATCATTAGTTATTGTATTTGTTCAAAATGCAGAATTGGGCTTCCATCTGTTTTCCTAAATCCTATCTGTTTCCAAACTGCTCCAAACAGGTGACATACTCCATGCTCATATGCTGAATCAGTGTAAATATTTACTACTTTATCCTTCCTTGGTTACATGCTGCTGTCAAATCAAATCAAATCAAATTGTATTGGCCACATGCGCCGAATACAACAGGTGCAGACATTACAGTGAAATGCTTACTTACAGCCCTTAACCAACAGTGCATTTATTTTTAATAAAAAAAGTAGTAGAATAAAACAAAAAAGTGTTGAGAAAAAAAGAGCAGAAGTAAAATAAAATAACAGTAGGGAGGCTATATATACAGGGGGGTACCGGTGCAGAGTCAATGTGCGGGGGCACCGGCTAGTTGAGGTAGTTGAAGTAATATGTACATGTGGGTAGAGTTAAAGTGACTATGCATAAATAATTAACAGAGTAGCAGCAGCGTAAAAAGATGGGGTGGGGGGGGCAGTGCAAATAGTCTGAGTAGCCATGATTGGCTGTTTAGGAGTCTTATGGCTTGGGGGTAGAAGCTGTTGAGAAGTCTTTTGGACCTAGACTTGGCACTCCAGTACCGCTTGCCGTGCGGTAGCAGAGAGAACAGTCTATGACTAGGGTGGCTGGAGTCTTTCACAATTTTGAGGGCCTTCCTCTTACACCGCCTGGTATAGAGGTCCTGGATGGCAGGAAGCTTGGCTCCAGTGATGTACTGGGCCGTACGCACTACCCTCTGTAGTGCCTTACGGTCGGAGGCCAAGCAGTTGCCGTACCAGGCGGTGATGCATCCAGTCAGGATGCTCTCGATGGTGCAGCTGTAGAATTTTTTGAGGATCTGAGGACCCATGCCAAATCTTTTCAGTCTCCTGAGGGGGAATAGGCTTTGTTGTGCCCTCTTCATGACTGTCTTGGTGTGTTTGGACCATGATAGTTCGTTGGTGATGTGGACACCAAGGAACTTGAAGCTCTCAACCTGTTCCACTACAGCCCCGTCGATGAGAATGGGGGCGTGCTCAGTCCTCTTTTTTTTCCTGTAGTACACAATCATCTCCTTTGTCTTGGTCACGTTGAGGGAGAGGTTGTTATCCTGGCACCACATGGTCAGGTGTCTGACCTCCTCCCTATAGGCTGTCTCATCGTTGTCGGTGATCAGGCCTACCACTGTTGTGTCGTCGGCAAACTTAATGATGGTGTTGGAGTCGTGCCTGGCCATGCAGTCATGGGTGAACAGGGAGTACAGGAGGGGACTGAGCACGCACCCATGAGGGGCCCCCGTGTTGAGGATCAGTGTGGCAGATGTGTTGTTACCTACCCTTACTACCTGGGGGCGGCCCGTCAGGACGTCCAGGATCCAGTTGCAATGGGAGGTGTTTAGTCCCAGGATCCTTAGCTTAGTGATGAGCTTTGAGGGCACTATGGTGTTGAATGCTGAGCTGTAGTCAATGAATAGCATTCTCACGTAGGTGTTCCTCTTGTCCAGGTGGGAAAGGGCAGTGTGAAGTGCAATAGAAATTGCATCATCTGTGGATCTGTTGGGGCGGTATGCAAATTGGAGTGGGTCTAGGGTTTCTGGGATAATGGTGTTGATGTGAGCCATGACCAGCCTTTCAAAGCACTTCATGGCTACAGACGTCAGTGCTACGGGTCGGTAGTCATTTATGCAGGTTATCTTAGAGTCCTTGGGCACGGGGACTATGGTGGTCTGTTTGAAACATGTTGGTATTACAGACTCAGTCAGGGACATGTTGAAAATGTCAGTGAATATACTTGCCAGTTGGTCAGCACATGCTCTGAGTACACATCCTGGTAATCCGTCTGGCCCTGCGGCCTTGTGAATGTTGACCTGCTTAAAAGTCTTACTCACATCGGCTACGGAGAGCATGATCACATAGTCATCCGGAACAGCTGGTGCTCACATGCATGCTTCAGTGTTGCTTGCCTCGAAGCGAGCATAGAAGTGGTTTAGCTCGTCTGGAAGTCTTGTGTCACTGGGCAGCTCGCGGCTGTGCTTCCCTTTGTAGTCTGTAATAGTTTTCAAGCCCTGCCACATCCGACGAGCGTCAGAGCCGGTGCAGTATGATTCAATCTTAGTCCTGTATTGACTCTTTGCCTGTTTGATGGTTCGTCGGAGGGCATAGCGGGATTTCTTATAAGCGTCCGGGTTAGAGTCCCGCTTCTTGAAAGCGGCAGCTCTACCCTTTAGCTCAGTGCGGATGTTGCCTGTAATCCATGGCTTCTGGTTGGGGTATGTACGTACGGTCACTGTTGGGACGACATCATCGATGCACTTATTGATGAAGCCAGTGACTGATGTGGTGTCCTCCTCAATGCTATCTGAAGAATCCCGGAACATGTTCCAGTCTGTGCTAGCAAAACAGTCCTGTAGCTTAGCATCTGCGTCATCTGACCACTTTTTTATTAACCGAGTCACTGGTGCTTCCTGCTTTAGTTTTTGCTTATAAGCAGGAATCAGGAGGATAGAGTTATGGTCAGATTTGCCAAATGGAGGGCGAGGGAGAGCTTTGTATGCGTCTCTGTGTGTGGAGTAAAGGTGGTCTAGATGAGCGTTTTCCTGTTGACTTATGGCCTTATACAGCTCATTCAGTGCAATCTTAATGCCAGCATTGGTTTGTGGTGGTAAATAGACAGCTATGAAAAATATAGATGAAAAGAATCTTGGTAAATAGTGTGGTCTACAGCTTATCATAAGATACTCTACCTCAGTCGAGCAAAACCTAGAGACTTCCTTAGTATTTGATTTTGTGCACCAGCTGTTGTTTACAAATATACACAGACCGCCACCCCTTGTCTTACCAGAGTCAGCCGTTCTATCCTGCCGATGTAGCGTATAGCCCACTAGTTGTATGTTGTCCATGTCGTCGTTCAGCCACGACTCGGTGAAACATAAGATATTACAGTTTTTAATGTCCCGTTGGTAGGATAACCGTAATCTTAAATCATCCAATTTATTCTCAAATGATTGAAGATTGGCTAATAGGATTGATGGGAGCGGCAGTTTACTCGCTCGCCGTCGGATCCTTACAAGGCACCCCGACCTACGTCCACGATATCTCCGTCTCTTCCTCATGCGAATGACAGGGATTTGGGCCTTGTCGGGTGTCTGTAGGATGTCCTTCGCGGCCGCCTCGTTGAAGAAAAAATCTTCGTCCAATACGAGGTGAGTAATCGCTGTCCTGATATACAGAAGCTCTTTTTGGTTATAAGAGACGATGGCAGAAACATTATGTACAAAATAAATTACAAATAACGCGGAAAAACACACATAATAGTACAATTGGTTAGTGGGCTGTAAAACGGCAGCCTTCTTCTCCGGCACTATTATTATTATTATGTCAGCGCTCTCAGCTCTGCTAGTTGAGCAGAACATGGTTGGTCACAACTTTCACTCTCTATGGTGTAGAAGTTGTCATCTAGCCCTTTCCTTACAACTGCATAACCAGCATGATTCCCTTCATAATCTCTAAAGCAAGACCCATCTACAAACAACTCCTCTGTAGCTCCTAGGATTGGAATCGACAACAAATCAGGTCTCAATTTAGTGAACATCAAAGACTCTGCTACACAGTCATGTGGGTCACCTTCAGTTTCTTTTGGTATCCTCTCTGCTGGGTTAACTGAAGGACACCGTTTTATGGTTATATCTGGATAGGTCAATAAAGTCAAATGCTCTAATATTCGAGCATTGGTCAGTACAAATGTTCCTTTCTCAATCAACTCAGTTATTTTATGATGAGCATAGATCACCACTGGGTATCCCATTGTGATTCTGGATGCTTTGTCATATGCATACTGTACAGCTGCCAGTCCCTGGTAACATGGTGGATGTCCTTGTGCTACCGAATCTAATGTAGAGCTATAGAACGCTATTGGCTGCTTTCTCCTTCCTGTACAGGTTTCTTGCATCAATACTGCGGTTGCAAATCCCTGACAGCGGTTTGCTACATACAGTAGGAAAGGTTTCATGTAGTCCGGAGTTCCTACTGCTGGAGCTGTTTGCACATCCTGTTTTATCGTTTCAAATGCTGCTTTTGCATTGCTATTCCACTTTAGCTTTGCCCTCAACTCTGTTACTCCTGCATTCTTCATTATTTCTCTCAAAGGGGCTGTCTTTACTGCATACTCCTCTACCCAATCTGAACTGAATCCTGTCATTCCTAAAAATGTCAACATTTGTCCCACTGTCTGTGGCATCAGAGCCTTACTCAACCCTTCCAATTGCGAGGGAGCAATTGCTTTAGTCTGATGAGCTATAGTTCTTCCTAGGTACTCCACCTGTTCCTGACAATATTGAAGCTTTTTCTGTGACACTTTATGTCTTCCTTCTGCAAGCCTCTCCAATACTTTTACAGTGTCCTGATGACATTGTTCTATCGTGGTTGCACAAAACAGTAAGTCATCTTCATACTGTATCAGTGTTCCTTCCAATGTTAGGTCTTCTAAGTCAGCTCTTAACACCTGATTAAATAAATGAGGAGAATGCTTAAATCTCTGAGGCATTCTCATGTATGTAAATTGCTGACCTCTGTATGTAAATGAAAATAAGTGTCTACTCTCTTCCGCTAATGGTACACTGAAAAATGCTCCACATTAATCTATTACTGAGAACCCTTTTGCGTCTGGTGGAATGTTTGTGAGCAGTGGATTGGGCACCTCTGCTTGGTAATCTTGAACTATTTCATTCACTGGTCTCAGGTCCTGGACCAGTCTCCACTTCTGTTTGTTCGCTTTTAGCACTGGTAGCAGTGGTGTGTTACAGTCACTCTGAGTTGGAATCAGTACTCCTGCCTCTAACAATTCCTCTATTGTAGGTTGGATTCCTGCCTCTGATTCAGGTTTCATTGGGTATTGCTGTTTCCATGGGGGTTTTGTATTCACCTTTACTTTAACACAAACTGGATTAGCTGATTTTACCAAACCCACATCTGTATCATGTTTTGCCCATAGTTGTTCTGTGATCATACTTTCCATTTGTTTCCTTAACTTTTCCTGTTTTGTTTCTTCTTTAACTACTGGAATCTGTCTTTCCTCAGTTATTTCCACTTCCTGTGGTTCCCCCATCAATTCTGCAGAACATAGAACTTTAATCAGGTTCTCGTCAGCAGACTGGAAAATCACTGAATTCTCTGTATTTTCCCATTGTGTATTCTTAGCTTTTTTCATCATTGGCCCTCAGTCTTCTGCCTGATATCCCTCTGCCACTAAAAGTGTTATGTGAGGTTCTGTTCCTGGTATCTCCTGGAGCATCTTGTGCTTCCATTGCTGCCCCTTGTTTCCCTATTAGAAAATATTGCAATCTCATTCCAGCTGCAACTGTGCCAGTTTTCTTTGAATGTCTTTCCCTTGCTCTGTCAGTTTCTGCTCGTCCTTCCTGTATTTCTCCACTGCGTGGATAACATGGTCGCAGAACTCTTTGTGTGACTTTGACGTTAGTCCCACCACATCTTCTAGTCTGCTTCTGACAGGCGTTGGCATTGCTTCCATCAATGATGTCCTGAACAGTGTTGTCATCAGTGGATTCCCCTCTGGATCTCTTTCTGTTTCTTGTCACCACCTCTTGAGCTGGTCCTCCAGGTAACCTGCCGGGTTTTCTTTATCCCCAATGGCTCCCCTCTCAGTGCTTTAGGGTCAATTTTGGCTGGATACTCTCTTCTCCGAGTGTGCCATAGTCCTGGCCTATAACTGTCAAAGGCCACTCCATCCAGTAACGTCCTCCGCACCGCCGGTATGAGGCAATCCGCCTGCAACAAGTTCTCCATTTTGGCCACTCCCACCACCCTGGCCAGCAATGCCTTCAAGTCTCCCACCGCCAGTAGCTTCCCCATTGTTTGTTCTTCAAATGTTCTAATCCATTTTCCTGCTCCTTCATGCAGGTTAGGCAGTCTAGTCACCAGACCTTCCAGGTCCTGCGTTCCCCAGGGCACATAGTGAACCTGTGTCCCCTTTACCAAATATTGAGCTCCATACTTTTCTGGCTTTTTCATTGTCCTTCTGTTTCTTAAATTTTGTTTTTCCAGATGAGTGTACAGTGCATTACCTAATTATGTTCCTATAGTTTTGTCTCCCTTGGCTCCTTGCTCTGATAGTCGTCCCTCTGTCTCACTCTGTTCTTGATCAGAGTCAGCATACTGTCTACGGTCTTCACCTTCCTCATCACTTGTATTCTCCCCATTTTTTTTTGCCCATCATACTCTTGTTCATCTATCCCATCATTTTCCAGTTTTGTTAACATGCCTCTCAGTCCTCCATAACAGTCTATATCTAAATGTGATTTGTTTTTTTCCCTGTTGCTTCCCTTTTTCTCCTTCTATCTCTACATTCCCTGTTATTGAGACTAGACCTGTGACCTGAGAATACTGCCCCCCATCTGTGTATGGTGGTGGTGTAGTTAAGCCAGCCTTTTTCGGTTCACTCTCCCTCTCCATTATTATCCTTCTAGCTTTGGCTATGCTGTCCCTCCAACTCTTTCCTTCCTCCCAGAATAATTTCAAGATTTCTCTCTCTCTCTTTCTCTCTCTTCTTCTTTCCTTTCTCCCATTTCTCTCCTGTTTTATAGTTCTTTATTAGGGTATCCATTTCCTCACATACTGTTACATCAGACGTTCCCTCCTTTGGCCATTTTGTTGCTATTTTCCTGGTAATTTTTTTCCCATTTATCAGAGGTTTTACCAATCTCTTCACTATTTTCTGGGAACCTTCTCTTCATGATTGCTACTGCTGTTCCTGCCATCCCTACTCCTTGTATTGTTCGCCTTTTCTGTTGCTAATCTTATGTTTGGTTCAGTGTTTATATTAAATGATTTCTGTTAGCTTTCTCAGCTAAAAGCTTTTATATTCCTCAATTAATGGTATTCTTCTTCCTAATATCTCTTCATACTCTTCTTCTTTCCAAAAATGAGATTTTATCCCTTGCCTTTCTTTTAATATTCTTCTTATCCTTGTATCATTACTGGATCAATGAACTATGTAATAACTGTTTCACATTAGATTTAGCCTTTTTCTGATAATGTTGTAATTGTAGCCTATTGCATTAATTTAGTTTAAAATACACATTTGTTGTTTAACAAATCTAGAACCTACATAAAGTTGGTGCTATCCCATCAGCATAATAGTTAAAACTACCTACACTCCACTGGTCCACGTAACGAAAACAAATTATCGTTTTAGAATTCTATTTGCATACGTCACTGGTGTTACGCAAAGTAATAACAATTAGAATTTGTCAAAGAATGTTTCCCATTCAACTATTATTCAGACCTCTGCTTCTTACAGCTCAATTCGTACTTGCTGGACTGTCTCTCTTTTACCCGTGAACTAGAACATGGCATTAGTAAAGTCTATTCACAAACCACCAATAACTAATAGTATATTTGCATTCATATTATTAAAATACATTGCTTTCATTCCAGTCTACCAAAACAATTCAAATTTGAAATTCTCACTTCCCTATTAAATCACTTTCCTCTGTTATCAATTCAAATCATGGTCATAGCTCTATTGTAATTGCCAGTCCGCTATTACATTAATCCACTACACCACTGGCCCTTTGTGTTTTACAAAAAGTGCACTCTCCTACATGAGTGCACTGGTATTACGGTTGCTGTCGAACCTGTCACACACTGAAGGCCTATAGGTTCTCCACTGCACAAACATGTCTATAATATATATAAAGGCTGTTAAGATATTAATGTTTCAAGACAGGAGTTTATATATTTGGCCTGACGAAGCGGTTTTATGTGCTGACTGAATGGAAGCTGATAATGCTGAGTTTTTTACTATTAGGAGTCTTCACTGTCCGAGACCGAGTCAAGACTGAGTACAAATGTATCCGACACAGAGACAAGACTGAGACACTCAATATGTGGTCTCGAGACCAGATTTGAGACCGAGACCGGTCTCGAGTAGTACAACACTGGGTTAGCTTGCTTTGTAGCTAGCTAGCCAGGATAGTTTAAGCCTTGCTGCGGGAGTTATCCCTTTGTTAGTGTGGTTAGCTTGCTTTACAGCTAGTTAGCCAAGTCAGCTAATAACCTTATGGCGTGTGCTAACCTAGTTAGCTGAAGCCTTTTGGCGAGGGCTAAACAAGTCTCATGTGACACTAGATAAAACGTTATTTTCAGTCAGTACTCAACACTATTGACAGGAGCTGATGTCGTCTAGTCGTGCTGAGGAGAGCTTTTTGTGAACGCAGTCACTTCCGCAAGGAAGAGAAGTGAGAATGACCAGTTTGGCAGATGGATGGCTCCCTTTATGGGGGAGAGGGGCTCACCTCATTCGCCAATCGACCTGTCTGTCGCCAATCGACCTGTCTGTCTCCAACAGACGCTGTGTGTTTGGAAACTTTGAGCTTGTGACATGCCCATAGGCGTATCCCATACACTCTTAGAAAAAAGGGTTCCAAAAGGGTTCTGCGGCTGTCCCCATAGGAGAACCCTTTTGGGTTCCAGGTAGAACTCTTTTGGAGTGCAACCAAAAGGGTTGCAACCAAAAAGGTTCTACCTGGAGCCAAAAGGGGTTCTTCAAAGGTTCTCCTATGGGGACAGCCGAACTACGCTTTTTTGGTTCTAGATAGCATTTTTTAAAAGAGTGTACTTAGACATCGAACAAGTATTTGACATGTTTTACCACTAGAAGTGGCTATTTAGCAGGATTCATATCTTGTAGGATTCCAATTGAAATGTTGTAGGATTCCATGTAACCAAACTGCATTGTTCTAATCAGGAAGTGTGTTTGTAGTATTCTCCATCAGATTCTCTCAGCTAGCGACACTGCTCTTGGCGTGAGAGCTGGGATTCTTGGAATAGTTCAGACACCTCCGTGACTGACTCAGACACTTTAAGAGGGGCTGTTTAATCCTGACTCTGAGGAACGACGGGAGACACATTCTTTCCGGGAAAGAGGAGAGGAAAAGAGAGGAAATTACAGGCCAAAAGAGAATGACATGAAAAAGAGAGGGAGGGGAGAGAGAGAGAGAGGGGGGGGAGAGAGAGAGACAGAGAGAGTGTCTGCTTGACCATGACCATGTCTTATGAGATGAGAGGCTGGTTGGTGGTGTGAGCTGTGTCTACAGAGGTGACTCAGACAGAGGGATGAGCTATGATTAACCTCTCTGTTTTAAAAAGGTCCTGTAGACTGACTCCACTGTTGGAAGGTGACATTCCTTCCTCCTCTGGCTCCACATGCCTCTCTTGCAACAGGATGTCCAGAGTTTCGCTCCCCTCCTCCTCCTCCTCCTCCTCCATCTCCCAGTCTCTGGTGCCAGCCCGTCTGCCATTGGGCCCGTTAGGGCTAATGCGACACAGCCTCCGGATCGCGTTTCAGCCCAATATGAGCTACCCGTACCCCCCACCCCATCCCTCACTCCATCCCTCCACCTACATCCCCCAATCTCCTCTCCTCCTCTTTGCTGACCAGGCCTGGCACAGGAAGCACTCGTCCGATCCGAGTTGACAGAAACGCAGCATAAAAACGAAGCATAAAATATTTGTATGAGAATGGGTTGGATGCTGCTGGTTCTGGAAGGATGGGGGAGGGGATGGAGGGATGATGAGGAGAAAAGAGAAAGAGAAGGATGATAGAGAGAGAGAGAGAGAGAAGGAGAGGGGGGCTGGGTGTTTTGCTGTTTTATTGACTGGAGAAGGATTCTCAGTCTAGAATAAATGTTGGAGCAGAACATCAAAAGTGGGACTGAGACAATTTGCGGTGGGATCACACACAGTGTAGGGGCCAGTCTCCCTCATGACCCCTTCCTATGTGGTTTCTATGAGAACAGGCCCCTCAGACACAGTGTTTCCATATAAACCAAAGCAGATTTGGCGAAAGCTCTGAGCTCTTTACTCCAGTTTACAACCGTAGTAATCGCTTGGCAGTTTCTGGATGACTGCATCTCTTGTGTCATCACCTTACTGCCTCCATATCACTCAGATGCTTGAAATATCTCCATATAAATACCATCATATAAGTGTCAAGTCCTATTCTATTCCCATCAGTGACATTCTCACTCTTCCAGCGTGTCATTTCCCTAAACGTACAGTACTGTATGCACGGTTCAACGTTTATTTATCTAAACACTTCTATCATACACAGAGTGCATGTGATGTTAGTTAGTGCATCACTTTACCTGCTATGAGACTCGAAATTGAGCTCAGGTGCATCCTGTTTCCATTGATCATCCTTGAGATGTTTCTACAACTTAATTGGAGTCCACCTGTGGTAAATTAAATTGTTTGAACATGATTTGAAAAGGCACACACCTATCTATATGAGGTCACACAGTTGACAGGACAGATCTAGGGAAGGGTACCAAAACATTTCTGCAGCATTGAAGGTCCCCAAGAACACAGTGGCTTCCATCATTCTTAAGTGGAAGAAGTTTGGAACCACCAAGACTCTTTGTAGAGCTGGCCGCCCGGCCAAACTGAGCAATCGGGGGAAGAGGGCCTTGGTCAGGGAGGTGACCAAGAACCCAATGGTCACTCTGACAGAGCTCCAGAGTTCTTCTGTGGAGATGGGAGAACCTTCCAGAAGGACAACCATCTCTGCAGCACTCCACCAATCAGGCCTTTATGGTAGAGTGGCCAGACGGAAGCCACTCCTCAGTAAAAGGCACATGACAGCCCACTTGGAGTTTGCCAAAAGGCACCTAAAGGACTCTCAGACCATGAGAAACAAGATTCTGTGGTCTGATGAAACCAAGATTGGTGTGTCACATCTGGAGGAAAACTGTCACCATCCCTATGGTGAGGCATGGTGGTGGCAGCATCATGCAGTGGCGATGTTTTTCAGTGGCAGGGACTGAGACACTAGTCAGGATCGAGGGAAAGATGAACAGAGCAAAGTACAGAGAGATCCTTGATGAAAACCTGCTCCAGAGCGCTCAGGACCTCAGACTCGCTCAAAGCTTCACCTTCCAACAGGACAACAACCCTAAGCACACAGCCAAGACAAAGCAGAAGTGGCTTTGGGACAAGGCTCTGAATGTCCTTGAGTGGCCCAGCCAGAGCCCGGACTTGAACCCGATCGAACAACTCTGGGAAGACCTGAAAATAGCTGTGCAGCGACGCTCCACATCCAACCTGACAGAGCTTGAGAGGATCTGCAGAGAAGAATGGGAGAAACTCCCCAAATACAGGTGTGCCAAGCATGTAGCGTCATCCCAAGAAGACGAGAAGGCTTTAATCGCTGCCAAAGGTGCTTCAACAAAGTACTGAGTAAAGGGTCTGAATACTTATGTAAATGTTATATATTTTTGTTTTTAATAATCTGCCAACATTTCTAAAAAAACGTTTTTTGCTTTGTCATTATGGGGTATTGTGTGTAGATTGATGAAGGAAACAAACAATTTAATCCATTTTAGATGTAACGTAACAAAATGTGGAAAAGGTCAAGGGGTCTGAATACTTTACGAATGCACTGTATACAAAGGTATGTGGACACCCCTTCAAATTAGTGGATTCTGCTATTTAAGCCACGTTGCTGACAGGTGTACAAAATCGATACCACAGCCATGCAATCTCCATAGGAAACAATTGGCAGTAGAATGGCCTTACTGAAGATCTCAGTGACTTTCAATGTGGCACGGTCATAGGATGCCATCTTTCCAACAAGTCAGTTCGTCAAATTTGTGACCTGCTAAAGCTGCCCCGGTCAACTGTAAGTGCTGTTATTGTGAAGTGGAATTGTCTAGGCGCAACAACGGCTCAGCAGCGAAGTGGTAAGCTGCACTAGCTCACAGAACAGGACAGCTGAGTGCTGAAGCGCGTACCGCGTAAAAAAATCACCTGTCCTCAGTTGCAACACTCACTACAGAGTTCCAAACTGCCTCTGGAAGCAATGTCAGAGCAATAACTGTTCGTCAGGAGCATCGTGAAATGGGTTTCCATGGCTGAGCAGCTGAACACAAGCCTAAGATCACCATACGCAATGCCAAGCGCCTGCTGGAGTGGTGTAAAGCTGACCGACATTGGACTTTGGAGCAGTGGAAATGCGTTCTCTGAGTGATGAATCACGCTTCACCATCAGGCAGTTCGACGGACGAATCTGGGTTTGGCGGATGCCAGGAGAACGCTACCTGAGGAGGAATAATGGTATGGGGCTGTTTTTCATGATTCGGACTAGGCCCCTTAGTTCCAGTGAAGGGAAATCTTAACGCTACAGCATACAATGAAATTCTTGGCGATTCTGTGCTCGCAACTTTGTGGCAACAGTTTGGGGAAGGCCTTTCTGTTCAGCGTGACAATGCCCACGTGCACAAAGTGGTGTGGAAGAACTTGACTGGCCTGCACAGAGCCCTGACCTCAACCCCATCGAACACCTTTGGGATGAATTGGAACTCCGACTGCGAACCAGGCCTAATCGCCCAACATCAGTGTCTGACCTCACTAATGCTCTTGTGGCTGAATGGAAGCAAGTCCCTGCAGCAATGTTCCAACATCTGGTCAAAAGCCTTCCCAGAAGAGTGAAGGTTGTTATAGAAGCAAAGGGGGGACCAACTCCATATTAATGCCCATGATTTTGGAACGAGATGTACGATGAGCAGGTGTCCACATACTTTTGGTCATGTAGAGTATGAACAAACTGTTCCAATAGTACTGTTCGTTCATCTTGAGACGCCAGTATACATTTCCTCAAAATAGTCTTAAGGAATCAAAGATAACTCATGAAATCTGTCAACGTTTTTGTCTAGGAGATCTTAGTTGCGTAATTTTACATCTAACTAAGATGTTTGGCGGAATATTTTCCAAGCTAGAAAATGTGCATGAAAACGATTCCTCTCGATGAATGACGACAAACACTTACTTGAAAAATCCCAACCATTGATCACAGACAAAGGTGCATAGACTTTGGCTACCTACTTCGGCTTGTCAGATGAAAAAAACCTTGC
This sequence comes from Coregonus clupeaformis, assembly GCF_020615455.1. NCBI lineage: Eukaryota > Metazoa > Chordata > Actinopteri > Salmoniformes > Salmonidae > Coregonus > Coregonus clupeaformis. The sequence goes on from NC_059192.1 coordinate 55,808,226, forward strand.
AGAAGACCAAAACTAATAAAAACGTCACAGAATGTCATAGTAATAATATGCATGAACTGTTCCGAACTACAGTTGAAGTGGAAGTTTACATAGACTTAGGTTGGAGTCATTAAAACTTGTTTTTCAACCACTCCACAAAGTTCTTGTTAACAAACTATAGTTTTGCCAAGTCGGTTAGGACATCTACTTTGGGCATGACACAAGTAGTATTTCCAACAATTGTTTACAGACAGATTATTTCACTTATAATTCACTGTATCACAATTCCAGTGGGTCAGAAGTTTACATACACTAAGTTGACTGTGCATTTAAACAGCTTGAAAAATTCCAGGAAATGATGTCATGGCTTTAGAAGCTTCTGATAGGCTAATTGACATCATTTGAGGCAATTGGAGGTGTTCCTGTGGATGTATTTCAAGCCCTACCTTCAAACTCAGTGCCTCTTTTCTTGACATCATGGGAAAATCTAAAGAAATCAGCCAAGACCTCAGGAAAAATGGTGCATCCTTGGGAGTAATTTCCAAACGCCTGAAGGTACCACGTTCATCTGTACAAACAATAGTACGCAAGTATAAACACCATGGGATCACGCAGCCGTCATACCGCTCAGGAAGGAGACGCGTTCTGTCTCCTAGAGATGAACGTACTTTGGTGCAAAAAGTGCAAAGCAATCCCAGAACAACAGCAAAGGACCTTGTGAAGATGCTGGAGGAAACAGGTACAAAAGTATCTATAGCCACAGTAAAACGAGTCCTATATCGACATAACCTGAAAGGCCGCTCAGCAAGGAAGAAGCCACTGCTCCAAAACCACCATAAAAAAGCCAGACTACGGTTTGCAACTGCACATGGGGACAAAGATCTTACTTTTTGGAGAAATGTCCTCTGGTCTGATGAAACAAAAATAGAACTGTTGGGCCATAATGACCATTGTTATGTTTGGTGGAAAAATGTGTGCGAGCAAGGAGGCCTACAAACCTGACTCAGTTACACCAGCTCTGTCAGGATGAATGGGCCAAAATTCACCCAACTTATTGTGGGAAGCTTGTGGCAGGCTACCCGAAATGTTTGACCCAAGTTATACAATTTAAATGCAATGCTACCAAATACTAATTGAGTGTATGTAAACTTCTGATCCACTGGGAATGTGTGGAAAGAAAGAAAAGCTTAAATAAATCATTCTCTCTACTATTATTCTGACATTTCACATTCTTAAAATAAAGTGGTGATCCTAAGAATTTAACAAGATGCTTATATGTTCTACCTGGAACTTGTAAGTACACTGAACAAAAATATAAACTCAACATGTAAAGTGTTGGTCCCATGTTTCATGAGCTGAAATAAAAGATCCCAGAAATCTTTGTTCCATACACAATGTTTTCTCTCATATTTTGTGCACGAATTTTATTATATCCCTGTTAGTGAGCATTTCTCCTTTGCCAAGATAATCCATCCACTTGACAGGTGTGGCATTTCAAGAAGCTGATTAAATGGCATGATCATTACACAGGTGCACCTTGTGCTGGGGGACAATAATAGGTCAGTCTAAAAAGTGCCGTTTTGTCACACAGCACAATGCCACAGCTGGCTCAAGCTTTGATTGAGTGTGCAATTGGCTTTTAATGTTCATTTGTCTACCATAAGCCACCTCAAAGTTTGTTTTAGAGAATTTGGCAGTACGTCCAACCGGCCTCACAACTGCAGACCACGTGTATGGTGTCCTGTGCGGGCGAGCGGTTCGCTGATGTCAAGGTTGTGAACAGAGTGCCCCATGGTGATGGTGGGGTTATGGTATAGGCAGGCATAAGCTACGGACAATGAACGCAATTGCATTTTATCGACGGCCCATTTATTTTAACAGCTGCATATCTTTATTCCCAGTCATGTCAAATCCATAGATTAGGGCCTAGTGAATTTATTTCAATTGACTGATTTCCTCATATGAACTGTAACTCAGTAAAATCTTAGAAATTGTTGCATGTTGCGTTTATATTTTTGTTCAGTATAATACATATGGCAGCAAATATACTTACAAGCTTCATTGAAGATTCTTGAAATATCTGACTTATATGGGTGGTTAACATTTAGACAATCGAAATGTTGCATGTATTATATAAAAAACATACAAGAGACATGTAAACTAAGCCTTCTAAGGTCTCACATACATGGGACATAAGAATTTCAAGTAGGAGGAGGAGAGAAGAGGAGGAGGAGGAGAGAAGAGGAGGATGACAAGAGGAGGGTGAGGAAGAGGAGGAGATCAGGACGAGCAGAGAAGAGGAGGAGGAGGAGAAGAGGAGAGAAGAGGACAGGAGGAGGAGGAGGAGTGGATCTACTGTATTTAGTTATTCAGTGACCAATTTCAAAGCTAAGCAGTGCTGGTCTTGGTTAAAACCCTGAGTGGGAGAACAAAGGCATAGTTGTAGATAAAACTCCTGTCCAGTAGGAGGTGCTGCCCAATTTATATACAAATATCATATTTTTCTTGCAGTAAATGTCATGTTTTTTTTATATATGTTGACATATAAAAAGCAATGTAAAACCTATAAGAAAGCATTTATTTTGTAGAGATTACATTCTCAGAACATACACTTTTCTTATAATATTGATAGATATATTTTGTCTCATATGTCTCCATATCTTTGTAGGAAATTCATTTATTTAATTGTGTATGTCATATAAGGCACATAAGTTATTAACAAATACACTACTGACATATAAGGAAAAGCATACAAAATCTTACCAGATCTTTATTAGATTACTTGTTAGATTTTTGTACAAATAATCTTCTGCCATACAAGATTATTATCTGAATTCCATGATTCTTCCAAATAGGCTAGAACATCATGACATAGACACCTCGCTTTCATCTGCCAAATGCAGTTCTTATCATATATAATTTCTAGGAGGGATTCATTTTTATTCAGTCTAACAGAACATTGGGTTGATTCAGTTATTGCTGTAGCCATGTCTCTCACATGCCAGTCACCCAGGCTCCTCATTCTCTCACAGCCCCATACCGCCTCTGTTGTGTGCATTTTCTCACAATTCAGAGCTTTGGACATTGTCCTTCTATTCACGTGTGTCTGGAATCAATGCTACTATGCCTGAATCCATCTGGTTACTTGCTACTAATATGCCATAATTGGGTATAATGGCTCTACCAGAGTTTGTCTTTAGAATAGGCCAAGTCAGCTCTTTCCTCTTCCCTTCTCTCTCTTTGACTTACTCATCATCTCCTCTATTCTTGGCAGTCATTGAGAATCATATTCTTATCTTATTGTAATGTAACATGGGCTGTGAATATATGAACATGATACCTCATATTTATGAATCTGTGATGGTTGATTTGAAGGAGTCAGGCGCAGGAGGGTAAATCACAGAATAACAGGATTTATTCTGGAATACAGAGTAAGCAGTAAAGCGTCAAAACAATCCAGTGCGCAAAACAGGCACACTGGAATCAACAAGGCAACACAGGGAAAATATCCCAGCGATACAAAATACAAGGAGCTCCACCGAGCTTCACTGTCCTCACAATAAACAATCACACACAAGGACAAGGGGGCAGAGGGAACACTTATACAGGTACTGATGAGGGGAGATGAACCAGGTGTGTGTAATAAACAAGACAAAACAAATGGAATGATGAGATGAGGAGCGGCAGTGGCTAGAAGGCCGGTGACGACGAATGCCAAAGCCTGCCCGAACAAGGAGAGGAGGCAGCCTCGGAGGAAGTTGTGACAGAATCGTCTGGCTAAACTCTGATTAGCTTATTATTTTGCGCTCCATAGTCAAAGCTGTAGTAATTGTGTCGATGTTAATGCCATTGTTGGAACTATAAAGTGTAAAATCAGAATCAGATGTGACTCATTTAATGCACTGATCAGGACCCTCTGGTCCTATATTTTACTCAGTGGGATTCAGAAATCCCTCCCGCACAACCTGCATGCAATTAAATAATTCAGCGAACTTTCATCAAATGAGAGAAATCGGAATAACTGGGGTGTGCTGTGAACAGTAGAAAGGACCACCCTCAAGTCTGACTGTAAATGACTGTAAATGATAACAAATGGGTAGTGAACTCACCATGCTATTTTTAAAAGAGGGCAGAATAAAGTAAACCAATTGATCTGTGACGAGTTTTGTGAGAACTGTCTTCTGTGCGAGAGCTGTCTTATATTGTCTCCAGGGCCAGGAGTTTTTTCTGGCCATGTGACGTGACTTGGAAAAACTGTTGACCCCATCTCTCCTGGATAAACAAATGACAATCCACTGGAGGTAAATCAAGTGCAGCCGATCAGGTGCCTGAGCGATCAGGGAGAACGAGATGACCAATCAGAGTTAACCATGGGGAACTCCAGAGCCTTTCAGAAGGTGCCCTCAGAATACATGAGCTTGTAATCTCTACCTTACTAAGACACATTAGTGTTCATTTGTTTAGAGACAAGGCCCTGTTGTGTTCTGAGAAGGCCTATTGTACTGAGACTGCATGGAGTGTTGAGCGCAACAATACAATGAGAGCTAACATGCAAATGATCCCATGGCACATTACAATGTAACTTTTAATTACATGTTAGTTAATGGAAAATTTTAACTATTGTGGAAAATTGAAAATTGTAACCTATTGTAACTCACAGTTACAATAGGTAAACCTGTCATTCAACAGAATAAAATGGGATAGAATGAAGGTAGATGGATAGAATAATATAACTTTCACCACATTGTGAAATACTCCTTCTTGTCATCATGGGGTTTCATCAAGCGATATATCACCACCCACACACACAGAGGTATCATGAAAACACTGCCATAGATCAGGACTGGACGACGCCACCCCCTAGCCTAAATGGACCCAAATCAACACTTTGATTAGCTAAAGTCAATAATTGTGGATAAACGACTATAATGGACTAAAATAAGATAATGATCAAAAGCAGTGGCTGCATTCTAAATAGTCCAGTTTCCTTGTCCCCCCGTCTGAGAGGACTCCTCCCTTATCAGTGCTTATGAAAGAAAAAAGCATCTTTGTTTATTCATGACCGCTGTAATTTAACTGTTATATTGCTAATATCTATCAAGTCCTTTCAGACAATAATAATAATAATAATATGCCATTTAGCAGACGCTTTTATCCAAAGCGACTTACAGTCATGCGTGCATACATTTTTGTGTATGGGTGGTCCCCGGGATCGAACCCACTACCTTGGCGTTACAAGCGCTGTGCTCTACCAGCTGAGCTACGACAAAGTCGTCATAAAGTCAAAGTCAAAATGAATGCAAGGAATTATGCTTTTCAAAGTTATTGGGACACAGAGAGCGACGTTGGAAACAAGTGCACACTGTGACCCCTTGGGTACAGGAATAGTTAACCCGGCCGAGCCATGGATTCTCCAGGACCAGACACGATGTGTTTTGGATAAGCAGCGCACGGTCAAAAGGGCACGATCTAAATAAAAACTTTAAATAAGAGTAGAGCTCTCTCATTAGAGTGTGATTACACCACAGGGACTTCTTGAGCTAAAAACCAGGAAGACAGAGACTGCATGGTTCTGCATTAGGATGTGTCTCAGCAGAGGGAGAGACAGCCAGCCCTGTAATAAAACAGCTTTAATTACACTGCATCAGGAAAAGGATGCCGTGATAGAGTTAATTTACAAAGAGAGGGACACGGACACAGAAGGAAGGAAGGAATAGTGTGTGTGCACGTGTGCATGTGTCATCGTGAGGATGGTTCACCTTGGTTTTGAATTTTGGTTGGTCTTGGGGTGGTAGTCTACAGACATTACTACAATAAGCAGTCATTATTGGAGTTAATGCACTGACAATCAATGAGGATTTCAACACATCATAAATTCAGTTAACTTGAAATGACAGACTTTTATCTGCCCCCTTAGAGCCAGATAATTATGTCCCTCATCCCTTAGAAATGCTCCAGCAGACATGCTGTTGTTGGAATTATCCTCAGGAGAGGAGCTGGAAAGAATGATGCCTTCAAACAGCCCTAACAGCACAGGAACATCTGTTCAATCGCTTCCATTGATAGTAATCACAACTACCGGCAAACTGCTGCATATTATCGCTGGCAATTAGCAAAATACGGAACTTAGAAAACACCCTCTGGCTGTCTTTCTCTCTCTCTCTCTCTCTCTCTCTCTCTCTCTCTCTCTCTCTCTCTCTCTCTCTCTCTCTCTCTCTCTCTCTCTCTCTCTATCTCTTCCTCTTTCTCTCTCTCTCTCAGTGCTTTTGAAGGACTCTTCAGATGTTTATGCAGCCAACGTCGGTTGTAGTGAATGCCCATTGAAGGAAACTATTTTGCCAAATGCCAAAGCCATCGACTGTTTCTTCATATCCTGTCAGATAAGCCACCACAAAGGCCTCTCTTTTTTCTCTGGTTCCCAAACCATTCTTAACATCTTGACATCCTCCTCTCTTCCTCCCCCTCGCCTCCTACTCCTCTTTTTAGGCGATAAAAAGAGTTGTAATGTCAGGAAGGACACACATTCCTCTGTACATATTCACAGATCTCAGAGGAGAAGGGGAGAGATGTCATGCAATGTCTCCAGCGAATCAGAAGGGGAGACGGAAAGGAAGGCAGAGAGCGATAAAAGGAGGGGGACTGGGAGCGTGAAAGAAGGAAGGGAAGAAGCCAAAGAACAAGATAAAAAGTGAGACAGGGAAAGCGAGAGAAGGTAGTCTTGATCAATGGTCTACCAAACATTAAAACAGTGTCTCAGGCCTCTCCAAATTAGTTTTGTTTTCCAAAGGAATCAGCATCTGCTGCATATACCCAATTTGTAAGTCGCTCTGGATAAGAGCGTCTGCTAAATGATGTAAATGTAAATGTAAATATACAATATCGGAAAGCTCCTAGAGTCAACATGGATGAAGTGCTGACTGTTAAGTCTCAGAACATACCACACAAAGCAAACACATACAAAAACATCTGTACTGTAAATGAGTAGATTAGAGTGCACCATGGGAGTCAACAGTAGCACATTTTAAGTGCATCAAATTGATTGTAAATTACATGCAGAGCAGGACAAAGCTTGAGTGTTCAAACTCACCATGGTTTCAAAACCTCCTTTGTGGCTGCTTTTGGATGGCTAGCAGCTCGAACGCTCAATAAAACATACGCTTGGTATTCAGACACACAATTAGAGATGAAATGGGGCAGCCAAAGTGATACAGCAGTGGGCCCTGGCTTTTTGACATTCTTCTCTAAATGCTGTTGTTTTTGTAAACAAGGTTGTTTGGAAGGGATGGGAAACACCTGTGTACTAGGGAGAGATGTGATCAGGACACTCAGATGCTCTGGAATCTGTCTCTTACTGATAACTACATGTAATGATGTCAGCATGTCGAACAACCAGTGATCATGGCTATCTACCAGACCTTAGTGTTTGTTTTGGAATGATAATTTTTAGGTTGGTATGTGAATCTGTATCCCTCATTGTCTTGCAATGTCTTGCCCCTCTTTCTTCATCATCCTCCCTGTCTCTCCATCTTTCTCTGGGTGGATTTTGGCCATATATGACCCTATTTGTCTTCAATATCTTCACAATATTTGGTATTTATCTATGTATGACTGTCAACATATACCATATTTTTTAATTGCTCACCATGCATACAAAAAAGGTGTTTGATATAAGAGTCCTATGAACTGTATTACATATGAGAGCCTCCAGTATGGCTCCTATCAAAATGACTGGGATGCCTATGTCTTGTGATTAAGCTGTTGCAAACCACACAGCCAAGACAGAGAAAAAATGACGTTTAAACTCAGACCCAGAGACTGGTATCCCTGGCATCAACAGTGGCATATTAGCGATTACCCCAAGACAAAATGGCCGTAGGTTGTCTTTAACCAACACTGAGGCAATTCTGCCTCTCAGCACATGTTATTAAGTCTGGAGAGGTTTGGGGGTGCATTTGCCAGTCCAATGTATTGCCTGGAGTAATCAAAATGACTTTTTGAAAATCATAAAACTGATGTGCTTTATAGCTGCTTCATAGCTGCTGAGTATGATATATCGCTGCACTAAATCTGATTTGGGTTTAGTACACATAACAAACAAATTTAAGAAAAGTCCTTTTAAGGTTGTTCAGCAGACTAAATGCCTGTGACAGCCAGCCAGGTTTTTCCACCCTAGTCCAACAATATAACGGTTGCTGCTATGTCCTCAATTGCCCATGAGAATGAACAAAGAAACCTGTTTAGATATACAATATGTCCTGTAAATGTTTACACGGACCCATAAATTCATAGAATATTTATATATTAGGGTATCTGCAAGATTAGGAAGAAGAGATAGCAAAAAGGGGTCCCATATTGTATAGAAATATCCTTCCTTGTTACTAACTATAGTGAAAAGTATTTCCAGTGGTAATACCTTGAAAGTCTCACAATACCTCTGATTTATTGTTGGTGGCTGGTCTTTTATCCAGTTAAGGAGCATGCATTTGTTGGCCACAAAGAGTAATATTTTAAGAAGATTGAGCTGTGCTAAGGTAAGTGAGTGTCAAGCAACGTGTATGTGGTTAGCGAAGTAAAATGCAGGACACAGAGCGGCTAGCAACGTTCTTTACTGAACACAGTAAAATTAACGTACAAAACAACAAACCTCCAAAACAGGGAGGAAAACACAAAGACCCGTACATACGAGAAACTGTCGAAATGACAAACGAACAATCACACACAAAATAACCAAATGAGAGACGGGTTAATATAGGGAATACAATCCAACATAATGGGAAACAGGTGTAAACAATAAAGACCTAACAAGACAAACACAGAAACATCGATCGGCAGCAGCTAGTACTCCGGGGACGACGAACGCCGAAGCCTGCCCGAGCAAGGAGGAGGAGCAGCCTCGGCTGAATCCGTGACAGTAACCACCCCTTGATGCGCGGCTCCAGCCGTGCGCCGACCCCGACCTCGGAGACGGCCAGGAGGACGCGGAGCAGGGCGAGTCGGATAACTCCGGTGGAAATCCCTCAATAGGGAGGGATCTAGGATGTCCCTCCTAGGGACCCAGCACCGTTCCTCCGGACCGTACCCCTCCCACTCCACGAGATACTGCAGACCCCCCATCCGACGCCTCGAATCCACGATAGAACGGACTGAGTACGCCGGAGCCCCCTCGATGTCTAGTGGGGGCGGAGGAGCCTCTCGTATCTCATTCTCCTGGAGTGGACCAGCTACCACCGGCCTGAGGAGAGACACATGGAACGAGGGATTAATGCGGTAATTAATGGGCAGTTGTAAACTATAACATACCTCGTTCAATCTCCTCAGGACTTTAAATGGCCCCACAAACCGCCGACCCAGCTTCCGGCAGGGCAGGCGAAGGGGCAGGTTTCGGGTCGAGAGCCAGACCCGATCTCCCGGTGCATAAACCGGAGCCTCACTGCGGTGGCGATCGGCGCTCGCCTTATGCCGTCTGATAGCCCGCTGCAGATGGACATGCGCAGCGTTCCATGTCTCCTCTGAGCGCCGAAACCACTCATCCACCGTAGGGGCTTCGATCTGGCTCTGATGCCAGGGTGCCAGGACCGGCTGATAACCCAGCACACACTGAAAAGGAGTCAGATTAGTGGAGGAGTGGCGGAGTGAGTTTTGGGCTATCTCTGCCCAGGGGATTTACCCCGAACACTCCTCCTGCCGGTCCTGGCAATAGGACCTCAGAAACCTACCCACATCCTGGTTTACTCTCTCCACCTGCCCATTACTCTCAGGGTGAAAACCTGAGGTAAGGCTAATCGAGACCCCCAGACGTTCCATAAATGCCCTCCAGACTCTAGAGGTGAACTGGGGACCCCGATCAGACACTATATCCTCAGGCACCCCGTAGTGCCGGAAGACGTGAGTAAACAGGGCGTCGGCCGTTTGTAGGGCGGTAGGAAGACCTGGCATAGGAATGAGACGGCAGGCCTTAGAAAACCGATCCACAACGACCAAGATCGTGGTATTCCCCTGGGAGGGGGGAAGGTCCGTGACAAAATCAACCGACAGGTGAGACCACGGCCGTTGTGGAACGGGTAGGGGTTGTAACTTCCCTCTGGGCAGGTGTCTAGGCGCTTACACTGGGCACACACTGAGCAGGAAGAAACGTAAACCCTCACGTCCCTAGCTAAGGTGGGCCACCAGTACTTCCCACTAAGGCAGTGCACTGTCCGACCAATACCAGGATGACCAGAGGAGGGTGACGTGTGAGCCCAATATATCAGTCGATCACGGACCTCGAGCGGCACGTACCTCCGTCCCTCTGGACACTCTCGGGGAGTAGGGTCGGCACGTAACGCCCGCTCGATGTCCGCATCGACCTCCCACACCACCGGTGCCACCAGACAAGACTCCGGAAGTATGGAAGTGGGCTCAATGGACCTCTCCTCTGTGTCATAACTTCGGGACAGGACGTCTGCCTTAGCGTTCTGTGACCCTGGTATATAAGTGAGCTTAAATACAAACCGGGTAAGAAACATGGCCCACCTAGCCTGACGAGGGTTCAGTCTCCTCGCTGCCCGGATGTACTCCAGGTTACAATGGTCAGTCAGAATGAGAAAAGGGTGTTTAGCCCCCTCAAGCCAATGCCTCCACACCTTCAGGGCTTGGACCACCGCTAGCAGCTCCCTGTCCCCCAACTCATAATTGCGTTCCGCCGGACTGAGCTTCTTAGAATAGAAAGCACAGGGGCGGAGTTTTGGAGGCGTGCCAGAGCGCTGAGAAAGTATAGCACCGATCCCCGCCTCGGACGCATCCACCTCAACTTGGAACGCCAAAGAGGGATCCGGATGTGCCAGCACCGGGGCCGAGGTGAACAGGTCCTTCAGATGTCTAAACGCCCTATCTGTCTCAGCCGACCACTGCAAACGCACCGAGCCCCCTCTTAGCAGGGAGGTGATGGGAGCTGCTACCTGTCCAAAACCCCAAAACCGTTGCACCTCCTTCACCGTGGTGGGAGTCTGCCAATTACGCACGGCTGAAATGTGGTCAATCTCCATCTTCACCCCTGACGCGGACAACCGATGGCCCAGTAAGAAGATGGACTCCTGGAAGAACAGACATTTCTCCGCCTTCACATACAGGTCATGCTCCAACAGTCTACCCAGCACCCGACGCACCAGGGACACATGCTCGGCTCGTGTAGCGGAGTATATTAGAATGTCATCAATATACACCACTACACCCTGTCCATGCAAATCCCGGAAAATCTCGTCCACAAATGATTGGAAGACTGAAGGAGCATTCATTAAACCGTATGGCATGACGAGGTACTCATAGTGACCCGAGGTGGTACCGAACGCTGTCTTCCACTCATCTCCCTCCCTAATACGCACCAGGTTGTACGCGCTCCTGAGATCCAATTTTGTGAAGAATAGCACCCTGTGTAATGACTCCATCATACTAGCAATCAGAGGGAGAGGATAGCTGTATTTGATTGTAATCTGATTAAGACCACGGTAATCAATTCACGGGCGTAAACCCCCATCCTTCTTCTTCACAAAAAAAGAAACTCAAGGACGCAGGAGAAGTGGACGATCATATGTATCCCTGTCTCAGAGATTCGGTGACGTATGTCTCCATAGCTGCCGTCTCCTCCTGAGACAGGGGATACACATGACTACGAGGAAGCGCAGCGCCTACCTGGAGGTCTATCGCACAATCCCCCTGTCGATGAGGTGGTAATTGAGTCACCTTCTTTTTACAGAAGGCGAGTGCCAAATCGGCATACTCAGGAGGAATGTGCATGGTGGGAATTTGGTTCGGACTTTACACCGTCGTTGCCCCTACGGAAACACCTACACATCGCCCGACACACTGATCAGACCATCCCTTGAGAGCCCTCTTTTGCCATGAAATGTTGGGGTCATGAGATGTTAACCAGGGAAGTCCCAACACCACAGGAAACGCAGGAGAGTCAATCAAATACAACTGTATTATCTCCTCATGGCCCTCTGCGTCTTCATCTTAAGTGGCGCTGTGACCTCCCTAATCAATCCCGACCCCAAAGGGCGGCTATCTAGGGCATGGATGGGGAAGGGCACATCAACTGGTACAATAGGAATCCCTAACTTATACGTGAACCGGCGATCGATAAAATTCCCAGCTGCGCCTGAATCTACTAGCGCCTTATGCTGGGAATGAGAAAAACCTAGGGAAACACAACTTTAATACACATATGTACAACAGAGAGCTCTGGGTGAGTTGGGTGCTTACTCACCTGGTATGACTCATCAGTGTGCGGCCTACTGCCTTGATTCCTAGGAGACCCTCCCCAGCACCGAACCGCAGTGTGTCCTCTGCGGCCACAGTTGGTGCAGGGGACGGCCTCTCTCCTGGTGTCCCTCCTCGTCTCCCTAGCACCAGCACCCCCGAGCTCCATAGGGCTCGGCTCGGAAGTGCTGGGGGATGGAATGGATGGCCCCAACTCCGGACGTCCGCGGGTAGCCAACAGGGTATCTAGGCGAATCGACATGTCCACCAGCTGATCGAAGCTTAGGTTGGTGTCTCTGCAGGCCAACTCCCGACGCACGTCCTCCCTCAGGCTGCACCTGTAGTGGTCGATGAGGGCCCTCTCATTCCATCCCGCATTGGCAGCCAGAGTCCGGAAGTCCAGTGCGAACTCCTGTGCGCTCCTCTTCCCCTGTCTGAGGTGGAATAGAGGCTCACCCACCGCCTTCCCCTCTGGGGGATGATCGAACACCGCCCTGAAGCGGCGGGTGAACTCTGCATAGTTGACTGTAGCGGCGTCTATTCCCCCCCACTCGGCGTTGGCCCACTCCAGTGCCTTGCTGGACAGACAGGAGATGAGGGCGGACACGCTCTCGTATCCCGAGGGCAACGGGTGGATGGTTGCCAGGTAGAGTTCCACTTGGAGCAGGAAACCCTGACACCCGGCCGCGGTGCCAACATAAGCCCTCGGGAGCGAGAGCCGAATCCCACTGGACTCCGGAGGTGAGGCGATGGGTATAGCTGATGGTGGTGGTATCCTCGGAGGAGGTGTGGGCAAACCTCCTCTTTCCCATCGCTCCAAGGTGTTCATCATCCCTTCCATGGCGGTGCCAAGAGCCTGGATCATGGCCGCTTGTTGTGATACGCGCTCCTCCAGTGATCCATCTGGTAGCGCCGCACCTGCTGACTCCATGTGTGGGTGTGTGATTCTTTCAAGCGACGTGTATGCGGTTAGCGAAGTCAAATGCAGGACACAGAGCGGCTGGCAACGTTCTTTACTGAACACAGTGAAATAAACGTACAAAACAACAAACCTCCAAAACAGGGAGGAAAACACAAAGACCCGTACATTCGAGAAACTGCCGAAATGACAAACGAACAATCACACACAAAATAACCAAATGAGAGACAGGGGTTAATATAGGGAATACAATCCAACATAATGGGAAACAGGTGTAAACAATAAAGACCAAACAAGACAAACACCGAAATATCGATCAGCAGCAGCTAGTACTCCGGGGACGACGAATGCCGAAGCCTGCCCGAGCAAGGAGGAGGAGCAGCCTCGGCTGAATCCGTGAAAGTGAGGGCCTGTTCCTGACGACACCCAGTACAAATAGCCATGGGTCCATTCTTATAGAACATAAGAACATTTTATAACCGTTTTGACATTTTCCCAGAAATGTTTTATTAATGGGCAAGTCCAAAACAGATGGCCATGAGTGCCTTTTTCATTCTTCCACTTACAACAGGTATCAGAGAATTATGTTTTAATTTTATTTCACATAATGGGAGTCCTATGAACCCTTTCCATAATCTTATATTGCATCTATTGCACCTTGTTGTAGGTGAACAGTTGTCTTGCTTCGAGCATAACCTTTGTCCAATTTCTGGGTCTCTCACCAGCTCCGTTTCCCATACCCTAATCAGAGCACTTGAGTTACTTTCAACAATAGAGTGTATAGCAACATAAAATGAAGAGACACACTGTTTAGGTCTTTCAGCGTTCAACAAGAGATTGTCCACTGTGGTTTGTATTGGGTTATATTGGGAGAACACTATCTTGGATTCAATTACAGTTGAAGTCAGAAGTTTACATACACCTTAGCCAAATACATTTAAACTCAGTTTTTCACAATTCTTGACATTTAATCATAGTAAAAATTCCCTGTCTTAGGTCAGTTAGGATCACCACTTTATTTTAAGAATGTGAAATGTCAGAATAATAGTAGAGAGAATATTTTTTTTCAGCTTTTATTTATTTCATCACATTCCCAGTGGGTCAGAAGTTTACATACACTCAATTAGTATTTGGTAGTTTTGCCTTTAAATTGTTTAACTTGGGTCAAACGTTTCGGGTAGCCTTCCACAAGCTTCCCACAATAAGCTGGGTGAATTTTGGCCCATTCCTCCTGACAGAGCTGGTGTAACTGAGTCAGGTTTTTAGGCCTCCTTGCTCGCACACGCTTTTTCAGTTCTGCCCACAAATTTTCTATAGGATTGAGGTCAGGGCTTTGTGATGGCCACTCCAAAACCTTGACTTTGTTGTCCTTAAGCCATTTTGCCACAACTTTGGAAGTATAATTGGGGTCATTGTTAATCTGGAAGACCCATTTGCGACCAAGCTTGAACTTCCTGACTGATGTCTTGAGATGTTGCTTCAATATATCCACATAATTTTCCTTCCTCATGATGCCATCTATTGTGTGAAGTGCACCAGTCACTCCTGCAGCAAAGCACACCCACAGCATGATGCTGCCACCCCCGTGCTTCACCGTTGGGATGGTGTTCTTCGGCTTGCAAGCAACCCCCTTTTTCCTCCAAACATAACAATGGTTATTATGGCCAAACAGTTATATTTGTGTTTCATCAGACCAGAGGACATTTCTCCAAAAAGTATGATCTTTGTCTCCATGTGCAGTTGCAAACCGTAGTCTGGATTTTTTATGGCGGTTTTGGAGCAGTGGCTTCTTCCTTTCTGAGCGGCCTTTCAGGTTATGTCGATATAGGACTCGTTTTGGATATACAGTGGGGGAAAAAATTATTTAGTCAGCCACCAATTGTGCAAGTTCTCCCACTTAAAAAGATGAGAGAGGCCTGTAATTTTCATCTTAGGTACACGTCAACTATGACAGACAAATTGAGAAAAATAAATCCAGAAAATCACATTGTAGGATTTTTAATGAATTTATTTGCAAATTATGGTGGAAAATAAGTATTTGGTCACCTACAAACAAGCAAGATTTCTGGCTCTCACAGACCTGTAACTTATTCTTTAAGAGGCTCCTCTGTCCTCCACTCATTAACTGTATTAATGGCACCTGTTTGAAATTGTTATCAGTATAATAGACACCTGTCCACAACCTCAAACAGTCACACTCCAAACTCCACTATGGCCAAGACCAAAGAGCTGTCAAAGGACACCAGAAACAAAATTGTAGACCTGCACCAGGCTGGGAAGACTGAATCTGCAATAGGTAAGCAGATTGGTTTGAAGAAATCAACTGTGGGAGCAATTATTAGGAAATGGAAGACATACAAGACCACTGATAACCTCCCTCGATCTGGGGCTCCACGCAAGATCTCACCCCGTGGGGTCAAAATGATCACAAGAACGGTGAGCAAAAATTCCAGAACCACACGGGGGGACCTAGTGAATGACCTGCAGAGAGCTGGGACCAAAGTAAAAAAGTAACACACTACGCCGCCAGGGACTCAAATCCTGCAGTGCCAGACGTGTCCCCCTGCTTAAGCCAGTACATATCCAGGCCCGTCTGAAGTTTGCTAGGGTGCATTTGGATGATCCAGAAGAGGATTGGGAGAATGTCATATGGTCAGATGAAACCAAAATATAACTTTTTGGTAAAAACTCAACTCGTCGTGTTTGGAGGACAAAGAATGCTGAGTTGCATCCAAAGAACACCATACCTACTGTGAAGCATGGGGATGGAAACATCATACTTTGGGGCTGTTTTTCTGCAAAGGGACCAGGACAACTGATCCGTGTAAAGGAAAGAATGAATGGGGCCATGTATCGTGAGTTCAGCAAGGGCATTGAAGATGAAACGTGGCTGGGTCTTTCAGCATGACAATGATCCCAAACACACCACCCGGGCAACGAAGGAGTGGCTTCATAAGAAGCATTTCAAGGTCCTTGAGTGGCCTAGCCAGTCTCCAGATCTCAACCCCATACAAAATCTTTGGAGGGAGTTGAAAGTCTGTGTTGCCCAGCGACAGCCCCAAAACGTCACTGCTGTACATTTACATTTACGTCATTTAGCAGACGCTCTTATCCAGAGCGACTTACAAATAGGTGCATTCACCTTATAGCCAGTGGGATCACCACTTTCAATGTTTATTTTATTTTATTTTTATTTATTTTTGGGGTTGGGGTTTGGGTTGGGGCTAAGGGGGGGGTAGAAGGATTACTTTATCCTATCCCAGGTATTCCTTAAAGAGGTGGGGTTTCAAATGTCTCCGGAAGGTGGTGAGTGACTCCGCTGTCCTGGCGTCGTGAGGGAGCTTGTTCCACCATTGGGGTGCCAGAGCAGCGAACAGTTTTGACTGGGCTGAGCGGGAACTATGCTTCCGCAGAGGTAGGGGAGCCAGCAGGCCAGAGGTGGATGAACGCAATGCCCTCGTTTGGGTGTAGGGACTGATCAGAGCCTGAAGGTACGGAGGTGCTGTTCCCCTCACAGCTCCGTAGGCAAGCACCATGGTCTTGTAGCAGATGCGAGCTTCAACTGGAAGCCAGTGGAGTGTGCGGAGGAGCGGGGTGACGTGAGAGAACTTGGGAAGGTTGAACACCAGACGGGCTGCGGCATTCTGGATGAGTTGTAGGGGTTTAATGGCACAGGCAGGGAGCCCAGCCAACAGCGAGATGCAGTAATCCAGACGGGAGATGACAAGTGCCTGGATTAGGACCTGTGCCGCTTCCTGTGTAAGGCAGGGTCGTACTCTCCGAATGTTGTAGAGCATGAACCTACAGGATCGGGTCACCGCCTTGATGTTAGCGGAGAACGACAGGGTGTTGTCCAGGGTCACGCCAAGGCTCTTCGCACTCTGGGCGGAGGACACAACGGAGTTGTCAACCGTGATGGCGAGATCATGGAACAGGCAATCCTTCCCCGGGAGGAAGAGCAGCTCCGTCTTGCCAAGGTTCAGCTTGAGGTGGTGATCCGTCATCCATACTGATATTTCTGCCAGACATGCAGAGATGCGATTCGCCACCTGGTTATCAGAAGGGGGAAAGGAGAAGATTAGTTGTGTGTCGTCAGCGTAGCATAGTTGACGTGTACCTATGATGAAAAATACAGGCCTCTCTCATCTTTTTAAGTGGGAGAACTTGCACAATTGGTGGCTGACTAAATACTTTTTTCCCCACTGTAGATACTTGTGTACCTGTTTCCTCCATCATCTTCACAAGGTCCTTTGCTGTTGTTCTGGGATTGATTTCCACTTTTCGCTCCAAAGTACGTTAATCTCTAGGAGACAGAACGCGTCTCCTTCATGAGCGGTATGATTGCTGCGTGATCCCATGGTGTTTATAATTGCGTACTATTGTTTGTACAGATGAACGTGGTACCTTCAGGCGTTTGGAAATTGCTCCCAAGGATGCACCATTTTTCCTGAGGTCTTGGCTGATTTCTTTTGATTTTCCCATGATGTCAAGCAAAGAGGCACTGAGTATGAAGGTAGGCCTTGACATACATCCACAGGTACACCTCCAATTGGCTCAAATGATGTCAATTAGCCTGTCAGAAGCTTCTAAATTCATGACATCATTTTCCTGAATTTTCCAAGCTGTTTAAAGGCACAGTCAACTTAGTGTATGTAAACTTCTGTCCCACTGGAAATGTGTTACAGTGAATAATAAGTGAAATAATCTGTCTGTAAACAATTGTTGGAAAAATTACTTGTGTCATGCACAAAGTAGATGTCCTAACCGACTTGCAAAAAGTATAGTGTGTTAACAAGACATTTGTGGAGTGGTTGAAAAACGAGTTTCCTATGTGTATGTAAACTAAGTGTATGTAAACTTCCGACTTCAACTGTAAATGTTTTACTTGCAGATACCCAAAGAATTGTCTGTGTGGTCCAGCACATTTTTTTGGATTTGCTGAAATGATACCAATGTGTCCCCCTCAAACATACTGTACCAGTCAAACATTTGGAGACACCTACTCATTCAAGGGTTTTTCTTTATTTTTATTTTTTTTTACATTGTAGAATAATAGTGAAGACATCAAAAATATGAAATAACACATATGGGATCATGTAAAAACCAAAAAAGTGTTAAACAAATCAAAATATATTTTATATTTGAGATTCTTCAAATAGCCACCCTTTGCCTTGATGACAGTTTTGCACACTCTTGGCATTCTCTCAACCAGCGTCACCTGGAATGCTTTTCCAACAGTCTTGAAGGAGTTCCCACATATGCTGAGTGCTTGTTGGCTGCTTTTCCTTCACTCTGCCATCCGACTCATCCCAAACCATCTCAATTGGGTTGAGGTCGGGGGATTGTGGAGGCCGTCATCTGATGCAGTACTCCATCCCTCTCCTTCTTGGTAAAATAGCCCTTACACAGCCTGGAGGTGTGTTGGGTCATTGTCCTGTTGAAAAACAAATGATAGTCCCACTAAGCTCAAACCAGATGGGATGGCGTATAGTTGCAGAATGCTGTGGTAGCCATGCTGGTTAAGTGTGCCTTGAATTCTAAATAAATCACAGACAGTGTCACCAACAAATCACCCCCACACCATAACACCTCCTCCTCCATGCTTTACGGAGGGATCTACACATGAGGAGATCATCCGTTCACCCACATCGCATCTCACAAAGACACGGCGGTTGGAACCAAAAATCTCCAATTTGGACTCCAGACCAACGGACACATTTCCACCGGTCTAATGTCCATTGCTCCTGTTTCTTGGCCGAAGCAGGTCTCTTCTTCTTATTGGTGTCCTTTAGTAGTGGTTTCTTTGCAGCCAATGGACCATGAAGGCCTGACTCTCACAGTCCCCTCTGAACAGTTTATGTTGAGATGTGTCTGTTACTTGAATTCTGTGAAGCATTTATTTGAGCTGCAATTTCTGAGGCTGGTAACTCTAATAAACTTATCCTCTGCAGCAGAGGTCGCTTAGTGGGTAAGAGCGTTGTGCCAGTAACCGAAAGGTTGCTGGTTCTAATCCCCAAGCCGACTAGGTGAAAAATCTGTTGATGTGCCCTTAAGCAAGGCACTTAACCCTTATTGCTCATGTAAGTCGCTCTGGATAAGAGCGTCTGCTAAATGACAAAAAAATGTAAAAGGTAACTCTGGGCCTTCCATTCCTTTGGCGGTCCTCATGAGAGCCAGTTTCATCATAGGGCTTGATGGTTTTTGCGACTGCACTTGAAGAAACTTTCAAAGTTCTTGACATTTTCCAGATTGACTGACCTTCATGTCTTAAAGTGATGATGGACTGTAGTTTCTCTTTGCTTATTTTAGCTGTTCTTGCCATAATATGGACTTGGTCTTTTACCAAATAGGGCTATCTTCAGTATACCCCCACTACCTTGTCACAACGCAACTGATTGGCTCAAATGCATTAAGAAGGAAATAAATTCCAAAAATTAACTTTTAAGAAGGGACACCTGTTAATTGAAATGCATTCCAGGTGACTGGTTGAGAGAATGCCAAGAGTGTGCAAAGCTGTCATCAAGGCAAAGGGTGGCTATTTGAAGAATCTCAAATATAAAATATATTTTGATTTGTTTAACACTTTTTTGTTTACTACATGATCCATATGTGTTATGTCATAGTTTTGATGTCTTCACTATTATTCTACAATGTAAAAAAATTAAAAGAAAGAAAGAAAAACCCTTGAATGAGTAGGTGTGTCCAAACTTTTGACTAGTAGTGTATATGATCTTGACCTTATACCTTTCTGGTACCAGAGGTGGAAAATGCTTTCAGAGACGCCAGGGGGAAAGACCTATTAATAAGGGGAGTCAGAGCAGAACAGTAATCCTTTCTCCCAAGGTGTTTGCAAATATCTCTCCAGATCTTACAGGTGCTCTTAAGAATTGGGTTATGTTTCACTTCTGTGCTGATTGAGTTTCTATCACCAGTCATGATTAATGAGTATGGAGACGTGAAACAGGAGTCATTACTGACCCAATTAGAGCAATGTTAATCTCTGAGCCATTGTGCAATTATGCGAGCATGACATGCCCAGTTATAAAATAGCAAATTAGGTATTTCCAGGCCTCCTAAATTATAAGGTAGCTGCAGATGACTACTTTTCAACCTTGGTCTTTTTCTGTGCCATATAAAGTCTGAGAGGTATTCATTGAGTTCATTAAAAGTATTGTTCATTATATATAATGGGACCATCTGAAGAGGATACAAAAGTCTGGGGAAAACGTTCATTTTAATTAGATAAATTATTTCATCCATGATAATGGCAGGTCCATCCACCTATCAGGTTCTTCCTTAACTGCTCTAAGTACAGGTGTGAAGTTGCGGTTAGACAGGTTGTGAAGTTTATTTGAAATGTTTATACCAAGATAAACAAAACAATTTTTTGTCCAATTGAACGGGAAGTCATTCAAATTGTTGTTGTCACTCAATCTACTTTGAGAACCTTTAACAATCTTATCCAGTGTTAAAGGGAGACTTTTGTGAATAAGAATGGCAGCCCCTCTGCTTTTAGAATTATAGGACGAGTAAAACACTTTGTCTATCCAGTCTCGCTTTCATTTCTCATGTTCCAAGTCAGTCAGATGTGTCTCCTGTAGGAGAGAAATCTGTACCTTTTCTCTTTTAAGCTGTCAATAATTTTTTATGTTTGATAGGCGAATTCATTCCTTTCAAATGAATAGTAGTTATCTTTAAATCACTCATGGGGGTTTGCTATTGTTACAGAATTCACAACAAGCAATAAAAGAGCAATGAGACCTGTATGAGAATATTTCACATATTTGGCCAACGTTAAAATCAAGAAAAATATAAACAAACCATATGCATCCAACATTACATAACAAAATACAAATACCTGACAAAGATTGAATCAGTATGTGATACTGAGGGAGGCTAATCCTCTATTGACCAGTAGGACCTGGTCCAGAGGAAAGCAGAACCAATCTGTCTTGGAAGTGTTTCCATATGGACACAAAGAGGGGGGCACATTCTTGTGGAAATGAAAGCCGGTCCTTTAATCTATGTGACATAATCAATACATGATAAGGACAAGAGCAGAAGTTTAACTAAAGACAGGATTTGTGATGGGACAGAGAGAGGAGGGCGCCATGTTGAATTAAAACATTATGCACAAGGGATCTAGTTAGCTCCTTGCTAATCAAGGCTCCCTATCAGCTGCTTAGGATCACTCCCTGCAGGCCTAGCGTTGCTTTTTCTTTAAGTGATCATAGATTTATCTTAGAGGAATGGTAATTAGAGTAGTAGAGAACTTGACCAGAGATCTGTGATAGTAGTTACATAATTAGTAGACCAGTGGGACAGAAATGAATGGCATGTTGGAGATTACGCACATCACTAAAATGTAATATGTGTTCAGAACCCCTGCGATCACTATATTGTGTGATTGTTTGTGAGGGAGACAGTGGAGTGTTGCAGTTTTGGAGTGTGCTAACCATTCTCCTCTAAACAGATGTTTATCATTGTCGGAATGCCCAAAACACAGTTTAAATTAGATTTAACATTGTTGTGAGGCTGCCAGTATTGTTTTGGGGTTGTCAGTTAATTTTACAGAGCCAAAAAATAGAAGAGCTCTTAAATTTAGATTTATATTGTATGATACGACGGTCAAATGCATACACTGAGGAATGTGCTGATAGCAACAATAGTAGTTAATATTTTAACCAAAGTATTGATATTGCTTAATTACCATGTCTTACCGAGTTTCAGAATAGGACCAAAAATATCAGTAAGGATTCTGGAGGATTTGGTGCTTGGCTAAGAGTTGATGTGACTGTGTAGTTCGAGCCAAGGCAATGGTTTGGGGCTACTGGAGAATTAAGACATCTCTGGGACAGCATCTGACGTGGGGACATTTTGATTCCAACAACACATTATCTGAAATCTGTTATCAATTGGCTATTTGGGTGGCTACCTAAGAGCATGACAACTTCACAAATACTAGCAAAATCCACAAATGGGGCAAACCAGTCCCATCACCACCATCAACGACATAAGGAGAGTGTGTCATGTGTGATCAGTATTAATACATTTTTCTCCGACCAAGCTGACTGTCCAGGGCCGAGTTAGTGGGAATTATGTCCCATTCTTCATGTCAGCTGTGAGAGTGACAGTAATGTGATGTTTCCCACCCACAATGGAGGAACACCCAGAGACTGCAACCTCAACACGACCCCACGGCATGGCTGTCGGGTGTTCTCAATCACACTGTAAACCCACAGCGCAGTCCCACGGCGCAGTCACACAGCACGCAAGCCATCTGGGATTGGTTATGAGTAGGGCCCTGAGTTTGTGCTGGCTGTATGGTCTCGTGTGGCTCAGTTGGTAGAGCATGGTGCTTGCAACGCGAGTGTTGTGTGTTCGATTCCCATGGGGGACCAGTGCAAAAAAAGAATGAAAATGTATGCACTCGCTATGTTAAGTCGCTCTGGATAAGAGCGTCTGCTAAATTACTAAAATCTAAATATATGGATTTGACCAGGAAATTCTCTAGGCTTGTAGTTTCTCTTGGTCAGGTCATGTGGATTATGTAGTCCGGGAAACTGTAGGGCCTTAGTTATGAGTATGATTCAACTAGTAAGGACTGTGAGTGACGCTGAGTGAAATAAAATAATTATATTTTCTTTTACATTCATAGTCATTGAAGATCAGTGTTCACCAAGGAAAGAGACAGGGAAAAGAAGCCTGCTAATAGAGGTGAACTTGACTATTGCCTTCCTTTAGGGGCGTTGATGGTCTGTTGAGTGTTCCTTTTGGCACCTCATCAAGCCCTCAGATGTTGGTTTGAACGAATCAACATTTAGACAACGTCCTAATGTGATGGAGATGACCCAGTGAAGATAACCCAACCTTTGATTTAACCCCCTGCAACTCACTCTGGCCCAGTTTAGCCCACCAGCAGGGTCCAAGACAATCCAGTCCATTTACCCCTCACTGAGATCAAAGCACCGGAGCACCACCATCTCCCTTTTCATTCTATTCTACCAGACTCCACCTTTGTAAAGTCCTCTCACACAAATGAGATTGCGCTCTGACCCCCTCTTTTGTAGGGCTTAAAGACAGTATTTTGATGGCAAAGCAAACAGGGGCATTAAGAGGTTGGAGGGATGAAAGAGAGGAGAATCAAAGGGTTAGGTGAGTGGCAGGTTGGAGGGGGGATGTAGGGATGGGGGGGGGGGCAAGCATTCTCCATTAAGCCCTAATGACTGTTAATAGGACAATGGCGGAACCTCTGAGGCAATTACTGTGCCATTGTCTAATAGGATGCTTCCCCTCTGAGCTGAGGAGGCTGGTCTGGGGCTCTGCTGTTTTGATGCTACTGTGCTGAACCTAGGCAGGGTGAGGAGTGTCCATGTTTTCTGTATTTTCCTGGAAAAGGGAGGGAGATAGAGAGGGAGGGAGGGAGAAAGTGATGTGAAGGGGTAGAGGCATGGGGATAGGTATGAGGGAGAGAAAGAGAGGCAGGGTGGGGTATTATATTGTCCCATGTGCCAGGAGTGGGCAAAGGAAGATGAGAGGGGAGGGGGTGAGAGAGACCCATATGTGATAAATATTTTTGTGAGGTTTCACGTTATTCCCTTCGAGTTACATCTGGTCTCCCATCCAGGGACCGACTAGGACCAACCCTGCTTAACTTCAGAGGCAAATCAGCAGTGGGATGCAGGGTGCTATATTGCTTAAATGAATTTGCTAAAACGTGCAACTGGAAAAAATGCAGCGAAAGCAAAGGCCAGGGGAACATAACCAAAGATAGGGAAATTGCAGGAAAGAGGCAGGCATTTTATTTAATTCCATTATCATAATTTTTCCCCCATTAAAAACTCATTTTTTTTCATTCATTTGCAATTAGTTTGCTCTCGCATTTAAACAATTATTTCCTTGCAATATTTTGTTTTGCTATCAATATCATTATTTTTGTTTGCAATACTAAGAATGTTGTTCTCGACTTCAGACGTTTTATAGGATTGTAACACTATTACTCATTAAAGGTTTTTAAAGTGGCAATCCTTAATTGAAACATTAACATAGACTACGCTATGGGTGCAAGGCCTGACCAACCATGTTTTTAGGCTAGGTTTGTTTACATTTATTTTGTTTACATGTGGAGTTTTCTTACATGTGAAACTGGTAATTTCACATGTGAAATATAATCACATGTATAAATCTCATTTGCAGTGTCATATAGGAAAAACTTTCACATGTGGAATTGCAAGTTCACATGTGAAAAACTATCTCGTGAAAGTTTTTCACATATGAAACTACAAATTCGATTTTTACATGTGATTGAGTTTCATATGTGAACTTGGAATTCAACATGTGAAAGTGAGAATTTCACATCTAGAGTTTTCTTACATATGAACCTGCAAATCATAAAAATGCATGTGGAACTGGATATCAGATTCTCATGTGAAAGTTTTTAACATGTGAAACCGCAACTTTCACATGTAAAACTGAAATTCACATGTGAGGTGAAAACATGTTATTCTCCTCACATTTGAAAAGGTGGTGTTAACATGTGAACTTAAAATGTAATACATGTGAAAATACGGTTTCAAATTTAAGCTCAAAATGTGAAAACAGCTCAAATGTAATTTCACATGTGAAACTGTATCACCAGTTCCGCCGAAGCTGCCTCCTCTCCTTGTTAGGGCATGCTTTGGCGTTCGTCGTCACTGGCCTTCTAGCCACTGCCGCTCCTCATCTCATCATTCCAATTGTTTTGTCTTGTTTATTACACACACCTGGTTCATATCCCCTCATCAGAACCTGAATAAGTGTTCCCTCTGCCCCCTTGTGTGATTGTTTATTGTGGAGGTTACATTAGCTCGGTGGAGCTATATTGTATTTTGTATCGGCAGGTTATTCACCCGTGTGCCTTGTTGTTTCCAGTGCGCCGTAGTTCTGCACTGGAGTGTTTTACGCATTGCTGCGTACCGCTGTGTAACGTAATAAACCATTTATTCTGTGATTTACCCTCCTGCTCCTGACTCCTTGTAAATCACTCACTACAGATTCACACACCCACACATGCCTGGAGTTGTGGGGCGGGTCCAGGAGCACTCCAACATGCTAGCCAGCTTGAGAGAAGCGATGGATCGGGTTCTCCAGGTCGTCCAACGCCTGGAGAGGAGAGGACCCAACCCTTTGGGACCAGCTGAGCGACCGGATCCAGCCACCCACACCCCAGCGCCCAGAGGGATTCACATTTCACGACCGAGGGAGTACGACGGGACAGCGGCTAGGGATTCATCCTGCAGCTGGACCTCTATTTTTCAACTATCAGCCCGGCCCCATCGGAGCGGGAGAAGGTGTCCGCCCTCGTCTCCTGCCTCTCAGGAAAGCCATGGAGTGGGCCAACATGGTCTGGAGTGAAGGAGGAGACGTGTTGGACAATTATGGGGTGTTCGCTCGCCTCTCCGGGGAGTCTTCGATCACCCCCCCGAAGGAAGAGAGGCGGCGAGTGGCTAGACGAGGGCCGCGCAGGTCTTTGCCCTGGAGTTTTGAACTCTAGCGGCTGGGTCCGGGTGGAACGAGCGGGCCCTCATTGACCACTTCCAGTGCAGCCTGCGAGAGGACGTCCGAAGGGAGCTAGCCTGCCGGGACACCACGTTAACTTTCGACCAGCTTGTGGACATGGCCATCCAGTTGGACAACCTGCTAGCTTCAAGAGGACGTCCTGGAAGTGGCCTGCCCGTTTCACCCCATTTCACCCCCCTTCAACCCGGATTCCGTTCCGATGGAGCTGGGTGGTGCAGCGATCCGGGAGAACGGAGGACGACAGCTCCAGTGTCACTCTTGTGGAAGGAGAGGACATTCTGCTGCACGCTGTCATCAGGGTTCTTCCGGGTCTGGAGGCGGCAGGCAGGGCACTCTCGCGTCACCCCAGGTAGCGCAAACCCACACTCGTTCAGAGACCTCTGCTGCGCACTTAACCATACAAGTCCACTTCCCTGATTACACAGCAGTTCCCCAGTGTAAGGCGCTGGTCGATTCAGGCGCAGCTGGGAACTTTATGGACAGGTCGTTAGCTCATAGTCTAGGTATTACATTGGTTCCCCTATCCATTCCACCGCCCATCAAAGCACTTGACAGTCGACCATTAGGGTCAGGGTTCGTTAGGGAGGTTACAGCACCAGTCACGATGGTTACGCAAGAGACCCATAGAGAGCAAGTCACCTTTTTTATTGTTGAGTCTCCTGATTTCCCTGTTGCGTTGGGTCTTCCCTGGTTAGCACTACACAACCCCACCTTTTCATGGCCGGAGAGGGTTCTCACGGGGTGGTCGCGAGAGTGTCAGGGTAGGTGTCTCGCTGTTTCCATTGGTGCAACCATGGTGGAAAGTCCAGACACTACCTCCACCGTGCGCTATCCCCCCGAATACCACGATTTGGCGCACGCTTTTTCCAAAACACAGGCGACCAAATTACCACCTCATCAGGCGGGGGATTGCGCGATAAACCTCCGGGTAGACGCTGTGCCTCCCAGGAGTTATGTATATCCCCTGTCGCAGGATGAAACGGAGGCGATGGAGACATACGTCTCCGAGTCCCGGTGCCAGGCTTTCATACGTCCCTCCACTTTGCCCGCCTCCTGCGCCCTTGCATTGATTACCGAGCACTTAACAAGGGGACAATTCGTTATGGTTATCCTCTACCCCTCATTCCATCTGTAATCGAGTCAATGCATGTAGCACAAAATTAGATCTCCGGAGTGCGTACAACCTGGTGTGTGTCCGAGAAGGGGACGAGTGGAAGACAGCATTCAGCACAACCACGGGGCATTACGAATACCTCGTGATGGCGTATTTTACATTTACATTTACGTCATTTAGCAGACGCTCTTATCCAGAGCGACTTACAAATAGGTGCATTCACCCTATAGCCAGTGGGATAACCACTTTACAATATCTTTTTTTTTTTTTTTTTTTTTTTTTTTTTTAGTGGGTAGAAGGATTACTTTATCCTATCCCAGGTATTCCTTAAAGAGGTGGGGTTTCAAATGTCTCCGGAAGGTGGTGAGTGACTCCGCTGTCCTGGCGTCGTGAGGGAGCTTGTTCCACCATTGGGGTGCCAGAGCAGCGAATAGTTTTGACTGGGCTGAGCGGGAACTATGCTTCCGCAGAGGAAGGGGAGCCAGCAGGCCAGAGGTGGATGAACGCAATGCCCTCGTTTGGGTGTAGGGACTGATCAGAGCCTGAAGGTACAGAGGTGCCGATCCCCTCACAGCTCCATAGGCAAGCACCATGGTTTGATGAATGCTCCATCAGTCTTCCAGTCCTTTGTTAATGAGGTGTTTCGGGACATGCTTGGTCGCGGTGTATTGGTCTACATCAATGACATTCTGGTGTATTCCGCTACGCGTGCCGAGCATGTGTCCCTGGTTTGCAAAGTGCTGGGCTGACTGTTGGAACATGACCTTTATGCCAAGGCAGAAAAGTGTCTGCTTTTCCAACAGTCCATCTCCTTCCTCGGATACCGCATCACCACCTCAGGTGTGGAGATGGAGGGAGATCGCATTTCAGCCATGTGAAATTGGCCGACTCCAACCACGGTAAAGGTGGTGCAGCACTTTATTGGCTTTGCCAACTACTGTCTGAGGTTTATCCGGGGCTTTGGCAAGGTCGCAGCTCCCATCACCTCTCTGTTGAAGGGTGGGCCGTCCTGGCTCCGCTGGTCTGCTGAGGCTGACAGGGCTTTTAGTAAGCTGAGGGCTCTGTTCATCTCAGCCCCGGTACTGGCCCATCCCATCCATCATTACCGTTTGTAGTGGAGGTGGATGCGTCCGAGGTAGGGATAGGTGCTGTCCTATCTCAACGCTCGGGCACGCCACCCAAGCTCCGCCCCTGTGACTTCTTCTCCAAGAAGCTCAGCCCGGCTGTTGTCAGACCCCTGACAGTGTGGAGGCACTGGCTCAAGGGGGCGAAACACCCTTTCCTCGTCTGGACTGACTACCGTAACCTGGAGTACATCCGAGCAGCGAGGAAGCTGAATCCTCGCCAGGTGGACCCTGTTCTTCACGCGGTTTGATTTTACACTGTCCTACATACCGGGTACAAAGAACATGAAGGCAGATTAATTGTCACGGCTGTACGACACAGAGGAGAGGCCCATAGACAACACCCCCATTCTCCCGGCCTCTTTCATTGTGGCGGTGGACACGGACATAGAGGGGGCGTTACGCACAGAGCCATCTCCACCTCAGTGCCCAGCTGGTCTGCGGTACGTGCCATCTCTTGTCCGTGACCATCTGATATATTGGGCACACACGTCCCCCTCCTCTGGTCACCCATGTATCGACCGTAAAGTGCACTGCCTGACCGGAAAGTACTGGTGGCCTACCTTGGCTAAGGACGTGAGGGTGTATGATTCCTCCTGCTCGGTGTGCGCCCAGAGTAAGGCACGTAGGCACCTCCCAGCAGGTAAGTTACATCCCTTACCAGTTCCACAATGGCCATGGTCCCACTTGTGTATTGACTTTCTCACTGATCTTCCCCTCTCTCAGGGTAACACCACCATCCTGGTCGTTGTGGCTTTTCTAAAGCCTGCCGCCTCCTTCCTCTGCCCGGTCTCCCCATGGCCCTGCAGACTGCGGAGGCCCTGTTTACTGACGTCTTCCGGCACTACGGGGTGCCAGAGGACATAGTGTCTTACCAGGGTCCCCAGTTTACATCCAGGGTCTGGAAAGCGTTCATGGAACGTCTGAGTGTCTCGGTCAGCCTGACCTCTGGGTTTCACCCAGAGTATAATGGGCAGGTGGAACGGGTGAATCAGGATGTGGGTAGGTTCCTGTGTTCCTACTGCCAGGACTGGCCGGGGGAGTGGTCGAATATTTTTTATTTTTTATTTTTTTAGTCATTTTTTAGCAGACGCTCTTATCCAGAGCGACTTACAGTTAGTGCATACATTATTTTTTTATCGAACCCACAACCCTGGCGTTGCAAACGCCATGCTCTACCAACTGAGCTACATCCCCTGCCGGCCATTCCCTCCCCTACCCTGGACGACGCTGGGCCAATTGTGCGCGCCGCCCCATGGGTCTCCCGGTCGCGGCCGGCTACGACAGAGCCTGGATTCGAACCAGGATCTCTAGTGGCACAGCTAGCACTGCGATGCAGTGCCTTAGACCACTGCGCCACTCGGGAGTCTAATATGCCTAGAACTCACTCCGACACTCCTTCACTAACCTATCGCCATTTCAATGTGTTTTAGGTTATCAGCCAGTTCTGGCACAGTGGCATCAGAGCCAGACTGAAGGTCCTGCATTGGAAGACTGGTTTCGTGCGCAGAGGAGACGTGGAATGCTGCTCACGTCCACCTACACCTGGCTCTCGACCCGGAATATGCCCCTCCGCCTGCCCTGCCAGAAGCTGAGCCCGCGGTTTGCGGGGCCGTTCAAAGTCCTGAGGAGAATAAACGAGGTTACCTATAGGTAACTACTCCCTCCAGATTACCGTATTAACACCTCATTCCATGTGTCTCTCCTCAGGCCGGTGGTGGCTGGTCCGCTCCAGGAGTCTGAGGTGCGGGAGGTCCCTCCGCCCCCTCTGGACATTGAGGGGGCCCCGGCGTACTCCGTCCATTCCATCCTGGATTCGAGGCGTCAGGTGGGAGGCCTTCAGTACCTCGTGGACTGGGAGGGGTCCGGAGGAGCGGTGCTGGATCCTGGTGAGGGATATCCTCGTTCCCTCATTGTTGCGGGATTTCAACCGTCGCCATCCTGCTCGCCCTGCTCCGCGTGCTCCTGGCCGTCCCCTGGGCAGGCTTCAGCGTTTGTTCGGGCAGGCTTCAGCGTTTGTCGTCACCAGCCTTTTAGCCACTGCCGCTCCTCATCTTATCATTCCATTTGTTTTGTGTGGTTATTACACACACCTGGTTCATCTCCCCTCATCAATACCTGAATAAGTGTTCCCTCCACCCCCTTGTCTTTGTGTGTGATTGTTTATTGTGAAGGTTACATTAACTCGGTGGAGCTATATTGTATCGCCGGGTTATTCACCCGTGGTCCTTGTTGTTTCCAGTGTACCGTAATTTCGCACTGAAGTGTTTTACGCATTGCTGCGTACCGCTGTGTTGCAGAATAAACCATTTATTCTGTGATTTACCCTCCTGAGCCTGACTCCTTCTAAATCACTCACCACAAACTGCAATAATTCTTTTTTTTTGCAAGGGAGGGAGAGGCAGAGGTATAGATAAGGATTCAGAGATTCAGATTCAGAGTGTTTAATAGTCACATGTACAGGGTTGCAGGTGTGATTGTAGGGTACAGTGAAAATCTGTCACAATCGTCGACAGATGAAGCGGACCAAGGCGCAGCGTGATAAGCGTACATTCTTTATGTGTGTACACACACGAACCAAAACAATAAACCAAACGATACGTGAAGTCCTAGGTTATACACAAAACCCTACAGAACAAGATCCCACAAAACTTACATACCAAAAGGCTGCCTAAGTATGGTCCCCAATCAGAGACAACGAGCTACAGCTGTCTCTGATTGGGAACTGACCTGGCCAACATAGATATAAACGATCTAGAACGAAAAACATAGAAAACTAAACAATGAAAATCCACACCCTGGCTCAACATTTAAAAGTCCCCAGAGCCAGGGCGTGACAGTACCCCCCCCCCCCCAAAGGCGCGGACTGCGACCGCGCCAACCAAACACAAGAGGGTAGGGGCCGGGTGGGCATTTGTCTCGGAGGCGGATCCGGCTCCGGGCGTGACCACCACTCTCTCTCCACCTGATCTGGTCACCACTCTAGCGCCCCTGATCTGGTCCCGCTGGCCGGAGCTGGACTGGACACCGGTGGAGCGGATTGCTCTGGCTCCGGAGTGGAGCAGCTGCCCGGTGCCGGACCAGGCACAGGCTTGGTGCGGGGAGCAGGAACAGGCCGGACCGGGCTGACGACGCGCACCACAGGCTTGGTGCGGGGAGCAGGCACAGGCCGGACTGGCTGGCGACGCGCACCACAGGCTTGGTGCGAGGTGCAGGAACAGGCCGGACCGGGATGGCGACACGCACCACTGGCTTGGTGCGGGGAGCAGGAACGGGCCGGACCGGGCTGGCGACGCGCACCACTGGTTTGGTGCGGGAAGCAGGAACAGGCCGGACTGGGCTGGCGACGCGCACCACAGGCTTGGTGCGAGGGACAGGAACAGGCCGGACCGGGCTGGCGACGCGCACCACTGGCTTGGTGCGGGGAGCAGGAACAGGCCGGACCGGGCTGGCGATGCGTACCACTGGTTTGGTGCGGGAAGCAGGAACAGGCCGGACCGGGCTGGCGACGCGCACCACAGGCTTGGTGCGAGGGACAGGAACAGGCCGGACCGGGCTGGCTACGCGCACCACTGGCTTGGTGCGGGGAGCAGGAACGGGCCGGACCGGGCTGGCGACGCGCACCACTGGTTTGGTGCGAGATACAGGAACAGGCCGGACCGGGCTGGCGACGCGCACCACAGGCTTGGTGCGAGGGACAGGAACAGGCCGGGCTGGACTGTGGAGACGGACTGGAGGTCTGGAGCGGAGAGCTGACACAACCCGTCCTGGCTGAATGCCTATTTCCACACAATCTGTATGAGGCATCAGCACAGGACGTACAGGGCTGTGCACTCGTACTGGCACTACAGCACGTGGCACTGGCGCAGGATATCCGGGACCGAGGAGGGGTACTGGAGGCCACGAGCGTTGAGCCGGCACACTCCGTCCTGGCTGCATGCCCACCTTAGCACGACACGTGCGTGGTGCTAGCACAGGACGTACAGGACTGTGCCGGAACACTCGCGGCACAGTACGTGGCTCCGCATAACACGGAACCTGCCCAGTCTCACGCTGCCTAGCCTGAGTATGGGGAGTTGGCTCTGCTCTACCTCTAGGCTCCGCCAACCACCCTTCCAGCCCCCCAAACCTGGTGGCCTCCTCTCCTAGTCCGCCGATTCGCCCTGTAGCTGCCTCCAGCAGCCCCGTCGTCCACGCCGTGTGCCCCCCCAAAAAAATTACTTGGGGTTGCCTCTCGCATGTCCGTCGTCGGCACGGTTGGCGCCGTTTCTCCTCTCCTGCCTGGGCATTTACTTTTGCCCATGGCCCTCTGCCCGCGAATATGTCCTCCCAAGACCACCATTCGCCCACCTGGGACATCGCCAACTTCTCCTCCTGGGCACGCTGCTTGGTCCTCTGGTGGTGGGATCTTCTGTCACGATCGTCGACAGATGAAGCGGACCAAGGCGCAGCTTGATAAGCGTACATTCTTTATTTGTGTACACACACGAACCAAAACAATAAACCAAACGATACGTGAAGTCCTAGGTTATACACAAAACCCTACGGAACAAGATCCCACAAAACTAACATGCCAAAAGGCTGCCTAAGTATGGTCCCCAATCAGAGGCAACGAGCTACAGCTGTCTCTGATTGGGAACCACCCTGGCCAACATAGATATAAACGATCTAGAACGAAAAACATAGAAAACTAAACAATGAAAATCCACACCCTGGCTCAACATTTAAGAGTCCCCAGAGCCAGGGCGTGACAAAATCTTAGGCTCCGACCTCCAACATGCAGGACTAAATGAAATAAATAATTTAAATGGTAATAAAAAAACAACAACAATAGAAATAGAAATATATAGCTATATACAATATGACCATAGAGGGAGCAGCATGAACATTGAGGGGGTGGGGACCAAGTTAAATAAAAACAATACAAATTATTATAAAAAAATCTATAAGGTACATATTAACAATTGCAACAGTGATGAAAGTCGTTGGAGTGGGGGCAGGGTAAAAGTCAGTTAGGGGGTGGGGGAAAAATCTCCATAGGGTGAGTGACCGTTGAGGGGGTGTGGGGGGAAAATGTCCAAAGGGGGATTAGCAGGAGGGAGCAGGTAGCTGACTAGTGATGGCTATTCAGCAGCCTGATGGTCTGAGGGTAGAAACTATTGGCCAGTCTTCCAGTTTTTGCCATGACGCTCGTATACTGCCCGCGTCTGAGTGATTGATGCGGGGAGAACAGGGCATGGCTTGGGTGGCTGGGGTTCCTGATGATCTTCTTGGCCTTCCTGTAGGTTTCCTTTAGGGCAGGCAGCATGAACTCAATGGTACATACGGCAGCACGTATCACCCTCTGAAGCGCCTTGCGGTCCGCGTTGGTGGAGTTGCCGTACCAGGCTGTGTTGCAGCCCGACAGTATGCTGTCGATGGTGCTCCTGTAGAACACTGTGAGGGCATCCTGAGGTTGAAGAATTGCTGTTGTGCCTTCTTCACCATGGTGTCTGTGTGGTTAGACCATTTCAGCTTCTCTGAGATGTGTACACCGAAGAATTTGAAGTTATTGACCGTCTCCACAGCGGCCAGTTGATGAGGATGGTGGCATGTCCAGCCTGGTTCGTCTTGAATTCAACAATCAGCTCATTTGTTTTGCAAATGTTGAGGGAGAGGTTGTTTACCTGGCAACATGCCGTCCGAGTGCCTACCTCCTCCCTGTAGGCTGTCTCGCCGTTGTTGGTAATCAGGCCTATGACTGTTGTGTCGTCAGTGAACTTGATGATGCAGTTGGAACTGTGTGAGGCCACGCAGTCGTGGGTATACAGGGAATACAGAAGGTGACTGAGGAAGCACCCTTGTGCGGCCCCCGTGTTGAGAATCAGTGTTGAGGAGGTCATGTTGCCACCTTCATCACCTGGGGGCGGCCCGTCAGGAAGTCCAGGACCCAGTTGCATACGGACGAGTTCAGACCCAGGGCCGTGAGCTTTGTAATGAGCTTATAGGGCACAATGGTATTGAAGGCCGAGCTGTAGTCGATGAACAGCATCCTCACATATGCATTCCTTTTGTCCAGGTGGGTAAGGGCAGTGTGCAGTGCAATGGCGATTGCCTCTGCAATGGATCTGTCTGGGCTGTAGGCGATTGGAGAGGGTCGAGTGTGTCGGGGAGGGAGGAGGTGATATGGTCTTTGACTATCCTCTTGAAGCACTTTATGATGACGGAAGTGAGTGCTACTGGTCGGTTGTCATTCAGTTAATTTACTTTCCCTTTCTTGGGCACGGGGATGATAGTGGACATCTTGAAGCTGGTGGGTATAGCAGCCTGAGCTAGGAAGAGATGTCAGAGAACACAACAGACAGCTGGTCTGCACATGTTCTGAGGGTTAACACGCTTGAATGACTTACATACGTCCTCAGTGGAGACTGTGAGTGTATAGCCCACATTGTCATCAGGGGCTCTCCTCGCAGCTTAGGGTCAATGTGCTTGAATCGTGAGAAAAAGGTGTTTAGCTCCTTTGGTAGGGTGGCGTTGCTGACTGCAATGTGGCTGGCTTTTTTTTGGTAATCCGTGATCGTTTGGAGCCCCTGCCACATACGCCTTGTGTCCGACCCACTCAATTGCTCCTCCATTTTGTCCCTATACTTGTGTTTCACCATCTTGATCGATTTGCATAGGTCGTATTTGTACTGTTTAACCAAACGATTGTCCCCGGTCAGCTTGCCCTGTTTATAAACAGCATCTCTCTCTTTCAGTTTTCCTACAAGGCTGCTATCAATCCACGGTTTTTTATTCAGGAACATTTTGAAAGACACTATCGGTATCACGTCATCTATGCATTTTTTTATGAA
The DNA here is from genome assembly GCF_020615455.1 of Coregonus clupeaformis. Classification (NCBI taxonomy): domain Eukaryota; kingdom Metazoa; phylum Chordata; class Actinopteri; order Salmoniformes; family Salmonidae; genus Coregonus; species Coregonus clupeaformis. The sequence goes on from NC_059192.1 coordinate 55,842,990, forward strand.
TCCGGTGACTGAGTAAGCATATTCATTGATGTTATCTCCAGAGGCGACCTGGAACATATTCCAGTCCACGTGATCAAAACAGTCTTGGAAAGTGAATTCTGTTTGGTCGGCCCAACGCTGTACAGACCTGACCAACGCAACTTCCCTCTTGAGTTTTTGTTTGTAGGAGGGGAGAAGCAAGATGGAGTCATGGTTGGATTTGCCGAAAGGAGGACGGGAGAGGGCCTTATACCTGTATCGGAAAGGCATGTAGCAGTGGTCAAGAGTCGAATTTCTGCGAGTTAGACAGTCAATGTGTTGGCAATAATTTGGTAGCATGGTTCTCAAATTAATTTTGTTAAATTTAATACAGGAAGTAAGAGAGAGAAAAAGTGTGAGAGAGAAGGAGGAGGGAGGGAGGGAAGAGAGATATGGAGAGGGGTAGAGAGAGGGGATGTGGACATGTAGACAGACTAATCTCCCGTTGGTCGAAAGGGTTTCATAGTTTCATTTCCAAAACGCTGTTATTAAACAGAAAGTCCAGAGACACCTATTTCCTGTTTCAATGGGAGTGCTCTATGTCTCCTGTGAGCATGCTGAATTAGCTATGGTCACCATAAATGTCTACCACTGACTGGTATACACACGCATTGCATTATTGACTATTCACACTTCTTCAGGCCTTTCACAAATGTGTAATGGATATGAACTATATGGTGCCATTGAGTCAGCTGTTCTAAACATTACCACTCCACAAGTCTACTCAATTGGAACATTATATAACAGCAAAGCTTTCCTTTTTACTGAGTAATTTGTATTTTCTCTGTCAGTGTAGGATTTTCCTCCGTAGCTCCCGTTGCCACAGAGGAAAACCGTATGTACAGGATACACGTTAGTCGTATGTACAGCATACACATGGTATACACTGTCTAATGAAATGCTTACTTGCAGGTTCCTTTTCAACAATGCAACAACAATAAGAAATAATAAAAAATAAGAATACGAATATAAAGTAAATGGCTCAGTAGAAGAAAATGTTAGCATAAGTATAATACAGGAAGGCAAAATTACAGTGGCTTGCGAAAGTATTCACCCCCTTGGCATTTTTCCTATTTTGTTGCCTTACAACCTGGAATTAAAATGGATTTCTTGGGGGGTTGTATCATTTGATTTACACAACATGCCTACCACTTTGAAGATACAAAATATTTTTTATTGTGAAACAAACAAGAAATAAGACAAAAAAACAGAAAACTTGAGCGTGCATTACTATTCAATCCCCCCCCCCCCCCCCCCCAAAGTCAATACTTTGCAGAGCCACCTTTTGCAGCAATTGCAGCTGCAAGTCTTTTGGGGTATGTCTCTATAAGCTTGGCACATCTAGCCACTGGGATTTTTGCCCATTCTTCAAGGCAAAACTACTCCAGCTCCTTCAAGTTTGATGGGTTCCGCTGTTGTACAGCAATCTTTAAGTCATACCACAGATTCTCAATTGGATTGAGGTCTGGGCCGTTCCAAGACATGTAAATGTTTCCCCTTAAACCGCTCGAGTGTTGCTTTAGCAGTATGCTTAGAGTCATTGTCCTGCTGGAAGCTGAACCTCAAGTCACAGTCTCAAATCTCTGGAAGACTGAAACAGATTTCCCTCAAGAATTTCCATGTATTTAGTGCCATCCATCATTCCTTCAATTCTGACCAGTTTCCCAGTCCCTGCCGATGAAAAACATCCCCACAGCATGATGCTGCCACTACCATGCTTCACTGTGGGGATGGTGTTCTCGGGGTGATGAGAGGTGATGGGTTTACGCAAGACATAGCGTTTTCCTTGATGGCCAAAAAGCTCAATTTTAGTCTCATCTGACCAGAGTACCTTCTTCCATATGTTTGGGGAGTCTCCCACATGCCTTTTGGCGAACACCAAACGTGTTTGCTTACTTTTTCTTTAAACAATGCATTTCTTTCTGGCCACTCTTCCTTAAAGCCCAGCTCTGTGGAGTGTACGGCTTAAAGTGGTCCTATGGACAGATACTCCAATCTCCGCTGTGGAGCTTTGCAGCTCCTTCAGGGTTATCTTTGGTCTTTTTGTTGCCTCTCTGATTAATGCCCTCCTTGCCTGGTCCGTGAGTTTTGGTGGGCGGCCCTCTCTTGGCAGGTTTGTTGCGGTGCCATATTCTTTCAATTTCTTTATAATGGATATAATGGTGCTCCGTGGGATGTTCAAAGTCTTGGATATTTTTTCATAACCCAACCCTGATCTGTACTTCTCCACAACTTTGTCCCTGACCTGTTTGGAGACCTCCTTGGTCTTCATGGTGCCGCTTGCTTGGTGGTGCCCCTTGCTTAGTGATGTTGCATACTCTGGGGCCTTTCAGAACAGGTGCATATATACTGCGATCATGTGACAGATCATGTGACACTTCGATTGCACACAGGTGGACTTTATTTAACTAATTATGTGACTTCTGAAGGTAATCGGTTGCACCAGATCTTATTTAGGGTCTTCATAGAAAAGGGGGTGAATACATATGCACGCACCACTTTTCCGTTATTTATGTTTTGAATTTTTTGAAACAAGTTATTTTTTTCATTTAACTTCACCAATTTGGACTATTTTGTGTATGTCCATTACATGAAATCCAAATAAAAATCCATTTAAATTACAGGTTGTAATGCAACAAAATAGGAACAACGCGAAGGGGGATGAATACTTTTGCGAGGCACTGTATATTACAATATGTATACATGTATCAGAGAAGGGGGGGGTTTACTATTTTCACTCAGAAAACATTACAAATATTGAGTGATTTATACGCTGAGTATACAAAACATTAAGAACACCTGGTCTTTCCATGACATAGACTGACCAGGTGAATCCAGGTGTACGCTATGATACCTTGTTGATGTCACTTGTTAAATCCACTTCAATCAGTGTAGATGAAGGGGAGGAGACAGGTTAAATAATAATTTTTAAGCCTTGAGACAATTGAGACATGGATTGTAGATTGTGCAAGACAAAATATTTAAGTGCTTTTTTGTCCAGCATCCCTTTGTAACGCTTTCGACTCCTTGTAGAGTCCATGCCCCAATGAATTGAGGCTGTTCTGAGGCCAAAAGGGGGGGGGTGCAACTCAATATTATGAAGGTGTTCCTAATGTTTGGTATACTCAGTGTACATGTGAAACGGCTTTGCACAAAGTGGTTGTGGCTTGGGGAGACTTTATACAGCAGATTTCAGGCCAGCTTTCTGGCTGCTAACAGAAGAGATTCTGCATCAGGGATAATGTAGAATAGGCATTTTTATTCCTGGCTGCAATTTTGCCCCCCTGGTTCATCTGTTTGCTGTGTTTTGTCTGGCACAGAGGGCAGACATGGAATATTGGCTTATTATTTGTATAAACAATGGGCAGATTGTTTGTTTGCAGTGAATGGGACCCAGCTGTGGCCGAGCTGGAATATCTGGCACATCAGGAAGATAGAGTCGACCAAGCAAATCTACCTGAAGAACGCAGGTGTATGAGACATTCAGAACTTGACAATCGCCAAGATAGCACTTTAAGTAGACAGGCTGACTTCACTTGCTGCCATGAATTAGAAAGACATAAAATAGGGATTAAGTGCAATGCAAATGTATTCATGGGAAATGTTGTGTTCAAATTACATTGTATGACTTGTAGTTTCTCTTCAAGACATGCATGCTCCTTATTTCAATGTCTAGACTAGGCCTCTGTTATTTCACATGTGATTCAACTCAATGCAATTTGACAGAAAAGGGTCCACAAATCACTAGAATATTCCCAGGTCCCTCCTGTTTCAAGTACTGCATGTGGTGATAAATATCATTTAGCATGACATCATCAGAGTGGGACAGACCTGAGACCACAGAGGACTTGTCGGCCACAGATGTATGGAACACCATCCTGGACCAAACCAGACACCCAGGGGCCCCCTACACTCTTAGAACCTATACGGGTTCTTTGGCTGTCCCCATAGGAGAACCCTTTGAAGAACCCTTTTTGGTTACAGGTAGAACCCTTTCCATAGAGGGCTCTACATGGAATCTAAAAGGGTTCTACCTGGAACCAAAAAGGGTTATCCTAAGGGGATAGCCAAATAACCCTTTTGGAACCCTTTTTTCTAAGAGTATAGGAGAGCCAGCCCAGCGTCAGAGCAGCATTCTTGGGGTAGGACAGAGAGATGCCGGGCCTTCTGGCCACCACATGAGGAGTCTTGCAGGCATCACTGTGACTAAGAGAAACATATTAGGAAGAAATACATATGATGGGAAATATACTATCTTCTATATGGTTCAATAGAACCAATTGACTCAGATTTGCCACAGCAATACGTTAGGCAACCTGATGCATCACCATAACATAACTAAAATAAACCATAAATCCATTTGAGTAAATATCTCAATACTACTAATTAGTTATTACTAGTATATTAGCAATGTATTGACTTTTTGGGGAAAGTGTAGGTCCCATCATGGCCTTTAGGGAACAAGAGCAATCAACAAGACTGACTCATCAGGTGAGGGCAGTCTACGACACACAATCCAACTTCCTCACTGTGTGAAAGACTCCATAATAGTTTTTTTTACATCTTCCAGAATTTGAATCAGTAGCAATCAATTGTTTACAAATGAGATGCTCAAACACACAAAGCATTGTGTAGTATGACGTGTACTATTTTAATTAAACATTTCCCAGAGATAGGGAGATTTCCCCCATTGCTCAATCTCTCAGATAGTCACTGCGATTACTTCACAAAGATGAATAGTGTGCATTGTGCTTCTCTATAGGGCAAACAGTGCCAGCACCCAACAGTATGATGACACCGTTTGTTTATATAGCACAGCCTTGTCAGGGATGTTTGGATTCCCATTTAGAATAATAATGAAAGTTACACTGGGTACTCTAGCAGAGAAAATTATTATTATGATTATCAGATCTTAAAGTGAGATATGAGATTTTAATACAGCTTGAAAATAAACACAAGTACGCAGGGTTTTATTATAACTCAATAAATATTTGCAAAATGTAAAAATGGTTTTCCGAACACACACACATACCTCATCAGACTTATCAATGGTGGCCATCATCATCAGTGTTATGATAAATTGAGATTACAATTTCAGTGCACTTGATGGACAGGAGCAGTTCTGTGATCTTCTCGATAAGCTCAATAAATGAAGAGTGGAGGGCACTACGTGTGTTTTTTCATCTGAAATGATTGTTTATGGGTATCTTCATGTGTGTAAAATATTAACATTCTATGATTTTTATTCATAGATTTTAGATGTACAGTGGGGAAAAAAAGTATTTAGTCAGCCACCAATTGTGCAAGTTCTCCCACTTAAAAAGATGAGAGAGGCCTGTAATTTTCAACATAGGTACACGTCAACTATGACAGACAAATTGAGAAACAAAATTCCAGAAAATCACATTGTAGGATTTTTAATGAATTTATTTGCAAATTATGGTGGAAAATAAGTATTTGGTCACCTACAAACAAGCAAGATTTCTGGCTCTCACAGACCTGTAACTTCTTCTTTAAGACACTCCTCTGTCCTCCACTCGTTACCTGTATTAATGGCACCTGTTTGAACTTGTTATCAGTATAAAAGACACCTGTCCACAACCTCAAACAGTCACACTCCAAACTCCACTATGGCCAAGACCAAAGAGCTGTCAAAGGACACCAGAAACAAAATTGTAGACCTGCACCAGGCTGGGAAGACTGAATCTGCAATAGGTAAGCAGCTTGGTTTGAAGAAATCAACTGTGGGAGCAATTATTAGGAAATGGAAGACATACAAGACCACTGATAATCTCCCTTGATCTGGGGCTCCACGCAAGATCTCACCCCATGTGGTCAAAATGATCACAAGAACGGTGAGCAAAATCCCAGAACCACACAGGGGGACCTAGTGAATGACCTGCAGAGAGCTGGGACCAAAGTAACAAAGCCTACCATCAGTAACACACTATGCCGCCAGGGACTCAAATCCTGCAGTGCAAGACGTGTCCCCCTGCTTAAGCCAGTACATGTCCAGGCCCGTCTGAAGTTTGCTAGAGTGCATTTGGATGAACCAGAAGAGGATTGGGAGAATGTCATATGGTCAGATGAAACCAAAATATAACTTTTTGGTAAAAACTCAACTCGTCGTGTTTGGAGGACAAAGAATGCTGAGTTGCATCCAAAGAACACCATACCTACTGTGAAGCATGGGGGTGGAAACATCATGCTTTGGGGCTGTTTTTCTGCAAAGGGACCAGGACGACTGATCCGTGTAAAGGAAAGAATGAATGGGGCCATGTATCGTGAGATTTTGAGTGAAAACCTCCTTCCATCTGCAAGGGCATTGAAGATGAAACGTGGCTGGGTCTTTCAGCATGACAATGATCCCAAACACACCGCCCGGGCAACGAAGGAGTGGCTTCGTAAGAAGCATTTCAAGGTCCTGGAGTGGCCTAGCCAGTCTCCAGATCTCAACCCCATAGAAAATCTTTGGAGGGAGTTGAAAGTCCGTGTTGCCCAGCGACAGCCCCAAAACATCACTGCTCTAGAGGAGATCTGCATGGAGGAATGGGCCAAAATACCAGCAACAGTGTGTGAAAACCTTGTGAAGACTTACAGAAAACGTTTGACCTGTGTCATTGCCAACAAAGGGTATATAACAAAGTATTGAGAAACTTTTGTTATTGACCAAATACTTATTTTCCACCATAATTTGCAAATAAATTCATTAAAAATCCTACAATGTGATTTTCTGCATTTTTTTTTCTCATTTTGTCTGTCATAGTTGATGTGTACCTATGATGAAAATTACAGGCCTCTCTCATCTTTTTAAGTGGGAGAACTTGCACAATTGGTGGCTGACTAAATACTTTTTTTCCCCACTGTATAGGAAAATGTTTTCTTTTGCAAAATTCTACATATTCTTTATAAAAATTTTAGTTATTTGTTACATTTGACTTTTTAAAACCTAGCAGTACTACTTATTTCTCTGAGAGTGAAGCAGACATATAGCATTTAGCTAATTATTTGTCTCTCTGAAATGAAATCATCGAGAAAGGTTCAGAACTTTTGTAAAACATCCCAGTACGGTTGAAATATATATGGCAAATAGAAATCCTATATGGATGGTGTTAAGAGATAGATGGGAGGTATTGAATAGAGTTGAAGGATGGGACTAATAACAAATAACAACAAATAATATCAAAGATAGCTAATAATGTAAGCATACTGTGTCCATAATAAGTATATAGGTTGTATGTTGGGAGCTTTTGGGAAAGAGCACAGTTAGAAAGATATGGCATATAGAAGCAAACCGGATGGACATCATGAAAATGATCGGAGAGGTTGAGAGTAGAAGAAGTTCAGGAGCAAAAAAATATATATATATATATAATAGAATTATTGTAAAATTAACTGTGTCCATAAGGTGTAGATAGTAAGTATAGACCGGAAGTAGAGGCCTGGGCATTGTTGTTCACTAATTTACTCCAAGTAGGGAAAGGATGGCGGGGTTGAAAAGTAATAAAGGGGAGTATATATATAAAAAACATGGGGGATTGGAAGTGATGCAGACAATTACATTGATAGAAGATACAATCTATCTGCAATATTAAGCTGATCCATCCCCCCCCCCCAAATTTTTTTTTTTTAAATAAATATGAAATCATCAAGTGATAGATTTTAAACAAAGACATGTCTGTCATTGAACATGCCATGCATGATAAGATAATGAAAAAACACTCCAATCTCTTTCATAATTTCTATAACCTTTTACTGCAGTGGGCTAAATCAACGTCTCACAGAGTGTTTCTTGGTAGTCTTCAACAAATCTACTTTGAAATAAAACTATACACCTCACACACATGCTTATGGGCTTACAAAAAAGAAGACACCTGTACCATGTCAAATATTGAAAGTTGGTATTCAATTTTGAGTTTACATCCCAATATTAAACTTGATATACATCACAGAATTCTGAAAAATAACACAACCATTTAACATAGAAACACTGTAAAATAAATAAATGAATATGTTTTGAAAATATTAATAACATTCCACCCATGAGGCCACTAGGTAATTTGACTGCAGGAAAGGGCTACACAATAAAAGCTAATTTAGCAACATTTCTGAAAATGGATATATAACGTTTTGAAATTAAACTCTTCAGATGTTATGGTATGTTAAGACTTCCAGATAATACAATGTCATAATACAGACATCTCAAAGCCTTATAAGTGTCCTAGGGGTTGCTCCAAGACAGGAAGTGTATAGATGATGTTGTTCCCACTGTGATGATTAGAACTTAGCCAAACCAAAAAATGTGGAAGCGAACCACCGCATCTAACCACGGCAAGGTGACTGAGAACATGGACGAGTACAAACAGTCCAGCTATGCCCTCTGTAAGCCAATCAAACAGGCAAAAATATCAGTACATAGACAAAGTGGAGTCCCAGTTCAACGGCTCAGACACGAGATGGATGTGGCAAGGACTCCTGACAATCACGGATTTTAAAGGGAAAACTAGCCACTTTGCGGACACCGATGCATTGCTCCCAGACAAGCTAAACATCTTCTGTGCCCGCTTGAAGGAAAACACAGTGCCACCGACGCGGGGCCAACTACGCGGGGCCACCGCCGCTCACGAAGACTGTGAGCTCTCGTTCTCCGTGGCCGACGTGTGTAAGATATTTAAGCGTGTTAACCCTCGCAAGGCTGCCGGCCCAGACGGCATCCCTAGCCGTGTCCTCAGAGCATGTGCAGACCAGCTGGCTGGAGGGTTTACAAACATATTCAATCTCTCCCTATCCCAGTCTGTTGTCCCCACTTCAAGATGTCCACTATTGTTCCTGTACCAAAGAAAGCGAAGGTAACTGAACTAAATGACTATCACCCCGTAGCACTCACTTCTGTCATCATGAAGTGCTTTGAGAGGCTAGTTAAGGATCATACAATAGACCTACTACCATTTGTATAAAGACCCAACAGATCTTAAGGATGACGCAATCGCCATCGCACTGCACAATGCCCTATCCCATCTGGACAAGAGGAATACCTATGTAAGAATGCTGTTCATCGACTACAGCTCAGCCTTTAACACCATAGTGCCCTCCACGCTCATCACTAAGCTCGGTGCCCTGGTGAATTGCCGTTGCCCTGTGGAAGCTGGCCACAAATTCAGAATATGGCAGTGTAGCACACCTTTTTGGAGTTGGTAATACAACTGTGTGGCGCTGGTGAAGCCTTTTGCAGATACTGGCAAATTGAATGACCAACAAGAGAAATTCAATGAGAAAATCTGCAGGGAACAGGTAGTGGTCGAAAATGCATTCGGCAGACTGAAGGGAAGGTGGCGCTGCCTTATGAAATGCAATGACTGTAATGTGGATGACTCTTGCATGTTGTATACTGCACAATCTATGTGAACAACACAATGAAGTGTTAGAAGGGAGTGGAATGCTGCCCTAGGGAATGCAGCATTTCAGCAGCCTGCTGTGCCACTTCCGGAGAGGATGGGGGCTAATGCAAACACAGTGCGTGATGGACTCTTGCAACACTTTAACAACTAGGTACATCAGAGTGGATTACACAGGATTGCTATTTATTGCTAAAATGAAGGCTGGTCCTCTCTGGTGTGTAGGTAGGCAAAATAAAGAGAAAATTGCCACTATGTTTAATAACAGATTTTCTATTTTTTCTTTCTTTGTGATTTTCTCCCTCCTCTCACAGACACCCAGCTCCACCAACACCCTTTTGACAACAAAGCGCCTGAACCAACAACAGAGCTATTAGCATGGCAGACCAAGCCTGGACCCAGTTACCCAAAAGCATCTTAAGGCTAAGTTCATCGTTAGAACCACAGGATCCTATTGTTCTAAGATTAACTTAGCCTTAAGATGCTTTTGGGAAACCGGGCCCTGGTCCCTTAGCTCAGTGGTTATCTCCCTTTCTTGGTTACTGTAGCCGCATTATATGAATTTACCCTTGGGGATTAATAAAGTACTATTATGTACTCATACATGTGGTCCTCTGTAGCTCAATTGGTAGGATATGGCGCTTGTAATGCCAGGGTAGTGGGTTCGATCCCCGGGACCACCCATACGTAAAAATGTATGCACACATGACTGTAAGTCGCTTTGGATAAAAGCGTCTGCTAAATGGCATATTATTTACTCCCTTATGTTGGATGTATGTTCTTAAAAGTTTCTTTTTTTTACCGCCTGTGAAAAGCCAACTACACAATTGTATCTTCTATTGTTGACCAATGTTTCATTGTTGTTTAATAAATCCAGTAGCGGTGCATGGGTAAAATCACTGGGGAAGCCAAGCCCCCCCAAAAAAGCCATATTACAACCTTTGTGTTGTGGTAATTGCGTTGTTTGCTCTATAACCCATTAGTTCATATGCCTTGTGACCGTGATATAGAGGCCTAAGGCCGAGACAGCAAGAAGACACAGTTGCAGAATAAATTCAACCACACCTTTGTTTCATCACAAAACTGGAGAGCAACCTCTGTCCGGTGAAGTCCACAAAGCATATTGCATGTAACAAACAGTTTCATTATCTACAGAATGGTCAAGCAAGTTAAAGTTTCGGACATTTTTGGACTATTAAACAACTATTGATTTAGAACCACAGAGAGTTACTGCAAGTCGCAAAGAAAAGAGGAGCTGCGTCCACTATTCCAGTACCATTCCAGTACCAGTGCCTAATACAGTGACAACTAAAATATACCAAAAAGTATTTAGTCTAATCAATGTAAGCTAAATATGATGTGGCTGTCCATGGTTCTTATTAATGTGTGTGTGTGTGTGTGTGTGTGTGTGTGTGTGTGTGTGTGTGTGTGTGTGTGTGTGTGTGTGTGTGTGTGTGTGTGTGTGTGTGTGTGTGTGTGTGTGTGTGTGTGTGCATTCGTGCAAATAGAAAAAACATGTTGACTCACCCTACTTGTAGACAAACGCCAATGCCATCCTCCTCTCTTTCATGTTGACAAAATGGTATTTGACTCTGTTATACAGTACATGCTTTTATTTTTGTTGTCCTAGGCTACCTGGCTAAAACGCTTGCTTGCTAGCATAATTTCCTTTCATGGGCAATGTTAGCTAGTTAACATTAGCCTTCTACATCTAGCTACATATTGAACTTCCATCCTCTCAAGCCAGGGGCACTATGTATGAATTTAAGGTTAGATCAGAATCGCCGTTATAAGCATTGACCAGTACGGAGAATTAAGAAAACCACAAGTTCAAATCCCTATCTCCATCCATGGTTAATTTAGGAAAAGGCCAATTTTAGCTAGCTAGCTAGCCACCGAAGGACAACAACACAACGAGATGCAACATTTCAAGTTGAGTCTCTCAATGATGTATGCTCTCGATGCCATGTGAAGGTGTGAAGCCATATCCAAACTGGCATCCCTTGACACTTTTTTTTTGGTGTTCCAGGACCATTCACAGTTTAGCTCAACGCTGACTGGATATTATTTTATACTTTATTTTATCAAGGGAGGCCAAATTCTCGCTGGCTTCCCTTGCATTCAAAGCTACAGACGGCAACAATGTTATACTCTTTTTGACCAGAGGAGCGTCAGATAGATGGCCTACATACAGAGACAGTGACGCCACTGTCAATATCATGGTATCTTTATTTCCTAAATTTAAAATCAACACAAGTAAGCATGTTTAAGAAGTTTATTGCTCCAAAATGTACATTATTTTCATTGTTTAACGGTAGGCTAAATTCAATGTACAGTAATTGAAAGCCACATTCACAATGCTTTTGGTGTAGTACAAATTTAAGTGAATAAAAAATATTACATAGAACTTCAGCCAGTTTATTTTATTCCAGTTTAGTCTAGTGACGTCATTTTATGGCCTGGACAAACTGTCCAAATATCAGCTATGAGAGTGCAGTGTTGTTCTCCAACCATGTATTGTTTCGTTAAATGTATACAATCTTATCTAGCAAAGGCCAGTGTGGGGCCAACCAGATCTACCAACCAGATACACCAATGCAAATAATAAAAGTATTGGGTCAGAATATGATTAATTGAATCAGTGTGACAGTTTTAAATATACATTCCTAAATCCAAACTGACTCCTTGAATAATGTTTAGGAACATAACCCTGTCATGACAAAAGCCCTCTGTGGATGAAATTGCCCACCCCTGTTGAAGACAGCTAAATTGTGTGATTAGGGATAAACAAGTGAACATAACAATCAATTGACGTTGAACTGTTTACCACCCGAGAATGGACCCTTGGCACCTCGGAATGCAGGGCTCAGGGGTTGCAGGAGCATTGATTGTGTCGATGGACCATGGGTGTCTGGGGGTGACCAGGCCGCGACCGGGAGACCCATGGGGCGGTGCACAATTGGCCCAGTGTCTTCCAGGGCAGGGGAGGGAATGGCCGGCAGGGATGTAGCTCAGTTGGTAGAGCATGGCGTTTGCAACGCCAGGGTTGTGGGTTCGATTCCCACGGGAGGCCAGTATGAAAAATAATGTATGCACTCAATAATGTAAGTCGCTCTGGATAAGAGCGTCTGCTAAATGTCTAAAATGTAAATGTAAATGGGTGCAGTCCTCTGAGGTTGTGGCTTCAACATTCGAGCATGCAGCTTCCTCTGAAGTTTTCAACCCTGGTGCACATCTCGCGCACTGCTCACTCTCACACGCTACAGCTAGCTATGCTAAAGACATTGGTAGCTAGCTAGATAGTAATTTGGCTAAAAACAATGTATTAGCATGCTGATCATCACTGCTCGGCGTTATCATGTCTTCACATATCGCTGTTGCTGATGTTGAATCCAGCGTCCCCCGACTAGACATCACTGGTCTGTCTCCAAGCACAGCATTGACTGTTTTACGGCTAACGTACACAATATTTTTTTGAAGACCTTTTCATTCCTGGTGGAAGTTGTCTCTGGATGCTGGAGTCTGCCTAGATGCTCAAAAGCGCTTAGACATCTCCAACTGACCAATTTGTTGCTTCCATTATTTGTTTTTTGGCTTTAGAGTTATTAGTTTGGGTAGCTTTATTGTTCGTAGTCAGATTTCACCTTCTTAAAAAAAATATATGGAGCTAGTGACTTGTGCATGAGTATTTGCGTGAGACCAATCATTGAGCACAGCCATTTGTAACCCCACACACCGGCCTACTTGTTTTGAGGTCAGTACCAGATATCAAACGAGGCTGTATATCCAGCTTGGTTCCAGGAATCAAGCGGGCCATGGGCAAGTGGAAATGAAATAAGAACCTTGATATTCACTGCACGGCCCTGCAGTAGAAAAGTGCCATTAGTCACTGTTACTAGCCAGCTACCACCTGTTACTCAACCCTGCACCTTAGAGACTGCTGCCCTATGTACATAGTCATTGAACACTGGTCACTTTAATAATGTTTACATACTGTTTTACAGTCAAGGCTCATCGTATATAACTACTGCTGTACACCATCATATACATATATATATTTATTAGGGCTGTCAAAAATAGCGCGTTAACGACGTTAATTAGTTGTTTGCTGTTAATTACGTCAATTTTTTTAACGCATTTCACGCATGCGCAGTGTGACAAATTATTCAGGTCAGGAAAGTGGTTGGGAGCTAGAGGCGAGATGGAGCAAGGTGAGCAAAGTGGGCCTATTGACGGATTCAAATATAAAAAGAATGATGATGGTACAGTTAACAAGTACAAGGTTATTTGCAAAATTTGTAAGAAGGAGTTTCAATTTCACCGGAGCTGTTCAAGCTTGAAGTACCATGTCAACGCCAAACATGCGTTTGCTGGGCCGTCAGATTCAGCAAGTGGTTTGCGCCAGACCACGCTGAATGTTTGCAGGCAATTAACAAAATCAACCTCAGATAATTTGATATCTAGCCACTCCTGCAACCACTGTTCCCTGTGAACGACTTTTCTCAGTTGCAGGTCACATTGTGAACAAGAAAAGGTCAGCTTTACTTTCAGAAAATGTGAACAAGTTAGTTTGCCTCAGCAACTGGCTGAAAGATGAAGAAGCTCAGTAGATTTGAAAGGTGATGTTCAAACAAAAAGACCAGTTTCAGTGCAACATGTTATAGTAGTTAGCAACTGGATTTTTGAGCAACTGGATTAAAGAATGGAGGAAAAGGTAAAAGATTGTTCTTTGGTTTGATTTAAAAGTTTTATTGAAAATGTTTTTTTCCACAGATGACTCAAATTGTGCAAAAATGTGGTAGGTCACTGTTATGATTTGACTACATTTATTGCTTTCTGTTCAATTGAATACTGTAAATTGTACATCCTGGTTAAGAGGAATGCCAAAGAGGAAGTGATGGAACATTACAAAGACAAATATTATGGTGTGTAGTATGTTTCAGCTTGATTTAAAACACCATTATTTGGCTGTGTTAATAAACAGACATAATATGAAAATTATGTATCTGTGTCCTGTTATTTATCTTTTGGTATGCATTTCAGAAAAAAAATGGTTAGGATTCAGGTGTAATTGCAAATAGTGATTAATCATGATTAATCCACTGAAAATTCTGATTAATTTGATTAAAAATTTTAATCATTTGACAGCCCTAATATTTATATTTCGGACTCCGACATTGCTCATTCTAATATTTCTATATTTCTTAATTCCTTTCTTTTTATTTTGGGGATTTGCGTGTATTGTAAGGTATTACTGCATTGTTGGAGTTAGGAACATAAGGATTTTGCTACACACATGATAACATCTGCTAAATATGTGTATGCGACCAATAACATTTAATTTTTATTTGATTTTACTCATGCAAAGACCCCCCCTCCTCGGACATGCCTGTGGGATGTAGGAGTGTGTGGTTAGCCGAGTGGCTCTACAGTGGCTCTACAGAGTGGCTCTACAAGTGGCTCTACAGAGACACTGATTCCAGGCCCCCCAGCAAACATGCTTTAGCTGATGCTGCAGCATTATGATGACGATACAGGAATTGGCAGTAATTAAAGGAGCTATGGGCTACATACAGTAGACCAGGGTTCTTCAATTCCGGTCCTGGAGGGCAGAAACACCTCTGTTTGTCATCCTCTCCTTCTAATCAAGGGCTAATTCAGACCTGGGACACCAGGTGAGTGCAATTAACTACCAGATAGAAATAAAAAAACAGAAGTGTTTAGGCCCTCCAGGACCGGAATTGAAGAACCCTGCAGTAGACTTACATCTTCATGTTAAATAAATCTGTGTGTTAGTCCACCCAAGCACCTGTCAGTCTGCCAACTGCCATGCACTACCCGGGTTTGGGTGCTACATTTGCGGTGGATATGATGAATTACCCCCATAAAGCACTTAAAGGCCCAGTGCAGTCAAAAACGTGATTTTCCTGTGTTTTATATATATTTCCACACTATGAGGTGGAATAATACTGTGAAATTGTGAAAATGATTATAATGCCCTTTTAGTGTAAGAGCTGTTTGAAAAGAGTCTGGAATTTCAGCCTGTTTAGGTGGAATGGAGTTTTCACCTGCTTGGTGACATCACTAGGCGGTAAATTAGTTAATAGACCAATAATAAAGAGAGTTCCAAACCTCATTTTTCCCTCCCACTCAGACCATTCCCAGACAGTCCAAGCAAAATTCTTGCTTGAGAAATTGCTCTTTGCTAAAAAGCTATTTTTGTTTATTTTTTTAACCATTTTAATTGAAAACAATCACAGTAAGGTAGTTAATTGTTATCCAGAAATGATTTGATATTGAGATAAAAACGGATGCATTGGACTTTTAAAGACCTGGGTCTTCAGACATGAGTTTACATACTTTTCTCGCTATGCGCATTCTGACCTTTAACCTATGCATGGGGAAAAGCCAGTGCCAGCAAGGTACGCGTTTTGGGTGGAGATCAAAGAAATGTAGGTGTGGCAGAGGTGTGTGTACAGATTCATCTTATTCCTATCTTGACTTAATTCCCTCATAATTCCACCACTTTTAACCTTTAGGAAATGATGAACAAGGTCGAGCAACCTGTTGGTTCCAAGTGGAAAAACATAAACAAAAAAAGATCCCTGACATTATACCATTCTCCGTGCACTGTAATTTACAAATTGATAAGAGCTATTGATAAGAGCTAGATAAATGAGTAATCAGTTTGGACAGTTGCGAACCGTGGGTATTGGACCATCAGTGGGGGTAAAAATTATTCCAACACGTTGTACACAACTCTTACATGCTGACCACACTGCTCGCGTAACAAAATAAATGTACACACGTTATTCAATCATTTCATCCAAACTGCTCGAGAACGTCTGCGTAGCCAGGCACTAAAATAGAACTTGGTTCTATTTTTGACGCTCTGTTCTATTTTTGACGCTTTTGACGCTTGATGAGCCATCTCGTCATTGGTTTTTAGGAGCATATACCCACGTGGGTGATTGAAAGCTGAACTGAGGTCCACACTCCAGTCAGTGGTGATAATGCACCTTAAAGTTGGTTGCCAACCGCCATGTTCAAAGAAGAAGAAGAAGAAGAAGAAGAAGACTGAAGGAGAAAATATTACTAGAAACGAACTAGGTTTACCCTTTTCTCTGTGAATTAATTGTCGGAGTAGAGGACCTTGTGCATTTCAGGTAAAATAACAACCCAATGTTTATATCCCAGGACAAATTAGCTAGTAACAGCAAGCTAGCTAAATGGCGATGAATGTTTCATGCGTTTCGACCTGTCCCCAAATTAATATAGTTGGTTCAGAGTTCGTTTTCATATTTCAACCTGCATGTCCGGATCGCGTCTGGTGTGGATGGACAAAATCAACATGCACACGATGGTGCACGCAGACGCATGCGTGTGCCCAGTCTAGTCAGCATGTTAAAATCAAGAAAAATAACAGAAACATAGCATCACTTAATAAGCCCAACTGAATCAAACAGGCCTGAGGCTGAGCCATGCTTCAGACTGCCACTCACACAGAGACAGCACCCGCACGGATAATGCTACCAGCAACAACAACAACCACAACCACACTGCTTACACAATCTATGGTAGCCTAATGCAATCACTATCACACTATCTCCAAAAGTGACAACAGTGACACATCAAAGGATTTGAGTGGCGGTAATATGCAGCACACTCCATGGATGACAGCACACATTTTGTAACACACATAGGGCTGATAGAAAGACAGCAGTCACACACAGCATGATGTTAAAAAATAAGCAGCCCATTCACTTGGACATAATAAGTCAGTAGGTCCCAATCATAAGAATACAAAAACACAACTATTAGGCTAAGCATTTCCCAATCGAAATGTACAACTATTACTTTAGCAATGGTCATCAAAATTGTTAAAATGTTTTTAAAACAGTTCTAATAAATGCAACAGTTGAAAAATTGTTTTTATCAATCAGATATTGGCTGAATTATAACACATCAAACATTTTACTGGCGCAAACAAATAATGAATGGATTTCGGCGGGAATTCAGGTATTCAATTTATTGTCAAATGTCACTTTTCTATTCTTAGAATGCACTCATAGTGTCATCAGAAAATTGTTACAGAGTGAATTTCTAATTGAGATTTTGTGTCACATCTCTACACACATTACATTTCATTTTAGTCATTTAGCAGACGCTTACAGGAGCAATTAGGGTTAAGTGCCTTGCTCAAGGGCACATCGACAGATGTTTCACCTAGTCGGCTCGGGGATTAGAACCAGTGACCTTTCGGTTGCTGGCACAACGCTCTTAACCACTAAGCTACCTGCCACACAATACCCCATCACGTCAAAGTGGAATTATGTTTTTAGAAATTCTTACAAATTAATAAAAAATGGAAAGCTGAAATGTCTTGAGTCAATAAGAATCCAACCCCTTCGTTATGGGATATCTAAATATGTTCAGGAGTAAAATGTGCTTAACAAGTGACATAATACGTTGCATGGACTTACTCTGTGTGCAATAATAGTGTTTAACATGATTTTTGAATGACTACCTCACCTTTGTGGTTGAACACAGATTCAACCATAAAGACCAGAGAGGTTTTCCAATGCCTCGCAAAGAAGGGCACCTATTGGTAGATGGGTAATTTAATAGACCTTTGACCATGGTGAAGTTTTTTATTACATTTTGGATGGTGTATTAATACACCCAGTCACTACAAAGATACAGGTGTCCTTCCTAACTCAGTTGCCAGAGAGGAAGGAAACCACTGAGGGATTTCACCATGAGGCCAATGGTGACTTTAAAACAGTTACAGAGTTTGATGGCTGTGATAGGAGAAAACTGAGGATGGATCAACAACACTGTAGTTACTTCACAATACTAACCTATATGACAGAGTGAAAAGAATGAAGCCTGTACAGAATAAAAATATTCCAAAACATGCATCCTGTTTGCAATAAGGCATTAAAGTAAAACTGCAAAAAAATGTGCCAAAGAAATTAACTTTATGTCCAGAATACAAAGTGTAATGTTTAGGGCAAATCCAACACAACACATTACTGAGTAGCACTCTTCATATTTTCAAGCATGGTGGTGGCTGCATCATGTTATAGGTCTGCTTGTCATCGGCAAGGACTAGGGAGTTTACTTTTTTTATTTTTTATAAAACGGAATTAGAGCTAAGCACAGTCAAACTCCTAGAGGAAAACCTGGTTCAGTCTGCTTTCCAACAGACACTGGGAGGCAAATTCACCTTTCAGTCGGACAATAACCTAAACACAAGGCCAAATATACACTGGAGGTGCTTACCGAGATGAAATGGAATGTTCCTGAATGGCCTAGTTACAGTTTTGACTTAAATTGGCTTAAAAATCTATTGCAAGACTTGAAAATGGCTGTGTTGCAACGATCAACAACCAACTTGACAGAGCTTGAAGAATTTAAAAAAGAATAATGTGGCAAATATTGTAAAATCCAGGTGTGCAAAGCTCTTAGAGACTTACTCAGAAAGACTCACAGCTGTAATCACTGCCAAAGGTGAATCTAACATGTATTGACTTAGGGGTGTGAATACTTATGTAAATGAGATATTTATGTATTTTATTTTTCATATGTTGTGTCAAAATATACAATATGTGCCTCATTTGCATAAATACACAATGTGTGTATATATGAATAAATTAACATAAAGGGTTGGAACAGGGCTGCAACCACCAAAAACTTGCTATGTCTAGACCTACGTGCACGCTCCTGCGCTGTCTAGACTGCATCATGAATTACTGTTGTTGTCACGTTCTGTTGCATAATTCAACAAGTGTGTCAATAGTAGGATACCCTCGGATTAAAAATCAACACGCTTAGCTCTAGATTACACCTATTTAAACATACTTTACATTGTTTGTGAGATCATCCATAATATCAACATAAACTGAGTGTTCATTTTCAGAAGTTGCTTTCATTTCAGCGCATTTAATGTGTAAACTGTATCAAATTACTTTTTTCAATTCCACAAAAAATGAATCCCCATCAATACAAAGTTACCTTTCTTCTCTTTCTTCTGATGTACAGTGCCTTCGGAAAGTATTCAGACCCCTTGACTTTTTCCACATTTTGTTACGTTACAGCCTTATTCTAAAATTGATTAAATCGTCGCTGAAAAACAAAAATGTCTAAAAACCTGTTTTCGCTTTGTCATTATAGGGTATTGTGTGTAGATTGACGAGCATTTTTATTTATTTAATCATTTTAGAATAAGGCTGTAACGTAACAAAATGTGGAAAAAGTCAACGGGTCTGAATACTTTCCGAAAGCACTGTAAGTGTCAAGATGATGCGTTAAATCCCCAACTAAGCTTTAGAGTTCTTATAGATGTAACGGAAAGACAATTTATTCCATTTATCCCATTTCAGCCATTACCAGGGTGTGTTTGACAGTTCATTAGAAACATTTCAGCGGTCGTAGAGTTAAAGGAAAAAAATGACAGGCACAAGCAAGAGTATGAAAGAGTCGCAGGATTAAAATGAAAGCAATCAATTCAGCGAGATATAAGTGACAAGTGGATTTTGTACCCCTCAAACACAGATGGCTGAAAAAGGCATTGCTAATTACTTCCCATTCACATTCAGCGCAGAAATGTAACAACCCTAAGTTTAAATGTTTCACACACATAAGTTATTGTCAAAGAGATAGCTAACAACAGCAAGCGAGCTGCAATAAACAAACACAATTCCACAATTTTTAGAAAATGTACTTCTTGCTGAAAGTTAATCTTGAAAGGGCGAAGCTAACAAATTAGCAGTAACATCCTCTTCGATAACACCTGCTGCAGCCTCTGCACACTAGCCTAAAACAAATGCTAGCTAGCTAGACCATAGGAAAACTACTGCTCGCTATTGTGCAGTAACCTGTCAGCCTTCGAAAGGTGGAAGTTTCCATAAATCTTTGTAAAAACAGTCCCACCCAGTCAAAATGTGATTGGTTGATTCCACTGTCACTCCAAAATACTGCCCTAATACATTTCAATGGCAGATGCCTTCTATATAGCTTCTGATGGCCTAGCCAATGACTGACTTAGCTAGTTAGATGTATCTCCCCAGAGACCGCCAAAGACAAATCCTGATTGGATATTTTTTTCTCTTCAGAGTTAACACCTGCCTTTTAACACAAATTGAAGAGATTAAATCAGAATATAATTTAAAACAATAATATATTTAGAATGTAACTGAAATATTATTGAAATGATGAAATAGAAATGAAAAGGACATTTCAATTTTAAAACTACAACAATTATTTTGAATAAGTAGAAGGTCCTCACAGTTCCCCACTGCATTTGGATAAGAGGATTGTAAATATAAATGACGGTAGGAAAGGTAGAATCACCCTTTAATTCATGGCCACTTGCGCAGTTGGGCCAGAGCCTTTAATTAGGTCAGGTGGAAAATGTCAGACAGATCTCAACTCATTAAAAGGAGGAAATCACCACTGCCCGACCTCGCTGCTTTCTCTTCCCCAGACATTCTGTGCGTCCACGAATCAACGTAAATCCACCGAATCTATTGTCTTTCATCTGAACTATCTGTTGTGATCGGGAGAGCGGGCCATCAGTTATTGTTTATAGTTCTTACCGCAGAGCACAGCTTGGAGCGCACGCTTCAACCCTATTGTGTTATGTCAATGGGCAATGATCAATGCCCTGCAGATAATCATAGGCCAATTATGCCATTGATATCTGGTTAAAATGTGATGAAATGACATGTACATATGAAGGCAAACCTGGAAGGATGAAATATGAAACGTAATTATTATTTGCTACATTGATAGATCCTGATATCAAACTGTGTGAGAGTGTGATTTGAAGGAGTCAGTCGCAGGAGGGTAAATCACAGAATACAGAGTTTATTCCGTAGTACACAGTTATGCTGGATAGTGTCAACAAATACAGGCACGCGGGGAAAATATACCCTGGCAATACAAAGTACAGGTAGCTACACTCATTTACATTTTAGTCATTTAGCAGACGCTCTTATCCAGAGCGCAGACATTATTTTTATCGAACCCACAACCCTGGCGTTGCAAACACCATGCTCTACCAACTGAGCTACATCCCCTGCCGGCCATTCCCTCCCCTACCCTGGACGACGCTGGGCCAATTGTGCGCCGCCCCATGGGTCTCCCGGTCGCGGCCGGCTACGACAGAGCCTGGATTCGAACCAGGATCTCTAGTGGCACAGCTAGCACTGCGATGCAGTGCCTTAGACCACTGCGCCACTCATCTCACATGAAACAATCACCCACAAGGACAAGGGGGCAGAGGGAACACTTATACATGTACTAATGAGGGGAATGTGAACCAGGTTTGTGTAATTGACAAGACAAGACAAATGGAATGATGAGATATGGAGCGGCAGTGGCTAAAAGGCCGGTGACGACGAACGCCGAAGCCTGCCCGAACAAGGAGGGGAGGCAGTTTTGGAGGAAGTCCTGACAAACTGATTGAGATTATAGATTGAATAATTGATAACTGATCGATTTATTTGCATTCTCATTCTCATGATTATGATAAATGGTTATGATCCTAAATAACTCAATCATGCTTCATATTGAATTCCTATTGAACTGAATTACTGAATTAACTCTTTATGTTAATAATGAGAATGATTGTTATGATTTGACTTTTGTCATTATGAATTGATTGGATACATGTTATTCTGTTTCCTTTGTTATGTAGCACAGACAAACTACCCAGTAAATATACCACTTTGTGGTTAAAGGAATTCCTGCCTCAGTCTCCTCCATTCCTCTGTCACCTGACCCGTGACCACCTGTTTACCTTTACTATTGTCAGTCATCCTACCTGTCCAGCTACCCACAACGGGGACTGTGAAGAGACACACACAAGGGTATAGACACAAGCATATGCACACATTGTGAAATTGTTGTATGGTGGTATTAAACATTTTGTATTGTAGATAGGTAGTGGTGTAATAATGTCATATGATGTACTGTTTTATATTTTATTTATTTTATATTTGCCTTGGCAGCAGCTAATGGGGATCCCTTATAAATACAAATACAAATAAAACACAAAATAAGGCTTCATCTTCAACCACCAGCAGCACCAGGAGAACCAGACAACCACCTGGTTATCTTAAGGGTTATGTGGTGGAGTTTCCCCCACCAAAGGGAAAGCCCACTAGGGCTCAAAGCAGAAATGGATTAACTGTAAGTTTCAGCCATCAACCATTCCGTCCGAGCCAAGGACCGGAAACTGCTTTGGAACAGGAGAGTGGTCTACAGGAAGAACCCATGGAAGAGGTATCTCCCACAGTACAGGTCGACCAGCTCCCCAAGGCAGGCTCCGCTCATCCCTTAAGTCATGGGAAATCGTCAAGGCACTCTAGACGGAGTGACTCTAGACGGAGTGAGAGTTTGACCGGTGGATACCCCTTTGGAAGTGGCCATGGCAGCCGCCATTCCTTAGCCCTCAGTGATTCACAGACCGCTGTCCTACGAGAGAAGATGAAACTACTAGCGTTGGAGGAAATTGAGCATCAGATTGAGGAGGAACGACAGGCTGATGAACGATGTCACCAATTGAATGTGCAGGCCCGTAGAGCTCTACAGGAACGGGAATTCATTGCCAAAGACCTGGCACAGCAGTGTTTGCGCCGTCATGCAAGAAGGGAATTGGAGGAGACACGGATGGTCTCATCCTTCCTGGAGAGGAAAGAAAAGGGAGTTGACCTGACCACCACTCCACATGGACCTGACCTGTCTGCCTTTCTTTCCCAATCATCCATTGAAGGAGAGGACGGGAACAAGCTGAAATGTGGCTCCCACGTGGACAGGCTCCTTGGCAAGCTTCCAGCCCACCTCAGAGACAGTTTCATCGAACATTGTTTGAACAAAGGCATCCTGAAAGAGGGCTTGAGAGGCACCTATGCCCTAACAGACCTGGCAGCATGGTTGCAGGTGAAGGTGAGGGCGAAGAGCATCGCTCACCAGGCCACAATCTCAGCCCCAGTCTTAATCGGGCCAATACTGCATGAACACCATCCATCTTTAACCATCATACTGTATATGGCTGTGACATAAACTGTTGCAGATGGCACTTTGCATGGTTAGAAATCAAATGTTTCTCTTTGTCACCCTTTGATCCAAATCACTGGGATGTCAACATGAGAATCCGTCTGCTATTCTGGGGCAGAAGACACAGTCAACATGAAAATCTGTCTGCTATTCTGGGGCAGAAGAAATAGTCATTCCCTCACCATCATGTAATCCACTTCGTCCTAATTAGAGATATGCAGGTAGAATTTGGTGAACTATATGACCAAAAGTATGTGGCCACCTGCACGTCGAACATCTCATTCCAAAATCATGTTTTTGGTTACTGAAAATATATTTTACAGCGATTTAGATGGTACAATGATTCTCTACACTGCTTGTTTTGTCACATAAACTGAAATTAGGCGAACTATTAGAATTTTAGCAACTAGGAAATGGTGGAGCCATTTCTGCATATTGTACCTTTTAACTTGTATTTTTTATTAGGTACATGGGAATTTAACTACAACAAGTCAATTTGATGGAAACATGTCTGGTGGGAAAATATGCATATTGTTTCCATGCGGATTTTAGAATATTTGCATGAAAATCTGTCACCAATTGGATGGAAACCTATCTATTGACTCTTTTCATTTGATATGGCCGCTTGTCACTGGATACAGTGTTATTGTCTTTGTAGTACCCTGCTATAGTGTTCCTGTCTGTAAGGAGCTAGGTGTGGTTTTTACAGAAAGCCATGCATGGCCCAAGGACTGTGTCTCACCACTGTGACATTTCTCCTACGGTCAAGCACCCCATATTGTCACAAAGGAATGTTGTTTTGTGATGTGGTAAGTGATGTGATAAGTGATGTGATATTTGATGTGATGTGAGTGTGTGTGTGTGTGTGTGTGTGTGTGTGTGTGTGTGTGTGTGTGTGTGTGTGTGTGTGTGTGTGTGTGTGTGTGTGTGTCAGTGGAGGATGGTGGGAGGAGCTATAGGAAGACAGGCTTATTGTAATGGTGGAATGGAATAAAAGGAACTGAGTCAAACATTTGGTTTCCATATGTTTAATGTGTTTGATACCGTTCCATTTATTCCATTCCAACCATTACAATGAGGCTGTCCTCCTATAGCTAACCCCACCAGCCTCCACTAGTGTGTATGTGTAAAAACCATGACCAGGATATCTGGGTCAAACATTTAAACTTTCCATCCAGTTTTGACCACTAATTTGTGTCGACCGGGTTAGGAGGTAAATGCTACCAAGAGCATGTCTGAATAACTCCTTGCTTCCCTAAAGGGGTGGTTGCTAGCTTGTGTAATGGGGTAGAACAGTCTACCTATTTTGAACGCACCCTTGTTGGTTTGCCTGTGCCAGGTGTATGCAGTTTTTAATTAAGGGCATGGCCTTTTGTATAAAAGCCTTCCTGTTTGTGTTAACAAGGGGATCCCTGTACTATGTGCTGGTTGGGGGGGGCCTTGGGAGGATAGTAGCGGTGAAGTATGATAAATAAATTATTATTATATTATTATAAATAGGAATTATTGTAAATGGAGTATTTTTAGGCGTTGGTGCCCATATTCCACCTAGACCTGCTCTCCTTCTCCCTGGGCATGCCCTGTGTGAGTGTTGCAACACATTATTATTGTCTGTTTGAGTATGTGAGTGAAACGTATAAACCTAGTGATATTTGTTTGTTAGAAATCTGATATTGCTATCTGTTAAAGTCTGTCTTGTAGGACAGTTGTACGGAGCTCCTGGAGCTGAAGATGTATGAAAATTATGTAAGCCTATGAAGACTGAGTTGTGATGCTGAAATTGTCTGATTCCCACACTCCACTCCTTGATACAAAGAACCTGTGTTTAGTTTAGTCCCGAGGACCTCACCTGGTGAATAAAAAGTTGACCTAAAGGAATAGTATTTTGTGTATTTCCCCCACGTTACACTTGGAATGCTAAAAACATTTCGTACCCCGTCTTTGGAGAGCTTGACTGAATCATTAAGCTGTTGGACATCATTTTTGGGATGGATATTCAAACACTGTTGGCATATGGCTTGATTTGCACCTTTCCCCTGGATCACTATCAAATACCAGATTATTGTTTGACAGCCATTGTAACGGCCAGACAAGCTTTTTGCTTGTAGAGCTCAAGCAGCCACTTACAACATGGGTCAGATAATTAGAATGTTTTAATAAAACAAATATCTTTACACTTTACAAGTGAAAAAAATGACATTTACATTACACAGAAAATAACAATATAAATCATTGTGTACACATTTACAATATTGGAAATGAACTATGCAGCACCATGTTATTTATAATACAGGTGTTGACAGAATTCAATAGCTCCGTTAAGTGCCACCTCCAGTATAGTATTTACAATGCAGTAATTTACTGCAATCAAGGTTAAGTTTCATAAAAAGAAACAAAACAACTCTGCCATTTTTGATGACATGTATCGATCTTTCCAATAACTTCCTTATTCGGCATTCTCCTGCATCAGGGGTAATTGGATCAGTCCATCGCATCCCTCTGGGTGTATCACTTTTCCCCGGAACCCGTTCTTCCTTTCTGGGTGTTGTGTGGGTGTCAGCATCTCTGACAGATGTTGGTTGTGGGAAGTGTGTATGTTCGAGACTGTGTGTCAACATCTGAGGCAGTGTGTATGTCCAGGATGTGTGTCAGCGTCTCTGGCAGGTGTGTAGGTTCCGGGCTGCGGTCCTGCTGACTCCGGGGTCTTTCTCTCCTCTTTCCAGTCTGCAGGAGAGGCCATCTCCACAGTCGCAGCGCTGGAACAGCTCCAGGCTATGGCCGCCTTTCCTACGGTGACGCGTGCACACCTGGCCCTCCGTCAGCACCGGCTTACAGATACGAGACCAGAAGTGGCGTGCACAGCACAGACCCACAGAGCAGTCGGAGGACCTTAGGCAGTTGTCACCTTCCTGACCTAGAGAGAGGAATATGAAGGGTTCTGTTGGAAAGGCCTCACAGCTGGAATTTTGAAAATCAAAAGTTTCCTTTCAACCCCCTTGGCTTTGTGTTTTTAATGGTAATTTATTCCCAGGGGACTGGTGGAAAGGACAAATCTATTGGATCTTTATGGGTGGTACTGGGACTGTGTGTGCATGTGTAATGCACACCTACCTTTAACAGAATGGTGTGGTTGACCTTGGGGCAGAGGCAGTCTCTTGCCATAGTGTTCCATGGTTTTGTTCTGCCTATTCTCACTGGTAGTGACTGCAGTTTCAGCATCTTGATCACTGGCCTGACAAACACCTGAGGAAAAAGGCACATGGTATCATCCAGTCACTTCAATTGAACACAAGTAAAGTTTTCAAGATAATTACAATACACCCTCCCATTAAACGTCAATACATCAAAGTCCTCGCATGGATTACAAGTGTAATGATCTGAAAATGGTTGGAAAAACAAACATGTAACATTTGCATATGTTGAGCTCACCAGTGATGCAGCGGTTCCCAGCACAGCACATAGAATCTCTTCCGCACCGCTTCCGGATCTTTCGGCACGGGAGGCACGCGCCTCGGATATCGTTGCAGAATTCATCCGTCCCACACTCATCATCATATGTGCAAGTAAGCTAACATAAAGACATAACACAATATTTACTTTAATTGGAATAGAATTGCAAAACGCATTTCAGTAATAGCGTAGGTAAGGGTAAGATAAAGTGCCCAAGAAGCGCTTGGGCATAGGTTAGTGTTGGTATTACGCACAGCTGCTAGAGCTTTGCTAGAGCTTTTAGTGCAGTTGCTTACCTGCAAAGTGTCCAGGACTGCCTTCTGTCCGTCGTTACCTGATGAAGAAGGACGTGGGCTCGGGCTAACCGTGTCAGCGCCACCGGGCACGTTC
The DNA here is from genome assembly GCF_020615455.1 of Coregonus clupeaformis. Classification (NCBI taxonomy): domain Eukaryota; kingdom Metazoa; phylum Chordata; class Actinopteri; order Salmoniformes; family Salmonidae; genus Coregonus; species Coregonus clupeaformis. The sequence goes on from NC_059192.1 coordinate 55,870,307, forward strand.
TTGATGGCATTAGAGTTCAGTAAAACAGCCCCAGCGTAAGCATCCCCAAGGTATCCAAACAGCGTGAGATACATGGCCATAAAACGACCGACTGACAGATTAGGCATACTTCTTTAAATAAATGATCGGTCTTATAAATTAAAAATGAATACAAAATCCGTCAAAATGTAGGGTATTGTTAAAAAGTCCGCTAAGTCTTGAATCCTACCACAGTCTCAAGAGGTTGATAGAAGGGTATTTTGAGGTATCCTGATGCACGACTCTCTTTATACATGTAGATCTGTTTGTATTCCCGCCCCTCGCAGTGCACAACAAAGGCGGAGGGTGGAATTCCAAATGCGCTTATTAAACTCCCGAGCTCTACTGTACGGAAATGGGCAACTGCCCCTACAGCATTCGTTTCACAATGTTTTAGTGATCAACAAGTCTCTCTTGTGCTTGCGTCCACCACGTGCATACACTACCGGTCAAAAGTTTTAGAACACCTACTCATTCAAGGGTTTTTCTTTATTTTTAAAATTTTTTACATTGTAGAATAATAGTGAAGACATCAAAACTATGAAATAACACATATGGAATCATGCAGTAACCAAAAAAGTGTTAAACAAATCAAAATATTTTATATTTGAGATTCTTCAAATAGCCACCCTTTGCCTTGATGACAGCTTTGCACACTCTTGGCATTCTCTCAACCAGCTTCATGAGGTAGTCACCTGGAATGTATTTAAATTAACAGGTGTGCCTTCTTAAAAGTTAATTTGTGGAATTTATTTCCTTCTTAATGCATTTGAGACAAACAGTTGTGTTGTGGCAAGGGGGGGGGGGGGTACAGAAGATAGCACTATTTGGTAAAAGACCAAGACTATTATGGCAAGAACAGCTCAAATAAGCAAATAGAAACGACAGTCCATCATTACTTTAAGACATGAAGGTCAGTCAATCTGGAAAATTTCAAGAACTTTGAAAGTTTATTCCAGTGCACTCGCAAAAACCATCAAGCGCTATGATGACACTGGCTCTCATGAGGACCGCCATAGGAATGGAAGACCCAGTGTGCCCTCTGCTGCAGAGGATAAGTTCATTAGAGTTACCAGCCTCAGAAATTGCAAGTAACAGACACATCTCAACATCAACTGTTCAGAGGGGACTGTGTGAATCAGGCCTTCATGGTCGACTTGCTGCAAAGAAACCACTACTAAAGAACACCAATAAGAAGAAGAGACTTGCTTGGGCCAAAAAACATGAGCAATGGACATTAGACCGGTGGAAATTTGTCCTTTGGTCTGGAGTCCAACTTGGATATTTTTGGTTCCAACCGCCGTGTCTTTGTGATACGCGGTGTGGGTGAACGGATGATCTCCGCATATGTAGTTCCCACCGTAGAGCATGGAGGAGGAGGTTTTATAGTGTGGGGGTGCTTTGCTGGTAACACTGTCTGTGATTTATTTCGAATTCAAGGCACACTTAAACAGCATGGCTACCACAGCATTCTGCAGCGATACGCCATCCCATCTGCTTTGGGCTTAGTGGGACTATTATTTGTTTTTCAACAGGATAATGACCCAACACACCTCCAGGCTGTGTAAGGGCTATTTTACCAAGAAGAAGATTGATGGAGTGCTGCATCAGATGACCTGGCCTCCACATTCCCCCGACCTCAACCAAATTGAGATGGTTTGGGATGAGTCGGACGACAGTGTGAAGCAAAAGCAGCCAACAAGTGCTCAGCAAATGTGGGAACTCCTTCAAGACTGTTGGAAAAGCATTCCAGGTGAAGCTGGTTGAGAGAATGCCAAGAGTGTGCACTTTTTTGGTTACTACATGATTCCATATGTGTTATTTCATAGTTTTGATGTCTTAACTATTGTAGAATATAGTAAAAATAAAGAAAACCCTTGAATGAGTAGCTGTTCTAAAACTTTTGACCGGTAGTGTACATGCAGACCACCTTTAAACTGTGTAGGATGCCATTAGAATAGCCTACAGCTCAAGATAACTCCTGGCTTATTATGGCACTGCCCCGATAACTCATGTTGGTTCTGGGAATGTTCCCTGAACGTTGCACCAATGTTCCCTAAAGGAATAAACGGATGGGTTTCTTAACGTTCTTTGAACATTCTCTTTTGGTTGTATGAAGGTAGGTTACGAAGTTGTCATCAAGGCAAAGGGTGGCTATTTGAAGAATCTCAAATACAAAATATATGGATTTCAGGAAAACCAGGGAATTTATTGAAAGTTCCCAGCATTTTGCGGCCCTTGACAGACATAAACACAGTGTTCAAAATATTATGAACACCTGCTCTTTCCATGACAGACTGACCAGGTGAATCCAGGTGAAAGCTATGATCCCTTGTTGATGTCACTTGTTAAATCTGCTTCAATCAGTGTAGATAAAGGGGAGGAGATAGGTTAAAAAATGATTTTTATGCCTTGAGACAATTGAGGGGGGTTCTGGGAACATTTTCAAAGATTAAAATACATACCATCTCTTTCCGTCTTGAGGTGGCCTCCTCCAGACTCTTGCAAAGGTCCTCCAACTTCTCCTTAGTCATACAAGGTCTATGCAGGACTTCGTCTGGCAGGTCTTGCGCTCCAGCGTCTAGCAGCTGTCACTGAATTGCAAGGAGTTCACCTGATTCTTGATACAGTGCCTTGCAAAAGTATTCATCCCCCTTGGCGTATTCCCTATTTTGTTGCATTACAACCTGTAATTTAAATTGATTTTTATTTGGATTTCATGTAATGAACATACACAAAATAGTCCAAATTGGTAAAGTGAAATGAAAAAAAGTAACTTGTTTCAGAAAATTCTAAAAAATAAATAACGGAAAAGTGGTGGTGCATAAGTATTCACCCCATTTGCTATGAAGCCCCTAAATAAGATCTGGTGCAACCAATTACCTTCAGAAGTCACATAATTAGTTAAATAAAGTCCACCTGTGTGCAATCTAAGTGTCACATGATCTGTCACATGATCTCACTATATACAGTGGGGGAAAAAAGTATTTAGTCAGCCACCAATTGTGCAAGTTCTCCCACTTAAAAAGATGAGAGAGGCCTGTAATTTTCATCATAGGTACACGTCAACTATGACAGACAAATTGAGAAAAGAAAATCCAGAAAATCACATTGTAGGATTTTTAATAAATTTATTTGCAAATTATGGTGGAAAATAAGTATTTGATCACCTACAAACAAGCAAGATTTCTGGCTCTCACAGACCAGTAACTTCTTCTTTAAGAGGCTCCTCTGTCCTCCACTCGTTACCTGTATTAATGGCATCTGTTTGAATTTGTTATCAGTATAAAAGACACCTGTCCACAACCTCAAACAGTCACACTCCAAACTCCACTATGGCCAACACCAAAGAGCTGTCAAAGGACACCAGAAACAAAATTGTAGACCTGCACCAGGCTGGGAAGACTGAATCTGCAATAGGTAAGCCGCTTGGTTTGAAGAAATCAACTGCGGGAGCAATTATTAGGAAATGGAAGACATACAAGACCACTGATAATCTCCCTCGATCTGGGGCTCCACGCAAGGTCTCACCCCGTGGGGTCAAAATGATCACAAGAACGGTGAGCAAAAATCCCAGAACCACACGGGGGGACCTAGTGAATGACCTGCAGAGAGCTGGGACCAAAGTAACAAAGCCTACCATCAGTAACACACTACGCCGCCAGGGACTCAAATCCTGCAGTGCTAGATGTGTCCCCCTGCTTAAGCCAGTACATGTCCAGGCCCGTCTGAAGTTTGCTAGAGTGCATCCAGAAGAGGATTGGGAGAAAGTCATATGGTCAGATGAAACCAAAATATAACTTTTTGGTAAAAACTCAACTTGTCGTGTTTGGAGGACAAAGAATGCTGAGTTGCATCCAAAGAACACCATACCTACTGTGAAGCATGGGAGTGAAAACATCATACTTTGGGGCTGTTTTTCTGCAAAGGGACCAGGACGACTGATCCGTGTCAAGGAAAAATGAATGGGGCCATGTATCGTGAGATTTTGAGTGAAAACCTCCTTCCATCAGCAAGGGCATTGAAGATGAAACGTGGCTGGGTCTTTCAGCATGACAATGATCCCAAACACACCACCGGGCAACGAAGGAGTGGCTTCGTAAGAAGCATTTCAAGGTCCTGGAGTCTCCAGATCTCAACCCCATAGAAAATCTTTGGAGGGAGTTGAAAGTCCGTGTTGCCCAGCGACAGCCCCAAAACATCACTGCTCTAGAGGAGATCTGCAAGGAGGAATGGGCCAAAATACCAGCAACAGTGTGTGAAAACCTTGTGAAGACTTACAGAAAACGTTTGACCTGTGTCATTGCCAACAAAGGGTATATAACAAAGTATTGAGAAACTTTTGATATTGACCAAATACTTATTTTCCACCATAATTTGCAAATAAATTCATTAAAAATCCTACAATGTGATTTTCTGGAATATTTTTTCTCATTTTGTCTGTCATAGTTGACGTGTACCTATGATGAAAATTACAGGCCTCTCTCATCTTTTTAAGTGGGAGAACTTGCACAATTGGTGGCTGACTAAATACTTTTTTTCCGCACTGTATACACCTGTTCTGAAAGGCCCCAGAGTCTGCAACACCACTAAGCAAGGGGCACCACCAAGCAAGCGGCACCATGAAGACCAAGGAGCTCTCCAAACAGGTCAGGGACAAAGTTGTGGAGGAGTACAGATCAGGGTTGAGTTACAAAAACAGATTTGAAACTTTGAACATTCCATGGAGCACCATTAAATCCATTATTAAAAAATTGAAAGAATATGCCACCACAGCAAACCTGCCAAGAGAGGGCCGCCCACCAAAACTCACGGAGCAGGCAAGGAGGGCATTAATCAGAGAGGCAGCAAAGAGACCAAAGATAACCCTGAAGGAGCTGCAAAGCTCCACAGCGGAGATTGGAGTGTCTGTCCATAGGACCACTTTAAGCCGTACACTCCACAGAGCTGGGCTATATGGAAGAGTGGGGCAGAAAAAAGAATTGCTTACAGAAAAAATTAGCAAACACGTTTGTTGTTCACCAAACGGCATGTGAGAGACTCCCCAAACATATGGTCAGATGAGACTAAAATTGAGCTTTTTGGCCATCAATGAAAATGCTATGTCTGGCGCAAACCCACCCTGAGAACACCATCATGTGGGGATGTTTTTCATCTGCAGGGACTGGGAAACTGGTCAGAATTGGAGGGAAACATGTTTCTGTCTTCCAAAGATTTGAGACTGGGACAGAGGTTCACCTTCCAGCAGGACAAGGACCCTAAGCATACTGCTAAAGCAACACTCGATTGGTTTAAGGGGAAACATTTAAATGTCTTGGAATGGCCTAGTCAAAGCCCAGACCTCAATTCAATTGAGAATCTGTAGTATAACTTTGCTGTACACCAGCGGAACCCATCCAACTTGAAGGAGCTGGAGCAGTTTTGCCTTGAAGAATGGGCAAAAATCCCAGTGGCTAGATGTGCCAAGCTCATAGAGACATACCCCATACGACTTGCAGCTGTAATTGCTGCAAAAGGTGGCTCTACAAAGTATTGACTTTGGGGGTGGTGAATAGTTATACACGCTCAAGTTTTCAGTTTTTTTTGTCTTATTTCTTGTTTGTTTCACAAAAATATATATTTTGCATCTTCAAAGTGGTAAGCATTTTATTTAAATCAAATGATACAACCCCCCCCAAAATCAATTTTAATTCCAGGTTGTAAGGCAACAAAATAGGAAAAATGCCAAGGGGGATGAATACTTTCACAAGCCACTGTAATTGTTTCCAGCTTCATCAGCACGGTTGTTTGGAATCCTGCAATAGTTTTATGTCGAGTACAAATACACTAAGAACGTTGGCTGTGTTCTGTGATTATCCAAGTTAAATAGTGATACTTTTATGCAGTAACCTAAAAACACGCGGCAACTCTTATGAACTTATGAATTAATGTATACGCATTGATTCTTGAAGAGTATACCTTATAAATCCCTCATGAGCTTAGTTCAACAGTTTTGATGTGACGGATGGCCAGTCCTCGCATCCATAGGTCTGTCTATGAATTTGAGAGTGGTTACATTTCTCCAGGCCTATCCCTCAGCATTTTACCAAAAACGGAGGCGGGGTGGCCGCTTTGTTATTGTTTCTATTAAGGATTCTAGCTTTAATCTAACAAGGAACATTATAATTTTACTTAATATGTACAGTGCTATGAAAAAGTATTTTCCCCCTTTCTAATTTTCTCTACTTTTGCATATTTGTGATACTGAATGTTATCAGATCTTCAACCAAAACCTAATATTAGATAAAGGGAACATAAGTGAACAAATAACACAAGTACATATTTATTTCATTTATTTCATAAACAAAGTTACACAACATCCAATTCCCCTGTGTGAAAAAGTAATTGCCCCCTTACACTCAATAACTGGTTGTGCCACCTTTAGCTGCAATGACTCCAACCAAATGCTTCCTGTAGTTGTTGATCAGTCTCTCACCGCTGTGGAGGAATTTTGGCCCACTCTTCCATGCAGAACTGCTTTAACTCTGTGACGTGTGGGTTTTCAAGCATGAACTGCTCGTTTCAAGTCCTGCCACAACATCTCAATTGATGTTGAGAGACTGATCAACAGAGACTGTTGAGAGACTGATCAACAACTACAGGAAGCATTTGGTTGGAGTCATTGCAGCTAAAGGTGGCACAACCAGTTATTGAGTGTAAGGGGGCAATTACTTTTTCACACAGGGGAATTGAGTGTTGCATAACTTTGTTTATGAAATAAATATGTCATTGTTGTGTTATTTGTTCACTTATGTTCCCTTTATCTAATATTAGGTTTTGGTTGAAGATCTGATAACATTTAGTATCACAAATATGCAAAAGTAGAGAAAATTAGAAAGGGGGCAAATACTTTTTCATAGCACTGTATGCTTCAATGTTTATTTACTGTCACAGAGGACATGTCCTCCTCTTCCGGGTGCAGAGACTTTGGGACTGTGTTGCGGTATGGTTGGGTGGAGAGATGTCTTTGAGACAAAATGAGACACATTTTAACATTTAACAGACATCTAATGTATGTCAGACTTCATTTGAAAGTTCAGGCTCCAAAGTATGACACTACGAAATAAGGTCCATTGTTTCGATGTGCATGCTTCAATGTGGTTCCAAAAGTATGGCCCAATCCCAAATCAACCCCATTTGGTAATAATTACAATTGGCCCTTTGATTGGCTACGTGGACAGTTTCACCATATGTTTTAGACCCATCAAATCATCTCAGACCTCCACAAGTGCATAGGGTATAGGTGTCCATTTGGGATTGGGCCTATGACAACAAAATAAGTTCCATTGTTTCGATGTGAATGCTTCAATGCTATCAAGTTATTATAAGTAAAGTAAACCTGCTCACATTTAACTAATAGACTTCTGGACAAAATGGATCTCCAAATGAGACAAATAATCAGAAACCGATTAATCCCTTAGTAAATGTATAGTTTTCTCATGCACTTATCAACTCTGTGGTGGCCTTCTGCTAAACTGCTTCAAATACAAGGTAGAGAATTACAGTGACTAGAAGATAACTCACATGGTGCAGGTGGGGAAACTGTCCAAACAAGCTAAAAGTAAATTAAACGTTTTTATTCAATTGTGACCAATAAAATGAATTACTAATGTATATCAGTGGAAATAATGTGAAATCCCATTGATTGTTTTTTGTAAACCTCTCTTTACTATTTAATTGCAATCACTTCCTTATTTACATGACGGTCATGTGACTTGGTTACCATCGTCAGGTACTAGCCAAGGAGCCTAGTCATTCAACAAATCAAATCTATTGCCACCCATTTCAAAATACTCAACAATTATAACCCAACTTATGACATAGCAAGAGGGTTATCAGACCTCATTTGTCACTCTCCATTTTTTTTTTATGGTCAGACCTAGCTAGCAGCCAATGCAGCTGGAGAACATGCTAGCTAAGCTAGCTGACTTACGCATATTTTTTTAAAACTCTGCATACACAACACGTTCAAAAATACTGTAACTATGCTACCCCCTAACATGTTCATATAAACACATGTTGTAGTTTTAGTTTCTCTGACTCATCACCTGTAAAAATAGTAATATTAGCAGTACTTGAAACAAGCTAAACTGCCTGGCAGCCATTTCCCCAACTGTCAACAGTTGCTATGGTGACCAAGGTGTCACATGACCGTTTGTCTTGTAAATAAATTGTAAAGGATAGTTAAGTTTTTTGGAGGGGATAAAAATATGAGTTAGTTATTTACAAAATGTGCACTCACCTTCACACATACTTTATCTCCTCTTTCAACAGTTTGATCCAATGGCCCTTAGATATGCAAGTTCCTATAACTTGTTTTCTTCCAACAACCAAATGGGAACCACAGAGGAACGTTACGTATAAGTTCTAATTCACCCAAAACAAATTATTTTATGAGGTTATTTGAACATTCTCAGAACAATGGGTTTCTACCTGAAAAAAAATAGCAACGTTCCCTAAAGGTTATCCTTTGGTTCTTAGAAAATAACTTTCCCACAACATTCCCAGAACGTTCTGTGAAAGTTATTTTTCTAAGAACTAAAGGAGAACCTTTAGGTTCTAGCTGGGAAGTGTGCTTGATTACACTTCCCAGGGCTGACTGGCACATTGAGATATAAGACAACTCTGATCATTCATGCTTGCGCTCAGGTTGCGCTTGGGAACTGTGGTACATTGTATCGGAGGCCACGTTACCACTTAGGGGACACGCAGCACGCGCACAGCAGTGGGAGAGCGAGAGATCCCTGTTGAATGCACTATACTTGTACGGCTCCGGTTAACTTGAATAAAGAAGGACTTATATTTTAAAGAACAGTTGTTTTCTTGAATATTTCTTAGACAAGAAGATACAACATGGTAGCAGGAGTGACAGAACTCCCCTTTGACTCATCCATCATTGAGTTTTGGTATAAAATGCTGAACGGTGCCAAGAGGCTTCACGTCAACTAGCTAACGTTAGCTAACTAGACACTGTGCTAACGAGACTGAGGTAAAAAATAACCACGCCAGAGCTAACGGAGCGTGCAGTGCATGTAGCTAGTCGTTTTGCAGTGCTAGCTGGCTAAGACATGGCGCAACTAAAGCCTCCAACATAATTGAAACTTAACGGCAACGTTGAAGAGCAATGGAAGCCGCATTTCACCCTCTATCTGACAGCGATGATAGGAATGGCTGAAATAGACGATGCACAGAAGGTCGCACTGTTTCTCATTAGCTGGCTCGGATGCCATTGATGTCTACAACAGCTTTCAGCTAACGGATGAGGAGCAAGCAGATTATGAATTTGTATTAGCAAAATGTCCATGTTTTTGTACTCCCAGAATAAACAAGATATTTGATAGATATGTTTTCAACAGTAGATGTCAGAATGAAACAGAGACTGTTGAGGAATTTATTATGGACTTAAAACTGAAATGTCAGTCCTGTATTTTTGGTCAAGTTGCAGACTCGCTGATACAATATATAATTGTCATGAGGGTGAGAGACAAGGGGTTGAGAGAAAAGGTACTTGGTGAGAATGAATTGACACTAGAAAGAGCAATACAAATTTGTCAAGCTAGAGAGGTGACAGAGTCGGATACGGTCAATGGACAGTGGTGTTCTTAGTGACACAGTATGAAAAGTGGAGTATATTAGCAAAGGAAGAGCAACAGCTAACTTCAAAGGACAGTGCCGACTGCAGTCAACAGCGCACTTCAGGGAACCAGCGCTCATGCGGCAACTACGGAGGAGAGCACAGACCTCACCAGTGCCCAGCATATAGAAAATAGTGTCACAACTGTGGCATGAAGAACCACTTCGCACTCAAATGCAGGCAGCGAAGACAACAGAATAGAGTACACTTTGTCAACGAGGACCGGGACAACAGCAGTGAACGAGTACAGTGAGGGGGCTTTGGGTGACCTCTGTGGGATCAGTCGCGCAGGACCAGATTAGGACTGGACTGCTACCTTCAAGACTAATACATTGTGTTCAAACTTGACACTGGAGCACAGGTCAACATCATTCCAGAGACTGAATTGTTACGGTTACAGGTAAAACCAAGTGGTGAACACAAAACAAAGGATAAGACTGAAAGCTTACAGTAGTGAAGCAATTGCCACTTCAGGGACATGCACATTGGTGCTGGAGGTAGATGATAAATCTCACAAGGTTCCGTTTGTCATAGTAAAGGGAGAAAAAACACCCATCATTGGGTTAAAGTCATGTAACTTACTGGGTCTATTGAAACGGGTTCATACAGTGAATGGTGAAATGACTAATGTTGAGGATGCATACAGTATGCTGATGTTTAGACAATGAAGGAGCAATATTTAAGCAATAAGGCCTGAGGGGATGTGGTATATGGTCAATATACCACGGCTAAGGGCTGTTCTTATGCACGACGCAACGCGGAGTGCCTGGATACAGCCATTAGCCGTAGTATATTGGCCATATACCACAAACCCCCGTGGTGCCTTATTGCTATTAGAAACTGGTTAACAACGTAATTAGAACAGTACAACATCATTTTTTGTCATTCCCGTGGTATGCGGTCTGAAACAGTGCCTTGCAAAAGTATTCATCCCCATTGGCATTTTTCCTATTTTGTAGCATAACAAACCTGTAATTTAAATGGATTTTTATTTGGATTTCATGTAATGGACATACATAAAATAGTGAGATGAAAAAAATTACTTGTTTCAAAAAATTCCTAAAATAAATAACGGAAAAGTGGTGAGTGCATATGTATTCACCCACTTTGCTATGAAGCACCTAAATAAGATCTGGTGCAAGCAATTACATTCAGAAGTCACACAATTAGTTAAATAAAGTCCACCTCTGTGCAATCTAAGTGTCACATAATCTGTCACATGATCTCAGTATATATACACCTGTTCTGAAAGGCCCCAGAGTCTGCAACACCACTTAGCAAGGTGCACCACCAAGCAAGCGGCACCATGAAGACCAAGGAGCTCGCCAAGCAGGTCAGGGACGAAGTTGTGGAGAAGTACAGATCAGGGTTAGGTTATAAAAAAAATATCTGAAACTTTGAACATCCCACGGAGCACCATTAAATCCATAATTAAAAAATGGAAAGAATATGGCACCACAACAAACTTGCCAAGAGAGGGCTGCCCACCAAAACTCACGGACCAGGCAAGGAGGGCATTAATCAGAGAGGCAACAAAGAGACCAAAGATAACCCTGAAGGAGCTGCAAAGCTCCACAGCTGAGATTGGAGTATATGTCCATAGGACCACTTTAAGCCGTACACTCCACAGAGCTGGGCTTTACGGAAGAGTGGCCAGAAAAAAGCCATTGCTTAAAGAAAAAAATGAGCAAACACGTTTGGTGTTCGCCAAAAGGCATGTGGGAGACTCCCCAAACATATGGAAGAAGGTACTCTGGTCAGATGAGACTAAACTTGAGCTTTTTGGCCATCAAGGAAAACATTATGTCTGGCGCAAGCCCAACACCTCTCATAACCCAGAGAACACCATCCCCAAAGTGAAGCATGGTGGTGGCAGCATCATGCTGTGGGGATGTTTTTCATCGGCAGGTACTGGGAAACTGGTCAGAATTAAAGGAATGATGGATGGTGCTAAATACAGGGAAATCCTTGAGGGAAACCTGTTTCAGTCTTCCAAAGATTTGAGATTGGGACAGAGGTTCACCTTCCAGCAGGACAATGACCCTAAGCATACTGCTAAAGCAACACTTGATTGGTTTAAGGGGAATATTTAAATGTCTTGGAATGACTTAGTCAAAGCCCAGACCTCAATCCAATTGAGAATCTGTGGTATGACTTAAAGATTGCTGTACACCAGCGGAACCCATCCAACTTGAAGGAGCTGAAGCAGTTTTGCCTTGAACAATGGGCAAAAATCCCAGTGGCTAGTTGTGCCAAGCTCATAGAGACATACCCTAAGAGACTTGCAGCTGTAATTGCTGCAAAAGGTGGCTCTACAAAGTACAAGTTTTCTGTTGTTTTTGTCTTATTTCTTGTTCATTTCACACAAAAAAAGTATTTTGCATCTTCAAAGTGGTAGGCATGTAGTGTAAATCAAATGATACAAACCCCCCAAAAATCAATTTAAATTCCAGGTTGTAAGGTAACAAAATAGGAAAAATGCCAAGGGGGGTAAATTATTTCGCAGGACACTGTATACCACAGCTTTCAGCCAATCAGCATTCAGGGCTCAAACCACCCAGTTTATAACTCCTGAGTGGCACAGTGGTCTAAGGCACTGCATCGCAGTGCTAACTGTGCCACTAGAGATCCTGGTTCAAATCCAGGCTCTGTTGCAGCCGGCCGCGACTGGGAGACTCATGGGCGGCGCACAATTGGCCCAGCGTCATCCAGGGTAGGGGAGGGAATGGCCGGCAGGGATGTAGCTCAGTTGATAGAGCATGGCGTTTGCAACGCCAGGGTTGTAGGTTTGATTCCCACGGGGGGCCAGTATAAAAAAAAAATATATATATATATATATATATGTATTCACTAACTGTAAGTCACTCTGGATAAGAGCGTCTGCTAAATGACTAAAATGTAAATGATAATGCCAAACAAATATTGCCTACCTAAACACAAATTGACGCTATGTCTGGTGGTTCAGTTTGGTGCTTTACCTTTAGGTGTAAAACACTGTGGGTTAACAAGAACCCCTTTGATCAGTTTAAATGATCACACAGAAGTGATCATAACACGCTGTTAGGCCTATCCCACTGGGCAGAGATGTCAATTCAGCGTCTTCCACGTTGGTTCAATATCATTTCATTGAAATCACGTGGAAACAACGTTGATTCAACCAGTGTGCCCAGTGGGATGTCTCGTGAGTCAATTCCTTCTCTTTAAATAAAGGCCACACTTAGAATAAAATTGTAGGCCAACAGGGCATGTCAATTGGTCTTGTTGGTACTGCCATTTGAAATACTTACTAACCAGATGAAACATATCTTAAAAGTGGTAGGTCCTCCTGTCATAGGCTACAGCCTCATACAGGTTGCATTCATTTGAATCTGGCAACATTGTGGTGAACAGCAAGAAGCTCCCTCTTGTGGCTGTGGTTGTTTCCTTCTTTTTATTATTGACTTGGTAGTCTTGTTTTGAATAGCAAATCATCATTCAACTTTAGTTTGGCGACAGGAAGGGAAGACACTTAGAAAAACACTATTGAAAAGTATGTTGTCTTTACTCTTTAAAGAGTGTACATGAGGCGGAATTTGCAGTAGAAACACAACAAAAACACAAGGAAAATATATCAGGCAACTCAAATTGTAACTTTTGGGGATACACAAATCAGTGGAATTTAAAGCAGTAAGGGTTTGGAAAATGATTAATGACAAAGTGGTGTACAAGAAACTGAAATGTTTGCTATTTTATCTATGGGCCCAGCATCATGACAACAGTAGTGTTTAAAATAACTAATGTAGGCTTACCCACTGGGCACACACTGGTTGAATCATTCGTTGAAATGACGTGGAAACAATGTGGAATATAAGTTGAATTGATGTCTGTGCCCAGTGGGTAGGCTGTGTTCTTATCAGTGGTGTATGATATGATTATGTGTGGGGATTATCTGGGGTCCCCCCAAAAAAATTAAAATAAAAAGTTCCTTCAAAAAATATATGCAGTGGGGAGAACAAGTATTTGATACACTGCCGATTTTGCAGGTTTTCCTACTTACAAAGCATGTAGAGGTCTGTAATTTTTATCATAGGTACACTTCAACTGTGAGAGACGGAATCTAAAACAAAAATCCAGAAAATCACATTGTATGATTTTTAAGTAATTAATTTGCATTTTATTGCATGACATAAGTATTTGATCACCTATCAACCAGTAAGAATTCCGGCTCTCAAAGACCTGTTAGTTTTTCTTTAAGAAGCCCTCCTGTTCTCCACTCATTACCTGTATTAACTGCACCTGTTTGAACTCGTTACCTGTATAAAAGACACCTGTCCACACACTCAATCAAACAGACTCCAACCTCTCCACAATGGCCAAGACCAGAGAGCTGTGTAAGGACATCAGGGATAAAATTGTAGACCTGCACAAGGCTGGGATGGGCTACAGGATAATAGGCAAGCAGCTTGGTGAGAAGGCAACAACTGTTGGCGCAATTATTAGAAAATGGAAGAAGTTCAAGATGATGGTCAATCACCCTCGGTCTGGGGCTCCATGCAAGATCTCACCTCGTGGGGCATCAATGATCATGAGGAAGGTGAGGGATCAGCCCAGAACTACACGGCAGGACCTGGTCAATGACCTGAAGAGAGCTGGGACCACAGTCTCAAAGAAAACCATTAGTAACACACTACGCCGTCATGGATTAAAATCCTGCAACACACGCAAGGTCCCCCTGCTCAAGCCAGCGCATGTCCAGGCCCGTCTGAAGTTTGCCAATGACCATCTGGATGATCCAGAGTAAGAATGGGAGAAGGTCATGTGGTCTGATGAGACAAAAATAGAGCTTTTTGGTCTAAACTCCACTAGCCATGTTTGGAGGAATAAGAAGGATGAGTACAACCCCAAGAACACCATCCCAACCGTGAAGCATGGAGGTGGAAACATCATTCTTTGGGGATGCTTTTCTGCAAAGGGGACAGGACTACTGCACCGTATTGAGGGGAGGATGGATGGGGCCATGAATCGCGAGATCTTGGCCAACAACCTCCTTCCCTCAGTAAGAGCATTGAAGATGGGTCGTGGCTGGGTCTTCCAGCATGACAATGACCCGAAACACACAGCCAGGGCAACTAAGGAGTGGCTCCGTAAGAAGCATCTCAAGGTCCTGGAGTAGCCTAGCCAGTCTCTCGACCTCAACCCAATAGAAAATCTTTGGAGGGAGCTGAAAGTCTGTATTGCCCAGCGACAGCCCCGAAACCTGAAGGATCTGGAGAAGGTCTGTATGGAGGAGTGGGCCAGAATCCCTGCTGCAGTGTGTGCAAACCTGGTCAAGACCTACAGGAAACGTATGATCTCTGTAATTGCAAACAAAGGTTTCTGTACCAAATATTAAGTTCTGCTTTTCTGATGTATCAAATACTTATGTCATGCAATAAAATGCAAATTAATTACTTAAAAATCATACAATGTGATTTTCTGGATTTAGATTCCGTCTCTCACAGTTGAAGTGTACCTATGATAAGAATTACAGACCTCTACATGCTTTGTAAGTAGGAAAGCCTGCAAATTCGGCAGTGTATCAAATACTTGTTCACCCCACTGTATATACTACAGTAAAATGTTTTAGAACACCTACTCATTCAAGGGTTTTTCTTTATTTTTACTATCTTCTACATTGTAGAATAATAGTGATGACATCAAAACTATGAAATAACACATATGTAATCATGTAGTAACCAAAAAAGTGTTAAACAAATCAAAATATATTTATATTTGAGATTCTTCAAATAGCCACCCTTTGCCTTGATGACAGCTTTGCACACTTTGGGGTGAGTTGGACTGCAGAGTGAAGGAAAAGCAGCCAGCAAGTGCTCAGCATACAGTGAGGGAAAAAAAATGTTGATCCCTTGCTGATTTTGTACGTTTGCCCACTGACAAAGACATGATCAGTCTATAATTTTAATGGCAGGTTTATTTGAACAGTGAGAGACAGAATAACAACAAAAAAATCCAGAAAAACGCATGTCAAAAATGTTATGAATTGATTTGCATTTTAATGAGGGAAATAAGTATTTCACCCCTTTGCAAAACATGACTTACTACTTGGTGGCAAAACCCTTGTTGGCAATCACAGAGGTCAGATGTTTCTTGTTGTTGGCCACCAGGTTTGCACACATCTCAGGAGGGATTTTGTTCCACTCCTCTTTGCAGATCTTCTCCAAGTCATTAAGGTTTCGAGACATTTGGCAACTCGAACCTTCAGCTCCCTCCACAGATTTTCTATGGGATTAAGGTCTGGAGACTGGCTAGGCCACTGCAGGACCTTAATGTGCTTCTTCTTGAGCCACTCCTTTGTTGCCTTGGCCATGTGTTTTGGGTCATTGTCATGATGGAATACCCATCCACGACCCATTTTCAATGCCCTGGCTGAGGGAAGGAGGTTCTCACCCAAGATTTGACGGTATATGGCCCCGTCCATCGTCCCTTTGATGTGGTGAAGTTGTTCTGTCCCCTTAGCAGAAAAACACCCCCAAAGCATAATGTTTCCACCTCCATGTTTGACGGTGGGGATGGTGTTCTTGGGGTCATAAGCAGCATTCCTCCTCCTCCAAACACGGCGAGTTGAGTTGATACCAAAGAGCTCGATTTTGGTCTCATCTGACCACAACACTTTCAACCAGTTCTCCTCTGAATCATTCAGATGTTCATTGGCAAACTTCAGACGGCCCTGTATATGTGCTTTCTTGAGCAGGGGGACCTTGCAGGCGCTGCAGGATTTCAGTCCTTCACGGCGTAGTGTGTTACCAATTGTTTTCTTGGTGACTATGGTCCCAGCTGCCTTGAGATCATTGACAAGATCCTCCCGTGTAGTTCTGGGCTGATTCCTCACCGTTCTCATAGTCATTGCAACTCCACGAGGTGAGATCTTGCATGGAGCCCCATGCCGAGGGAGATTGACAGTTATTTTGTCTTTCCTCCATTTGCAAAAAATCGCACCAACTGTTGTCACCTTCTCACCAAGCTGCTTGGCGATCGTCTTGTAGCCCATTCCAGCCTTGTGTAGGTCTACAATCTTGTCCCTGACAGCTCTTTGGTCTTAGCCATGGTGGAGTGTTTGGAATCTGATTGATTGATTGCTTCTGTGGACAGGTGTCTTTTATACAGGTAACAAGCTGAGATTAGGAGCATTCCCTTTAAGAGTGTGCTCCTAATCTCAGCTCGTTACCTGTATAAAAGACACCTGGGAGCCAGAAATCTTCCTGATTGAGAGGGGGTCAAATACTTACAGTGGGAGAAAAAAAGTATTTAGTCAGCCACCAATTGTGCAAGTTCTCCCACTTAAAAAGATGAGAGAGGCCTGTAATTTTCATCATAGGTACACGTCAACTATGACAGACAAATTGAGAAAAGAAATCCAGAAATTCACATTGTAGGATTTTTAATGAATTTATTTGCAAATTATGGTGGAAAATAAGTATTTGGTCACCTACAAACAAGCAAGATGTCTTGCTCTCACAGACCTGTAACTTCTTATTTAAGAGACTCCTCTGTCCTCCACTTGTTCCTGTATTAATGGCACCTGTTTGAACTTGTTATCAGTATAAAATACACCTGTCCACAACCTCAAACAGTCACACTCCAAACTCCACTATGGCCAAGACCAAAGAGCTGTCAAAGGACACCAGAAACAAAATTGTAGACCTGCACCAGGCTGGGAAGACTGAATCTGCAATAGGTAAGCAGCTTGGTTTGAAGAAATCAACTGTGGGAGCAATTATTAGGAAATGGAAGACATACAAGACCACTGATAATCTCCCTCGATCTTGGGCTCCACGCAAAATCTCACCCCGCGGGGTCAAAATGATCACAAGAACGGTGAGCAAAAATCCCAGAACCACACGGGGGGACCTAGTGAATGACCTGCAGAGAGCTGGGACCAAAGTAACAAAGCCTACCATCAGTGCCAGACGTGCAGTGCCAGACGTGTCCCCCTGCTTAAGCCAGTACATGTCCAGGCCCGTCTGAAGTTTGCTAGAGTGCATTTGAATGATCCAGAAGAGGATTGGGAGAATGTCATATGGTCAGATGAAACCAAAATATAACTTTTTGCTAAAAACTCAACTCGTCGTGTTTGGAGGACAATGAATGCTGAGTTGCATCCAAAGAACACCATACCTACTGTGAAGCATGGGGGTGGAAACATCATGCTTTGGGGCTGTTTTTCTGCAAAGGGACCAGGACGACTGATCCGTGTAAAGGAAAGAATGAATGGGGCCATGTATCATGAGACTTTGAGTGAAAACCTCCTTCCATCAGCAAGGGCATTGAAGATGAAACGTGGCTGGGACTTTCAGCTTGACAATGATCTCAAACATACTGCCCGGGCAACGAAGGAGTGGCTTCGTAAGAAGCATTTCAAGGTCCTGGAGTGGCCTAGCCAGTCTCCAGATCTCAACCCCATAGAAAATCTTTGGAGGGAGTTGAAAGTCCGTGTTGCCCAGCGACAGCCCCAAAACATCACTGCTCTAGAGGAGATCTGCATGGAGGAATGGGCCAAAATACCAGCAACAGTGTGTGGAAACCTTGTGAAGACTTACAGAAAACGTTTGACCTGTGTCATTGCCAACAAAGGGTATATAACAAAGTATTGAGAAACTTTTGTTATTGACCAAATACTTATTTTCCACCATAATTTGCAAATAAATTCATAAAAAATCCTACAATGTGATTTTCTGGATTTTTTTCCTCATTTTGTCTGTCATAGTTGACATGTACCTATGATGAAAATTACAGGCCTCTCTCATGTTTTTAAGTGGGAGAACTTGCACAATTGGTGGCTGACTAAATACTTTTTTCCCCCACTGTATTTCCCTCATTAAAATGCAAATCAATTGATAACATTTTTGACATGCGTTTTTCTGGATTATTTTGTTGTTATTCTGTCTCTCACTGTTCAAATAAACCTACCATTAAAATTATAGACTGATCATGTCTTTGTCAGTGGGCAAACGTACAAAATCAGCAGGGAATCAAACAATTTTTTCCCTCACTGTATGTGGGAACGCCTTCAAGACTGTTGGAAAAGCATTCCTCAAGCTGGTTGAGAGAATGCCAAGAGTGTGCAAAGCTGTCGTCAAGGCAAAGGGTGGCTACTTTGAAGAATCTAAAATATAACATAGTCCCGTGTTGCTCAGTTGGTAGAGCATGGCACTTGCAACGCCAGGGTTGTGGGTTCGATTCCCACGGGGGACCAGTGTGAAAATGTATGCACTCACTAACTGTAAGTCACTCTGGATAAGAGCGTCTGCTAAATGACTAAAACCTTTTTAGTTACTACACGATTCCATATGTTATTTCATAGTTTTGATGTCTTCACTATTATTCTACAATGTAGAAAATAGTAAAAATAAAGAAAAACCCTGGAATGAGTAGCTGTGTCCAAACTTCTGACTGGTACTGTATGTATATACTGTGTATATGTATTTTTTGATATATATATATTTTTTAAGGAACTTAGTCCGGCTTTAAACTTACTAGAATGCACATGTCACGGATTCTGCCGAGGCTGCTCCTTCTCCTTGCTCGGGCAGGCTTAGGCGTTCGTCGTCCCCGGAGTACTAGCTACTGCCGATCGATGTTTTCGGTGTTTGTCTTATGTTGTCTAGTTAGTACACATGTTGCATATTAGTGTTGATTGTGTAGCATATAAGTTCCCTTGTTTTACGTTTGGGCTTTGTGTGTTATTGTTCATTGTCTTGTTGATGTTCGGCCTAGCTACTACTTCGGATTACGTATATGGTGTTTTTCCCTCCAGTGTTGGAGACGTTTGTTTTGTGAGTAACGCTCAGTAAAGCAGTCAACCTGATTCTCTGTGTCCTGCGTCTGACTTCACTCGCCGCGTACACATCACCTCCTGACAGAATAACACACCACCATGGAGTCAGCAGGACCAGCGGTACCAACGGAGTCTTTAGAGGAGCGCGTCAGCAGCCAAGACGCTATGATCCGAAGACTCGGCACCGCCATGCAGGATGTGATGGACACTTTGAGCCGATGGGAAAGAGGAGGTTTGCCCACACCTCCTCCTACAATACCACCACCATCGGCCAGACCCATCGTTCCATCTCCGGAGTCCAGTGGGATTCGGCTCTCGCTCCCGAGGGCTTATGATGGCACCCCAGCCGGGTGTCAGGGTTTCCTGCTTCAAGTAGAACTCTACCTGGCAACCATTCACCCGGCGCCCTCGGGATACGAGAGCGTTTCCGCCCTCATCTCCTGTCTATCCGGCAAGTCATTGGAGTGGGCCAATGCCGAATGGAGGGGAATAGACGCCGCCACCATCAGTTATGCGGAGTTCTCCCGCCGCTTCAGGGCGGTTTTCGATCATCCCCCAGAGGGGAAAGCGGCGGGGGAGCGTCTGTTCCACCTCCGACAGCGGAAGAGGAGTGCGCAAGATTTCGCCCTGGATTTCCGGACTCTGGCGGCCAATGCGGGATGGAATGAGAGGGCCCTCATCGACCACTATAGGTGCAGCCTACGGGAGGACGTTCGCCGAGAGTTGGCCTGCAGGGACACCAACTTGAGCTTCGATCAGTTGGTGGACATGTCGATCCGTCTGGATACCCTGCTGGCTACCCGCGGACATCCGGAGTTGGGGCCGTCCATTCCATCCCCCAGAACCTCCGAGCCGAGCCCTATTGAGCTCGTGGGTGCTGGTGCTAGAGAGAGGAGGAGAGAGACCCGGAGAGAGGCCGTCCCCTGCACCAGCTGTGGCCGTAGAGGACACACTGCTGTTCGGTACTGGGGAGGGTCTCCTGGGAATCGAGGCAGCAGGTCACGCACTGATGAGTCATTCCAGGTGAGTAAGCGCCCAACTCACCCAGAGCTCTCTGTTGTCCACTTGTGTATCCAAGTTGAATTTCCCCAGGTTTCATCTCATTCCCAGCATAAGGCGCTAGTCGATTCAGGCGCAGCTGGGAATTTTATTGATCGCAATTTCTTTTACAAGTTAGGTATTCCCCTCCTACCAGTAGATGTGCCTTTCCCTATCCAAGCCCTAGACAGCCGTCCTTTGGGGTCAGGATTGATTAGGGAGGTCACGGCGCCACTTAAGATGAAGATGCAGGGGGGTCATGAGGAAATTATACAGTTGTATCTGATCGACTCTCCTGCGTTTCCCGTGGTGCTGGGGCTTCCTTGGTTAATATCTCATGACCCCAACATTTCGTGGCAACAGAGGGCTCTCAAGGAGTGGTCTGATCAGTGTGTCGGGCGGTGTGTAGGTGTTTCCATAGGGGCGACAATGGTGGAGAGTCCGAACCAAGTGCCCGCACTGCACATTCCTCCTGAGTATAATGATTTGGCACTTGTCTTCAGTAAGAAGAGGGCGTCTCAATTACCACCGCATAGACAGGGGGATTGTGTGATAGACCTCCAGGCAGGCGCTGCACTTCCGCGTAGTCATGTGTATCCTCTGTCTCAAGAGGAGACGGCGGCTATGGAAACATACATCGCCGAATCTCTGGGACAGGGATACATACCGCCCTCCACTTCTCCTGCGTCCTCGAGTTTCTTTTTTGTGAAGAAGAAGGATGGAGGGTTGCACCCGTGTATAGATTACCGTAGTCTCAATCAGATTACTATTAAATACAGTTATCCTCTCCCTCTGATTGCGAGTATGACGGAGTCATTACACGGAGCGCAATTCTTCACAAAATTGGATCTCAGGAGCGCTTACAACCTGGTGCGCATTAGGGAGGGAGATGAATGGAAAACAGCATTTAGTACCACCTCGGGTCACTATGAGTATCTCGTCATGCCATACGGGTTAATGAATGCTCATTCAGTCTTCCAATCATTTGTGGACGAGATTTTCCGGGATTTGCATGGGCAGGGTGTAGTGGTGTATATTGACGACATTCTAATATACTCTGCTACACGAGCCGAGCATGTGGCCCTGGTGCGTCGGGTGTTGGGTAGGCTGTTGGAGCATGACTTGTATGTGAAGGCTGAGAAATGCCTGTTTTTCCAGGAGTCCATCTCCTTCCTGGGTCATCGGTTGTCCGCGTCAGGGGTGGAGATGGAGATTGACCGCGTTTCAGCCGTGCGTAATTGGCAGACTCCCACCATGGTTAAGGAGGTGCAGCGGTTTTTGGGTTTTGCCAATTACTACCGGAGGTTTATCCATGGTTTTGGACAGGTAGCAGCTCCCATCACCTCCTGCTAAAGGGGGGCCCGGTGCGTTTGCAGTGGTCGGCCGAGGCGGACAGGGCGTTTAGACATCTGAAGGACCTGTTCACCTCGGTTCCGGTGCTGGCACATCCGGACCCCTCTTTGGCGTTCCAAGTGGAGGTGGACGTGTCAGAGGCGGTTATTGGGGCTGTACTGTCTCAACGCTCGGGCACGCCTCCTAAACTCCATCCCTGTGCCTTTTACTCTAAGAAGCTCAGCTCGGCGGAACGTAATTACGACGTGGGGGACAGGGAGCTGCTAGCTGTGGTCCAAGCCCTAAAGGTGTGGAGGCATTGGCTTGAGGGGGCTCAACACCCTTTTCTCATTCTGACTGACCATCGTAACCTGGAGTACATCCGGGCAGCTAGGAGACTGAACCCTCGTCAGGCTAGGTGGGCCATGTTTCTGGCTCGGTTTGTCTTTAAGCTCACCTATATACCAGGGTCACAGAATGTTAAGGCAGACGCCCTGTCCCGGCGATATGACACAGAGGAGAGGTCCATTGAGCCCACTCCCATACTTCCGGAGTCTTGTCTGGTGGCACCGGTGGTGTGGGAGGTCGATGCGGAGATCGAGCGGGCGTTACGTACCGACCTTACTCCTCCAGAGTGTCCGGAGGGGCGGAAGTACGTGCCGCTCGAGATCCGTGATCGACTGATTTATTGGGCTCACACGTCACCCTCCTCTGGTCATCCTGGTATTGGCCGGACAGTGCACTGCCTTAGTGAAAAGTACTGGTGGCCAACATTGGCAAAGGACGTTTGGGTTTATGTCTCCTCCTGCTCGGTGTGCGCTCAGTGTAAGGCACCTAGACACCTGCCCAGGGGGAAGTTACAACCCCTACCCGTTCCACAACGGCCGTGGTCTCACCTATCGGTGGAGTTTGTCACGGACCTTCCCCCCTCCCAGGGGAATACCACTATTTTGGTCGTTGTGGATCGGTTTTCTAAGACCTGTCGTCTCATTCCAATGCCGGGTCTCCCTACTGCCCTACAAACTGCTGAGGCCCTGTTTACTCACGTCTTCCGGCACTACGGGGTACCTGAGGATATAGTGTCTGATCGGGGTCCCCAGTTCACCTCTAGAGTCTGGAGGGCGTTTATGGAACGCTTGGGGGTCTCGGTTAGCCTTACCTTGGGTTTCCACCCGGAGAGTAATGGGCAGGTGGAGAGAGTAAACCAGGATGTGGGTAGGTTTCTGAGGTCCTATTGCCAGGACCGGCAGGAGGAGTGGTAGGGGTATATCCCCTGGGCAGAGATTTCCCAGAACTCACTTCGCCACTCCTCTACTAATCTGACTCCTTTTCAGTGTGTGTTGGGGTATCAGCCGGTTCTGGCACCCTGGCATCAGAGCCAGATCGAGGCTCCTGCGGTGGATGAATGGTTTTGGCGCTCGGAGGAAACATGGAACGCTGCGCATGTCCATCTGCAGCGGGCTATCCGTAGGCATAAGGCGAGCGCCGATCGCCACCGCAGTGAGGGTCCAGTGTATGCACCTGGAGATCGAGTCTGGCTCTCGACTCGAAACCTGCCCCTTCGCCTGCCCTGCCGGAAGATGGGTCGGCGGTTTGTGGGGCCATTTAAAGTCCTGACGAGATTGAACGAGGTATGTTATAGGTTACAACTGCCCAATGATTATCGCATTAACCCCTCGTTCCATGTGTCTCTCCTCAGGCCGGTGGTAGCTGGTCCACTCCAGGAGAATGAGATACGAGAGGCTCCTCCGCCCCCACTGGACATTGAGGGGGCTCCGGCGTACTCAGTCCGGTCCATCGTGGATTCAAGACGTCGGATGGGAGGTCTGCAGTATCTCGTGGAGTGGGAGGGGTACGGTCCGGAGGAACGGTGCTGGGTGCCTAGGAGGGACATCTTAGATCCCTCCCTCTTGACGGAGTTCCACCGGAGTCATCCCACTCGCCCTGCTCCGCGTCCTCCTGGCCGTCCCCGAGGCCGGGGTCGGCGCACGGCTGGAGCCGTGCGTCAAGGGGGGGGGATACTGTCACGGATTCTGCCGAGGCTGCTCCTTCTCCTTGTTCGGGCAGGCTTCGGCATTCGTCGTCCCCGGAGTACTAGCTACTGCCGATCAATGTTTTCGGTGTTTGTTTTGTGTTGTCTAGTTAGTACACCTGTTGCATATTAGTGTTGATTGTGTAGCATATAAGTTCCCTTGTTTTACGTTTGGGCTTTGTGTGTTATTGTTCATTGTCTTGTTGATGTTCGGCCTAGCTACTACTTCGGATTACGCATATGGTGTTTTTCCCTCCAGTGTTGGAGACGTTGTTTTGTGCGTAACGCTCAGTAAAGTAGTCAACCTGATTCTCTGTGTCCTGCGTCTGACTTCACTCGCTGCGTACACATCACCTCCTGACAGCACAAGGTGCAATTGCACCTTGTGCATCATCTGTTCCTCTTGTCATGTTAGTCATTGCATACCTTAGAGAGCTGTTTATAACTTGTCAGAAATGTCCAGATCAAGTAGCCCATGTCAGCTAACATTTTTCTATTTCGTTTTTTTAGCCCATAGATATTGTTGTAATTTTTTTGTCACTCAAATATCACATGAAAAGTTTGCTTTAAAACTGCAAAATCTACTTTGCACCCCATGACAAAATGTGTAGAATTTCATGAAATAAGCTTTAAAGCTCTAAAATTCTCTCCACCAGTAAGAGGGGTGTGAGGAGTGTGTGTCATGAACAGTGCTTGTGCCCATAGAAATAGATGGGTGCATGCGTGCGCGCAGGGGGGGAGAATTGATGTTCCCCAATGCTGGAAGGGGGGCCCCAAGTGAAAAAGTTTGTGTACCCCTTCAGTGTTTTGTTTATTTAATTGTAAAATGTTTTTAAATTATCAAAATCAGCCATCTAGGAGGAGATGGTGTGACAACAGATGTAACGCTTTGAGTCGCTTACTGTTCATGCAGTATTGAAACGATGACATGATGTTAATTGGGATTCCATTGATTTAAGACACTTGCATTGTTATACTGATGATTAATGATTACTGGTGTTGGACAGTGAGTGACAACTGCAGGTGTAGAGATAATGATGAATGAATGATTGGCATTACTCATAAAACATAACCATGTTGGTTGTACAGTACACCAACTGTTTAAAAAAAAAGCCTACTCCACAATATGATTGATGCACACTTCATACTTAGGATGACAACAAGCAATAGTAATTGGTTGCTACTTACTGTACTATGTAAACCTATTTACCATTGTCCTCTGGATTTAGCGGTCCATTTTATGACTAAGTAAAGATGGAGAATTAACACAATCAACAAAGGGGTTACATATTAAACAGATTGCCAATCCAACACAATTCTCCTAAAGAAAGCAAACAAGTGCATTACAAAGTAATCAAGCACTTAAATATCAATACACAGAAACAATAACCAGTGCTCATAAAATTGTATCCATTCATATTTAATACAGCACCTATATTTACAGTACAGTAGAAACGACAGCTCTGAAGGCATTACAACTCTATTACAAGTGGTAAACTAAACTACTGTGGAGTGAAAATATGACTTACCTAATTGAAGAGATGGCATTTATATTGATTGTTTAGCAACTACATGATGACAGAGAAACTCAGAGGATGAGGATGTCAGACATTTGCAATACATAGGGTTGATGTGTGGCTAAGCATAAAACAGATGTAGTGGACTTTTAAATGACATCTTTATTGACTGTTTGTCCTATGCCTGTGAAATGAATGTTGGTCTGAGTCTCTTCGCTATTGTTGTTGATGAAATTAGTCTATAGCTGCGTAATAACAAATTGCTTTCTACAAGTGAGGAATTAATATGTGTGATTGATTGAATTTGTAAGCAGGGCACTTAAAAGGTCGTAATTTTTCCATCAGAAGCACAGAACAGAAATTGTGCTTTTTTAAGGTAAACACAGTAGCTGTTATATACAGTGTACATGAATGAGTAGAGTAGATGGGTGTAGCAGCCGTGTATGTGTGAGATTGTAACTTCATATCGTATGTACATATACTCTCTGTGTCTAAAAGTAATATTAAGAAGAACAGTAACATTCAGGTTTGTCATGAGCACTTGGTACCTGTTTGGCTTGTCAGACTCAGTGGTAAGATCATGTTTCCCTATTGAGGAGGCCCAAATACCAGTGTTGTTCTGTAGGTACTGAAAGCCAAACCTCAGGGACCAGCTACAGTAATATGAGTCTTGTAGAGAAAACAGGGTGCAGAGGGGAAGCCTTCCAAACATGGACCCAGCCTGCCCAGCCAGTCTGTCTGTCCAACCTTTTAGGAGCAGTGCAAATGTGTGGCAGCAACAGAAAACTCATCTTCCACCCTATATATTATACTTTTTTTTTTATCTGTCCTTATAGTGTTCTTACACTCACATACAAGTTACTGCCAAAATAATGGAAACACTTGAGTAAATGAGGGATACAAAGTATATTGAAAGCAGGTGCTTCCACACAGGTGTGGTCCCTGAGATAATTAAGCAATTAACATCCCATCATGCTTAGGGTCATGTATAAAAATGCTGGGCAGGCCATTATTTTGGCGACCATGGCTATGCCCCCATAGGATGACAATGCCCCCATCCACAGGGCACGAGTGGTCACTGAATGGTTTCATGAGCATGAAAACGATGTAAATCATATGACATCGTCGTCTCAGTCACCAGATCTCAACCCAATTGAACCCTTATGTGAGATTCTGGAGCATTTTCCACCACCATCAACACAACTTTTCATAGAAGAATGGTGTCACATCCCTCCAATAGAGTTACTGACACTTGTAGAATCTATGCCAAGGTGCATTGAAGCTGTTCTGGCTCGTGGTGGCCCAACGCCCTATTAAGACACTTTATGTTGGTGCTTCCTTTATTTTTGGCAGTTACCTGTATATTGTACATACTTGCATTCTCACACACTCTCTCTGCTAAATAAATAGGCATTGTTTTAGCTGCAGGACTTGCGTTGTGTGTGTGCGTGTGTGTGTGTGTGTGTGTGTGTGTTTGCGTGTATGTGTGTGTGTGTGCATGCGTGTGTATTTGCTTGCATGTGCATATGTGTGAGAACACTGAGGAAGTACTACGGTCATTACATGCTAGTCCCAGAGCCAAGTGTAGCAAAGGCATATTGGTGACCCAGAGCAGTTGTTGTCCTCTTTCTCTCCTCCCCTCTCCACTTCCTTTTTTCGCAGTCTTTAGCATTCAGCTACATCCTGAAGTAGGCCCCCAGGCCAATGACAGAAGCTAATTTGGTTTTGGGGGTGGGGGTGACGTTTTAAAAATCTTTGTCCCAGCCAGAGTTGTCATCTGGGGGCGGGTCTTCATTGTCCTCTGGGAAGTTGTCAAAGTTACTTGTGTCCGTTGATGATGTCACCTGATTGACAGAAAAATACAGAATTGAGCCACTTGAAACCCTGATGCAAACAGCTTGCTGCAAAAATGTTGGTTTGTGACTTACATTAGGGATGATAGGGGGTGTCAGCGTTCCCTTCCTTAGACCTTCCCAGTTAAAGCCCTCAAACCATCTGTAAATGTATAGACATTTTTTAAGTAACTGTCCAGTGAAAATCTCACCTATAAAAGTAAATATTCTGGTAACTCATACCGAAGTAATGTTGTTGACAAAGCATAAATAAAAAATAAATAAAATCTAAAATCCCACCTCAAACTTTATCTCAAACAGACCGTTTAAAAAATGCTTGCTATTTCCTCATAGAGGATGATGTCATTCTCCTGAGGAGGATGAGCTGGCCAATCAGCCGTCTACTCGCATGAATATTTTTAATGACCGGTATACGCCCACACCATTCTGTTGTTGGGGTACGCCCACACCATTCCAACAAAGAAAAACTGATTTTTAACATACTTAGTTTCAATTTTTTGGAAGGAGAACTATTTAACTCATATTGTAATTAATTACAGATCATATTTCATAGAAATCTGGAAACACTGGACAGTTACTTTAAATATATAAACATGGGAAGATGAGTAGATAAATATGGCTATCCATATCCATTAACTTACTTGTGCTTTTGGATGTCTTTGACACCATTTTTCAAGTTTCCCAGTCTTTCCGAAGGATTGTCCCTAAAATGGACACATTTGGATCAATGGATCATTAATAATCTTGCTAACACTAAATTACATTCAACAGTAATTGTTGAGTGTGGACAAAATGGTTTGGGACTCACCTGCATAGTTTTTTTATTAAGTTGGCAGCATTTTTGGTAATCTTCTTTGGAAATTCGATCATGTCAATGCCCCTCAGGATGATGTTATATGTCTTCATGGGATCAGGGCCAGAGAAGGGAGGGCTGGAAGACATGGGTGGAGATAGACACTCAATTCTATCCCAATCTCAATTAACATCTGGCCTTACACTTTTATTTAAGAGTAATTATCAGGTTTGTCTGTACCTGCCAGTGAGGAGCTCAAACATGAGGATTCCTAGAGACCAGTAGTCAGCTGAGATGTCGTGGCCTTTGTTCAGAATGATCTCTGGTGCCACGTATTCTGGTGTTCCACAGAACGTCCATGTTTTCTTCCCAAACCCGATCTTCTTGGCAAAGCCAAAGTCCACCTATACAAAGGACATGGGAAACACATTCTTAGAGGTAACCTACAGCGTTAATATATCAAAGGGTTAGAGGTTTAGGTCATCAAGCTCTGAATCCACATTGTTGTGTGTCTCTTACTAGCTTGGCATAGCCCCTGTGGTCCAGTATAAGGTTCTCTGGTTTGAGGTCTCTGTAGATGATCCCTTTGGAATGCAGGTAGGCGAATGCTTCCACCACACACGCTGTGTAGAACCTGGTGGTTGAATCCTCAAATGAACCCCTGGAGAAGGAAGTATCAATAACCTCTTTAAAATAAGTCACATTTAAACAGGCACACATCGACTATCACTTCCACAGACTCACTGAAACACATGTGGGCACAATGAAATTAGTTGAAATATTGACCTAAGACTCACCGGTCTCTAAGAATGGTCCACAGCTCTCCTCCCAGACAAGCCTCCATCAGCATGTAGAGGTACTTACTGTCCTTAAACGTCCTGTACAGTCTGAACACAAAACACAGAGTGCAAAGATATCAAGACAGTGGTGAGGGAGGGTGGGTCCTCTGTATGTTTTACTGTGAATTAAAAGTGTCTGTGGAAAGGCGTTGCATGCAAGTCTCTACCTGACAATGAAGTCAGAGTGGGCCTCCTGCATGATGAGTTTCTCAGAGCGGATATGCTCTTGCTGTCGCGTGTCCACGATGTGACGCTTCTTCAGGATCTTCATGGCAAACGTCTTCACCTCATCACTCTTCAGCTGGACCTGTCGACAGAGGAGAGAGGAGAGCACTGTTAGCTCTAAGCAACGGTTAAATGAAACATCAATGCAATACAATGTAAGTGGCAGCTTAGCCTCTTACGCTTCCTAGTATGGACCCACACTTATCGCTAACATAGATTCCAGAAGAGTGAACAGTCCCTTTACAAGTCAGAATGTTGAATAAACTTTAATTTTAACTTTGCCATTTGTCCTCTAAATTCGTCCTTATGCCGTTGGAAATTTGAGACAAAATATCCACAGGAAAGTGTCATTAAACCGACTTCAAAACACGGGTCTCCCACGGTTTGTTTGTTCACCTGATGTACGCACACACATTGTAAATACATGCTCGCGATGCATGCATACTAATCAAGCTCATGCAGGTGTTTGCATGGTTTTGCGCATGTGCCAGGTGATAGAATGGCAGTACCAGCATTTAAAAAATTTGTTTAGTGATACGTTTCTGTGGATACTTTGTCTCATATTTTTTGCATAAGTGGACAACCGGCAGAGGAAGTTCAAATGACAGTTTATTCAACATTCTGGCAACACAAGTCTATACAAGGCACCTTTCGTTAAGCTATAGCTTGATATTAGGTCAGGAGGCCGGCAAGTGGCAGCTGTGGTTCCTACCAGCTCTACGCGGCCAAAGCCACCAACCCCCAGTGTGTCGATGATGTTGAAGTCAGCCAGGTTGAGGTTGGAGAAGAAAGAATTCTCTACTTCGTACCTGCAGGGACAGACAAGACATGTTCATTCAATTGAACGGTCACCCTCCCCTTGTCCTGTCAAGACACAGGGCCATTTTCCACACGCCCAGTCGCCAATATCCCCAACTCCCAGTGTCCTCTCTTGTTTTTAGTTTAATCCAGAGGGCCTTATCAGCTTAATGGTGTGATTGGGGGAAAAAAATCACAAAATTCACTGGGAATACATTACATAGGATGCAGAAACAATACTCTGAGCTGCAGCTCCATACTACTTGTCAGACACAGAGAACTGACACTATATACTCGTTGTTGGGGTGGGATTGGTGTGGGTGGTCCATGGGTGGCTTTTGACCATTCCTTTGGATTCCTCATGTCTAAGTTGTCATTGTTAGAAAAAAAGTTTGGTCCAAATCGGATGTTAGGTACTATATTTATTGAATATGATATGAATCCTATAAATTAAAATGGCCAATTTGAATGCAATCAATTAGCTTTTTTGCAGAGATCAAATTATATTTCAACAAAATAATGTTGCAGGAAACTATTTCAGAACAATCCGAGATGGTGGTTGTCGAAATCCTCTTTCTTGTGCTTTTTGAGGTGGAACTACCCAGTTGTCCCCTCTCTCTGTCAAGAGTGTCACAAGTCAAGGGGTGATGGTTAAGGCCAGGAGTTTTTCCTGACCAAGTGACCTGAGGAGGGATGCGTTACAGCTCAATTCAGCCCTACCTCAGTCAACAGCTCATTTGGTGTTGTAAGACTAGCTAATGACCACTAGATGGAGAACTTGTACCATTATCATCACAGGTAAAAGACAGCAATAGCTAAACCAAACTATTATTTCTGTAGTTGAGCATGAAAGTAAGAATAAATTCATTAAAATGTGTAGAATTGTGGAGAATTGCAGATATTCTGAAAAACAATTAGTTATTCTATACAAGTGTGATGAAACAAATATATACACCCCCCTGTTTCTTGCAAATCTGGTCAAATTCATTTTGAAAGATGAGATCCTTTATGAGATACAACAATACAACACAAACGTTTGTATTGTATACAACCACCTTGAATCCAACTGCACAACCTGGGATGGAATTATTCTGAAAGATATTAACAATTTATCATATTGGACACAATGCAGAATATTGTACAGTAGGTTCCAGGACAGACTCTATTCACTGTCTGTCTCAGACATAGGCCTCACGACAGTGACCAACACAAAAGTATCTCTCTCCATTCTCGTCTTTTTCCAGGAAGTAAGCATAACAGTGAACCGTTATTTTAATTTATACTTCCCCAAAAAAGGAATTTCAGTTTGGGAGGCTGACATTTCAAATCTACCATACTCTGAGGTACACACAGCCATGTAGCCTGAAATAACTGTATGTAAGGTTTACAACAACAGGTTTAAATATGCCATACTGACTTTCAACAAAGAACAAAATACTACCAAAAGAGTTCCCAAAGGTGTCATAAAACCATGTTTAAACCACGGTTTTTGGTCTAAACCACAGTTTTTGTTTGTCCTCAACTTGTCTCACAACATTACCCTGCTCTGAGCTGGCATCTCTTTATGCCAACAACAATAACACACCAAAGCACCAAGGTGCCCCTGTGCCAGGGTGCCTGGTGTCTGGTGCTATGCTCCTGTTTCCACGGTTACAGATAACATATTGGTTCCTCCAAGGGGTGCGGTAGAGGTCACGACTTTCACTTCCAGGTCTGTCACCAGAGAATTTACCAAACCACAAAGCCAAGTAAAGCCAGCTAATAAAATTAGAAATGAGTAGACAATGAAATAAATAAATGTGACTTACCTAGCCTTGGCCTCAGCATCCTCACAGCCTTTACTGGACACCTCCTCCAACCCTCCAATCAGGTGCTTGAACGAACTGCAGCACAGGAATTGAAACAGTGTTTGTGAGAAATGTTGATCAAGACATTGATCCCATTCCATTGAAGAAGCTGTTATATCTTGATATATACTGTATGTATTGTTGTCTCTTTAAGTAATTACGTCAGTTGTCTAAATGACAAAAACATTGCTAATTGGTGTTGTGGTTCATTAACAATTCCAGCTCCAGCCCATTGATAATTGTAATTGATAGGGTGTACTTAATAGGCAGGTTTCTATAGATATCCCTAGCCATTTATTCTCCATATGACTCATCTAGTGCAGCTGTGTATTGCATCTTTATAGTACATATGAAAACGTTATGAATGTTTAATAAACCTTTATAAGATTGTTGTTTGAAGTGGAAACCACTTGGTCTCACTTTACAAGACCATCTGTTTACTTTATAATACCCAGATTCCCTACATATATCATCTCTATTTGGATGTGCTTGAACCCTAGACCCATAAATCATTAAGCTAATACTCATGAATATGAAAATGATGGATAATAATGATAAAGATGCATTTAAATTGAGATGTTTACAGCTGAAAGACCAGATGACAACCCTGGCTGACAAGGTTAAATCCTCTTCCCAAAATACCCACATGGTGACATGCATACACACACACACACACACACACACGAGTGCGCACACATGCAAGCACACACATCTGTGCTGGAATTTCCCTCTCACCATTATCCCCTGACTCTCATTCTCTCTCTCTTTCCTTCCCTCTCTCTTCCCTCTCCTTCTTTCCAGAAAAATTGCAGGCTGCCTGCCACCCTTAACGTCTCTCTCACCCTGGCTCCAAACCCAACCAGTTCTGGGTGACATATGGCAAGCTGGCTATGTGAGGTGATAGAGCATTTGCAGTCTGTGTGACAGACAGAGAGACAGACCATAATAATCACCACTCTCATTTAGATGACTCACTCACTAAGACACAGGGTTGCCCATGAGAGGCCTGCTCCATAACAGGGGCTAAATTGACACCACCAAGCCCTGCTCTTGCATTACAGCTAACTGATATACTGCCTGGTGTTATTGG
This sequence comes from Coregonus clupeaformis, assembly GCF_020615455.1. Classification (NCBI taxonomy): domain Eukaryota; kingdom Metazoa; phylum Chordata; class Actinopteri; order Salmoniformes; family Salmonidae; genus Coregonus; species Coregonus clupeaformis. The sequence continues at coordinate 55,903,176 of NC_059192.1, forward strand.
TGACACAATGACAGACCATGATTTAATAATGAGACTTTGTTTATCCTAGAGTCGATGTCTGCACACCCGTGGAAATTAAATTAGCATAATAAAAAAATCCCTATCAAAATCTATCTGTTTAAATGAAATATAATTGTTTACATGGGCTGTGTCTCAATTTACCGCATCCGCTAATGGCGGCCTTCCGCATCTGCATGGAGGGTGGCCAAGCTATAGCGGTGTTTATCAGACCATGAGACATCCCGAAAAATGGTATTTTCACAAAAAAGCCTGTAGCGTCTGAGCAGTTTGGGCTACACACTAATATGACCCCTCTATGGAAAGGTGAGACTCTCTGAAAATGTACATGTTTTGCTCTAGGGTGCCCACAAGCCTCACAAGACTCGTCTGATGGTAGCCCAGTACCAGTTTATAAAAAAATAATGGAAGTACAGTATACATTAAAGTAGTTTAGTGTCCCAATAAAATCCTGATCTTTCTTATATCGCTCAGATATACGACACTTTAAAACAAACTTGGTTTTAATTTATTCTATCTGTTTTTCCATGTTTTCTATGGGCGAATAGCAGTAAGGCCAAATTCAATGTTTCATCCAATAATGTTTTTTTATTTAAAATATTATACCTAAAGTGGTCCTAAAATTAAAGAACAAATAGTTAAATGGTATGACCATCTTAAAACAATTCCATGTGTTCGCTTAGTAGAACCCCCCCCCCCAGCTTAGACTCTTAAGGAATAATGTCACTTACTGTACATATCTTGTAGATCAACATTAATTTCATTTGAAAGAATGTAATTAATTAAATAAGTGGCTCAGTTGGTAGAGTACAGCGTTTGCAATGTCAGGATTGTGGGTTTGATTCCCAGGGCCACTGATACAAAAAATTTATGCACGCATGACTGTAAGTGTCTGCTAAATGGCATTTGTTATGTGATATTCTTGACCAAATTATCAAAACCATTTCAGAATACAAAAGGAGGTACTGAGGATGTTTTGAACACTCACTCTCTGTCAATGACCAGACATGTAACAGTCTCTGCAGCGATGACGTTTGCTGTCCTGATGTCCTCCCTGGAACACACATAGTCATTAGTAACAAACATTACTCAAAATACAGCAGCACCTTATTTGATCAAACATTAATGACTAGGTTTGTGCTTAAAATGATTTTTTTTTTTATTACAAATAAAAACATTTTGTTCCTAATTTTGATAAATCATTCAAACACTGCTATACAATCAACACAATAATATTCCATAGAAAGACATTTAATATATAAAAAAATGACTTTCCGATCGAAACATTTCATCATAGGATTATAAAGCTTTGTTTTGACAAATACATGGACATTAGCGACAGGTAATGGTAACAAAGTATAGCCAGCTTTACTCTGTATTGTCAGTGAAACCATCAATATCCTCTTCTTTCGAGGACTCGTCTCCCCAGTCGCTCTCAGAGTCTGAGTCGTCCCAGGACTCCATAGCCCTCCAGTCTAACAAGCACGACTGGTCCTCACACACAAACACCGTATCACTGTGCACAGTAAAATCTACACTTAAAGCTGGGTAGGCGAGTCCATGCAAGCTGTCTACACAAACTTGCAGATCTCAGAGTCAAGTGATACCACTCTATGACACATTGAAACTTATTCTACTTTATCCAAATTCATAACAGGAAAACTCTGTTGCCAAAAGACGAGCATACACTAAATACAGTACAAAATACAGTACTAAACAAGAACGGAATCAAGCTTTACATCAGAACGGTGAGAACGCGTATCACCATTAGAGCTGTTGACATGTGAGTCAAGTCACACTCTGGTGTCAAAGCAGGGGAGGAATGACCCATATGTATTCACAGCTACGCAACTTCTTTCACATGGACCAAGGTGACAAGTCCTTCTCATGCCATCCAGCCTCCTCATACACCCCCCCACCACCACCCACTTTCCAAACACCCACTATCTGAAAAGGTCACAGCTGCTGGAAACGACAAGGGTTTCACCAGTGGAGTGGAGTGGAGAGGAGAGGAGAGGAGAGGAGAGGAGAGGAGAGGAGAGGAGAGGAGAGGAGAGGAGAGGAGAGGAGAGGAGAGGAGAGGAGAGGAGAGGAGAGGAGAGGAGAGGAGAGGAGAGGAGAAAAAAAGAGAAGAGGCAACCATTTAGGAGTGCTGGGGTAAAGACACAGTGAAAGGAGAGAGAGAGGGGCTTTTCTCACATGGGCACGCACAAGGCATATGAAGGAGGGAGGCTGAAGGGTGAGAAGGGGGGTATTAAGGAACTAAATCCAGTCCCTGAGTGGTACATCCTGGTACTTGCCATCGTAAACACCTGCTCAGTGTGAATTGTGACTATGTGCCAAATGTAGCCCCTCTGCCATTGTGCTACTGTTGTCAACAGTGTTTTGGCAGGTACACCTGTCTCAAGAGGACAGGGCACATTTATTTTTCCTTCTTCATGTAGAAAAAATGCACACAAACACACACGTACACGTACACGTACACACACACATTATATCCCTGTGAGTTCCTTATTGCTTTCTATCTCAGATAATGAACAGAGCCCTTTACCCTAACTAATACACACACAGAGACTAAGCTGCCACCTGTGCTAATTTGCCTCATAAAAAGGTGCACAGTGTTTGTATTATTTACACACCATGGTGATTCCCTTTCATTAAGACACCAACAACCCAATACAGCCCGGTGGGTGGGATAGTGGACCTTAGTGGATCCCGTGATGTCTTTTTTTGCTGTCAAATTGTTGATATTGACGATAGTAGTTGTCAAAAAAAATCTGCTGTCTGTTAACCTCTGCAAATAATTTATTTGCACCTTCACATTTGCTTGTAAACAGAGAGAGAGAGAGAGACAGAGAGAGAGACAGAGAGAGGGACAGAGAGAGAGACAGAGAGAGAGACAGAGAGAGAGAGCAGCTGCATATGTTTGAAATGTCCCTTAGAGCAGCACAGCAGAGAGCCGGCCGGCGGTGTCCATTTCCAGTTGAGCATTTGAATTCAACTGGTAATTGGATGGTGCTCTGGTGTCCTAAGGAGGGGGTTATGAAAATACAGGCTGGGGTGGGGCCTGACACCAGCACCAATCAAATTGTTTCCATTTTCTGTCAACGTCACACTCTTTAAAAATCTCTCATCCTCTACTGACCCTCCTATCAACCCACACACATTAATGCACACAAGCACAAGCACAAGCACACGCACAACCACACACACAAACATACTCCCCCGAATGACAGAATGGTGCAGCATAGAACACATTGTCTGAACTGTTGATGGATCTACACCTCAAATGGGAGCTCACATCTCACAATGGTAGGAAGAATATGACATCAGATGTTGTGCTGACCTATCGGGGACAAAAAATATGTTTCTCTTTTCCTAGAACATCTACCAACGAGATGAATGTACATGATACACTCTCTTCTTAGGTTATAGTATCAAATCAAATGTATTTGTCACTCAATCCACCGCATCTGCCGATGTCGCACTCTGCGGTGAAAGGTGACAGAGCTAAAGCAATGTTTGTCAGACCATGAAACATCCCAAAAATCAGTCTTCTCACAAAATCATCTGTAGCGTCCGAACAGTTTGGCCTACAAACTATTATGACCCCTCCATGGAAAGATGAGACTCTCACGAACACGATGGTGTTCTCCGTGTTTCTACCTCTTGGGACTCATCTGAAGTCGGTACAGCCGATCTGCCAACTTCTGTCTGTAGCGTCCGAACAGTTTGCTATACACACTAATATGTGGAAAGGTGTGACTCTCACGAACACGTACACTACCGGTCAAAAGTTTTAGAACTTTATTTTTACTATTTTCTACATTGTAGAATAATAGTGAAGACATCAAAACTATTAAATAACACATATGGAATCATGTAGTAACCACAAAAGAGTGTGCAAAGCTGTCATCAAGGCAATGGGTGGCTATTTGAAGAATCTCAAATGTTAAATATATTTAGGTTTGTTTAACACTTTTTTGGTTACTACATGATTCCATATGTGTTATTTCATAGTTGTGATGTCTTCACTATCATTCTACAATGTAGAAAATAGTAGAAATAAAGAAAAACCCTTGATTGACCAGAAGTCCCCACAAAAATAGTAAACAAACACAAATTTGACCAACTGGGGACATTTTGTTGGTCCCCACAAGGTCAAATGCTGTTTCTAGGGTGTTTAGTGTTAGGGTTAGAATTAGGTTTAGGGTTAGGGTTAGGAGCTAGGGTTAGTTTTAGGGTTAGGGTTAGGAGCTAGGGTTAGTATTAGGGTTAGCAGCTAGGAGCTTGGGTTAGGGTTAGAGTACGGGTTAGGTTTAGGGTTAGGGGTTAGGGAAAATTGGATTTTGAATGGGACTGAATTGTGTGTCCCCACAAGGTTAGCTGTACAAGACTATCTGTGTGTGTGTATGTTTTGTGTGTGTAAGCATATGTAGTGTGTGTGTGTTTTGGAGTGTCAGTGTAGGATATGTGTGGGTAGAGTCCAGTGAGTGTGCATAGAAGCAGTGCAAAAGAGTTGGTGCAATTTGTTTGGCTATTCACTACTTCGCTATTTCACTATATATTCTAAAATAAGATTCAATTGAAAACTTTTGGTGTTTAAACGTGTATTTGTTTGATTCTCATTTACCTCACCTGTGGTAAGTTGCAGGGGCCTACCAAGTAAAAATAGCCATTCAACTAGATTTGAAAAGAAAAAACGGAACATTCTGCAAAAAACGGAACAACTCCATTGTAAAGTGCAAGGGTGCCAACATATTTGGCTCTCAAGGCACTTCACATTGTGTCAGGAGGGAGATAATTTAAGCCATGAGATGCATGTGGTTAATGGGGGGTATGCACACAACATACATTCTAGTCACAATTCTGAATTAATGCACTTTAGCATCCATTGCCACAGAGCACCTGCCAAGGAGAAAGAGGAAGAGGGATAGAGATTGAAAGGGAGAGACAGATGGGGAGGTAGAGAGAGAAAGTAAGATAAATGAAGGAAATAGAGGGAGGTAAAGAGAGAGATAGAGAAGAGAGGGGGGCAAGGAGAGGGAGCGAGAGGTGCGGGTAGAGGGTTTATCAGTCTTACCCCTGCATGGCCTTCTCTCCGAACCAGTCTCCTTTCCCCATGCTGCGGAGGTAGACAGGATCCCCGTTGGACTTGTCTTCCCTGGTCACATTCACCTGGACACAGGGGTGGGGGTACCAGTTTAAATCCATGAGGGGGAGTGAGCAATTACACATTCTGAGAGAAGGGACCTATGGGACAGACTCAATCTCAGCCATCACTTTACTGTGATAAGCCATGTGCTACACTGTACATCAAACCCTTCTGTAATGTACATTTCTGTAACTGTACGGTTCACTAATCACTACATTATTAAACATCAGAGTGAGGCTAATGCAGAGCAGGGGCGATGGATATCTCTGTGCATGCTAAATCCTTCTACATCTTATATGGACTTCTTGGTGCTATGGTCTGTGAGGAGCCACTGACCAGGTCATTAGCTAGCTGACAACTGAGCAATGGAGGTCCAGCAGAACTGACCAGAGTGTGATGAGGTGATGTCGAAGGAGTCAGGCGCTGGAGGGTAAATCACAGAATAACAGGCTTTATTCCGCAATTACAGAGTTACGCAGAAATGCGTCAAAACACTCTAGTGCGCAAAACAGGCGCACTGGAAAATACACGGCACACTGGGAAATATCGCGGCAATACAAAATGCACGGCGCTCCACCGAGCTTCACTATCCTCCACAATAAACAATCACACACAAAGACAAGGTGGCAGAGGGAACACTTATACAGGTACTGATGAAGGGATATCAACCAGGTGTGTGTAATAAACAAGACAAAACCAATGGAATGATGAGATGCAGAGCAGCAGTGGCTAGAAGGCTGGTGACGACGAACGCCGAAGCCTGCCTGAACAAGGAGAGGTGGCAGCTTCGGAGGAAGTCATGACACAGAGTAAATATATAGAAGGTCGTTTGTCTTAATTAAGGCTTCTATCTTTATTCATTAGCCAGTTGTATTCAGGTATAACATCACGTCCTCCAGAAACACATAATCACGCTGAATAAATCTAAAGGAGAGCGATAATTCAACTTTTAATATGATCTGGAGGACAGAAAGGGAAAGGAAGAGCCAGGAAAAGAAACAGAGGGATTGAGAGAGAGAAGGAGAGACGAATGTGGACAGGGAAGGATAAAGGGCAGCGAGAGAGAGAGAGAAAGAGAGAGAGAGATGTTTGTTCTACTAGTTGAGACAGATAGATACATCTTGATCATTTGAATGGGTTGTTGACCTTATTTGTCTCCTTAGCTGGGACAGAAGGTGACATGTCTGGCTGAGAGCTCTGGATCTCTACCACCCTCTCTAACCACTTTCAGTACTGCACCAGACCCCCCAACACCTGACTTGTTGATCAATATGATGGTGTCAGATGATTTGCTTTCTAATCGTGTTAATGATGATGATGATGATGATGATGATGATGGTAGCAGTGACAATCCATGTTTTTCATTAAAGATGGTCATTATAATAATGACAATGATAACAATGAGGATGATGATGATGATGATGATGATGGTCTCACCATTCCCTTACTGATGATAAAGAAGGTGTCTCCTGTGGCTCCCTGTCTGATGATGTACTCTCCATCCTCATAGTGTGTCTGTAATGAAACAGGAGAGAGGAGAAGAGAAATGAGAAGGATGAGTCACCCAGACACCTCTCAACTCCCTCTGTCTAATACACCCTATCCCCCCATGGGTGAGACACTTTGGACACCTTGCCTTGGTGAAAAAGTTTTTCCTCAGGATTGGATCTTAGTTATGTTAGAGCCTCAATCTGACCTTGTTGCCTTACAGAAAGCCCAGGTTGGTTTAAAACTTGTACTTGCGGGCAACACTAAATACATGTTGTTCTCTAATTCTCACAAAAATGTTTGTTCATATTTATTCATTGGATGGTTCTCCCATCGATCGGGTTCCCGCCTATAAATATCTGCGCATTTAGATTGACAAAGATTTAATGTTTAAGAAACATACAGATGTGCTACTTAAAAAGCTAAGATTTAAAGAGGGCTTCTTCTTTAGAAATAGCAGGAAGCAGATTGTACAGTCAACTTTCCTGCCAGTCCTTGACTATGGTGACACCATTTACCAGATTGCAGCAGCCACTACTCTTAAAACTTTAGATGCCGTCTACCATAGCGCCCTTCGCTATATCACAGGTGACAGTTTTAATACTCATTACCGCATCAAAAGGTTGGCTGGTCCTCATTGAAGTCCCATAGATCACTTCATTACTCCCTTTTTGTGTACAAAGCTCTACTACACAAGCTTCCAACTTACCTAACTTAGTTGCTAAACTATAAAAGAATGAGCTATCAAACCCATTTCGCAGGGTTGGTTATTTCTTGAGGTCCCTCTGGTCTCGACCAATTTAGGTATATCCTCCTTTAGTTTTAGTGCCCCCCATTGTTGGAATAACCTGCAAAATTCCTTGCATCTTGATTCCCTGGTGCAGCAAGGGCAGTTTAGGACTCCGGTGTTAGATTAATTCATTGAGGATGCAGTTGTTTCGATTAACTGTAATGATTTATTTGTTGACATTGTAGTATTCTAATTGTACCTTGTGTTTTTTTTATTCTTCTTGTTTCATTTTCTTGATTGTGAAAATGGTGCACCATTGTGAGACTCTGGTCTCAATTGGGCTTCTCTGAATAAATCAAACAAAAAGCAAAGTCTCCCAAAGCAACAATCAAAGCTTCTTCTGACACCTGAGAACATCATACCTTTGAAAGCACACACATTCACAGACACAAGCACAAAGGCACAGGTGCACGTGCATGTGCACGCACGTACATGCACACTCCCTATTCTTCACACTCACCTGTTCTCTTAATTTGAAAGCATCTCCATGAACCTCATGCACGTGCACACACACACGCACACACACACACAGGAAGGTGTGTTAACCTGTAAAGACTACGTGAAACACACTGCTGTCTATCTAGGCAAAGATGGTTGGATGTGGTATGTGAGAGTGAGTATCTGGCCATTATAAGACAAAGCTGTGTGACAATTAGCAGCAGAGGGCTTGTAGAGGGCTCAGCTCACTGACACACTTTGACCAATGTGCCACAGCCCATAGAAATTGAATGCATGGTTCACCCTAGTAGTCAATTCCTGTTCTATCGATCTGCCCCAATATGCCTGATATCAATAGAGGTTAGATCACTGTAGATTGAATAATCACTTTCTACTAGACTCCACACAGTGTTTATTTATTTTGCTTGGCTAGCTTGTGTGCTACATCATTGATAATTACAAATAATTTGTAATTGGATGCTTTTTGAAAGTTCATGCCAATTTATGATTGTAAATAATTGTAGCTGATTTACACAATAAAATAGAGACACATTTTCCTCAGTCACTAAATACACAATACCCTTTCTGTGTATTTCCTCTTTGGAATTATACTATTTTATGTACTTTAGTCCACAGGCAGTGATTCTGTATGAGGGAGTCAGAGTGGAATGAGAGAGAGAGAGAAATGGCATACAGTATTGATCCAATACAGCTTTGTCAGTCTGACCACACATACTACAGTATCAAAATCAAATCAAATCACATTTTATTTGTCACATACACGTGTTTAGCAGATGTTATTGCGGGTGTAGCGAAATGCTTGTGCTTCTAGCTCCGACAGTGCAGTATGACTATATGTCTCAGTATGTCTTAGCCAAATCAATATGACAGCACCTGATTGACATTAGAATGAACAGTACTATGGTGAATACAAAAAAGTATTGAATGACACAGAGGTGCTCTCACAAACATGTTGTTAACATTTTATTATCGTTGTTTTTGATTGTGTTTGACAGTCAGTGTTTGTCCCAAACGTTGGTCAGATGGTCTGTTATTTTTAAGCCCATTGTTTCATTTTACCACTGTAGTCAGGATGGTTCTCTTTTTTCTACGGAATGGCAGGCGATTTACACAAATGCTATAGCCAGTGGTGGAAAAAGTACCCAAATGTCATACTTAAAAGTAAAAGTAAAGATACCTTCATAGAAAATGACTCAAGTAAAAGTGAAAGTCACCCAGTAAAATACTACTTGAGTAAAAGTTTTAAACTGTTTGGTTTTAAATATACTTAAGTATCAAAAGCAAATGTAATTGCTAAAATATACTTAAGTATCAATTATAAAAGTAAAAGTATAAATAATTTCAAATGACCATAAGGCACCATTTTCGTTTTTATTTTATTTACGGATAGCCAGGGGCACACTCCAACACATAATTTACAAACAAATAATTTGTGTTTAGTGAGTCCGCCAGATCAGAGGCAGTAGAGATGACCAGGGAAGTGTGTGAATTGGACCATTTTCCGGTCCTGCTAAGCATTTTGGGTGTCAGGTAAAATGTATGGAGTAAAAAGTACATTATTTTCTTTAGGAAAGTAGTGAAGTAAAAGTAAAAGTTGTCCAAAATATAAATAGTAAATAAAGTACAGATACAGTGGCTTGCGAAAGGATTCACCCCCCTTGGCATTTTTCCGATTTTGTTGCCTTACAACCTGGAATTAAAATAGTTTTGGGGGGGGGTTGTATCATTTGATTTACAGAACATGCCTACCATTTTGAAGATGCAAAATATTTTTTGGGGTGAAACAAACAAGAAAAAAAAAATAACAGAAAACTTGAGCTATTCACCCCCCCAAAGTCAATACTTTGTAGAGCCACCTTTTGCAGCAATTACAGCTTCAAGTCTCTATAAGCTTGGCACATCTAGCCACTGAGATTTTTGCCCATTCTTCAAGGCAAAACTGCTCCAGTGCCTTCAAGTTTACATTTACATTTAAGTCATTTAGCAGACGCTCTTATCCAGAGCGACTTACAAGTTGGATGGGTTCCGCTGGTGTACAGCAATCTTTAAGTGATACCACAGATTCTCAATTGGATTGAGGTCTGGGCTTTGACTAGGCCATTCCAAGACATATAAATGTTTCCCTTTAAACCACTTGAGTGTTGCTTTAGCAGTATGCTTAGGGTCATTGTCCTGCTGGAAGGTGAACCTCCGTCCCAGTCTCAAATCTCTGGAAGACTGAAACAGGTTTTCCTCAAGTATTTCCCTGTATTTAGCGCCATCCATCATTCCTTCAATTCTGACCAGTTTTCCAGTCCCTGCCAATGAAAAACATCCCCACAGGATGATGCTGCCACCACCATGCTTCACTGTGGGGATGGTGTTCTCGGGGTGATGAGAGGTGTTGGGTTTGCGCCAGACATAGCGTTTTCCTTTTCCTTTTTCGATACTAAAACATGAAAAACGGTACGGTCCTAGCATTTAAAAAAAAGTTTGGTACTTCTATCAAATGTGTCTCATATCATCTACTGATTGAGAGAGGATCAATTCTGCCTATCAGCGCAGCCGATGTCCCCTTATAGCACGAGAGCACCGTCCCTGCTCCACTTACTCATTGCTAGCTCTAGCTTGTCCTGAGGAACCACTGCACTCACTGGGAGTCTGGGCTACATCATGTTAGCTCACCACTCATGCTGCACAGAAGTTAACACATTTGAATAATGCAACACGGCATGTTGAAATGTTGCAGCTGTTAATTACTGTTTGCAAAACAATCTCCATTACAGGCTAGAACACTTTACAATGCAAAAAGATACCGGTAGCTTCCAGCTTAGTACGCTAACTTCCCTTGCTAGCTTACAGCTGAAGCTGTCATGAATTCACTACCCTAGTAATTTGTTTTTGATAATCTGAACAATACAGATAAAGACAGAGAACAGGTATAAACATCACTCTAAGCAAGAAGTGATGATCTGAAGTATTTGAACAATGAGATTCCTTCAATAATTTAAATGACTCCTTCAAGAATTTGAATTATATAAAAATTGTATGTGTTGTTACATTATGACACATTGCATTTTTTATATTTTTTACTTTTACACCTTTTTCATGATATCCATTTGGTGGTTACAGTCTTGTCCCATCGCTGCAACTCCCCTAAGGACTTGGGAGAGGTGAAGGTCGAGAGCCATGCGTCCTCCGAAACATGACCCTGCCAAGCCCCACTGCTTCTTGACACACTGCTCACTTAACCCGGAATCCAGCCGCACCAATGTGTCGGAGGAAATACCGTCTAGCTGGCGACCGAAGTCAACTTGCAGGCACCCGAGCGCGATGGGACAAGGAAATCCCGGCCGGCCAAACTCTCCCCTAACTCGGACAACGCTGGGCCAATTGTGCGCCTCCTCATGGGTCTCCCGGTCACGGCCTGCTGTAACACAGCCTGGGATTGAATCTGGGTCTGTAATGATGCCTCAAGCACTGCGATGCAGTGTCTTAGACCGCTGCACCACTTGGGAGTCCCTGACACTGCATTTTCAAACAGAAGTAAACAGGGTTCTTGACTAGTGCAATAACATCTACCTCATACTCAACATCAACAAAACAAAATAACTGCTCATTGACTTCTGGAGGATGGCAGACACAGTGAGCCACCTATTCCTGGGATGTGATTAGGTAGATAGATTGGGGAGATGTAAGTACCTGGGAACCATCATGGACAGCACACTCTCTTTTAATGTCAACACTCACAACATCAATAATAAATGCCAACAACGACTCTACCTCCTGCACAGACTGAGACAACTGAATGTCAACACCCAGATACTCTCCAACTACTAAACTTGCCATATAGAGAGTGTGCTGACTTTCTGTTTCCTGGCCTGGTATGGTGGGCTGTCAGTGGCTAATAAGGATATCTTCAGGCTCCAAGGTCTGCGGGCTGCAGTGCAGGGGGCTTCAATGCCTCTATGATAAACGGGCAAGGGACAAGGCCAAACGGATAATTTAGGACCACACACACAATCTTGCCCAATGTTTCAACAGAGGACCTACCTCCTCAAGGACATCAGCTAGCTTGCTTAGAATCTCCTCCGGAAGGTCATGGAATGTCGGAACGCTGCAGGAAGAAAATAGTCAGTAAGTCAGTGTAGAAGGAAGAATAGAGATCCACAATGTATTGGATATTACAGGGCGTTGACGCTAATAGACACATTGAACAGAAGGCCATGTAATATCGGCAGCTACACAGTCAATAGGTTAGCCTGAATAGAGTTTCTGTTCATCATGCTCTCTCAGTTTACATAACGTTGGTGAATGTATAATCCAGAAATAAACTTTATATAAATACACTATACATGTACTGTAAGTGGTATTCTTTATGTACACACACACACACATACACACACACACACACACACTGAGGTTGAAAAGGCAGGATTTATCGTGATGTTTGTTCTGTGCATTTCCTGGCAGCCCTCTGAATCCTATCTGCTCGTTATCGACATGGACAAAAGAAAACGGACCAATGCTTATCAGAGGAGAAAGCAAATAACCCAGGCATTGGAACAATGGCCTTTATCTCCCCATATCATCTCTCTGTTTCTCCATCTCCCCCTCCCTCTCATTTCCCATGATTTATTACAGTAATCTGAACCCTCTCGCCCCAGCACTGACTCATAGTGCTGAATTTCCTCCATGGACCCCGGCCAGAAAATGGCTGGTCAGATGGCTCATTACAATGAGAAACTTGACCGAGCTATGAAACATTCAGCGCAAACAAAAAGCCTGTGTTATGGAAAGTTCTGTATCTAACAACTAAATTGGGTTGTAATTTATTTATTTATTTTATCATCATGTTGTTTGCATGTTAGGTTCAAAACTGTTACAGTGGAATAGGATGGTGTGTATGTGTTTATGTGAGGATGTACATGCACAGAGCTTAGCCTCCAGTCTTCTCAAATGTGAATGTGAACCATCTGATCTTGAGTGCTGCTGATTTTCATCCCACCCGGCCCTTAACTGATAAATTAAGGTAATTGATAGGATGGATATCTGGGTTACCCAGGTGTAATCAATGTCTAATTTAATGGCAATGATGAAAAGCAGCCGACACTCCAGGGCCGGGTTTCCCGATAGTGATGGCAATTAAAGTAACTGCCCAGTGAAAATCTCACTTTTAAAAGTTCATATTCTGTTAACTCATATCCAAATAATGTTGTTGACTAGTCCTCATATTTGTGGCCAAAGCATAAATAGGAGAAAAAAAACACTTCAAAAACCCCACCTCAAATTTGTTTCTCAAACAGTCTTGCTATTTCCTCATAGAACATGATGTCATCTCCCTGAGGAGGATGGGCTGGCCAATTTTTTATGACCGATAAACGCACACACCATTCTGTTGTTGGGGTATGCCCACACCATTCCAACACAGAAAAGCTGTTTTTTAACATTTTTACATTTTTAGTCATTTAGCAGACGCTCTTATCCAGAGAGATGTACAGTTAGTGAGTGCATACATTTTTCATACTTTTTTTCATACTGTTTTTTCATACTGGCCCCCCGTGGGAATCGAACCCACAACCCTGGCGTTGCAAGCGCCATGCTCTACCAACTGAGCTACAGGAGGCCTTAAAGCTGCAATATGTATATTGGCTTCCCGTTCTTATGTTTAGTTTTGCGTTTTTAACTTTAGTTCACCAGTTTCAAACAGCTGCAAATACAATATTTTGGGTTATGGAAAATATATTTCACAGCAGTTTAGATGGTACAATGATTATTTACACTATACTTGCTTGTTTTGTCACATAAACTAAAATTAGGTAAACAATTAGAATTTTAGAAACCAGGAAAAGGCAGAGTGATTTCTGCATAGTGCACCTTTAATATTATACTTTTTTTTGAAGCTCCTAGAGAGATATCATTTATCACCTATATGGCTGCAAATATTGAGGCGGGTTGGCACATCATTGCACACATGTTGTTACACATTATGAAATACATTGAGACAAAAAATGTAGAAAGTAGTCCACAATTGGCAAAGTATAACTTAATTGATTGAACATTAAATTGATTTCAATATGATTGGTTCCCAGGTATATCCCACTAAGCACGGACCAAGGCAGACATCTTTTGGACGTATTTTTTAGGTGCGGTCCAGACCAGCCTTGATTTCAATGTCCACGGACGTTGATTTTTAGTCCGGTCCGGAACAAATCTGAACCAATTATAGACGTCTATGATTTGTTCAGATTTGATCTGGTCCGGACCGACCAAATTTGTACTTTTTGAGGGACGGAGCTCATTAGAATAATACCCAGCATATTTACCAAATGTTTGTTTTAACATTTACATTTTGGTCTTTCAGCAGACACTCTTATCCAGAGTGACTTACAGTCAGTGCATTCAACTAAGTTAGATAAACAACAACATATCAAGGTAATCGCAAGAAAAAATATATATATTTTCAACTTTTATTCAGAAACGAAAATTAACCTGATTTAAACATCCAGAAAATATGTATTTTAGACGTCTTTTCAACGTGATTTTGCTTACTGGGATACACTATACTGTATTTATCTTTTAATGCAGTGATCTCTGGATTTATTTGAAGCATATTTTTATCCATTGTTTATTTGTAACAATTAAAAACACATTGCAAACATTGCTCTGAAGCTCTGAAGCTACAGAGAGACTGAAACACATTTTGAAATTATGTTTAGCGGATATTGTCTGTGTGTAAAGTGATGTGGAAGGGCAAAAAATTATCTGAAGACTCATTTAGCTATTCTATGAGTCAGTCGTTAAAGACATGCTATGGAACTTTGGCGACTACTAACTATTTTTAAAATCTCCCACTTTGGGCTGGATGTGTCAATGTGTAGTTCATACATGCATAATCTATGAGCAGAATAACTGTCTTACCTCAAATAGCCACGAAATCCCTAGTTTGAAAGCGACTGTATTTCTGTAAGCTGTGCCAGGCCATTTTCTCTACATTTCCCCCCACGTGTGCCAGCCCCCTTGCAATTTGAGTTCTAGCCAATGAGCTTCAGCCCCTTGCCATTTGAGTGACAGCTAGCAGGATGCACACACAGCAGAGTGAGAGAGAGAGCAATGTCGTGGTGCACATACTGTATGTGACGTACAGATGTCGGATCTTAGTTTGATCACTTTTTTGTTGCTTAGAATTTTCCTGCTCGGCAGGAAATGCATACTTGTAATGTATTCAAGGTTTAAAAAGGCTTCTAAAGTTTGTAATTTCCACTTTCAAATGTCAGACTTGATTTTCCCTAACCAAAAAATTATGAACCCCCCCAAAATATGTATATTAATTATAATCCACATAATAATTCACATTTATGAAATTACTTATTGCAGTTACTAATAAGCATGCACCCATTAAGAAAATGACTGTAAAAACTGTTAAATCCCCTGTGGATTGATGAAGAATTGAAACATTTTATAGTTGAGAGGGATGAGGCAAAAGGAATGGCAAATAAGTCTGGCAGCACAACATATTGCAAATTGAGAAATCATGTGACTAAACTGAATAAAAATAAGAATAAACTACACTATGAAACAAAGATAAATGACATAAATAATCATAGTAAAAAGCTTTGGAGCAGCTTAAATGCAATTTTGGGGAAAAAGGCATACTCAGCTCCATCATTCATTGAATCAGATGGCTCATTCATCACAAAACCAACTGACATTGCCAACTACTTTAATAATGTTTTCATTGGCAAGATTAGCAAATTTAGGCATGACATGCCAGCAACAATTGCTGACACTACACATCCAAGTATATCTGACCAAATTATGAAAGACAAGCATTGTAATTTTGAATTCCGTAAAGTGAGAGTGGAAGAGGTGAAAACATTATTGTTGTCTGTCAACAATGACAAGCCAGGTCAGATAACTTGGATGGAAAATTACTGAGGATAATAGCGGACGATATTGCCACTCCAATATGCCATATTTTCAATTTAAGGCTACTAGAATGTGTGTGCCCCCAGGCTTGGAGGGAAGCAAAAGTAATTCCACTACCTAAGAAAAGTAAAGCCCCCTTTACTGGCTCAAATAGCCAACCAATTAGTCTGTTACCAACCCTCAGTAAACTATTGGAAAAAATTGTGTTTGACCAGATACAATGCTATTTCACAGTAAACAAATTGACAACAAACTTTCAGCATGCTTATAGAGAAGGACATTCAACAAGCACAGCACTCACACAAATGACTGATGATTGGCTGAGAGAAATTGATGATAAAAAGACTGTGGGGGCTGTTTTGTTAGACTTTGTGCAGCTTTTGACATTATCGATCATAGTCTGCTGCTGAAAAAATGTATATGTGTTATGGCTTTACTCCCCCTGCTATATTGTGGATGAAGTGTTACCTGTCTAACAGAACACAGGGGTGTTCTTTAATGGAAGCCTCTCCAACATAATCCAGGTAGAATCAGGAATTCCCCAGGACAGCTGTCTAGGCCCATTACTTTTTTCAATCTTTACTAATGACATGCCACGGGCTTTGAGTAAAGCCAGAGTGTCTATGTTTGCGGCTGACTCAACACTATACATCTCAGCTACTACAGCGACTGAAATGACTGCAACACTTAACAAAGAGTTGCCATTAGTTTCAGAGTGGGTGGCAAGGAATAAGTTAGTCCTAAAATATTCTAAAACTAAAAGCATTGTATTTGGGACAAATCATTCACTAAACCCTAAACCTCAACTAAATATTGTAGTAAATAATGTGGAAATTGAGCAGGTTGAGGTGACTAAACTGCTTGGAGTAACCCTAGTTTGTAAACTGTCATGGTCAAAACATATTAATACAACAGTAGCTAAGATGGGGAGAAGTATGTCCATAATAACAGCACTATCAACAAGGCAGGTCCTACATGCCCTACTTTTGTCACACCTGGACTACTGTTCAGTCGAGTGGTCAGGTGCCACAAAAAAGGACTTAGGAAAATTGCTATTGGCTCAGAACAGGGCAGCACGGCTGGCCCTTGGATGTACACAGAGAGCTAATATTAATAATATACATGTCAATCTCTCCTGGCTCAAAGTGGAGAAGAGATTGACTTCATCACTACTTGTATTTATGAGAGGTATTGACATGTTGAATGCACCGAGCTGTCTGTTTGAACTACTGGTGCACAGCTTGGACACACACGCATACCCCACAAGACATGTCACCAGAGGTCTCTTCACAGTCTACAAGTCCAGAACAGACTATGGGAGGTGCACAGTACTACATAGAGCCATGACTACATGGAACTCTATTCCACATCAAGTAACTGATGCAAGTAGTGAAATTAGATTTAAATTACAGATAAAAATCACCTTATGGAACAGCGGGGACTGTGAAGCAACACAAACATAGGCACAGACCCATGCATACACACACACGTACACATGGATTTTGTCCTGTAGATATGTGGTAGTGGTGGAATAGGGGCCTGAGGGCACACAGTGTGTTGTGAAATCTGTGAATGTATTGTCATGTTTTTAAAATAGTTTAACTGCCTTAATTTTACTGGACCCCAGGAAGAGTAGCTGCTGCCTCGGCAGGAACTAATGGGGATCCATAATGAATACAAATACAAAAAAAATCACATTTCCTGTTGCTGTAGGATTGTTAGCCTGCTGTAGCAAACTGGCTCAAATTAAGATCCTACATCTGTAGTACGCAATTTTCGGGGACAGAAAGAAACTCTTTAAATTACGAATGTTTTCAAGTGCAACTTTAGTGACGATGGTTTTGGGAAACAGCTCAGATATTTCATGATGCTCCTACGAATGATTTAATGTTGAACTTTGTTAGCCTTAAGATGCTTTTGGGAAACCAGGCCCAGGACCAGAGCTACACACCCCTGCAGTCCATCTAACAAACTTGACCATGATCAGTCATTTCACATTCTTAGCTATCTCAACTCTGATAGCTGGACTGCTTATTTATTAATATTTTATTAGCAGAGCTGTCTACAAGCAGAGCTTCTTGGGATCTAAAATATATAGTGCGCTACAACAACTACAAAATCACTTTACCTCCCGGGGTATAAAGATCAATAAGATAGCGAGCTAACTACCATAAATATTATGAGACAAGTAGAAAGTCCGCAATAAAGAGCCAGATGTAAGTTTAACTCTCGTTTTCAACCAGGAAATATTGATTTGTATCTGAACGTGTATGAAAGTTAGCTTGCTTAGCTATCAATCCTGCTTTTAGAAATATCTGCTTCAAACACACACCTGCCATACCTGCCATGATACACACTCCACTCAGTCTTAGTTCCCAAAAAATTTGCTTACAAAAATACACTGCTCAAAAAAATAAAGGGAACACTTAAACAGCACAATGTAACTCCAAGTCAATCACACTTCTGTGAAATCAAACTGTCCACTTAGGAAGCAACACTGATTGACAATACATTTCACATGCTGTAGGGCAAATGGAATAGACAACAGGTGGAAATTATAGGCAATTAGCAAGACAACCCCAATAAAGAAGTGGTTCTGCAGGTGGTGACCACAGACCACTTCTCAGTTCCTATGCTTCCTGGCTGATGTTTTGGTCACTTTTGAATGCTGGCGGTGCTTTCACTCTAGTGGTAGCATGAGACGGAGTCTACAACCCACACAAGTGGCTCAGGTAGTGCAGCTCGTCCAGGATGGCACATCAATGCGAGCTGTGGCAAGAAGGTTTGCTGTGTCTGTCAGCGTAGTGTCCAGAGCATGGAGGCGCTACCAGGAGACAGGCCAGTACATCAGGAGACGTGGAGGAGGCCGTAGGAGGGCAACAACCCAGCAGCAGGACCGCTACCTCCGCCTTTGTGCAAGGAGGAGCAGGAGGAGCACTGCCAGAGCCCTGCAAAATGACCTCCAGCAGGCCACAAATGTGCATGTGTCTGCTCAAACGGTCAGAAACAGACTCCATGAAGGTGGTATGAGGGCCCGACGTCCACAGGTGGGGGTTGTGCTTACAGCCCAACACCGTGCAGGACGTTTGGCATTTGCCAGAGAACACCAAGATTGGCAAATTCGCCACTGGCACCCTGTGCTCTTCACAGATGAAAGCAGGTTCACACTGAGCACATGTGACAGACGTGACAGAGTCTGGAGACGCCGTGGAGAACGTTCTGCTGCCTGCAACATCCTCCAGCATGACCGGTTTGGCGGTGGGTCAGTCATGGTGTGGGGTGGCATTTATTTGGGGGGCCGCACAGCCCTCCATGTGCTCGCCAGAGGTAGCCTGACTGCCATTAGGTACCGAGATGATATCCTCAGACCCCTTGTGAGACCATATGCTGGTGCGGTTGGCCCTGGGTTCCTCCTAATGCAAGACAATGCTAGACCTCATGTGGCTGGAGTGTGTCAGCAGTTCCTGCTAGAGGAAGGCATTGATGCTCTGGACTGGCCCGCCCGTTCCTCAGACCTGAATCCAATTGAGCACATCTGGGACATCATGTCTCGCTCCATCCACCAATGCCACGTTGCACCACAGACTGTCCAGGAGTTCAGGTCTGGGAGGAGATCCCTCAGGAGACCATCCGCCACCTCATCAGGAGCATGCCCAGGCGTTGTAGGGAGGTCATACAGGCACGTGGAGGCCACACACACTACTGAGCCTCATTTTGACTTGTTTTAAGGACATTACATCAAAGTTGGATCAGCCTGTAGTGTGGTTTTCCACTTTAATTTTGAGGGTGACTCCAAATCCAGACCTCCATGAGTTGATACATTTGATTTCCATTGATAATTTTTGTGTGATTTTGTTGTCAGCACATTCAACTATGTAAAGAAAAAAGTATTTAATAAGATCATTTCATTCATTCAGATCTAGGATGTGTTGTTTAAGTGTTCCCTTTATTTTTTTGAGCAGTGTAGCTTTAGATTGAAAACAAAATATACCTCCAAACTGCTTTATCTGGTCAGAAAGGTATATCTGGTACAATACAGTACAGTATATCTCCATTATGATGGCAGTATAAAAAGAGCTGAGAAGGCTCTCTACCTTCCTTGACTGCCCTCGCAATGTCACCTATTGAGGGCATCTCCTATTACAGTGAAAGGCTGACTGGTTTCCTGCTTTCACTTCCACCTGGCTGCCACTAGAAGTCAGACTGGAGCGAGTGAGAGAGAATACTGAGTGATTCATGAGGCCTTTGTTCTGAGTAAATAAAATCTGTAAACCTCTGAGTGGTAGTGGGCCCTGCAGGGTATTTCTGAGAACCTCTCAATGGATAAACAATGTTTATGCATTGACGAATTCGAACTATGGGAAACAGATTAACTCTGCATGAATAAAACGCATCGAAAGGTAATGTGATGTCATTCCATTTTCATAAAATATAAAAACAAAAGCAGAGCGAAAGAAAGAAAGAAAGAAAAAAAGAAAGAAAGAAAGAAAGAAAGAAAGACGTCAGATAGTAAAAGACAGAACAGGGGGACAATATAAATAAATAAATTAGTCATTTAGCAGACGCTCTTATCCAGAGCGACTTACAGGAGCAATTAGGGTTAAGTGCCTTGCTCAAGGGCACATCAACAGATTTTTCACCTAGTCGGCTCGGGGATTAGAACCAGCGACCTTTCGGTTACTGGCGCAACGCACTTAACCACTAAGCTACCTGCCGCCCACTAAGCTACCTGCCGCCCAATAAGAGGGACAGACAGAGGGACTTAGAGGGAAAGCAGTGAAGGCAGTACACTTCCAAGGCATCTCATACATCCTGTATGATGTATATGACACTCTCCTCTCCCTCCATCTTTTGATGAGGACTTATTTTATTCCACACAGTGTGTGGGTGCAACGATATGAGTCTATCTGCCTTTAATATGATAATAGACTTCCCCATCTTCAGCCCCTCTCCTCTGCCAAACCCTATGCTAATGTCAACATCAGATGGAGAGAAGAAAGAGAGCAGGAAGAAGGGATGTCTATTTTTTCCGGTACGGTGGATGCTTACTTGCGTAAAAAATGTAAAGGAGACATTATGTAACAATATGAATGGGGAAATGTGACAGTGGGACTTCAATGGTAAATCACTCCAATATCACCAACCCTAGGTCGAATAAGTCTGGTATATTAATAAATATATTTTGTATTGTAGTAGTATCTAGAAGTATAGTCTTTCTGTTCCTCACCTTTTTAAAAACTCCATGTATTCGGTGTGCTTGATCAGGCCCGTTCTCATCATAATAGTCTGAAAGCATTGTCGGTCGATGGCCCATAACTTCACATTGGAGAGAGCTGGAGAGGGAGAGAATGGAGAAGAGAGGAGTGATCAGAATAGTCAGGGAGAAACATGGATAGCAGGTCGTTTTCACAATATAATGAGGTATCATTATTAACCAGGTATCTACTTGGACAACATGGGTGAGTTTTGGAGAGAGATGAGGAGAGAAAGAGATAGTCTACTGTCAGACCCTAAACCAGCCCAGGCTATCCCTTAACAACCCCACAGCAGAAAGGCTTCATAGTATAACAGTAGAATCATTAGCATAACATTAATCACTGATGAATGGCTCCATTTGGCTGAGCTTGTCTGTGCATGTTTATCTGTATGTTGCTTTGTTTGTTTATTTTGGTTCCGACATGTCTACTTTGAGGTCTGTGACACTGTGACACTGACTCATCCACTCCTAATATCATACAGTAGGTTCTCAAACACTCACACACACACACACACACACACACACACACACACACACACACACACACACACACACACACGCACAAACACAAACCACAAATTCATGGACAAACATACACTTGTGGGCAGGCAAGATAACAGACACATACACCCACCCATGAGCACCCCCACACACCTCCCAGGAGCAACACTTGAGCCCAGTGTTAGCTGTGTATTCAAACACAGGAGAGCACAGGAGAGATTTTCTCGTTAGACATTCAGGCTCTTTTTAGTCCCAGTTAGATCATTTCTATTAACAGTCTGAAACTATCTGCAGCCCTCGTACCAACTAATGAGGAAGGAGACCGCAACAAACACTCTGCATCCTTCTTTCAGCACTAAATAACTAAAACACTGAGGCTGGGTCCCATTCCAAAAACCTACTTCTCTTGGGCCTAGATAACTCACACACATGGAGCTGAAACACTGGTTAAATTGACACAATATATCAGATGGAGATTTCACAGCCTAGTAAAAAGGCTTAGTGAAACGACCTTGTCACAATATTGCTTTCAGCTTTCCAGTGCTATCAGGCTGTCCAGCGCATGAAATCAAGGGCAGATAAAACCCACTGGGCAAAGACGTCAATTCAACGTCTATTCCACGTTGGTTCAGTGTAATTTAATTGAAATTATTGATTCAACCAGTGTGTGCCCAGTGAGAAGGGAGCATGTTTTTGTAAAGGTATCCAACCTATGATTGCTAGGGAACAGACTGCCATTCCAGACCTCTAAAACCCAAGCCTCAGGGAAGAGGGCTAGAAAAGCTTTTGGAGTAACACTCCTGTTAGGCCCTAAAGCAACAACCGTTAAAAGGAGAGACGTGGTGGTATAAACACAGAGCCAACAGAGTGCTACGTCGGTAAGTGGGCAATTCACAGGGTATGGGGAAATCAGATAATGAGAGGCCTGGAGCGCATTGCAGTGAAGGTAAGTGGGTTATTTGGAGACTTGACTAAATTGCAGTGAGACTTAGGGAGCTAGTTAGCCTGCAGTGTGTGTAGATGAATGTCTTAATGCTTGTGAGCCGTTGGCCATTAGCTTGACAGCTTATCACAGGGGCAAACTAAAGCCACTCCAGGCCCTGGGTAGAAAAACAGGCAGGGAGGGAGGTGGAATAGGAAGGGGCTTGAGAAGTGTGGGAGTCTGGTATTAACGGAATTATGTTGAAGTGGACTGAGAATACATGCATGACGCATATTGCATATGAAGTACCCCACATAAACCAGCACACACATAAACGTGTGTTTATCTCTAAGTACACAGATACACACACACACACACACACACACACACACACACACACACACACACACACACACACAAAGCACGCAGGCACACACACAGTCACACACACACTTAGGATCTCATAATCACTTATAGAAATTGGAACAACACTATTGCTAACACAAAATAAGGTGTGTGATCAAGTCTGCTACTGTCTTCATCATACGAAGGACAAGTCCCATCAGGATTTATGTTCCCACAGCAGACCGAGTGTGATCTCACCTCAATTTGGTGTCATTCACAGTTTCTGCTTCTACCATGTCCTTGACAGAACAGCTCTGCCTGTCTGTTCAATACCTGCACTGCAAAAATCATTTTACTCGCCCATACATTTCTTCCCCACTTCCCCTATCCTAAAGCGGCAGTAGATTAGCCCTGATAGTCTGTAGGTGTTTCCCCTCCCCCTTCTTAAACTGTCCGACTAGCTATTGGGGAGGTTCTTGTTATTATCCTAGCAGGTAAAAGTGCAGTGATGCGACCATCACTCAAAAAGCACCTGTTCAGAGGACATCTGTGCTAAGTCATATAAGACAATTATCTAACATTACCTGGCTCAGTCCTGTAAAATATTGTATTTTCAGCTGTTTGAAGTTGAAAGTAAAAGACGCAAAAACATATCTTAAGCATGGGAAGAATGCATAAGACTTGCTTTCAATGAGAATGACAGTCCCCTGTAGCTCAGTTGGTAGAGCATGGCACTTGCAACGCCAGGGTTGTGGGTTCGTTTCCCACGGGGGGCCAGTATGAAAATGTATGCACTCACTAACTGTAAGTCACTCTGGATAAGAGCATCTGCTAAATGACTAAAATGTTTTAAAACATGTAAATCTATAACTCATCACAGTTTAGATAAACATGTGGTCTCTAGATTAAAAAAACTAAACCATACTTATAAATGTTACAAACCTGAAAACAGGATGAATAAGCATACACAGACACATTTTCCCTCTGGGCTTCTCGTCCTGCTTCTCTTCTTCTAACGTACGAGGTGCATGCCTGCAGCTAACAGTTCGAATGTCTCCCCGTATTGCTAGCGCTAAGTATACATGAAGCTATATTAAAGCAAAACCATGGAGGACTACAATAATAATGATGTGAACAAACAAACTTTGATTCCAAAGTACTAGAATCTATCACATGACATGTGTTGTTGTTGTAAGGGTAATAATATAAGCCAGATAGGCCTATCACGTACATGACCATATGTCAGTCATAAGTCCCAAAGAGGATGTTTTATCCTGCTTCTGCATTCATCCCAGTCATCAGTGACAGAGCATTGGGCTAGGTATATGTTTGACATCAATGTGTGTACAATTTCAATGGTAATAAAATTGCCAATTATAGGAAATGTAATATAATATACTATTTACAAGTAGAATGGAATGGTTTGCCTTGTGTGGTAGGATTTGTGAGCTTAAGCAGCCATAACATTTTGCTATATACAGCTGCGGAAAAAATTAAGAGACCACTGCAAAATTATCATTTTCTCTGGTTTTACTATTTATAGGTATGTGTTTGGGTAAAAATAACATTTTTGTTTTATTCTATAAACTACTGACAACAGTTCTCCCAAATTCAAAATAAAAATATTGTCATTTAGAGCATTTATTTGCAGAAAATGACAACTGGTCAAAATAACAAAAAAGATGCAGTGTTGTCAGACCTTGAATAATGCAAAGAAAATAAGTTCATGTTCATTTTTCAACAACACAATACTAATGTTTTAACTTAGGAATAGTTCAGAAATCAATATTTGGTGGAATAACCCTGATTTTCAATTACAGCTTTCATGCGTCTTGGCAAGCGCTCCACCAGTCTTTCACATTGATGTTGGGTGACTTTATGTCACTCCTGGCGCAAAAATTCAAGCAGCTCGGCTTTGTTTGATGGCTTGTGACCATCCATCTTCCTCTTGATCATATTCCAGAAGTTTTCAATGGGGTTCAGGTCTGGAGATTTGGCTGGCCATGACAGGGTCTTGATCTGGTGGTCCTCCATCCACACCTTGATTGACCTGGCTGTGTGGCATGGCGCATTGTCCTGCTGGAAAAAACAATCCTCAGAGTTGGGGAACAATGTCAGAGCAAAAGGAAGCAAGTTTTCTTCCAGGACAACCTTGTACGTGGCTTAATTCATGCGTCCTTCACAAAGACAAATCTGCCCGATTCCAGCCTTGCTGAAGCACCCCCAGATCATCACCGATCCTCCACTAAATTTCACAGTGGGTGCGAGACACTGTGGCTTGTAGGCCTCTCCAGGTCTCCGTCTAACCATTAGACAACCAGGTGTTGGGCAAAGCTGAAAATTGGACTCATCAGAGAAGATGACCTTACTCCAGTCCTCTACGGTCCAATCCTTATGGTCTTTTGCAAACCTCAGCCTGGCTCTTCTTTGCTTCTCATTGATGAAGGGCTTTTTTCTAGCTTTGCACGACTTCAGCCCTGCCCCCAGGAGCCTGTTTCGAACTGTCCTCGCCGTGCACTTCACCCCAGCTGCCATTTGCCATTATTTTTGTAGGTCACTTGATGTCATCCTACGGTTGTTGAGTGACATTCGAATAAGTTGGCGGTCATCCCGGTCAGTAGAGAGTCGTTTTCGCCCTCTGCCGGTCTGTAGCTTTGTTGTCCCCAATGTCTGCTGCTTGACCTTGTTCTTATGAACCGCCGTCTTTGAAATTTTAAGGATGGAAGCAACCTGACGCTCACTGTATCCCTCTGCCAGTAAAGCCAGAATTGAACCCTTCTTTTCCTCACTCAAAACTTTCCTTTTCAACTCTTTTGGCATGGTCAATAGTTATTTTTTGATTAATATTACTTTTGAGGTACTATTAGCACTGTTTTTGCCATCCAGCTGGTCCTATTGCAAGAGGATAGTGATGACCACAGCAGTGGTTTTTATACTTTTCCTCGTTAAATAAGATTTGGTTCAGATGATCACCTAATCAGTACCAAATTCAGTAGAATGAGGTGTGCCTGTGTTGGAATTCAACAGACACTGGAATGGAATGGCTGTCATACATGTAGAGATGCTGATTTAAGAAAAATGTGCAGTGGTCTCTTAATTTTTTCCAGAGCTGTATGCCACAATACATCTAAATATATGTCTCATGACAGTGTTGTGACAATGTTATGACAGGTTATGTCAGCTCTTATGACATATTATACCTTAGTTATGACCGTGTCATAACGTGTTATGATACTAGGTGTCAAATAAAGTTTTACCGCTGACATATTACCTCTCTCTCCTTCATTCCTTTCTCGAGCGCGCAGAGTTAGGGGCTGTCAACAGCTTACTTCAATATGTTTCGTTGTGAAAACATGTTATTATCAATGTTCCCAAACAGATTTCACTTTGTCTCCAAAATTATCCACTGGGTAGATGCAGGAACATGGTTGGAGAGCCCATGGCATACAGAGTTTGGATGGAATATAACCTGTCGCACAGCGAGAGGCTGAATGGTCCTCAAACAGTGGTTGATGCAGGATTTGAAATAAGTGTTTTTATAAGCCCAGACATTTGTAGATGTTCCTAAGGCATGCATCAGCGGCTTGTATGTGTGGAGACAGTAAACATGTTTATGTTAATTATGGTAAATCACTGTGAGACAGGCACTCATTTATTTTGGTCATTTAGCAGACGCTCTTATCCAGAGTGACTTACAGGAGCAATTAGGGTTAAGTGCCTTGCTCAAGGGCACATCGACATATTTTTCACCTAGTCGGCTCGGGGATTAGAACCAGCGACCTTTCGGATACTGGCACAACGCTCTTAACCACTAAGCTACCTGCCGCCTCATTTGTATGACAATTACCGGCTGACAACATTTCATGACCGCCACAGCCCTAGGTTGGGCGACTGCCAAAATGAATTGTAATAGAATTAAATAGAATATAATAATGTCAAACAAACAAATACATAATTTTTTTTATAGAAGTCAGCAATTAATTACTTAAAGTTTCAGTTTGTGTACTGATATTGTTACAAGTAAAAAAGAGTCAGGCAAATGTTTAATCATCACACCATTGTTATAGTCCAAGGGCCACCCACCAAAAAAGGCTTCAGAAAAGGCATTTCGTTACCGAGGAAACAAAACTGCAAAGTTTCAACATCATTACCTACACTGAACAAAAATATAAATGCAAAATGCAACAATTTAAAGATTTTACTCATTTACAGTTCATATGTGACTCGTTTCAGGAAACTATGTGTATGTTTCACGTCACTACTTCACAGGAGAGGCATTTGAATGTAAACACTTATTTTTTATCAAAATGTGTTTTTTGGCAAAAATGCCTTCTGGAACATGTGAACTTCATGTGCCTTAATGACAAACTTGTATTCCATCCGTAAATACTAATAACATTGTTAAATTATGAGCCTAGTTGTTTTAGCCATGGAAAAAGACAGGAACCTTCCCACTAGCCAAGATTGGCTGAGATAATGGATGGGCTGAACATGCCGGGAGATGAGTTTGGATAGGTCTGCCATGTAGCATGCTTCTGTCTATAAGGTGAGCTGCTCAGTATGTGTTGATAGTCCTTTCTACCACGCCGTTTTTGAAAGATATAACAATAGCCATCGAGAACTACAAAAGTTTTGCTGAATGCACTGAATTTAGCAGGCGCTATCGACAGATCAGTTGGAAAAAGTGATGGGCTACTTTCTGCACACGCCACGTTCAGTGTGAACCGGAGTGACTTGACAAAATGCTGGCCAAACAAGATGTAGCTACAAACAAAACAGAGTTAAATGGTTCCAGTCTGCCGTGAAGCATTCATCCATGTACACGGGTAAGAGTCTAGCTACATTTTCAGATGTTATCAGTTTCTAATTTAGTCAGAAAGTCGTTTTCATTGCAAGTTAAAGCGTACTGTTAGCTAGCTAGCGAACGTTAGCTTGCTGGCTATGATCTGTTTTTTAATATTATTCGAATCAAAAATCAATTTGCATTGCTAGTTATAGCCTAATGTTAGCTAGCTAACATTGAACCTAGTTGTTAGCTTTAGCTCCCTGCAGATTCATACTACAGCTATGACAATGTTTGTATTGGTAGTAGTATGAGTTGGGATTATGCCGGTTCATTGTTTAGCTAGCTAGCTACATGTCTAAACAGAAGACTCCACTTCGCGAGATGATTACATGACCCAGACAATAGTGACCCATCCACTTAGCTAGATGTGGGGGGTGGTTATTGCATTTCCTTCACATGACCCATCAATTTAGACAAGTGTGTCGGGAAAGCGTCATCTAATAATTATAAAATATTTATAAAATATGCAGAAGATAGCGCTATTTGGTTAAACACCAAGTCCATGATATTGTCACGACTTCCTCTGAAACTGCCACCTCTCCTTGTTCAGGCAGGCTTCGGCGTTCGTCATCACCGGCATTCTAGCCACTACCGCTCCTCATCTCATCATTCCATTTGTTTTGTCTTGTTTATTACAAACACCTGGTTCATATCCCCTCATCAATACCTGTATAAGTGTTCCCTCTGCCCCCTTGTCTTTGTGTGTGATTGTTTATTGTGGAGGATAGTGAAGCTCGGTGGAGCTCCGTGTATTTTGTATCGCCGGGATATTTCCCAGTGTGTCTTGTATTTTACAGTGCGCCTGTTTTGCGCACTATAGTGTTTGACGTATTTCTGCGTAACTCTGTATTTGCGGAATAAAGCCTGTTATTCTGTGATTTACCCTCCTGCGCCTGACTCCTTCGACATCACCTCATAACAATTATTGCAAGAACAGCTCAAATAAGCAAAGAGAAAAGACAGTCCATCATTACTTTAAGACATGAAGGTCAGTCAATACAGAACATTTCAAGAACGTTGAAAGTTTCTTCAAGTGCAGTCTCAAAAACCATTAAGCGCTATGATTGAACTGGCTCTCATGAGGACCGCCACAGGAATGGAAGACCCAGAGTTACCTCTGCTGCAGAGGATAAGTTCATTAGAGTTACCAGCCTCAAAAATCAAATAAAATCAAATTGTATTTGTCACATACACGTGTTTAGCAGATGTTATAGCAGGTGTAGAGAAATGCTTGTGCTTCTAGCTCCGACAGTGCAGTAATATCTAACAATTTCACAACATATACCCAATACACACAAAAAAGTAAGGAATGGGATTTAAGAATATATATGGACGAGCAATGACAGAGCGGCATGGACTAAGATACAGTAGAATATTATAGAATAGAATGCAGTATATACATATGAGATGTGTAGTGCAAGATATGTAAACATTATTAAAGTGACTAGTGTTCAATTTTTTTAAGTGACCAGTGATTTCTAGTCTATGGGTATAGGCAGCAGCCTCTAATGTGCTAGTGATGGCTATTTAACAGTCTGATGGCCTTGAGATAGAATCTGTTTTTAATTCTCTCGGTCGCAGCTTTGATGCATCTGTACTGACCTCGCCTTCTGATAGCGGGGTGAACAGGCAGTGGCTCGGGTGGTTGATGTCCTTGATGATCTTTTTGGCCTTCCTGTGACATCGGGTGCTGTATGTGTCTTGGAGGGCGGGTAGTTTGCCCCCGGTAATGCGTTTGGCAGACCGCACCACCCTCTGGAGAGCCCTGCGGTTGTGGGCGGTGCAGTTGCCGTACCAGGCAGTGATACAGCCCAACAGGATGCTCTCAATTGTGCATCTGTAAAAAGTTTGTGAGGGTTTTAGGTGATAAGCCACATTTCTTCAGCCTCCTGAGGTTGAAGAGACACTGTTGCACCTTGTTCACCACACTGTCTGCGTGGGTGGACCATTTCAGTTTGTCGGTGATGTGTACGCCAAGGAACTTGAAGCTTTCCACCTTCTCCACTGCGGTCCCGTCGATGTGGATAGGGGGGTGCACCCTCTGCTGTTTCCTGAAGTCCACGATCATCTCCTTTGTTTTGTTGATGTTGAGTGAGAGGTTATTTTCCTGGCACCACACTCCCAGAGCCCTCACCTCCTCCCTGTAGGCGGTGTGATTGTTGGTAATCAAGCCTACTATGGTTGTGTCGTCTGCAAACTTGATGATTGAATTGGAGGCGTGCTTGGCCACGCAGTCATGGGTGAACAGGGAGTACAGGAGGGGGCTGAGCACGTACCCTTGTGGGGCCCCAGTGTTGAGGATCAGCGAAGTGGAGATGTTGTGTCCTACCTTCACCACCTGGGAGCAGCCCGTCAGGAAGTCCAGGACCCAGTTGCACAGGGCGGGGTTCAGACCCAGGGCCTCGAGCTTAATGATGAGCTTGGAGGGTACTATGGTGTTGAATGCTGAGCTATAGTCAATGAACAGCATTCTTACATAGGTATTCCTCTTGTCCAGATGGGATAGGTCAGTGTTCAGTGTGATGGCAATTGCATCATCTGTGGATCTATTGGGGCGGTAAGCAAATTGAAGTGGGTCTAGGGTGACAGGTAAGGTCCATATGATCCTTGACTAGTCTCTCAAAGCACTTCATGATGATAGAGGTGAGTGCTACAGGGCGATAGTCATTTAGTTCAGTTACCTTTGCGTTCTTGGGTACAGGAACAATGGTGGCCCTCTTGAAGCATGTGGGAAGTGTAGACTGGGAAAGGGAGAGATTGAATATGTCCATAAACACACTAGCCAGCTGGTCTGCATATGCTCTGAGGATGCGGCTAGGGCCGGCAGCCTTGCGGGGGTTAACATGCTTAAATGTCTTAATCACGTCGGCCATGGAGAAGGAGAGGCCACAGTCCTTGGAAGTGGGCCTCGTCAGTGGCACTGTGTTATCCTCAAAGCAGGCGAAGAAGGTGTTTAACTTGTCTGGAAGCGAGACGTGGCTGGATTTCTTTTTGTAGTCCGTGATTGTCTGTAGACCCTGCCACATACGTCTCGTGTCTGAGCCGTTGAATTGCGAAACTACTTTGTCTCTATACTGATGTTTTGCCAGTTTAATTGCCTTGCGGATTGAGAAGCTACACTGTTTGTATTCTGCCATATTCCAAGTCAACTTGCCATGTTTGAATGCGGTGGGTCGCGCTTTCAGATTTGCGCGAATGCTGCCGTCTATCCACGGTTTCTGGTTAGGGTAGGTTTTAATAGTCACAGTGGGCACAACATCACCTATACACTTCCTGATAAACTCAGTCACTGTTTCAGTGTATATGTCTAAATTATTTTCGGAAGCTACCCGGAACATATCCCAGTCTGCGTGATCAAAACAATCTTGAAGCGTGGATTCCGATTGGTCAGACCAGCATTGAATAGTCCTTAGCACGGGTACTTCCTGTTTGAGTTTCTGCCTATAGGAAGGGAGAAGCAAAATGGAGTCGTGGTCAGATTTGCCAAAAGGAGGGCGGGGGAGGTCCTTATAACCATCCCGGAAGTTTGAATAGCAATGGTCGAGGATTTTAGCAGCGCGAGTACAACAGTCGACATGTTGATAGAACTTCGGCAGCCTAGTCCTAAAATTTGCTTTCCCGAGTGGCGCAGTGGTCTAAGGCACTGCATCACAGTGCTAGCTGTGCCACTAGAGATCCTGGTTCGAATCCAGGCTCTGTCGTAGCCGGCTGCGACCGGGAGACCCATGGGGCGGTGCACAATTGGCCCAGCGTCGTCCAAGGTAGGGGAGGGAATGGCCGGCATGGATGTAGCTCAGTTGGTAGAGCATGGCGTTTGCAACGCCAGGGTTGTGGGTTCGATTCCCACGGGGGGCCAGTATAAAAAATTATGTATACACTCACTAACTGTAAGTCACTCTGGATAAGAGCCCAAGCAAGTCTCTTCTTCTGCTAAATGACTAAAATGTTGAATGTTAAAATCCCTGGCTACAATAAATGCAGCCTCAGGATATGTGGTTTCCAGTTTGTATAAGGTCCAGTGAAGTTATTTGAGGGACGTGGTGGTATCGGCTTGAGGGGGGATATAGACAGCCGTGACTATAACCGAAGAAAATTCTCTTGGGAGATAATACGGTCGGCATTTGATTGTGAGATATTCTAGGTCGGGTGAACAGAAGGACTCGAGTTCCTCTATGTTACTACAATTACACCACGAGTCGTTAATCATGAAACACACTCCTCCGCCCTTCTGCTTCCCGGAGAGATATTTATTCCTGTCTGCGCGATGAATTGAGAACCCATCTGGCTGGACCGATTCTGACAGAATATGTTACAGGCCTTGATGTCTCACTGGAAAGAAATCCTTGCCCGTAGTTCGTCAAGCTTGTTAACCAAAGATTGAACATTAGCGAGTAGAATATTTGGAAGCGGTGGGTGGTGTGCGCGCCTCCTAAGTCGGACCAGCAGGCCGCTCCGAGTGCCTCTCCTCCGTCGGCGATGTTTTGGGTCAGCCGCTGGAATCAATTCAGTTGCCATGGGGAGAGCAAACAAAGGATCTGCTTCGGGAAAGTCGTATTCCTGGTCGTAATGCTGGTGAGTTACCGGCGCTCTGATATCCAATAGTTTTTCCTGGCTGTATGTAATGATGCAAAACACTTTCTAAGCTAATAATGTAAAAAATTATACATAAAAAAATAAAATACTGCAAAGTTTTCCTAAGAGCTAGTCGCGAGGCCGCCATCTTCGTCGGCGCCAGGAGGTGTCCTTTGCAGTATTTTGCCCAAATAAATGCTTCACGGAGTTCAAGTCACAGACACATCTCAACATCAACTATTCAGTGGAATGTATGAATCCGGCCTTCATGATCGAATTGCTGCAAAGAAACCACTACTAAAGGACACCAATAATAAGAAGAGACTTGCTTGGGCTAAGAAACACAAGCAATGGATATTAGACAGGTGGAAATTTTAGATTTTTGGTTCCAACCGCCGTGTCTTTGTGAGACGCGGTGTGGGTGAACGGATGATCTCTGCATTTGTGGCTCCCACAGTAAAGCATGGAGGAGGAGGTGGTATGGTGTGGGGGTACTTTGCTGGTGACACTGTCTGTGTCTTAACCAGCATGGCTACCACAGCATTCTGCAGTGATACGCCATCCCATCAGGTTTGGGCTTAGTGGGACTATCATTTGTTTTTCAACAGGACAATGACCCAATACACCTCCAGGCTGTGTAAGGGCTATTTTACCAAGAAGGAGAGTGATGGAGAGCTTCAGTCAAGCCAGTCAAGATGCTCTCAATGGTATAGCTGTAGAACTTCTTTAGGATTTGAGGGTCCATGCCAAACCTTTTCCACCTCCTGAAGTGACTTCACTGCTATGTCCGCGTGTGGACCATTTTAAGTCCTTAGTGATTTGGACACTGAGGAACTTGAAGCTCTCGACCCGCTCCACTGTAGCTCCGTCAATGTGCTCGCGCCCCCGTTTCCTGTAGTCCAAGATCAGCTCCTTGGTCTTACTGATGTTGAGGGAGAGGTTGTTGTCCTGGCACCACACTGCCAGGTCACTGACCTCCTCCCTGTAGGCTGTCTCATCGTCGCCAGTGATCAGGCTTACCACTGTTGTGTCGTCAGCAAACTTGATGATAGTGTTTGAGTCGTGCGTGGCCCCGCAGTCGTCGGTGAATAGGGAGTATAGGAGGGGACTAAGTACACACCCCTGTGGGGCCACCGTGTTGAGGGTCAGTGTGGTGGCAGAGGTGATGTTTCCTTATCCTCATCACCTTGGGTCGGTCCGTCAGTAAGTCCAGGATCCAGTTGCAGACCGAGGTGTTAAGTCCCAGGGTCCTAGCTTGGTGACGAGGTTGGAGGGGACAATAGTGTTGAACGCTGAGCTCTAGTCAATTAACAGCATTCTCATATAGGTATTCCTCTTATCTAGGTGGTTGAGGGCAGTGTGGCGTGCAATTGAGATTGCTACTTCTATGGATTTGGTGGGGCAGTATGCAAATTGGAGTGGGTCTAGGGTGTCTGGGATGATGGAGTGGATGTGTGCCACAACCAACACTTCATGATTACAGATAAGTGCTACAGGGAGGTAGTCATTGTGGCATACAGACTGAGACAAGGAGAGGTGTAAAATTACAGTGAATATGCCTGCCAGTTGTTCTGCGCATGCTCTGAGAAAGCGCCCTGGAATACCGTCCGGACCTGCGGCCTTGCGAGTGTTGACCTGATTAAAGACCTTACTCACGTCGGCCTCGGAGAGCGAGATCACCCAGTCCTCTGGGTCAGTGGGGGCCCTCATGCATGGCACGGTGTTGTTATTGTTGAGGCTTGCATAAAATGCATTGAGTTCGTCTGGTAGAGAAGCATCGTTGGGCAGATCACGGCTGGGTCTTCCTTTGTAATCCGTAATGGACTGTAGCCCCTGCCACATGCGGCGGGTATCAGAGCCTATGTAATATGATTCCACCTTATTCCTATATTGTCCCTTTGCTTGTATGATGACTCTGTGGAGTTCGTAGTGGGACTTATTGTACTTGTTCCTGTCTTTAGCCGTTGCCTCAGAGTTGTCTGCAATAGCCCTGTGTGTGGTAATCCTGTCCTTTAGTTTACGCCAACCGTTATGTTAATCCAGGGCTTTTAATTGGGGATGCAGCGAACTTTCACTGAATGAAGCCAGTGACCGAGGTGGTTAGCTCGTCGATGTTATCGGCAGAGTCTCGGAACATATTCCAATCAGCGATAGCAAAGCAATCCTGTTGCATAATCTCTGATTCTGATTACCATTTCTCAACGGAGCGAGTCATGGGTACTTCCTGTTTGAGCTCATGTTTGTAAACAGGAATCAGGAGTACAGATTCATGATCTGATTTGCCGAATGTAACATAGATCTACACTAAGTATACACAATATAAGGAACACCTTCCTAATATTGAGTTGTCAGGATTTGGCATAAGCTGCATAAGTCCATGGCCCCATCCTGCCTGGTGTCAACGGTACAGGCTGGTGGCGCTGGTGTAATAGTGTGGCAAATGTTTTCCTGGCACACGTTAGGTCCCTTGATACCAATTGAGCAACGTTTCCATGCCCAGAAGAATTCAGGCTGTTCTGGAGGCAAAGGGGGGTCCGACCCGGTACTAGATGGGTGTACCTAATAAACTGGGTATATACTGTACATGTGTTTGAAGCATGTTTGCATGTTTGAAAGCTCTTCAATGTCACGTACTACAATAGTACAACACCATGTCACTTCTCACTGTGAATGTTCAGACCAGATTTTGTGCCCAGCAGCAGCAGCAGTCGAGACAGACAAGCCCCCCGTCCTCTCAGAGCTGCCTAACTAACCTCACGTTAATTACAGAGAGGGACTTCATGATAATTCTCTGAGTAGCTAATACCCTAATAACCACCGCTGCGAAGACACGTTAATTAATATTCCTTCAGTATTCCAACACATTTGCCTTTCCATGCGACAGTGATATAATTATAGAGTATGATGAGGGGAAATGGGCCTCCAGAGAGAGGGATGGAGAGAGAGAGAAACATATGGAAGAGAGAGAGTAACCCTTTTGGTTCTACAGATAGTGCTGTGTGTTCATAGTGACAATGGAAGCTAGGTTTCCCAAAATATTTGACAAAAAGTAAATTACATTTTCATTATTTACCATCTATTCGCTGCGCCCCTCTGTCTCAGTATGTGTAGCACATGTATCTGATGATGTCTGGAAAAAAAAAGATTATTACATGTTGACGCCGTAGTATTTGATTGATTGATGCCAGCAAGCATTTGGCCTTTCTGGTCTCATTGTGTTGATGTCCTGCAGTAGCTAGCTTGCTAAATCGGACCTTTCCTAAGCCATAGATGGAGATGGGGATTTGGACTTGTGGTTTTGACTTGATTCTCTGTACAGGCCAATGGTTATGACGGCGATTCTGATCTAACCATAAATTCATATTGTGCCACTGGCCTGAGATGATTGAAGTTCAATATGTAGCCTAGATGTAGCCTAGTAGGCTCACATTAACTAGCTAGCTAACTTAGCTGGTTCATTGTTGCCCATACAAAGAAGTTAGGATAGCAAGCATTTCAGCTAGGTAGCCTATGACAACAAAAACTAAAAGCGTACTGTATGACAGAGCCATAGACCGTTTTGCCATCATGAAAGAGAGGAGGATGGCATTGGCGTTCAACTAGTCTACATGTAGGGTGAGTCAAAAAAAATGTTTCCCTTGCACATGCACACACACACACACACACACACACACACACACACACACACACACACACATACACACACTCACACAGAAATCAGTACCATGGAAGGCCACATGATATTTAGCAACACTGAATAGACTAAATTGTTATTGGTATCTTTACATTTGTTTTCAGTGTATTAAAATAAGCATACAGTATATAGCCTTGTTGATTTGATGATGTTTCAATGTTTAAGTTGAAATGGTGTTGGAATAGTGAAGGCAGTGCTCCTGTTGTCTTTGTGCTGACTTGAGGTAACTCTGTGGTTCTAAATCAGTAGTTGTTTAGTAAACTGTTGAAAACATTAACTTGCTTGACGATGCAGCAGATCATGTAACTATTTGTTACATGCAATATTTGCTTTGTGGACTTCACTGGACAGATGTTGCTCTCTGGTTTTGTGATGAGGCAAACGTATGTGTAGTTGAATTTATTCCGCCACTGTGTGACTGTTGTCTTTTTGTTGTCACAGCCTTATTGTATATCACGGTGGTGTATGAACAAATGGGTTATAGAGCAAACAACACAAATATCACAACATAGGTTGTAATATGGCTTTTTTACTGGCTTGGTTTGGCTTCCTTAGTGATATTACCCACGCACCGCTACTGTCTACAGAGGGTTCTACATGGAACCCAAAAGGGTTCTACCTGGAACCAAAAATGGTTCTCCTATAGGGACAGCCAATTAACCTTTTTGGAACTCTTCTTTCTAAGAGTGTTAAATCAGAGAAACATAGTGAGGAAAATATAGTCATTCTATCCTCCATTAAAATAGTGGGGTTCTGCTGATGTAGAAAACCCTGAGCCCTCTCATAAAGTGTGACTTTCTAACGTTCCCTTTCTTCTGCAGCAAGCAGTGTCTATGAGTCTAGGGTCATAAACTCTGTAGCCTCTCTATAACCAGGGACTCTGGCCTTTTGTTCCTAATGAGACTGGTACAAGATGGCACTCTTACAAGATGGCACTCTATTTCATGGTCCTTCGAGACAGATATGAACAATTGTCATCCACCCTTTGTTGGTGCTCTTTTTCAGCTGTGTTTTTCAGCTGTGTTGTATGCTGTGTGTCTCTTCTCACTGCTATTGTATTGTTCTCCCGCCATTGGATAGTGCAGGATTATGGGACTTGACCTGTGAACGGAAATTCACAAAGTAGCTTATTTGTGTGTCTTTCCAGTGGTTGTCTTTGTTCTTGTGAAACTGATATGAGGGGTGTTTGTCACAATTCATTATAATGCTGGTGCAATGCAGCTTTTCAAAGCCAAACTGAGCCATCCGGGACAAGAGAGGGACTGTGTATCAAAGATACTAGAGTCATGTTCAACTTCATTATACTCTGTAGCACACCAGAGAACATTTGCCAAGAGATTAATAGTTGATAATAGACAGTACTGTGCAGCCGTTTTCATTGACCTGGCCAAGGCTTTCGACTCTGTCAACCACCGCATTCTTATTGGCAGACTAAATAGCCTTGGTTTCTCAAATGACTGCCTTGCCTGGTTCACCAACTACTTCTCAGATAGAGTTCAATGTGTCAAATCGGAGGGCCTGTTTTCTGGACCTATGGCAGTCTCTATGGGGGTGCCACAGGGTTCAATTCTTGGGCCGACTCTTTTCTCTGTGTATATCAATGACGTCGCTCTTGCTGCTGGTGACTCTCAGATCCACCTCTACGCAGACGACACCATTTTGTATACATCTGGCCCTTCATTGGACACTGTGTTAACAAACCTCCAAACGAGCTTCAATGCCATACAACACTCCTTCAGTAGCCTCCAACTGCTCTTAAACACTAGTAAAACTAAATGCATGCTCTTCAACCGAACGCTGCTTGCACCCGCCCACCCGACTAGAATCACTACTCTCGACGGGTCTGACCTAGAGTATGTGGACAACTACAAATATCTAGGTGTCTGGTTAGACTGTAAACTCTCCTTCCAGACTCACATAAAGAATCTCCAATCCAAAGTTAAATCTAGAATCGGTTTCCTATTTCGCAACAAAGCCTCCTTCACTCATGCTGCCAAACATGCCCTCGTAAAACTGACTATCCTACCGATCCTTGACTTCGGCGATGTCATTTACAAAATAGCCTCCAACACTCTACTCAGCAAATTGGATGTAGTCTATCACAGTGCCATCCGTTTTGTCTCCAAAGCCCCATATAATACCCACCACTGTGACCTGTACGCTCTTGTTGGCTGGTCCTCACTACATATTTGTCGCCAAACCCACTGGCTCCAGGCCATCTATAAATCACTGCTAGGCAAATCCCCGCCTTATCTTAGCTCATTGGTCACCATAGCAACACCCACCCGTAGTCTGCGCTCCAGCAGGTATATCTCACTGGTCATCCCCAAAGCCAACACCTCCTTTGGCCGCAATTCCTTCCAGTTCTCTGCTGCCAATGACTGGAACAAATTGCAAAAATCTCTGAAGCTGGAGACACTTATCTCCCTCACTAACTTTAAGCATCAGTTGTCAGAGCACCTTACCGATCACTGCACCTGTACACAGCCCATCTGAAATTAGCCCGCCCAACTACCTCATCCCTATATTGTTATTTATTTTGCTCATTTGTACCCCAGTATCTCTATTTGCACATCATCTCTTGCACATCTATCATTCCAGTGTTAATACTAATTGTAATTATTTTGCACTATAGCCTATTTATTGCCTTACCTCCATAACTTGCTACATTTGCACACACTGTATATATATGTATTTCTGTTGTATTTTTGACTTTGTTTTGTTTTACCCCATATGTAACTCTGTGTTGTTGTTTTTATCGCACTGCTTTGCTTTATCTTGGCCAGGTCGCAGTTGTAAATGAGAACTTGTTCTCAACTGGTTTACCTGGTTAAATAAAGGTGAAATAAAAATAAATAAAAATAAATGGGGTATTGTGTGTAGATTGATGAGCATTTTTATTTATTTAATCCATTTTAGAATAAGGCTGTAATGTAACAACATTTGGAAAAAGTCAACGGGTCTGAATACTTTCTGAATGCACTGTAAGTGTCGAGATGATGCGTTAAATCCCCAACGAAGCTTTAGAGTTCTTATAGATGTACCGGAAAGACAATGTATGGTCCCCTGTAGCTCAGTTGGTAGAGAATGGCACTTGCAACGCCAGGGTTGTGGGTTCGTTTCCCACGGGGGGCCAGTATGAAAAATGTATGCACTCACAAACTGTTAGTCGCTCTAGATAAGAGCGTCTGCTAAATGACTAAAATGTAAAATGTAAGAGTGAAGGATAAACGGCACGAATATGTGCATGTAAGTAATGTACTAGTATTACACTCTTGAAACATTAGAGGCTCATTGATGCCAGTGAACTTTACTATAAAGCAATTACAGTATTTACTGTCATTTCAGAGAATCATGTAGTTGGATACAAGTCCCATCCCCCAGGAAATCATATTCATAGATACAACTATATAATGGTGCGTTTTACAGGCTCCTAACGAATTGCGCAACTGTGTGTGTTTTTTCACGTTATTTGTAACTTATTTTGTACATAATGTTTCTGCCACCGTCTCTTATGACCGAAAATAGCTTCAGGACAGCGATTACTCTCCTCGTACTGGACAAAGATTTCTTCTTTAACGATTCGGACACGAAGGATTTACTTCAGACACCCGACAAGGCCCAAATCCCTGTTATTCACAGGAGAAAGAGACAGAGATATCGGGGACGTAGGTCGGGGTGCCTTGTAAGGATCTGCCGGCGAGTGGGTAATCTGCCTCTACCATCAGTCCTATTAGCCAACGTACAATCATTGGATAACAAAATAGACGAGCTACGATCACGAATATCCTACCAACGGGACATTAAAAACGATAATATCTTTCACAGAGTCGTGCCTGAACGACGACATGGATAACATACAGCTGGAGGGGTTTACGCTGCATCGGCAAGATAGAACAGCGGCCTCCAGTAAGACAAGGGGTGGCGGTCTGTGTATATTTGTAAACAACAGCTGGTGCACGAAATCTAATATTAAGGAAGTCTCAAGGTTTTGCTCGACTGAGGTAGAATAGCTCATGATAAGCTGTAGACCACACTATTTATCAAGAGAGTTTTCTTCTATATTTTTCATAGCTGTCTATTTACCACCACAAACCGATGCTGGCACTAAGACCGCACTCAATGAGCTGAATAAGGCCATAAACAAACAGGAAAATACTCATCCAGAGACGGCGCTCCTAGTGGCCGGTGACTTTAATGCAGGGAAACTAAAATGAGTTTAATCAAATTTCTATCAGCATATTAAATGTGCAACCAGAGGAAAAAAATACTCTAGACCACTTACATTTCCAACCTGTCCCTGACCGAGTCTGTAATACATACATGTTTCAAGCAGACCACCATAGTCCCTGTGCCAAAGAACACTAAGGTAACCTGCCTAAATGACTACAGACCCATAGCACTCATGTCTGTAGAAAAGCTGGTCATGGCTCACATCAACACCATTATCCCAGAAACCCTAGACCCACTCCATTTTGCATACCGCCCCAACAGATCCACAGATGATGCAATCTCTATTGCACTCCACACTGCCCTTTTCCACCTGGACAAAAGGAACACCTACGTGAGATTGCTATTCATTGACTACAGCTCAGTGTTCAATACCATAGTGCCCTCAGAGCTCATCACTAAGCGAAGGACCCTGGGACTAAACACCACCCTCTGCAACTGGATCCTGGACTTCCTGACGGGCCGCCCCCAGGTGGTAAGGGCAGGTAACAACACATCTGCCACGCTGATCCTCAACACGGGGGCCCCTCAGGGGTGCATGCTCAGTCCCCTCCTGTACGCCCTGTTCACCAATGACTGCATGGCCAGGCATGAATCCAACACCATCATTAAGTTTGCCGACGACACAACAGTGGTAGGCCTGATCACCGACAATGACGAGACAGCCTGTAGGGAGGAGGTCAGAGACCTGGCCGTGTGGTGCCAAGATA
Organism: Coregonus clupeaformis; assembly: GCF_020615455.1. Lineage (NCBI taxonomy): Eukaryota > Metazoa > Chordata > Actinopteri > Salmoniformes > Salmonidae > Coregonus > Coregonus clupeaformis. Next base: position 55,944,071 of record NC_059192.1, read on the forward strand.
ACAACCTCTCCCTCAACGTGATCAAGACAAAGGAGATGATTGTGGACTACAGGAAAAGGAGGACCAAGCACGCCCCCATTCTCATCAACGGGGCTGTAGTGGAGCAGGTTGAGAGCTTCAAGTTCCTTGGCGTCCACATCACAAACAAACTATCATGGTCCAAACACACCAAGACAGTCGTGAAGAGGGCTCGACAAAGCCTATTCCACCTCAGGAGACTGAAAAGATTTGGCTTGGGTCCTCAGATCCTCATAACGTTCTACAGCTGCACCATCGAGAGCATCCTGACTGGTTGTATCACTGCCTGGTATGGCAACTGCTCGGCCTCTGACCGCAAGGCACTACAGAGGGTAGTGCGTACGGCCCAGTACATCACTGGGGCCAAGCTTCTGCCATCCAGGACCTCTATAGACTATTTGCATTGTCCACCCCCACCCACCAACCCCCTATTTTACGCTGCTGATACTCTCTGTTTATTTTCTATGCATAGTCATTTTAACTCTACCTACATGTACATATTACCTCAATTACCTCGACTAACCTGTGCCCCCGCACATTGACTCTGTACCGGTACCCCCTGTATATAGCCTCGCTACTGTTATTTTACTGCTGCTCTTCAATTATTTGTTATTTCTATTTTGTATATCTATTTTTTTACTTAACACTTATTTTTCTTAAAACTGCATTGTTGGTTAAGGGCTTGTAAGTAAGCGTTTCACTGTAAGGTCTACACCTGTTGTATTCGGTGCATGTGACAAATAAAAATAGGTTTGATTTGATTTGATTCAATTTAGCGAAGAGGTGGAAGAGAAGGAACATCATTGGTCAACGCGCCATCATTGAGGTACCTGCCCAGCATAGGGGAAATGTCACCATATACTCAGCTATGAGCCACAATGGGATCCTCCACTGCCATACCACCCTTGGACTGTCACGGTTTCGGCCGAGGCTGCTCCTTCTCCTTGTTCGGGCAGGCTTCGGCGGTCGTCGTCTCCGGAGTACTAGCTGCCACCGTTCAATGTTTCGATGTTTGATTGGTTTTGTCTGTTTTGTTACACCTGTTCCTTGTTAGTGTTAATTATGCGTCCTATAAGTTCTCTTGGGTTTTGTCATGTGTTGTGTGTAATTGTTCGTGTCATTTTGGGATGCTAGTTCGTTTATTTCTCTCTGTGTTGTTTTGAGAGAGTTCCGCACAGTGTGCGCCTTTTGTTTGTACTTTACCGGTGTGCGTAAAGTTCGCTTGCCTGCCTGGTTGTATTTAGCCGTGTTTGGCTTGTTCCTTTTTGTCTTCACTAAAGACGTTAGTACGAAGCCTCTGTGTGTCCTGCGCTTGATTCCACACCACATCTACACTCAACCTTGACAGAATTACACACCTTTCACCATGGAATCAGCAGGAGCAGCCGCACCTACCGAGGTTATTGAGGAACGCCTTCGTGGACAGGAGGACAGGATCAACCAGATCGGGCACGCTCTGGATAGAGTGATGAACACCCTCCATCGTTGGGAGACCAGCGGGGTACCCACGCCCCCACCTACCACACCATCACCATCGGTCAGTCCACCTGTCCAACTTCAGGAACCCAGTGGGATTCGGCTCTCGCTCCCGAGGGCGTACGACGGCACCGCTGCCGGGTGTCAGGGTTTCCTGTTGCAAGTCGAACTCTACCTCGCCACCGTACACCCGGCGCCCTCTGGACACGAGAGCGTTTCCGCCCTCATCTCCTGTCTCACCGGCAAGGCGTTGGAGTGGGCCAACGCCGAATGGAGGAGGATAGACGCCGCAACGATCACCTATGCGGAGTTCTCCCGCCGCTTCCGGGCAGTGTTCGACCATCCACCTGAGGGGAAGGCGGCGGGGGAGCGTCTATTCTACCTCCGGCAGGGGATGAGGAGCGCTCAAGAGTTTGCCCTGGAGTTTCGGACTCTAGCGGCAGATGCAGGGTGGAATGAGCGGGCCCTCATAGATCACTTCCGCTGCAACCTCCGGGAGGACGTCCGTAGAGAGTTGGCGTGCAGGGACACCACTCTTACGTTTGACCAATTGGTTGACATGGCCATTCGGCTAGACACCCTGCTCGCCATCCGCGGACGTCCTGGGTGGGGGTCGCCCATTCCACCCTCCGGCACCTCCGAGCCGAGTCCCATGGAGCTCGGGGGTGCTGGCGCTAGAGAACGGAGGAGAAGGAGCCCGAGGGGAGCCGTCCCCTGCACCAACTGTGGCCGTGGAGGGCACACCGCGGCTAGGTGCTGGGGAGGGTCTCCTGGAGGACGAGACGGCAGGCCACACATTGGGGAGGCCTCCCAGGTGAGTAGGCGCCCCACTTACCTAGAGCTTTCTGTCGTGCACATAACCATACCTGTTTGTTTTTCACAGGTTGCACCTCGTTCCCAGCATAAGGCGCTAGTAGATTCAGGCGCAGCTGGGAATTTCGTAGATCGTAAATGTTGTATAGAGTTAGGGATCCCTCTCCTTCCGGTTAATAATCCCTTCCCTGTACATGCCCTAGATAGCCGTCCGTTAGGATCCGGGTTGATTAGGGAGGTCACAGTGCCACTTAGGATGGAGACGCAGGGGGGTCATGAGGAGACGATTCAGCTATATCTGATCGACTCTCCTGCGTATCCGGTGGTGCTGGGGCTTCCCTGGTTGATTACTCATGATCCTACCATTTCGTGGCGAGAGAGAGCTCTTAAGGGGTGGTCTGCCCAATGTGTGGGGCTATGTCTGGGTGTTTCCGTAGGGGCGACCTCGTTGGAGAGTCCAAACCAAATGCCCGCAATGCACGTTCCCCCCGAGTATGAGGATTTAGCAGTCGTGTTTAGCAAGGTGAGGGCGGCGCGATTGCCACCTCATAGACAGGGGGATTGTGCGATAGACCTCCAGGCAGGAGCTGCGCTCCCGCGGAGCCACGTGTATCCTTTGTCACAAGAGGAGAAGAGGGCGATGGAGACTTACATTGCCGAGTCTCTGAGACAGGGATACATACAGCCCTCCACTTCCCCTGCGTCCTCGAGCTTCTTTTTTGTGAAGAAAAAATATGAAGGTTTGCGCCCGTGTATTGATTACCGCGGTCTCAATCAGATTACTGTGAAATATAGTTATCCACTCCCTCTGATTGCGACTATGACGGAGTCATTACACGGGGCACGGTTCTTCACAAAATTGGACCTCAGGAGCGCATACAACTTGGTGCTCATTAGAGAGGGCGATGAATGGAAGACAGCATTTAGTACTACCTCGGGTCATTACGAGTATCTCGTCATGCCATACGGGTTAATGAATGCTCCATCAGTCTTCCAATCCTTTGTGGATGAGATTTTCCGGGACATGCAGGGGCAGGGAGTGGTCGTGTACATAGACGATATTGTGGTGTACAGTTCTACCCGAGTCGAGCATGTAGCCCTGGTGCGCCGAGTGTTGAGGAGGCTGTTGGAGCATGACCTGTATGTCAAGGCAGAGAAATGTCTGTTCTTCCAGGAGTCGGTCTCCTTTTTCGGTTATCAGTTGTCCGCATCAGGGGTGAAGATGGAGGTTGACCGTGTGTCAGCCGTGCGTAATTGGCAAACCCCAACCACGGTTAAAGAGGTGCAGCAGTTCTTGGGCTTTGCGAATTACTACCAGAGGTTTATCCGGGGTTTTGGACAGGTGGCAGCTCCCATAACGTCCCTTCTGAAGGGGGGTCCGGTGCGCTTGTGGTGGTCAGCTGAGGCAAACAGGGCTTTTGGGAGACTGAAGGACCTGTTTACTTCGGCTCCGGTGCTGGCGCATCCGGATCCCGCTTTACCAATCCAAGTGGAGGTGGACGCGTCAGAAGCCGGTATCGGGGCCGTTCTCTCGCAACGGTCCGGCACACCACCTAAACTCCGCCCCTGTGCTTTTTTACTCGAAAAAGCTAAGTCAGCGGAGCGAAATTATGACGTAGGGGACAGGGAGCTGTTAGCCGTGGTACAGGCCCCTAAAGGTGTGGAGGCATTGGCTTGAGGGGGCTCAACACCCCTTTTCCCATTTTGACTGACCACCGTAACCTGGAATACATTCGGGCAGCTAGGAGACTAAATCCTCGCCAGGCTCGGTGGACTATGTTTCTAGCCCGGTTCGTGTTTAAGATCACTTACATCCCTGGGTCCCAGAACGGGAAGGCAGACGCCCTGTCTCGGCGGTATGACACAGAGGAGAGGTCCATTGAGCCCACTCCCATACTACCGAAGTCTTGTCTGGTGGCACCGGTGGTGTGGGAGGTCGATACGGAGATCGAGCGGGCGTTACGCACCGACCCTAGCCCTCCCCAGTGTCCGATGGGTCGGGCGTACGTTCCGCTCGAGGTTCGGGATCGACTCATTTATTGGGCTCACACGTCACCCTCCTCTGGGCATCCAGGTATTGGCCGGACAGTGCACTGCCTTAGCACAAAGTACTGGTGGCCAACGTTAGCCAGGGATGTGAGGGTTTATGTCTCCTCCTGCTCGGTGTGTGCCCAGTGTAAGGCGCCCAGACACTTGCCCAGGGGTAAGTTACAACCCCTGCCCGTTCCACAACGACCCTGGTCTCACCTCTCGGTGGATTTTGTTACAGACCTTCCCCCCTCACAGGGGAATACCACCATCCTGGTCGTTGTGGATCGGTTCTCGAAGGCCTGTCGTCTCCTTCCCATGCCGGGTCTTCCTACTGCCATACAGACCGCTGAGGCACTATTCACCCACGTCTTCCGGCATTACGGGGTACCCGAGGATATAGTGTCTGATCGAGGCCCCCAGTTTACCTCCAGAGTCTGGAGAGCGTTCATGGAGCGTTTGGGGGTTTCGGTGAGCCTTACCTCGGGTTACCACCCAGAGAGCAATGGGCAGGTCGAACGTGTAAACCAGGATGTGGGTAGGTTTCTGAGGTCGTATTGCCAGGGCCGGCCGGAGGAGTGGGCGAGGTATGTTCCCTGGGCCGAGATGGCACAGAACTCTCTCCGCCACTCCTCCACTAAACTAACTCCTTTCCAGTGTGTGTTAGGGTACCAGCCGGCTCTGGCACCTTGGCATCAGAGCCAGCTCGAGGCCCCTGCGGTGGATCAGTGGGTGCGGCGCTCGGAGGAGACGTGGAACGCTGCACACGTCCATCTGCAGCGGGCCATCCGTCGACATAAGACGAGCGCCGATCTCCACCGCAGTGAGGGGCCGGTGTACACACCGGGAGATCGAGTCTGGCTCTCGACCAGAAACCTGCCCCTCCGCCTGCCCTGCCGGAAGCTGGGTCGGCGGTTTGTGGGGCCTTTTAAAGTCCTGAGGAGATTGAACGAGGTGTGTTACAGGTTACAACTGCCAATTGATTACAAGAATATTAACCCCTCGTTCCAGCCAGACTCGATCTCCCGGTGTGTACACCGGCCCCTCACTGCGGTGGAGATCGGCGCTCGTCTTATGTCGACGGATGGCCCGCTGCAGATGGACGTGTGCAGCATTCCACGTCTCCTCCGAGCGCCACACCCACTGATCCACCCTCTGCTCTTGTCCGTCTAGACCTGTCTGCTGCCTTTGATACTGTGAACCATCAGATCCTCCTCTCCACCCTCTCCGAGCTGGGCATCTCCGGCGCGGCTCACTCCTGGATTGCATCCTACCTGACCGGTCGCTCCTACAAAGTGGCGTGGCGAGAAGCTGTCTCCGCACCACGTGCTCTCACCATTGGTGTCCCCCAGGGCTCAGTTCTAGGCCCTCTCCTTTTCTCCCTATACACCAAGTCACTTGGCTCTGTCATATCCTCACATGGCCTCTCCTATCATTGCTACGCTGACGATACACAACTAATCTTCTCCTTTCCCCCTTCTGATAACCAGGTGGCGAATCGCATCTCTGCATGTCTGGCAGACATATCAGTATGGATGACGGATCACCACCTCAAGCTGAACCCTGGCAAGACGGAGCTGCTCTTCCTCCCGGGAAGGACTGCCCGTTCCATGATCTCGCCATCACGGTTGACAACTCCGTTGTGTCCTCCTCCCAGAGTGCGAAGAGCCTTGGCGTGACCCTGGACAACACCCTGTCGTTCTCCGCTAACATCAAGGCGGTGACCCGATCCTGCAGGTTCATGCTCTACAACATTCGGAGAGTACGACCCTGCCTTACACAGGAAGCGGCACAGGTCCTAATCCAGGCACTTGTCATCTCCCGTCTGGATTACTGCAACTCGCTGTTGGCTGGGCTCCCTGCCTGTGCCATTAAACCCCTACAACTCATCCAGAATGCCGCAGCCCGTCTGGTGTTCAACCTTCCCAAGTTCTCTCACGTCACCCCCCTCCTCCGCACACTCCACTGGCTTCCAGTTGAAGCTCGCATCCGTTACAAGACCATGGTGCTTGCCTATGGAGCAGTGAGGGGAACGGCACCTCCGTACCTTCAGGCTCTGATCAGTCCCTACACCCAAACGAGGGCATTGCGTTCATCCACCTCTGGCCTGCTGGCTCCCCTTCCTCTGCGGAAGCATAGTTCCCGCTCAGCCCAGTCAAAACTGTTCGCTGCTCTGGCATCCCAATGGTGGAACAAGCTCCCTCACGACGCCAGGACAGCGGAGGCACTCACCACCTTCCAGAGACATTTGAAACCCCACCTCTTTAAGGAATACCTGGGATAGGATAAAGTAATCCTTCTACCCCCCCCCCAAAAAAAAATAAAATAAAAAAATGTGTAAAGTGGTTTATCCCACTGGCTATAGGGTGAATGCACCAATTTGTAAGTCGCTCTGGATAAGAGCGTCTGCTAAATGACGTAAATGTGCCCTTGAGCAAGGCACTTAACCCTAATTGCTCCTGTAAGTCGCTCTGGATAAGAGCGTCTGCTAAATGACTAAAATGTAAATGTAAAATGTTCCATGTGTCTCTCCTCAGGCCGGTGGTAGCTGGTCCACTCCAGGACTATGAGATAGAAGAGACTCCTCCGCCCCCGCTGGACATCAAGGGGGCTCTGGCGTACACTGTTCGGTCCATCCTGGATTCGAGACGCCGGATGGGGGGTCTCCAATATCTCGTGGAGTGGGAGGGGTACGGCCCGGAGGAGCGGTGCTGGGTGCCGAGGAGGGACATCCTAGACCCGTCTCTTCTGACCGAGTTCCATCGTGGTCATCCCACGCGCCCTGCTCCGCGTCTTCCTGGTCGTCCTCGAGGCCGGGGTCGGCGCACGGCTGGAGCCGCGCGTCAAGGGGGGGGTACTGTCACGGTTTCGGCCGAGGCTGCTCCTTCTCCTTGTTCGGGCAGGCTTCGGCGGTCGTCGTCTCCGGAGTACTAGCTGCCACCGTTCTATGTTTCGATGTTTGATTGGTTTTGTCTGTTTTGTTACACCTGTTCCTTGTTAGTGTTAATTATGCGTCCTATAAGTTCTCTTGGGTTTTGTCATGTGTTGTGTGTAATTGTTCGTGTCATTTTGGGATGCTAGTTCGTTTATTTCTCTCTGTGTTGTTTTGAGAGAGTTCCGCACAGTGTGCGCCTTTTGTTTGTACTTTACCGGTGTGCGTAAAGTTCGCTTGCCTGCCTGGTTGTATTTAGCCGTGTTTGGCTTGTTCCTTTTTGTCTTCACTAAAGACGTTAGTATGAAGCCTCTGTGTGTCCTGCGCTTGATTCCACACCACATCTACACTCAACCTTGACATGGACCATACAACACTGCCCATCTCCTTAATTTCCTGAACACCTTACATGACAATCTTTTTCAGCAAGAGCAGAGAGGACCAGGTGATCCTGAGCAGCAAATGTATGTTCTAATTTGGGACAGCGTGAGTTTCCATCGGGCTACTCCGGTCCACAACTGGTTTGATGACCATCCCAGGTTTACAATTCTCTATCTCCCACCATATTCCCCATTTCTCAACCCCATTGATGAGTTGTTTTCAGCATGGCGGTGGAAGGTGTATTAACCTCAAAACCATGAACGCAAACCCCATGAACGTATGGCCCTTCTCCAGGCAATGGATGAGGCCTGTGTGACATTCCAGCAGAGTCCAGTCAGGGGTGGATGCATCATGCCAGAATATATTTCCCCCTCTGTCTGGCCAAGTAGAATATTGCCTGTGATGTTGATGAAAGTCTGTGGCCAGACTAAAACTGATTTTGTTTTCGCAATGGAGTATTTGTTTCTTGACTTTCTTGACTTTTATTTTGAGAAGGGAGTACATGATTTTGATTGCTGTGTTTCATTTTGCAAGACGTCTGTGGGGTTTGGGGAAATTGGCTAACTGTTTTGTGTTTTGTGTTTAGAATTTTGAGTACCTGAGATGTAGTTTCAGAAAATGTGTGTCAACAATTGGGAAAAACTGTAATATAGAGGATTATCTAAGTGAATTAATTCCTCTATCTATTTTTTCTCTCAGAAACAGGGCCCTTGGTCATATCTTTGATAAAATCAAATTACAATATTCAAGAAGGGTGCAAACTCACTGTTTGCAGTTCATACCTGCTATTTATAAAGGGAATGAAAAATGAGATGTAGGACAAAAGTGCAAATCGGGTAAATGTTCAAATTAAGGCAACGAATATCTGGTATCTATTATCTATCCATCTGGTCAAGTAAAATACCTGCTTTTGACAGCAAAACAGAAAACTGCAATAACCTTATTTCTAATCATTGTCTCTGGTAACATTGGTGAGACAACAGGCCTTTTTGTGATTACTCACAACATGTTCAACTTGAAATAGACATCAACTGAATTCTCTAAAATGTCTGATTCAGAGTAAATGAGAGTAAAGTCAATGTCTGATGTATTTTGGGGAAATGCATTGTGTGCAGGAATACACTAGGGTCGTGTGTTAACAGTTCAGAAGTCAGGAGGCTGCTGAGGGACAATGGCTCATAATAATGGCCAGAACGGAGCAAATGGAATGGCATCAAACACCTGGAAACCCTGTGTTTGATGTATTTGATACCATTACACCTATTCCGCTCCAGTCATTACCATGAGCCTGTTCTCCCCAATTAACACACAGTATTGTGTGTGTGTGTGTGTGTGTTTGTGTGTGTGTGTGTGTGTGTGTGGTTCAAGGAGAGGATTTCAAATCAAGATAAAACAGAGGAAATAATAGGGAAGGATGTAGAGAGAAAAGTAATTGTTTTATAAATTAAGTCTGCTCCTAGAAGAAGAATGTGTTGTTCTTGAATGAACTTTATTATATTTTTAAATAGAGTGATTGATACTTTTACTTTTAACTATCTCCTTAACTTTGATCTAAGAGTTTTAAATTAAACAGCCTTTTCAGCCAGTTTAAGTCTTCTCTTCTCTCTGCTATATTTCTATTTCATGCTGCTGCTTTACAAAACCCCAAATGGTGAGTTCAATGGTCAGGAAAAAATATTTTAATAAAAACTGCCTTTTCAATTCTCAAATGAAACAGAGAACAATGACAAAGCTTTGTTGTTGTTATGATTCTGCTTCCCGCTAGTGTAGAATGCAGAGACAATATTCTCCTTCCACCATAGACTGTTTCCTTCGAAGATAAATGTTAATTGTTCATTTTCCACATCATTACATAAAACCACCGAGACAATCATTCTCCACCGAGGAAATTATTATTGGAGTGACCTGATACATTTCAGTCTGGTCATTCTGAGAAAATTCTAAGGTGGAAATTAATGTTCTCCTCTATTCATCAATAGGTGAGTTATTATTGGGCTACAGTCTGCTCATACAGTTGAAGTCGGAGGTTTACATACACCTTAGCCAAATACATTTAAACTCAGTTTTTCACAATTCCTGACATTTAATACTAGTAAAAATGACCTGTTTTAGGTCAGTTAGGATCACCACTTTATTTCAAGAATGTGAAATGTCAGAATAATAGTAGAGAGAATTATTTATTTCAGCTTTTATTTCATTCATCACATTCCCTGTGGGTCAGAAGTTACATACACGCATTTAGTATTTGGTAGCATTGCCTTTAACTTGGGTCAAACGTTTCGGGTAGCCTTCCACAAGCTTCCCACAATAAGTTGGGTGAATTTTGGCCCATTCCTCCTGACAGAGCTGGTGTAACTGAGTCAGGTTTGTAGGACTCCTTGCTCGCACACGCTTTTTCAGTTCTGCCCACACATTTTCTATAGGATTGATGTCAAGGCTTTGTAATGGCCACTCCAATACCTTTACTTTGTTGTCCTTAAGCCATTTTGCCACAACTTTGGAAGTATGCTTGGGGTCATTGTCCATTTGGAAGACCCATTTGCGACCAAGCTTTAACGTCCTGACTGATGTCTTGAGATGTTGCTTCAATATATCCACATCATTTTCCTTCCTCATTATGCCATCTATTTTGTGAAGTGCACCAGTCCCTCCTGCAGCAAAGCACCCCCACAGCATGATGCTGCCACCCCCGTGCTTCACGGTTGGGATGGTGTTCTTCGGCTTGCAAGGTCCCACATTTTTCCTCCAAACATAACAATGGTCATTATGGCCAAACAGTTCTATTTTTGTTTCATCAGACCAGAGGACATTTCTCCAAAAAGTACGATCTTTGTCCCCATGTGCAGTTGCAAACCGTAGTCTGGCTTTTTTATGGCGGTTTTGGAGCAGTGGCTTCTTCCTTTCTGAGCGGCCTTTCAGGTTATGTCGATATAGGACTCGTTTTACTGTGGATATAGATAATTTTGTTCCTGTTTCCTCCAGCATCTTCACAAGGTCCTTTGCTGTTGTTCTGGGATTGATTTGCACTTTTCACACCAAAGTATGTTCATCTCTAGGAGACAGAACACGTCTCCTTCCTGAGCGGTATGATGGCTGCGTGGTCCCATGGTGTTTATACTTGCGTACAGATGAATGTGGTACCTTCAGGCATTTGCTCCCAAGGATGAACTAGACTTGTGGAGGTCTACAATTGTTTTTCTGAGATCTTGGCTGATTTCTTTTGATTTTCCCATGATGTCAAGCAAAGAGGCACTGAGTTTGAAGGTAGGCCTTGAAATACATCGACAGGTACACCTCCAATTGACTCAAATTATGTCAATTAGCCTATCAGAACCTTCTAAAGCCATGACATCATTTTCTGGAATTTTCCAAGCTGTTTAAAGGCACAGTCAACTTAGTGTATGTACATTTCTGACCCACTGGAATTGTGATACATTGAATTATAAGTAAAATAATCTGTCTGTAAATAATTGTTGGAAAAATTACTTGTGTCATGCACAAAGTAGATGTCCTAACCGACTTGCCAAAACTATAGTTTGTTAACAAGACATTTGTGGAGTGGTTGAAAAACGAGTTTTAATGACTCCAACCTAAGTGTATGTAAACTTCCGACTTCAACTGTATCTGCTTTCACATCTCTCCAACTCATTCTTTAGTCTGTCACAATTGACTTAGTTTTGTCACATTGTTGATATCCTGTGTCACAGAGGGCTGAAGAAAGGAAAGGGACATTGTGTCCAAGCCCTTACAGAAAAAACACATGATTTCATATGCAAAACCACATGATTTCACATGACATTTCACATGTGAAAGCGTGTGAAAATGTGTTTTTGGAACACTTCACATGTAATCACACCATGTGTTTCATGAACACTTCACATGTGATCACGTTTTCACATGTGTAGTTTTATGTTATCACATGTTGCTTTACACGTTGTCACATGTTATCACATTAACTTCACATAACATCACATTTGATCAAATGAAAACATGCTTTTGGAACACTTCACATGTTATCACGTGAAATTCATGAGTTTTTTTCTGTAAGGGAAATCCTTGCAGCAGGAGACTGTCTGGAATTGTCCATCAGCTCAAGAGGTCAAACTGCTTCAACATTAGAACATCAGATGATAAATACAACTATTTATTTATTGATAAAGATTAATCGTTTTTTTCCCGAAAGCTTTTTACCGTTGCTACCTCAACAGGTTTATGCATCTCTGTTGCCAAGGAATATTTAATTCCTGAGTTGCACTTAGGAACCACATCAAGGTACCAGCACCTTCCTGAAATAGCCCCAAAATGTACCAAACATTTCAGAGGCAGATATACATGGAGCCTACTGCAGAATTGTTTTAACCACACTGGCTCTAGATGTAATCTCTGTGAGCACCTTAACAATATGCATCATTTCTCGTTCCTCCTTCAGCTCTGCTAACCCTAACAACAAATTAGCTGCTGTGTCTGTGTAGAACGCTGTAGCTGAATGTCATAAATTTGTCCTCTGACAGCTCGGTGATGGCACTTCCTGCTGAGGGGAAATGGAACAAACATCAAAACCCTGCTCTATGCTACAGTGACAATCTATAGCTAGAGGACTCCTGATATCTCCAGGAGTGATAAGTATAATTGTTTCTTAATCTGTTGTTGTCTAGTACTGTCTTTTCACGAGCTAGGGCCATCTACTTGAAGTGTTGTCTATCTTCCCAGTAGCCTACATGGTGTGTGAACAGCTGACTGCTCATAACTTGCAGATGATGGTTGACACATCAACCAGGATTAAGGGGCAGGGCAATTTGTGACTGTTGTTGTTTTCGTAATCAGTGGCTGTATTGGAGGGAGAGTGGTTTGTTCTCTCCTAGGCAATCAGCAATTAGTACTAGGAGATGTGCTCTTCACCTCTGCTAGGCAATTAGCAATTAGTGTTAGTACTTCAGTCTCCCTTGTTTTCTCAGCGGCAGCTATAAGAAGCGGTCGTGTTAGTGGCAGTCTCGTCGCTGAAATAAAGACGGTTCTGCCGAGTTATTCGAGAAAGGAAAAAGAGGAAGGCTCCACACAACTCTCTCTCACTTGAGTATTTTACCTAGTTATTTTCTGATCTCATTTTGCTCTTTTTTTAGCTTTGGCAACGATGTGTGTGTTTTCTAAACCTGTTCGCTCTTCTCCCTGTAGGCTTTACAGACGCTCCCAACCCCTTGGCTGCTACCATTCAAATGTAGTGTACCTGCACACACGATCAATGTGGAAGTGCTGGTCTCCGGTAGCGTTTGGAACTGCCGATCTGCAGTCAAGAAGTCAGTGTTCATCGCATCCTGCCCTTCAGTCCCTAGACTTTTTGGCCCTGATGGAGAAATGGATTACCCCAGAGAAGACTGCTAGTCCATCCTGTCTTCATTTGACTATGTGTTCTCATAATCCGAAAGCATCCGGTCATCGCGGTGGTGGCACAGGGCTACTCATTTTTCCTAAGTGTTTTTCTATTTTCTCCCTCACCTGTCTATCTCCTCATTTGAATTCCATGCTATCACTGTCACTTGTCCACTCAAGCTTAAGATTGTTGTCATCTATCGCCCACCAGGTGCTCTTAGAGTTCCTCAATGAGCTTGATACCTTGATAAGATAATTTCCTGATGATGGCTCACCCCTCTTCCAACTGGGCGACTTCAACCTCCCGACGTCTGCCTTCGATAATTGTTTCCCAACTATTTATTTCCCCTACTTGCCTCTTCTGACCTCACACTTTCCCAGTCCCCTCCCACTCACAAGGCAGCCAATAAGCAATCTTCCCTATCTCTCTCCCACTACTCTCTCCTCTTCTAAACTATCATCTCTCCCTTCTGCTAAATCCTTCTACTTCCTGTCTCCTTATTCTGCCTCTTCGACCCTACTCTCCTCCCTTTCCGCATCCTATGACTCGCACTGTCTCATTTCCTCCCGGCCAGCTTAGTTCTCCCCTGCTCTGTGGCTGAGTAACTCATTGCGCGCTTACAGAACAGGGTTATGTGCAGCTGGGAGAAAATGGAGGAAAACTAAACTTCTGCTGTTATAGCCACTTTCTGTCACTAAATTTCAAGCTTCTGCCTCTAACCCTAGGAAACCCTTTTCCACCTTCTCCTCCCTCCTTGACATTCCACAATCCTCTAGCTGCTGCCTTCGACACCGTGAACCATCAGATCCTCCTCTCCACCCTCTCAGGGCTGGGCGTCGCAGGCTCTGCACACTCTTGGATTGCATCCTCCCTGTCATGCTGCTCCTTTCAGGTGATGGGGAGAGGATCTGTGTCTGCACCTCATACTCTCACTACTGGTGTCCCCCAGGGCTCGGTTCTAGGCCCTCTTCTCTCTATACACCAAGTCACTCGGCTCCATCATATCCTCACATAGTCTCTCCTATCATTGCTATGCGGATGACACTCAACTACTTTTCTCCTCCCCCTTCTGACACCCAGGTGGTGACATGCATCTCTGCGTGCCTGGTAGATATCTCAGCTTGGATGTCGGCCCACCACCTCAAGCTCAACCTAGACAAGATAGAGCTGCTCTTCCTAATGGGGAAGGCCTGCCTGCTCCAAGACCTCTCCATCACGGTTGACAACTCCACGGTGTCCCTCTCCCAGAGTGCAAAGAACCCTGGACAACACCCTGTTCTCTGCAAACATCAAAGCAGTGACTCATTCCTTCAGGTTCACAGGTTCATGGTCTACAACATCCGTAGAGTACGACCCTACCTCACACAGGAAGCGGTGCAGGTCCTCACCCAGGCACTTGTCATCTCTCGTCTGGACTACTGCAACTCGCTGTTTGCTGGGCTCCCCACATGTACCATCAAACCCTTGCAACTTATCCAGAACGCAGCAGCCCGCCTGCATCCACTACAAGACCATGGTACTTGCCTACAGAGCAGCAAGAGGAACTGCCCTTCCCTACCTTCAGGCTATGCTCAAACCCTACACACCAACCTGAGTACTCTGTTCTGCCACCTCTGGTCTCTTGGCCCTCCCACCCCTACGTGAGGGCAGGTACAACTCAGCGCAGTCCAAGTGCTTCTCTGTCCTGGCACACTTATGATGGAACCAGCTTCCCCCTGAAGCTAGGACAGCAGAGTCCATGCCCATCTTCCGAAAACATCTGAACCCTTCAAATAGTATATTATATAAACCCACTGAATGGTTTTGAGGAGCGTGTTTTTGGTAATCCAATGAAGGGCACTCTTTGAAAATCGGGATGGGCAGCCTACTTGAACAACCAGAATTAAGTATGCAGGTATATGAATTGTGAATAATGAAAAAGCATGAGGGCAAAAACCTCCAATATTTCAAATCACTCTCAGTAGACCATTTAAAAACCCTTTATTCATAGGCTACTTGGCTAATGGCCAGGATAAAAATACACACCTATGCGTTGCTGCTAAACCAGCCTTGATTAAGTGGAGGACAGGTTATGCTTGGTTTTTAATCAAATTAAACAAAATGGGGGGGGGGGCACCAATTCTTGTTTTATGTTTCTAAATACAAGATTCACAGGCACAAAAAGCACATCTCTCTTCCATGGGCACTGTGCATCATGGCTGGATAGACTGCGCTTCCGCAGTCAAAATCCATGCCATTCTCAACTGCGTTAACATTAAGATCTGGGTCTTAACGTCCCATTAGCGCTACATGAATGTATCACTTTTGCACTTGTTTTTAAGGACACACCTCATATTGCCACCCCTCCCATCTTAGCACAAGCGAGCTGATGTTAGACAGGTAAATTGCCAAACCTGGCGTTAGGGCTGGAACATGCCAGTGCGCCAGTTTTTACATGACAAAATTACAAACTAATGTGCGTTTGACACTTGCACCTCCTTCGCCAACCAAAAATAGAGCCCTTAGTGTAGTGGGGTCAGAGAGAGCATCCCTCTCTTTACAGAAACACCAATTACTATGACTTAGAAGCTTCCCATCTCGGCAGGGGCCCAGCTTTCAGCTACACATCTGTAAGCCCATGTGGGAAATGGCTCATTAAGACAAGCAACCAACCATGGTTATAAATCACTGTGAAAAAGAGCTAAATAATAAAAGTTTTTGTGGGAACTTTGCATTCACTCTTGTTTCAAAGGTGTGACTCAAAATACATTGTCCATTTGGTTTCGCTGTTCCCGTGGGATACTGACAGTTTAGTCTAAAAGAGGATACCCACACACAGTCACACACACAGATGCACACACTAGTGATGCTTGGGTTGACTCATTACCCGCAGTCCCCGCGGTTATATCCTCGAGGCAGATGGGTTTAGGGTCATCAAATATTGTGTTGATGAAGGGCGGATGGGTGGCTTGAATAAAGAGAAAAAAAATACCTTTTAAAATATCCATAAATGTATAATTATTGTGCAAATTATATCTATAGGCTATATTGAGGTTTTTCTTTCATTATTTTAGGCAATCTGGCATTAGTGCATAAACTTTAGGGCCTACTGTATGAGCACCAAATAGCCTACACAGCCAAACGGCAAATGCTTTTGGGAACGGGCAGAGAAAGTTAGTCAATCCACGGAGGCAAGAAGGACAATGTTGGAGTTTAATTCAATAAGAGAAAAGCTGCAATGTGAGAGTTGAAAATAAAGAGAAGGGAGGGCCAGAAAAGTAATGTTTGGGAGAGATTTGGTGAAGTGGTAAAAGAGGATGAAGCAGTGACAAATGTTATGTGTGATGATTGTCAGGCACTATACAAATTCGACAGTCACAAGACAGGGACTTCAAATAGGCCTATGCCACATCAAGGGAACTGTAGCCTACTGTTCAGATGGGTTAAATTGAATCTGAACACTGACTAAGTCTACAACCTCTGACATAGCCTTAATATTAACTGCTGCAGAATTAAGCATTTCTTGCAGTAAAATAATACACCAAATGTAGGCAAAATATTGACTCGGGAACAGGAGTGAAGAAATATGATTGATTTATTTCAGCATCTTGAGAGAATGTGAAAGCACCTCTACAGATGGTATCTAACGGAGCTATCTTTATCAGCATCATAAAAGCTGATAGTATTTAAACCACATAAAATATGCATCCAAGCCGAACTGAAATCTTATCAGGAACATGTTGGGTCGTTTTCACCGCTTTCTATTTTTGCATTTTCTCCCTTGTCTCCCTGGTCTCCCATAATGTCTTTGCTCCGTGAAAGAAGATGACAGAGAAATTTACCAATGTAAACTCAGTTGATGCATTTATTACATCGATTCATGACATTATTCTGGTGAGCAAGGGTTTATTTAGTCTTCTATGGCAACATAAAACAGAAGAGAAGCTGCATGTATCTAATTATAGACAAGTTGACTAACAATAGCCCACGAAAATGTCAAATGATTTTGTCTGAAGTTGAATCTTAATGATGAATCATGTTATTTTCACTAGTTTTCTATTACCATGCCTATGTCCGTATTGACATTACCATCAAAATGTCCATAAAACATTTCTGTTAAAAGATGCAGGGCTATTCTCACACTGTATTCCTGGAGGTTTCTCTCTCTCTTCAGCTTCCTCACTTTTCATCTCGTTGTCTCTCACCGTATCTCCGTCTGCATCCCTCTCTCATTTGAATTCACCTCTCTTTCTCTGTCTGCAGCTGTCTGCAGATCTCTGCCTCCTATCTCAATTTATTTTTCGCTTTCTTTCAAGGACAGACACTCCAACTCTATAAAGACTCCTGTTCGTGGTGATATGAGATGTGTGTGAAAAGTGGAGACACAAATACACAGGGCACCTCCTCCTGAGAGTGCAAGTGCTCTCCTCTCACTGCTTCCCTCTGTTCTGAGTGCCCTCATCTCCACACGCAGTCCCTGTCTAAAGACTAGTCCCTGTCTAGTCACACTGTGGGAGAAAAAATCTAATTAGCTATTCATTTTAAATAGCACTATTACTTCCTATAGAAGTATTCGAAAGTAATATACACCAGGGAAAAGACAAGCCCCAATCACATATGCATTTACAAATACAATATATTAGTGGAAATGTGATTGAGCGGGACACATTGTCAGTTGATGTCTGCTTTAAACCAGTTGATATAAAATAATTTTACCCTCGCTCATGCCTTAGCTTAAAGGGGCAATCCGCAGTAGAAACAATAAGAAAGCACCACCCAACCTCTTTTGGTAGAAAGCTGAGGGATGGGCCTAGAGAAATGTAACCACTCTCATATTCATAGAGCTATTCATGCAAGGACTGACCATCCAAGATATCAAAATTATAGTTTGAACCATATATATTAATCATATACTGTATATATAACCAATATTATTTTCACACTATATAGCGTTGTTTGCATTTACTTTGCTTACAAACATTGGAGTAAAACAAGCTTATATTTTGGGTTCTGATGGAGTACGACAGTTGAAATAAGATCATTAGGGAATGTATAAGTTATATTCTTCAAGAATCAATGTTTATAAGTCCAAAAATGGATGTAGCAACTACAGATTGCCCCTTTAAAGATACTTTCTGGAAGATTTGCTTTTTTTCCGCTGTCACTCAAATGGCGAGGGGCTGAAACTCATCTAAAGGTGGGAGTTCTTGTATAAGGGCTTTCTAAATGAAAACATAGCAATGTATCAACCTACGTGACATCAAAGTGTGCCAATCAACGGAGATGAGTACTAAACCTGTCGCCCGTAATAAAGTGCAGTGAGCTATGATAAACTGCTTCTAATGGTTTTAATGAAGTGGCAGCTGCATTCATATAGATGATTTTGCCACAGTCTAGGACCGGTAGGAACGTTGACTGAATAACATGTGATAGGCATGACCTATTGCTATAGAAGAAGCCCAATTTTATTCTCTTCTTCTTAACTAACTCATCAATATGCTTTTTTAAAAAGACAGCTTTTCGTCTATCCAGATGCCCAGATATTTGCAAGCAGGGACACGATCAATATGGGCACCATCCAAAGTACATATGCTTAAATCATATGTCCTCTAAAGAACAACATATAGTTTTACCTGCATTCAATACTAATTTCAGGTAAAACAATGAAGGCAGATGTAGTTCAGAGAGAGCCTGGTCAACCGTGGGGGCAATAGCATACACAACAGTATCATCAGCATAGAAGTACAGATTAAATGTTTTTTTAAATAAGTCAATACTGTTAATGTAAACAGTAGAAAGTACAGCACCTAGAATAAACCCCTTGGAACTACAAGGCCAGGGTCATATGGAGGTTGGCTAAACTCTGAAACTCACCACTCAACTGCCTATTGAGTGGAACGTATTTTTCTGGTTCATAACCTATTGTACAAGCACAGCAGATACAGTGAGGGAAAAAAGTATTTGATCCCCTGCTGATTTTGTACGTTTGCCCACTGACAAAGAAATGATCAGTCTATTATTTTAATGGTAGGTTTATTTGAACAGTGAGAGACAGAATAACAACAACAAAATCCAGAAAAACACATGTCAAAAATGTTTTAATTGATTTGCATTTTAATGAGGGAAATAAGTATTTGACCCCCTCTCAATCAGAAAGATTTCTGGCTCCCAGGTGTCTTTTATACAGGTAATGAGCTGAGATTAGGAGCACTCCCTCCTAATCTCAGCTTGTTACCTGTATAAAAGACACCTGTCCACAGAAGCAATCAATCAATCAGATTCCAAACTCTCCACCATGGCCAAGACCAAAGAGCTCTCCAAGGATGTCAGGGACAAGATTGTAGACCTGCACAAGGCTGGAATGGGCAACAAGACAATCGCCAAGCAACTTGGTGAGAAGGTGACAACAGTTGGTGTGATTATTCGCAAATGGAAGAAACACAAAAGAACTGTCAATCTCCCTCGGCCTGGGGCTCCATGCAAGACTCACCTTGTGGAGTTGCAATGATCAATGGGAACGGTGAGGAATCAGCCCAGAACTACACGGGAGGATCTTGTCAATGATCTCAAGGCAGCTGGGACCATAGTCACCAAGAAAACAATTGGTAACACACTACGCCGTGAAGGACTGAAATCCTGCAGCGCCCGCAAGGTCCCCCTGCTCAAGAAAGCACATATACAGGGCCGTCTGAAGTTTGCCAATGAACATCTGAATGATTCAGAGGAGAACTGGGTGAAAGTGTTGTGGTCAGATGAGACCAAAATTGAGCTCTTTGGTATCAACTCAACTCGCTGTGTTTGGAGGAGGAGGAATGCTGCCTATGACCCCAAGAACACCATCCCCACGTCAAACATGGAGGTGGAAACATTATGCTTTGGGGGTGTTTTTCTGCTAAGGGGACAGGACAACTTCACCGCATCAAAGGGACGATGGACGGGGCCATGTACCGTCAAATCTTGGGTGAGAACCTCAGCCAGGGCATTGAAAATGGGTCATGGATTGGTATTCCAGCATGACAATGACCCAAAACACACGGCCAAGGCAACAAAGGAGTGTCTCAAGAAGAAGCACATTAAGGTCTTGGAGTGGCCTAGCCAGTCTCCAGACCTTAATCCCATAGAAAATCTGTGGAGGGAGCTGAATGTTTGAGTTGCCAAACGTCAGCCTCCAAACCTTAATGACTTGGAGAAGATCTGACAAAATCCCTCCTGAGATGTGTGCAAACCTGGTGGCCAACTACAAGAAACGTCTGACCTCTGTGATTGCCAACAAGGGTTTGCCACCAAGTACTAAGTCATGTTTTGCAGAGGGGTCAAATACTTATTTCCCTCATTAAAATGCAAATCAATTTATTAAAAAAATGTAATGCGTTTTTCTGGATTTTTTTGTTGTTATTCTGTCTCTCGCTGTTCAAATAAACCTACCATAAAAATTATAGACTGATCATGTCTTTGTCAGTGGGCAAACGTACAAAATCAGCAGGGGATCAAATACTTTTTTTCCCTCACTGTACATTAATCTGTGGTGCACATACTGTACATCTACAAACACACCAGGGAGGTAGGGATGCGGCAGGTGCCCCCTTGTCTGTCCACTTCTCGTTCAGATGGGTTAAATGGAATAGTAACTAAAGTCTAGAAACTGACTGTATGCCTATCGATTAGCAACATGCATTCCCCTCACACTTGAGGATCTGTCTTTCAGCCATCTATTTCCTGTGTTTGAGGGGTGAAAAATCCACTTGTCACTTAAATCTCGCTGGATTGATTACTTTCATTTTACTCCTGCGATTCTTTCATACTCTTGCTTGTGCCTGTCGTTTTTCCCCCATTAACATTATGTCACCAGAATTTTTTGTAATGACCTGTCAAACACACCCCGGTAATGGCTGAAATGGACTCATTGTCTTTCCATTGTATCTATAAGAACACTACGTTTTCTTCTGGGATTTAACACACTGTCTCGACACTTACATCACAAGAAAGAGAAGAAAGGTAACTTTATTTGTATGGGTGTTCATTTATGTGCAATTGAAAAAAGTAATATTTTAGTACAGTTGAAATGTTTACAAATTAGATGCAGTGAAATGAAAGCAGGTTCTGAAAATGAACATTCGGATTATAGTGAAATGTCTGATCTCGCAAACAATGTAAAGTATGTTTAGACAGGTGTAAACTAGAGCCAAGCATGTTGATTTTTAATCCGGGGGTATCCTGCTATTCACACACTTGTTGAATTATGCAAGACAATGTGACAACAACAGTAATTAATGAAGCAGTCTAAACAGGACACGTGAGTGCAGGTAGGGTAGACAGAACAAGTGTTTGGTGGTTGCAGCCCTGTTCCACCCCTTTATATTAATATATTAATATATGCAAATACACCCTGTGTGTGAATGTGCAGTGGGGAAAAAAAGTATTTAGTCAGCCACCAATTGTGCAAGTTCTCCCACTTAAAAAGATGAGAGAGGCCTGTAATTTTCATCATAGGTACACGTCAACTATGACAGACAAAATGAGGAGAAAAAAATCCAGAAAATCACGTTGTAGGATTTTTTATGAATTTATTTGCAAATTATGGTGGAAAATAAGTATTTGGTCAATAACAAAAGTTTCTCAATACTTTGTTATATACCCTTTGTTGGCAATGACACAGGTCAAACGTTTTCTGTAAGTCTTCACAAGGTTTTCACACACTGTTGCTGGTATTTTGGCCCATTCCTCCATGCAGATCTCCTCTAGAGCAGTGATGTTTTGGGGCTGTCGCTGGGCAACATGAACTTTCAACTCCCTCCAAAGATTTTCTATGGGGTTGAGATCTGGAGACTGGCTAGGCCACTCCAGGACCTTGAAATGCTTCTTACGAAGCCACTCCTTCGTTGCCCGGGCGGTGTGTTTGGGATCATTGTCATGCTGAAAGACCCAGCCACGTTTCATCTTCAATGCCCTTGCTGATGGAAGGAGGTTTTCACTCAAAATCTCACGATACATGGCCCCATTCATTCTTTCCTTTACACGGATCAGTCGTCCTGGTCCCGTTGCAGAAAAACAGCCCCAAAGCATGATGTTTCCACCCCCATGCTTCACAGTAAGTATGGTGTTCTTTGGATGCAACTCAGCATTCTTTGTCCTCCAAACATGACGAGTTGAGTTTGGTTTCATCTGACCATATGACATTCTCCCATACCTCTTCTGGATCATCCAAATGCACTCTAGCAAACTTCAGACGGGCCTGGACATGTACTGGCTTAAGCAGGATTTGAGTCCCTGGCGGCGTAGTGTGTTACTGATGGTAGGCTTTGTTACTTTGGTCCCAGCTCTCTGCAGGTCATTCACTAGGTCCCCCCGTGTGGTTCTGGGATTTTTGCTCACCGTTCTTGTGATCATTTTGACCCCACGGGGTGAGATCTTGCGTGGAGCCCCAGATCGAGGGAGATTATCAGTGGTCTTGTATGTCTTCCATTTCCTAATAATTGCTCCCACAGTTAATTTCTTCAAACCAAGCTGCTTACCTATTGCAGATTCAGTCTTCCCAGCCTGGTGCAGGTCTACAATTTTGTTTCTGGTGTCCTTTGACAGCTCTTTGGTCTTGGCCATAGTGAAGTTTGGAGTGTGACTGTTTGAGGTTGTGGACAGGTGTCTTTTATACTGATAACAAGTTCAAACAGGTGCCATTAATACAGGTAACGAGTGGAGGACAGAGGAGCCTCTTAAAGAATAAGTTACAGGTCTGTGAGAGCCAGAAATCTTGCTTGTGTGTAGGTGACCAAATACTTATTTTCCACCATCATTTGCAAATAAATTCATTAAAAATCCTACAATGTGATTTTCTGGATATTTTTTCTCAATTTGTCTGTCATAGTTGACGTGTACCTATGATGAAAATTACAGGCCTCTCTCATCTTTTTAAGTTTTAGAACTTGCACAATTGGTGGCTGACTAAATACTTCCCCCCCCCCACTGTATGTAAATTAGGCACATATCATTTTCTTTGTTTTAACACAACATATATAAATAATACCTGTTACAATAAGAAAATGTATATATGAGTGCATTCTAAAAAAAAAATTTGACAATAAATTGAACACCTGAATTCCTACCAAAATCCCTGAACTTTATGTTCTATAATACAGTCAGTATCTGATAGGTTATAACAATTCTAAAAGGTTGGATTATCTTCATCCATTGTCTAACTGTTACATTTATTTGAATTGTTTTAAAAACAATTTCGATGACCGTTGCTATACAGATGTAGGATCTTAATTTGTGCCAGTTTGCTAAAGCAGGAAAATAACCCTGCTGCACCTGAAAATGTGAATTATTATATAGATTATAATTAACTGGCATTTTTTAGGGGTTGATACATTTTTCATAAGGTAAAATCAAGTCTGAAATTACAAAGTGGAAATTACAAACACCAGAAGCCTTTTTAAACCTCAAATACACTACAAGTTAAAAATGTCCTGCAAGTTCTCCTGCAACAGGGTGATACAATTAAGATATCTGTATAACCTCTCAAATGTAGTCTTATACTGTATAATATTAACTCCTGCTGAATTAAGATCTTCTTAAAGTTAAATGATAAACCAAATGTTAATTTTGTCTCATTACCAGGAGTGGAGAAATATCTATTTTTTCAGGATCTTGAGAGAATGTAAATGCGCGGTTAGGGATCGTTTAGGGTAAACGTCCAATCGTTTTCTCCGGCAAAAATTCGGAGACAGTATTTCAACCATATAAAATATGCATCCAAGACAAACTGAAATCTTATCAGAAACATGTTTGATCATTTTCGCAGCTTTTAATTTCCTCAAAATATGTCAAAATGATGTCATTTGGAAAGCTGTTTTATAGTTATTGCGATTTCTCTCCGGTCTCTAAACATCCTTCTCCGCCAGAGAAGCAGAAAAGAAAGACAAAATTTTGCTGACGTCAACTAGATTATTGATGCATTTATTCTATCGATTTATGACATTCTGGGGAGCAAGGCTTTATTTAGTCTTCTAGGACAACAAGTAATGCCAGAAAAGAAGCTGCATGTATCTAATTATAGACAAGTTGACCAACAAATACCAAATGTCGGAAATTATAAGCAGACAAATATCTAAATTAGGCTTAAAAACCTGTCAAAAAATTGTTACGCTGTCCCTGGGGTTGTGGTCACTTCGAATTGAAGTCAGTCATTTCAGGAAGTGATTTGAATTTTGAAATATACAGTGCATTAGGAAAGTATTCAGACCCCTGCCCTTTTTCCACATTTTCTTACATTACAGCCTAATTCTAAAATGTTAAAATTTTCCTCATCAATCTACACACAATACCCCATAACGACAAAGCAAAAACAGGTTGTAAGACATTTTGGCAATATATAAAAACCAGAAATACCTTATTCACATAAGTATTCAGACCCTTTGTTATGAGACTCGAAATTGAGATCAAGTGCGTCTTGTTTCCATTGATCATACTTGAAATGTTTCTACAACCTGATTGGACTACACCTGTGGTAAATTAAATTAATTGGACATGATTTGGAAAGGCACACACCTGTCTATATAAGGTCCCACAGTAGAGACTGCATGTCAGAGCAAAAACCAAGCAATTAGGTCGAATTAATTGTCCGTAGAGCTCCGAGACAGGATTGTGTCGAGGCACAGATCTGGGGAAGGGTACCAAAAAAATTCTGCAGCATTGAATATCCCCAAGAACACAGTGGCCTCCATCATTCTTAAATGGAAGAAGTTTGGAACGACCAAGACTCTTCCTAGAGCTGGCCGCCCGGCCAAACTGAGCAATTGGGGGAGAAGGGCATTGGTCAGGGAGGTGACCAAGAACCTGATGGTTACTCTGACAAAGCTCTAGAGTTCCTCTGTGGAGATGGGATAAATGTCCAGAAGGACAACCATCTCTGCAGCACCCCACCAATCAGGCCTTTATGGTAGAGTGGCCCGACAGAAGCCACTCCTCAGTAAAAGGCACATGACAGCCCGCGTGGTGGTAGCATCATGCTGGGAGACAAGATCGAGGCAAAGATGAACGGAACAAAGTACAGAGAGATACTTGATCAAAACCTGCTACAGAGTGCTCAGGACCTCAGATTGGGGCGAAGGTTGACCGTCTAACAAGACAACGACCCTAAGCACACAGCCAAGACAACGCAGGAGTGACTTCGGGACAAGTCTCTGAATGTCCTTGAGTGGTCCAGCCAGAGCCCGGACTTGAACCCGATTGAACATCTCTGGTGAGACCTGAAAATAGCTGTGCAGCAACGCTCCCCATCCAACCTGACAGAGCTTGAGAGGATCTGCAGAGAAGAATGGGAGAAACTCCCCAAATAGAGTTGTGCCAAGCTTGTAGCGTCATACCCAAGAAGACTCGATGCTGTAAAATTAGCTAAAAAGTTTATAAAAACCTGTTTTTGTTTTGTCATTATGGGGTAATATGTTTAGATTGATGAGGGAAAAAACAATTCTATCAATTTTAGAATAAGGCTGTAACATAAAAAATGTGGAAAAAGTCAAGGGGTCTGAATACATTCCGAAAGCACTGTATAGCTTCTCCTTTAAAATTTATAGAAAAAATTGTCCTTTTTACCATTATTTAATTGGAATTTCAGTTGACCTTCTTAATTGATTGCCTTGAATTCAAATTGACCTCAACCCTGAAACACACACTACCAGTCAAAAGTTTGGACACACCTACTCATTCAAGGGTTTTTCTTCATTTTTTTACAATTTTTTACATTGTAGAATCATATTGAAGACATCAAAACTATGAAATAACACATATGGAATCATGTAGTAACCAAAACAGTGTTAAACAAATCAAAATATATTGTATATTTGAGATTCTTCAAATAGCCACCCTTTGCCTTGATGACAGCTTTGCACACTCTTGGCATTCTCTCAATCAGCTTCACCTGGAATGCTTTTACAACAGTATTGAAGGAGTTCCCACATATGCTGAGCACTTGTTGGCTGCTTTTCTTTTCTCTCTGCAAACATACATCTCTGTATTGCAATACAGAGCCCAACACTCTTGGATTTATGTAACACTTTATGTACTGATGTATGTGATGCTTTTCCAGATGCTCAAAGGGCTTGGCATTGTAATTCAGTATTTCTTATGAAAATCTATCAATCAGTATTCTCGTGCAACTGTGATTGTCTTCAATTTCTCATATTGCTTCATGATTTTGGCATGTAATCCACAGATATGCAACTATGTTTCATGTTGTCTGTACATTTAAAGGTGGTGGGCGGGTGGCAGGGTGGGTTTGTATTATGGAGAACCTTTACACAGCTTATTGACAGTCACATCTGAAGAAAATGCTCCTCAAACTTCCAATTCATAATTACACATGCAAATGATACATAGAGGAGCGCACACTGGAACATTCACCTAGAATAACATATACAGTGCATATGCATTCCTAGATGCTTCATATTGGCAGCAAAATATTCTTTGTTGATTAAATAACACGCACGCACACAAACACACACACAGAGGAACTCCACAGGTCTGATGTGTGAGCAGTGGTAGTGGGGGACATGTGAGTGTGAGTGTAGGGAGGCAGGGGACCATGAAGGGTGAGACACTCCGTAACTGTAGGGAAGTACATCTAATCCCCCAGAGACCCAGTCCCAACCCTCTCTGAGGACTCATCACCATGGCAACGGAGCCAGGAGATCCAATACTCCAGCCAGAGGAACAGGTGGCAGACTGACTGACAGCGTGATGGCCTCCTCACCTCTCTCCTCTCATCTTTCCCTCCCTCACCTATCAATCATAGGTGAGGAAGGTAAATAACTTTCCCCCTCATGCCCTCCCTGCATCCCTCTGCTCTCAGCTCCCCTTCACCTCTCTTCCCCCAACCCCCCTCATCTCATCTCTCTCCTCTCACCTCAGGGACCCTCTATCCAACAGTGGTGTTAAATGTACCCAATTGTCATACTTGAGTAAAAGTATAGATACCATAATAGAAAGTTACTCAAGTGAAAGTCGCCCAGTAAAATACTACTTGAGTAAAAGTCTAAAAGTATTTGGTTTAAAATATATTTTAAGTATCAAAAGTAAATGTAATTGCTAAAGTATGCTTTAATTTCAAAAGTAAAAGTTAAAGTATAAATCATTTCAAATGTCTTATATTATGCAAACCAGACGGCACCATTTTCTTGATTTTAAAATGTATGGATAGCCAGGGGCCAACACTCTGACATTATTTACAAAAGATGCATTTGTGTTTAGTGAGTCTGCCAGACCAGAGGCAGTAGGGATGACCACGTGTTCTCTTGATAAGTGTGTGAATTTCACAATTTTCCTGTCCTGCTAAGCATTCAAAATGTAACGAGTACTTTGGGTTGTCAGAGAAAATGTATGGAGTAAAAAGTACAATATTTTCTGTAGGAATGTAGTGAAGTAAAAGTACAAGTTGTCAAAAATAGAAATAGTCAAGTAAAGTACGGATATCCCCCAAAACTACTTAAGTAGTACTTTAAAGTATTTTTACTTAAGTACTTTACACCACTGCCTGCCAATGAAACTGATACAGTTTCAGATACAACATTCTTGAGCTGTGACGTACGGAAGTGTACAGTATGTGCATATGTCCCTTGCTATGTCGATCCTGTGTTATTCCTATCCAACCCTACATCTCCAGCCTGTACCCATGTCCTCTGTGTTCCATAAACACACGTCCCTAATCCTGACACACTCTCATAGCACACACAGACTCACTGAAATGTGTGTAGGCATATGATGGTGAAACCTAAGGTGTAAACTACAGCACAAGCATTAGGAAATAACAAAAATTGTGAGCTGCATGCATCACTTTTGTCTACTGAGCCACTCAACCAGAGCAAAATCCAATGTGTTGTGGCTACCCACTGGGTACAGACATCAATTCAACATCTATTCCATGTTGGTTCAATGTAATTTCATTGAAATGACGTGGAAATAACATTGATTCAACCAGTGTGTGCCCAGTGGGTAGAGGGCTGTTTCACCATGACTGGAACAATGCTATCAGTGTGTTCCATGCTTCCCCTCCTATGTCTACTGAGGGATGACTCACTGGCCAGCATGTCCTGATTGACTCCACACTGAGCTGTGTGTGTTTGTGTGTGTGTGTGTGTGTGTATGTGTGTGTTTGTGCGAGAGTCTGTGTGCGTTTAGATAGCGATATAGGGTTGGTGCGGGGATATGCAGTCAGGGTAGGCATTGTAGACAGTGCTTACCCTGTGATCATCTAATTTTTAAAAAGCTGTTATGAAAAGCCTTTTTAATATGTATATATATATATATATATATATATATATATATATATATATATATATAAAATTGTCATAATTTTTTGTTATATAATGTTATATTTCTCAATGATTCTGATAGTTTTTATGCTCAAAATAAAAACTGCATCAAAACCTCAGGAAAAGTGCCAGGGTATTCATGCCTTTCTTTCCATCCATTCAAAGACATTAAAATCCTTGACGCGCGCAGCCTTTCCTGACTCCAGTCACTGTTAATGGACAGGGTCAGCATAGGAGTCGCGGCTTTGCCTAGCTTGAAGTAGCATCTTTCGATTTCATATTTTGCTCATGTGTATTGCCTAAACACGTTGTGTGGGTACTGCCTGGGGCACGCTGTGCACATTTGGGCATGTCTACATAATTTGGCGCTCGCATCCCTTGAACTGAACAAAGCTAGCTAGCTAGCAAAAACAACCTGACAAATGGATACTACTATACTGCACCTCAAACAATTAGAAGTTTGAATAATGTAACGCACCGTTTGGACTGAAGGTTTAGAGGAGTGGAACGTTCACTATAATGAAAGTTAAGACCAGACAGAGGCAGCATACAACATAGAAAACAGGACTTTATTCATGACAGGCAAGGCAACCACCATCTCCTTCACTGCTAGCTGTCGGGCATGCGATCAGTGAGTACTGGATTGTCCACTTGTCTGAAACATCATTACCAATTAATACTTTTTACCCAGACTTTTACACATCTTGGACATTTACTTTTGTTTTGTGGACGTAGTAGGAATGGAGCTTTTCCCACCACTCAATGCGGGCCAGAGCCTTGGCTTCTACAAGATGGATGCGACTAACTACACTACAACTATATTGGGTGCTGCTGTGACTTCTACAACGTTGTCACCGAGATGTTCACCAGACGAATGGACTTCATTTACAAGTAAAGGTAGGCCTAAATGCATTTTTCTTTGCAATTTGCGGGTTAGGCTACAGTTACATCATGAGAATAGACTGCATCCCTTAGAATGCATTTTATTTAGCAAACTAGAATTTCGTTTTGATAAGACACTAATGTTTGTTATACTCAGTGTGTGTGTAATAATATTTACATTTTACATTTTAGTCATTTAGCAGACGCTCTTATCCAGAGCGACTTACAGTTAGTGAGTGCACACATATTTCATACTTCACATAATAATACTATTGTGTGTGTTTGTGCGCACCGGCGTGTTGGAAAAGGCTATGGAGTATGAAATTATATGAAATATACCGTCATCGGAGGCTACCGCTTGTGTATATTGGCTATATACAGTGGGGAAAAAAAGTATTTAGTCAGCCACCAATTGTGCAAGTTCTCCCACTTAAAAAGATGAGAGAGGCCTGTAATTTTCATCATAGGTACACGTCAACTATGACAGACAAAATGAGAAAAAAAAATCCAGAAAATCACATTGTAGGATTTTTAATGAATTTATTGGCATATGATGGTGGAAAATAAGTATTTGGTCAATAACAAAAGTTTCTCAATACTTTGTTATATACCCTTTGTTGGCAATGACACAGGTCAAACGTTTTCTGTAAGTCTTCACAAGGTTTTCACACACTGTTGCTGGTATTTTGGCCCATTCCTCCATGCAGATCTCCTCTAGAGCAGTGATGTTTTGGGGCTGTCGCTGGGCAACATGAACTTTCAACTCCCTCCAAAGATTTTCTATGGGGTTGAGATCTGGAGACTGGCTAGGCCACTCCAGGACCTTGAAATGCTTCTTACGAAGCCACTCCTTCGTTGCCCGGGCGGTGTGTTTGGGATCATTGTCATGCTGAAAGACCCAGCCACGTTTCATCTTCAATGCCCTTGCTGATGGAAGGAGGGTTTCACTCAAAATCTCACGATACATGGCCCCATTCATTCTTTCCTTTACACGGATCAGTCGTCCTGGTCCCTTTGCAGAAAAACAGCCCCAAAGCATGATGTTTCCAACCCCATGCTTCACAGTAGGTATGGTGTTCTTTGGATGCAACTCAGCATTCTTTGTCCTCCAAACATGACGAGTTGAGTTTTTACCAAAAAGTTATATTTTGGTTTCATCTGACCATATGACATTCTCCCAATCCTATTCTGGATCATCCAAATGCACTTCAGACGGGCCTGGACATGTACTGGCTTAAGCAGGGGGACACGTCTCTCACTGCAGGATTTGAGTCCCTGGCGGCGTAGTGTGTTACTGATGGTTGGCTTTGTTACTTTGGTCCCAGCTCTCTGCAGGTCATTCACTAGGTCCCCCCGTGTGGTTCTGGGATTTTTGCTCACCGTTCTTGTGATCATTTTGACCCCACGGGGTGAGATCTTGCGTGGAGCCCCAGATCGAGGGAGATTATCAGTGGTCTTGTATGTCTTCCATTTCCTAATAATTGCTCCCACAGTTGATTTCTTCAAACCAAGCTGCTTACCTATTGCAGATTCAGTCTTCCCAGCCTGGTGCAGGTCTACAATTTTGTTTTTGGTGTCCTTTGACAGCTCTTTGGTCTTGGCCATTGTGAAGTTTGGAGTGTGACTGTTTGAGGTTGTGGACAGGTGTCTTTATACTGATAACAAGTTCAAACAGGTGCCATTAATACAGGTAACGAGTGGAGGACAGAGGAGCCTCTTAAAGAAGAAGTTACAGGTCTGTGAGAGCCAGAAATCTTGCTTGTTTGTAGGTGACCAAATACTTATTTTCCACCATAATTTGCAAATAAATTCATTAAAAATCCTACAATGGGATTTTCTGGATTTTTTTTTCTCAATTTGTCTGTCATAGTTGACGTGTATCTATGATGAAAATTACAGGCCTCTCTCATCTTTTTAAGTGGGAGAACTTGCACAATTGGTGGCTGACTAAATACTTTTTTTCCCCACTGTAGGTATTTACATTTGGTGAGAATTGTTTGTCAATTTCGGTTAATAGCCTATGTCACTCTGGTTTTTGGAGCCATCTGTTGTATGGGGACCTTGGTTTTCATTAAGGTTTATTTGTGAGAAAATACTTTGATAATTGTCAGTGCTTACCCAGCCAACGACCTCACCGCACGTCACTGGGTTGGTGTGTGTGTGTGTGTGTGTGTGTGTGTGTGTGTGTGTGTGTGTGTGTGTGTGTGTAGACTCACTCTTGATGGTTGCTGTCCTGGTACAGTTGTAGAGGATGGCCAGCTCTCCAAACACCTTCCCAGGTCCCATGGTGCACAGCTTCACACTCTCCTTTGTCACCTCCACCCTACCATCTGAAAAATGCACACAAACACACACTCTCTTAATGTATCTGAAAAATACACAAAGAAGTGTTTTTGACATATCCCCTGTACTTGACATTGCACATCATCATGGCCCATCTAGCAAATTATATCAGAGCATGATGCTAATAAACTAATAGACTGCAGGTTCAATCCCTGTATGAATCATACATTATTATCAACTAGTATGCACTAGCTAAGCACTATGATACAGCATAGAGTAGACTGTGAAATCACACATTTCACAATGGCTTAGCAATAGATCAGCAACAGTAGGACAGATCAATGTATAATATTTAACCCAAACCGAAGGAATGGTACAGAGACACAGTTATGTCCTGAACTGGTTAAGTTTAAGGACATCCTTTCTGTGTGATTGGTGCTTGTGAAGGTTGATGGGTGTGATTGCAAAGCCTTTTTTTCTGTGATTGGATGCGCCTCATCACGGAAATATGCATACTCCAGAGGAAATAGAGCTCTGATTGTGTAAGAAAAGGAGGACTGGGAAAAAAGACTGTGGCAGTAAACAAAGTGATGGGTAGGTATCTGATGAAAATAACTGAAGCAGAAGATACACTACATGACCAAGAGTATGTGGACACCTGCTCATCATTCCAAAATCACGGGCATTAATATGGAGTTGTTCCGCCTTTTGCTGCTATAACAGCCGCCACTCTTCTGGGAAGGCTTTCCACTAGATGTTGGAACATTGCTTCGGGGATTTGCTTCCATTCAGCCACAAGAGCATTAGTGACGTCGGGCACTGATGTTGGGCGATTAGGCCTGGCTTGCTGTCGGCGTTCCAATTCATCCCAAAGATGTTCGATGGGGTTGAGGTCATGTTCTTCCACACCAATTTCGACAAACCATTTCTGTATGGACCTCGCTTTGTGCGCTGGGGCATTGTCATGCTGAAACAGGAAAGGGCCTTCCCCAAACTGTTGCCACAAAGTTGGAATCACAGAATTGTCTAGAATGGCATTGTATGCTGTAGCGTTAAGATTTCCCTTCACTTGAACTAAGGGGCCTAGCCCAAACCATGAAAAACAGCCCCAAACCATTATTCCTCCTCCACCAAACTTTACAGTTGGCACTATGCATTCGGGCATGTAGCGTTCTCCTGGCATCCGCCAAACCCAGATTTGTCCGTCGGACTGCCAGATGGTGATTCATCGCTTCAGAGAATGCGTTTCCACTGCTCCAATCCAGCCGATGCTTGGCATTGCGCATGGTGATCTTAGGCTTGTGTATGGCTGCTCAGTCATAGAAATCAATTTCATGAAGTTCCCGACAAACAGTTATTGTGCTGATGTTGCTTCCAGAGGCAGTTTGGAACTCGGTAGTGAGTGTTGCAACCGAGGACAGCCGTCGTTGCTCCTAGACATTTCCACTTCAAAATAACAGCAATTACAGTTGACCGGGGCAGCTCTAGCAGGACAGAAATGTTTTGAACTGACTTGTTGGAAAAGTGGCGTCCTATGACGGAGCGACGTTGAAAGCCACTGAGCTCTTCAATAAGGCCATTCTGCTGCCAATGTTTGTCTATGGAGATTGCATGGCTGTGTGCTCGATTTGATACAGCTGTCAGCAACGGATGTGGCTGAAATAGCCAAATCCACAATTCTTATATTATATTTGGTATTATTTATTGTTGTACTTTTTACCCCTTTTTCTCCCCAATTCCGTGATATCCAATTGGTAGTTACAGTCTTGTCCCATCGCTGCAACTCCCGTATGGACTCGGGAGAGGTGAAGGTCGAGAGCCATGCGTTCTCGGAAATACGACCCTGGCAAGCCGCACTGCTTCTTGACACACTGGTCGCTTAACCCGGAAGCCAGCCACACCAATGTGTCGGAGGAAACACTGTACAGCTGGCGACTGTAATCAGCATGCATGAGCCCGGCCCGCCACAAGGAGTCGCTAGAGCGCGATGGGACAAGGACATCCCAGCCGGCCAAACCCTCCCCTGATCCGGACGACGCTGGCCAATTGTGCACTGCCTCATTGGTATCCCAGTCACGGCCGGTTGTGACACAGCCTGGGATCAAACCCGGGTCTGTAGTAAAATCCACTTATTTGAAGAGATGTCCACATACTTTTGTATATATAGTGTAAGAGAAGATAGGACATGAGAAAAAGAGAGGAGAAAAGTCACATTCTGAAGTTGAAGTATTAGAAACTTTAACTTCTTGAAGAAGAAACCCTCCTGTCAGAGTTTGTGATAATACAATTGTGTCAGACATGCGTATGCAATGCACACCCCCACCAATTCCATTTTTTTTTTACTTTCACTTGGCAATTTTTTTATTTATTATTGAGTTTGAAAACGTACAACTTCTGTATTCTTCAGCAAGAACATGAGGTAAGGACAGTGTACACGCATAGCATAGTCGTGTGTAACAGTATTGCTTCTGTCCCTCTCCTTGCCCCAGCCTGGGCTTGAACCAGGGACCCTCTGCATACATCGACAACAGTCACCCATGAAGCATCGTTACCTATCGCTCCACAAAAGCCACGGTCCTCACAGACCAAGGGTAGGAATGTTGCAGTCATGAAATTTTGTGGATACATTGAAGCAACATATCAAGACATCAGTCAGGAAGTTAAAGCTTGGTCGCAAATGGGTCTTCCAAATGGACAATGACCCCAAGCATACTTCCAAAGTTGTGCCAAAATGGCTTAAGGACAACAAAGTCAAGGTATTGGAGTGGCCATCCCAAAGCCCTGACTTCAATCCTATAGAACATTTGTGGGCAGAACTGAAAAAGCGTGTGCGAGCAAGGAGACCTACAAACCTGACTCAGTTACACCAGCTCTGTCAGGAGCAATGGGCCAAGATTCACCCAACTTATTGTGGGAAGCTTGTGGAAGGCTACCCGAAACGTTTGACCCATGTTAAACAATTTAAAGGCAATGCTAACAAATACTAATTGAGTGTATGTGAACTTCTGACCCACTGGGAATGTGATGAAAGAAATAAAAGCAGTAATAAATTCTTCTCTCTACTATTATTCTGACATTACACATTCTTAAAATAAAGTTGTGATCCTAACTGACCTAAGACAGGGAATTTTTACTAGGATTAAATGTCAGGAATTGTGACAAACTGAGTTTAAATGTATTTGGCTAAGGTGTATTTAAACTTCCAACTTCAACTGTAGGTAGTTAAACAATAATCTGAACTGCTGGAAATGTGCAGTGCTTTTTGCAGTCTATGGACCATGCAGAAAGTGGAGGTAAAAATTTGAATTATTATGCAGTGATGTGAGAAGACACTTTGACACCTGCACTGATAACTATGTCCAGTGGATATAGCGCTATCCAGGTAAATTGGCGATCCAGTGACCTACTTTTTCTTGAAAATGGTTGAACTAAATGTATTTCTATTGGAGTGTTTCAAATCAAATCAAATTTTATTGGTCACATGCGCCGAATACAACAGGTGCAGACATTACAGTGAAATGCTTACTTACAGCCCTTAACCAACAGTGCATTTATTTTAAACAAAAAAAAGTAAAAATAAAACAACAACAAAAAAAAGTGTTGAGAAAAAAAGAGCAGAAGTAAAATAAAGTGACAGTAGGGAGGCTATATATACAGGGGGGTACCGTTGCAGAGTCAATGTGCGGGGGCACCGGCTAGTTGAGGTAGTTGAGGTAATATGTACATGCTTGTTGAGTTAAAGTGACTATGCATAAATACTTAATAGAGTAGCAGCAGCGTAAAAAGGATGGGGTGGGGGGGCAGTGCAAATAGTCCGGGTAGCCATGATTAGCTGTTCAGGAGTCTTATGGCTTGGGGGTAGAAGCTGTTGAGAAGTCTTTTGGACCTAGACTTGGCACTCCGGTACCGCTTGCCGTGCGGTAGCAGAGAGAACAGTCTATGACTAGGGTGGCTGGAGTCTTTGACAATTTTGAGGGCCTTCCTCTGACACCGCCTGGTATAGAGGTCCTGGATGGCAGGAAGCTTTGCCCCAGTGATGTACTGGGCCGTACGCACTACCCTCTGTAGTGCCTTGCGGTCGGAGGCCAAGCAGTTGCCATACCAGGCGGTGATGCAACCAGTCAGGATGCTCTCGATGGTGCAGCTGTAGAATTTTTTTGAGGATCTGAGGACCCATGCCAAATCTTTTCAGTCTCCTGAGGGGGAATAGGCTTTGTCATGCCCTCTTCACGACTGTCTTGGTGTGTTTGGACCATGATAGTTCGTTGGTGATGTGGACACCAAGGAACTTGAAGCTCTCAACCTGTTCCACTACAGCCCCGTTGATGAGAATGGGGGCGTGCTCAGTCCTCTTTTTTTTCCTGAAGTCCACAATCATCTCATTTGTCTTGGTCACGTTGAGGGAGAGGTTGTGGTCCTGGCACCACACGGCCAGATCTCTGACCTCCTCCCTATAGGCTGTCTCATCGTTGTCGGTGATCAGGCCTACCACTGTTGTGTCGTCTGCAAACTTAATGATGGTGTTGGAGTCGTGCCTGGCCATGCAGTCATGGGTGAACAGAGAGTACAGGAGGGGACTGAGCACGCACCCCTGAGGGGGCCCCCGTGTTGAGGATCAGTGTGGCAGATGTGTTGTTACCTACCCTTACCACCTGGGGGCGGCCCGTCAGGAAGTCCAGGATCCAGTTGCAGAGGGAGGTGTTTAGTCCCAGGATCCTTAGCTTAGTGATGAGCTTAGAGGGCACTATGGTGTTGAATGCTGAGCTGTAGTCAATGAATAGCATTCTCACGTAGGTGTTCCTCTTGTCCAGGTGGGAAAGGGCAGTGTGGTGTGCAATAGAGATTGCATCATCTGTGGATCTGTTGGGGCGGTATGCAAATTGGAGTGGGTCTAGGGTTTCTGGGATAATGCTGTTGATGTGAGCCATGACCAGCCTTTCAAAGCACTTCATGGCTACAGACGTCAGTGCTACGGGTCGGTAGTCATTTAGGCAGGTTTACCAGCATTTGTAACAGTTAAGCTGATAAT
Source organism: Coregonus clupeaformis (assembly GCF_020615455.1). Lineage (NCBI taxonomy): Eukaryota > Metazoa > Chordata > Actinopteri > Salmoniformes > Salmonidae > Coregonus > Coregonus clupeaformis. The sequence continues at coordinate 55,980,565 of NC_059192.1, forward strand.
ACTTATAAAAATACTTGCTTGATATGTTTATCAGTTTCGTGATATACTTTGCAAATGCAACTTAATTCTATGTGAAAACTGAAATGGTCTATTAATTACTTTTACATTTAAGTAGACACTCTTATCCAGAGCAACTTACAGTAATGAGTGCATATATTTTCATACTTTCTTGTACTGGTCCCCTGTGGGAATTGAACCCACAACCTTAGCGTTGCAAGTGCCATGCTCTACCAACTGAGACACATCATCACATCACATCATCACAAACCACTTGATGTCCCAATGTACTCAATTACTGTATTGATCATTGTTTTTCTTCGTGGTGATGGAAAGTCTACAGTTACAAAACTAGATGACCAGCCTATGTACAATACAGTAATGTACATATACATTAAGTAGTTTGTAAGGATGGTAAATTAATATTGCACAAAATGTGTTTGTTTTCTGTGTTATTTGATCAAGAAAAATATTTAATTTGATGTGGATGTTTTGGGTATTTGCACATAACCTTGCACCTTTTGATGTAAATGTTTGAGGACAGGGTGTTGTTCTTTCTGGATTCCATTAGAATGACGATCACAAATAAACGGACAGGGCAACAATTACATCTATTGAATCCTGCAAGATTCTGTTCTTAATTATACAAGTACCTTTTTTGCCAAAGCAGAGATGCCGCGCTACAGATGTCTATATCCGTCCGCTAATACAGGACTAGTAAAGGCCCAGTGCACTACTTTTGGGAAAAAATCTTAAAAATTTAAATAAATAAAAATACTATATTTTACATTTTTCAGTGGGTGTTTCAGCACCCCTACTTCCCGCGGCTATGCTAATATATCTTGATTAGATAAGTATTCAACCCCCTGAGTCAATACGCATTAAAATACAATCAAAGGTAGTTGTATAATTAATATCACCTGAATCTTTCTGGGTAAATCTCTAAGAGCTTTGCACACCTGGATTGTATAATATTTGCCCAATTATTATGAAAAAAATTATTTCAGCTCTGTCAAGTTGGTTGTTGATCATTGCTTGACAGCCATTTTCAAGTCTTGCCATAGATTTGCAAGCCGATTTAATTCAAAACTGTAAATAGGCCAGCTCAGGATATCAATTTCATCTTGGTAAGCAACTCCAGTGTATTTTTGGCCTTGTGTTTTAGGTAATTGTCCTGCTGAAAGGTGAATTTGTCTCCCAGTGTATGTTGGAAAGCAGTGAGCCGAGTTTTTCTCTAGGATTTTGCCTGTGATTAGCTCTATTCCGTTTCTTTTTATCCTAAAAACCTCCCTAGTCCTTGCCGATGACAAGCATACCCATAAAATGATGTTGTGTTGGATTTGTCCCAAACATAACGCTTTGTATTCAGGACATAAAGTTAATTTCTTTGCCACATTATAATTATTTTAAACAGGATGCATGTTTTAGAATATTTTTATTCTGTATAAGCTTCCTTCTTTTCACTCATTTACAGTATGTTAGTATTGTGGAGTAACTACAATGTTGTTGATCCATCCTCAGGACTAAGATCGAATGCTACTATGCCGGCTCTGACGCTCAACGGATGTGACAGGGCTTGCAAACTATCATGGATTACAAAGGGAAACCCAGCCACGAGCTGCCCAGTGACGTGAGCCTACCAGATGAGCTAAATGCCTTCTATGCTCGCTTCGAGGCAAGCAACAGTGAACCATGCATGAGAGCACCAGATGTTCCGGACGACTGTGTAATCGCTCTCTCCGTAGCCGATGTGAGAAAGACCTTTAAACAGGTTAACATTCGCAATGCCGCAGAGCCAGATGGAATACCAGGACGCATACTCAGACCAGCTGGCAAGTATCGTCACTGACATTTACCTATCCCTGACCCAGTCTGTAATACCAAGTTGTTTCAAGCAGGCCACCATAGTCCCCGTGCCCAAGAACACCAAGGTAACCTGCCTAAATAACTATCGCCCTGTAGCACACACATTTATAGCCATGAAATGCTTTGAAAGTCATGGCTCACATTAACACCATCATCCCAGACACCCTGGACCCACTCCAATTCTCATACCGACCCAACAGATCCACAGATGATGCCATCTCTATTGCACTCCACACTGCCCTCAACCACCCGGACAAAAGGAACACCTATGTAAGAATGCTGTTCATTGACTACAGCTCAGCGTTCAACACCATAGTCCCCTCCAGGCTCATCACCAAGCTCAGGACCCTGGGACTGAGCACCTCCCTCTGCAACTGGATCCTGGACTTCCTGACGGGCTAGCCCGAGGTGGTGAGGGTAGGCAACAACACATCCGCCACGCTGACCATCAACACGGGGCCCCTCAGTGGTGTGTGCTTAGTCCCCTCCGTTGCTCCTTGTTCATCCACGACTGCGTGGCCGCGCACGACTCCAACACAATCATTAAGTTTGCTGATAACACAACGGTGGTATGCATGCCTTGAAATTCTCCATATTGAAGATGTTAGAAAAACTGTCCACATTTACTTTTCGTCAGCAAACAAGATGAGTAACGAACAGCACTAGCCTATGTTATTGTATTATCCCCCATAGTACAAAAGTTGAACTTTTCTATTGGTCAACTTGTCGTTCTGTGCGAAAAATAAATATTCCAACAGACTTTGGGACAGATCCCAAAATAATACAACCACTGTACATCGAAAAACCTTTTAAAAGCAATGAGGCTGATGCAACAGATCAGAACGTTTAGCTGAAAATGTTCATAAACTATTAGGCTATTTCTTCACATTATAAACGCAGCAATACACACACGGTAGTAGGCTATAAGCGCAAATGTTCCAAAAGATGCAACAACTAGTATGGGTTGTTAATATGATTAGGAATGTGTCTTTGGCTGCTGGACAACAAAAGAAAGTTGAGAACATTACAGAAATACTGTTTTTAATGGCATATGAGGAAGGGTTTACAAAAGAATCCCCTTAACATTCCTATGGTCAGAACACGGTAAGACATGCCTCATAAATTTACCACAAAAAAAACAGGTTTTAAACAATTACGTTTAGGGTTAAATAGTTTCAAAATGTTGATTGCCTCTGCTCTGATTGCAAGGTGGGTGAGGTTGCAGTGCACAACATGTACTGGCCTTTCTCTCCTATCTGAACAAACAGTGCCTCGAGTATGTCGACAGAATCAAGCCTTTAGACGTTAATATTAATAATGATCCTACATGATATTTGTCAAACATGACAGGTGTTTATAAGTAATTTTAAGTCTCATTAAAGTTTAGCTACATTTTTAGATGCCTCCCTCATGTTAGCATCAGTCTGAACATAACAGGCTGTAGCCAATACGCATAGGCTATCACCTACACTTACACATAATGATTTAAAGGAGCTGATCGTGGACTACAGGAAATGGAGGAGCGAGCACGCCCCCATCCACATCGATGGGGCTGTAGTAGAGCGGGTCGAGAGCTTCAAGTTCCTCGGTGTCCACATCACTAAGGAATTAACATGGTCCACACATACCCACACAGTTGTGAAGAGGGCATGACAGCACCTCATCCCCCTAAGGAGGCTGAAAAGAGATGGGTCCTCAGATCCTCAAAAAGTTATACAGCTGCACCATTGAGAGCATCTTGACTGGCTGCATCACAGCTAGGTATGAAAACTGGAAGGCACCTGACCACAAGGCGCCACAGAGGGTGATGAGTACCTCCCATTAAATCACTGGGGCCACGCTCCCTGCAATCCAGGACCTCTATACCAGGCAGTGTCAGAAGAAGGCCCAAAAAATTGTCAAAGACTTCAGCCACGCAAGCCATAGACTGTTCTCTCTGCTACCGCATGGCAAGCAACAGGACCCTGAAGTCTGGAAGCAACAGGACCCTGAACAGCTTATACCCCCAAGCCATAGGACAGCTAAACAAGACTGCTAAATAGCTACTGCTACCCGGACTACCTGCATTGACCGTTCATTTTGCACTAACTTTCTTGTAGGGCTATCCCTGACAAACTAAAATCTTGGTCGACCGAGAGTCTTCTGTTCTTTCAACCAATCGATTAGTCCACATTTTTAAATGTGTCTTTTTCCATATGTAAATTCATGTTTCAATAAAATAATTTATATGTAGGATACTAAGCTTGTCTGATGCTTTAAGCTCTGCAATTAAAGATGAAGACGGACAAATGACTAAAGAGGGAGCCAGAGATAAATATAGCCTAACCAGAAGAAACAAAAACTGTTCCGGACCCTCCTCCTCCCGCTGCCCGCTGCTGCTGGCCTTCACAGATTCTGCCTTTATGCTCCTGAAGTTGCCGGTAATAGGCTACACCAGCGGTCGGCAACCTTTTCCATTTGGATTTGTTTTGAGGATGTGTTAAGAGGATGTGGTGCTGAGACACTGAGGTCATCTAGATTAACACGCCCATGCAAACCCATGTGTAGGACTATTAAAATCCCATTTAAATAGAACAGCGCTGTGAGGACCCAATTTACTGCTTATGAGGGCCTTCTGAGTGGTCATACTGTAGAATAACTGAACATAAGCATTCACCGCCTCAGTCAGTTTTCTATAGCAGAGAAACTGGCTTCATTCCAAACCAGAAGCCTGCTGCTCTTCCCTTGCCCTTGGTGCCAGTGTTGGGAACAGACAGGTGTAAGATATATTGTCTCGGTTCCACCCTGCCTCCTCCTAAATGGTAAACAACACAGGGATCTATTATATCCACCCTCATCATCTCAAGTCTGTTTGGATGAGTAATAAAAATGGTTTAGTGCAAAGGGGAATGCTTATTATTCCTTGGGACAGAGAAGACACTTGAGACAGTACAGTTTAAAATGGTTTGTAGCAAGGCCATTGTCTGGGCGCATTTCAGTGAAACTTTCTGTAAAGCTGTTGTATTACTTGGCCTATACGTAAACTTAATTTGGAAAATATCCGTTAATTTCCTGCATTGTGCATAGGATATTATGTAAAGAGTTTGAAGGGGTTTGAAGGGTCACCCATGGGGTACAGTGCAATTGTTTATTTATGGCTGATATAAAGCCAGTTTTTATTTTCTCACAGCACAACATATTGGGCAGGAAATGGGGGAGGATTTGTCGCATAGAGGATAATGTATAGCCTAGCCACAGTCCCACTCCTACACTCTGGGTAAAAGGTCCCCCAAACCACAGATCTAGGGTCAGATTACCATGCCTCTAATATGTAACCTTAACCTTCAGGGGATGAAAACATACTGTATCTGACCCTGTATCAGTGGTTATGGGGTAAGGAGAGGACATGACCTCTGAAGGTTATGGATGTGAGAAGGATGAAGTTGCCCCTGGACACTGACCTAAGGTAATTTCTGTATTTTTACCCTTATAGGTAAGGTTAGGATTGGGGAGGGTAAACTGATCCTAGATCTGTGCCTAAAGCCAACTTCTACACCGGGAAGTTATAGATGTGGCTTTGATTGGTCCTCTATGTCAGAACGCTGCGTGTGGATGTGGTGCAGGGAATCAAGCGCAGGAACCAGGGTGTTCGTCAACAGACTTTAGTATATCCAAAAACAGGAATGAGTCGCCAACCCAACCGGGTGGCACGAACAATTACGCACAACAACAACAGTGCGAAATACAAGAAAAAAGCGCACGCAGTGCGAACTCTCAAATACAAAGTTATGAGAGAGGAAACTCCTCAATGGCAACAGCTGACAATAATAATCACACATAACACCTGACCCAACACACGATAACTAAATAGGAAACAAAATCAAAGACTAACAAGGGACAGGTGTACAACCAGACAAAACCAAACAAACATGAAACATCGAACGGTGGTAGCTAGTACTCCGGGGACGACGACCGCCGAAGCCTGCCCGAACAAGGAGAAGGAGCAGCCTCGGCCGAAACCGTGACAGTACCCCCCCCTTGACGCGCGGCTCCAGCCGTGCGCCGATCATGGCCTCGGGGACGACCAGGACGACGCGGAGCAGGGCGCGTAGGATGACCCCGATGGAACTCGGTCAGCAGGGACAGGTCTAATATGTCCCTCCTCGGCACCCAGCACCGCTCCTCCGGGCCGTACCCCTCCCACTCCACGAGATATTGGAGACCCCCCATCCGGCGTCTCGAATCAAGGATGGACCTCACAGTGTACGCCGGAGCCCCCTCGATGTCCAACGGGGGCGGAGGAATCTCCTCTATCTCATAATCCTGGAGTGGACCAGCTACCACCGGCCTGAGGAGAGACACATGAAACGAGGGGTTAATATTCCTGTACTCAATAGGCAGTTCTAACCTGTAACACACCTCGTTCAACCTACTCAGGACTTTAAATGGCCCCACAAACCGCCGACCCAGCTTCCGGCAGGGCAGGCGGAGGGGCAGGTTTCTGGTCGAGAGCCAGACTCGATCTCCAGGTGCGTACACAGGCCCCTCACTGCGGTGGAGATCGGCGCTCGTCTTATGCCGACGGATGGCCCGCTGCAGGTGAACGTGGGCAGCGTTCCACGTCTCCTCCGAGCGCCGCACCCACTCATCCACCGCAGGGGCCTCGATCTGGCTCTCGTGCCAAGGTGCCAGAACCGGCTGGTACCCTAACACACACTGGAAAGGGGTTAGTTGGGTGGAGGAGTGGCGGAGAGAGTTCTGCGCCATCTCGGCCCACGGAACGTATCTCGCCCACTCCTCCGGCCGGTCCTGGCAATAAGACCTCAGAAACCTCCCCACATCCTGGTTGACACGTTCAACCTGCCCATTACTCTCCGGGTGGTAACCCGAGGTAAGGCTCACCGAAACCCCCAACCGTTCCATAAACGCTCTCCACACTCTGGAGGTGAACTGGGGGCCTCGATCAGACACTATATCCTCGGGTACCCCGTAATGCCGGAAGACATGGGTAAACAGAGCCTCAGCGGTCTGTAGGGCAGTAGGTATACCCGGCATGGGTAGGAGACGACAGGCCTTCGAGAACCGATCCACAACGACCAGGATGGTAGTATTCCCCTGTGACAGGGGAAGGTCTGTAACAAAATCCACCGAGAGGTGGGACCAGGGTCATTGTGGAACGGGCAGGGGTTGTAGCTTACCCCTGGGCAAATGTCTGGGCGCCTTACACTGGGCACACACCGAACAGGAGGAGACATAAATCCTCACATCCCTGGCTAACGTTGGCCACCAGTACTTAGTGCTAAGGCAGTGAACTGTCCGGCCGATACCTGGATGTCCAGAGGAGGGGGACGTATGAGCCCAATAAATGAGGCGATCGCGTACCTCGAGCGGAACGTACGTCCGACCCACAGGACACTGGGGAGGACTTGGGTCGGTGCGTAACGCCCGCTCGATCTCGGCATCGACCTCCCATACCACCGGTGCAACCAGACAAGACTTCGGTAGTATGGGGAGTGGGCTCAACGGACCTCTCCTCCGTGTCATATCGCCGAGACATGGCATCTGCCTTCCCGTTCTGGGACCCAGGGATGTAAGTGATTTTAAACACAAACCGGGCTAGAAACATAGTCCAGCGGGCCTGGCGAGGATTCAGTCTCCTAGCTGCCCGGATGTATTCCAGGTTACGGTGGTCAGTTAGAATGAGGAAAGGGTGTTGAGCCCCCTCAAGCCAATGCCTCCACACCTTTAGGGCCTGTACCACGGCTAACAGCTCCCTGTCCCCTACGTCATAATTCCGCTCCGCCCGGACTGAGCTTCTTAGAATAAAAAGCACAGGGGCGGAGTTTAGGTGGTGTGCCAGACCGTTGTGAGAGAACGGCCCCAATACCAGCCTCGGACGCGTCAACCTCTACCTGGAACGGTAAAGCGGGATCCGGATGCGCCAACACCGGCGCTGAGGTAAACAGGTCCTTCAGTCTCCCAAAAGCCCTGTCCGCCTCAGCTGACCACTGCAAGCGCACCGGACCCCCCTTCAACAGAGACGTAATGGGAGCTGCCACCTGTCCAAAACCCGGATAAACCTCCGGTAATAATTCGCAAAGCCCAAGAACTGTTGCACCTCTTTCACAGTGGTTGGGGTTTGCCAATCTACGCACAGCTGACACCCGGTCAACCTCCATCTTCACCCCTGACGCAGACAATTGATAACCCAAAAAGGAGACCGACTTCTGAAAGAACAGACATTTCTCTGCCTTGACATATAGGTCATGCTCCAACAGCCTCCTCAACACTCGGCGCACCAGGGCTACATGCTCAGCTCGGGTAGAACTGTACACCAGAATATCGTCTATGTACACGACTACTCCCTGCCCCTGCATGTCCCGGAAAATCTCATCTACAAAGGATTGGAAGACTGAGGGAGCATTCATTAACCCATATGGCATGACGAGATACTCGTAATGACCAGAGGTCGTGCTAAATGCTGTCTTCCATTCATCGCCCTCTCTAATGCGCACCAAGTTATATGCGCTCCTAAGATCCAATTTTGTGAAGAACTGAGCACCGTGTAATGACTCCGTCATAGTCGCAATCAGAGGAAGTGGATAGCTGTACTTCACTGTAATCTGATTGAGACCGCGGTAATCAATACAAGGGCGCAGACCTCCATCTTTTTTCTTCACAAAAAGAAGCTTGAGGAAGCGGGTGAAGTGGGAGGCCCGTATGTATCCCTGTCTCAGAGACTCGGCGATGTAAGTTTCCATTGCCTTCCTCTCTCCTCTTGGGACAAGGGATACACATGGCTCCGCGGGAGGGCTGCTCCTGACTGGAGATCTATCGCACAATCCCCCTGTCTATGAGGCGGCAGCTGCGCCGCCCTAGTCTTACTGAACACCAGTTTCAAATCCTCATACTCAGGGGGAATCTGCAGTGCTGGCATTAGATTCGGACTCTCCACCGAGGTCGCCCCTATGGAAACACCCAGACACAGCCCCACACACTGAGCAGACCACCCTGTAAGAGCTTTCTCTCGCCACGAAATAGTAGGGTCATGGGTAATTAACCAGGGAAGCCCCAGTACCACCGGATACGCAGGAGAGTCAATCAGATAGAGCTGAATCGTCTCCTCATGACCCCCTGCGTCACCATCTTAAGAGGCGCTGTGACCTCCCTAATCAACCCAGATCCTAACGGACCGCTATCTAGGGCATGTACAGGGAAAGGCTTATCAACGGGACGGAGGGGAATCCCTAACTTTACACAGAACTGGCGATCTACAAAATTCCCAGCTGCGCCTGAATCTACCAGCGCCTTATGCTGGGAACGAGGTGCAACCTGTGGAAAACAAACAGGCAAGGTTAGGTGAACGACAGAAAGCTCTGGGTAAGTAGGGCGCCTACTCACCTGGGAGGACTCCCCAATGCCTGGCCTGACCTCACCTCCACCAGGAGACCCTCCCCAACACCTAGCCGCGGTGTGCCCTCCACGGCCACAGTTGGTGCAGGGAACGGCCCCCCTCGGGTTCCTACTCCTCCGTTCCCTAGCGCCAGCACCTCCGAGCTCCATAGGGCTCGGCTCGGAGGTGCTGGAAGGTGGAATGGGCAACCCCCACCCGGGACGTCCACGGGTAGCGAGCAGGGTGTCCAGCCGAATGGCCATGTCGACCAGCTGGTCAAACGACAACGTGGTATCCCTGCACGCCAACTCTCTCTGGACGTCCTCCCGGAGGCTGCAGCGGAAGTGGTCATGAGGGCCCGCTCATTCCACCCTGCATCTGCCGCTAGAGTCCGAACTCCAACGCAAAAGCCTGTGCGCTCCTCATCCCCTGTCGGAGGTAGAACAGACGCTCCCCCGCCGCCTTCCCCTCCGGTGGATGGTCAAACACGGCACGGAAGCGGCGGGAGAACTCCGCATAGGTAACAGTAGCGGCGTCTATTCTCCTCCATTCGGCGTTGGCCCACTCCAACGCCTTGCCGGTGAGACAGGAGATGAGGGCGGAGACGCTCTCGTGTCCCGAGGGAGCCGGGTGTACGGCGGCGAGGTAGAGCTCCACTTGCAGCAAGAACCCTTGACACCCGGCAGCGGAGCCGTCGTACGCCCTCGGGAGGGAGAGCCGAATCCCGCTGGGTTCCGGAAGGGGGACAGGAGGACTGACCGATGGGGATGGTCCGGTAGGTGGGGGGGCGTGGGTACCCCGCTGGTCTCCCCATCGGTGGAGAGTGTTCATCACCTGATCCAGGGCGTGACCGATCTGGTTGATCCTGTCCTCCTGCCCACGAAGACGGTCTTCCATAATGTCCGTTAGCGCGGCTGCTCCTGCTGATTCCATAGTGTGATGTGTGATTCTGTCAGAACGCTGCGTGTGGATGTGGTGCAGGGAATCAAGCGCAGGAACCAGGGTGTTCGTCAACAGACTTTAGTATATCCAAAAACAGGAATGAGTCGCCAACCCAACCGGGTGGCACGAACAATTACGCACAACAACAACAGTGCGAAATACAAGAAAAAGCGCACGCAGTGCGAACTCTCAAATACAAAGTTATGAGAGAGGAAACTCCTCAATGGCAACAGCTGACAATAATAATCACACATAACACCTGACCCAACACACGATAACTAAATAGGAAACAAAATCAAAGACTAACAAGGGACAGGTGTACAACCAGACAAAACCAAACAAACATGAAACATCGAACGGTGGTAGCTAGTACTCCGGGGACGACGACCGCCGAAGCCTGCCCGAACAAGGAGAAGGAGCAGCCTCGGCCGAAACCGTGACACTCTAGAGAAAACTGAACTTATGATCCTCTTTTCAAAGGGTACTTCAAAAAGCTGGAGGTTGAAAGTCATCTTCTCTCCAGAGATGTTAATGTTCTTAAAGCTGTAATATGTAACTTCTTGGGCAATCTGACCAAATTCACATAGAAATGTGAGGTATAGATCTGCCATTCTCATTGAAAGCAAGTCTAAGAAGTGGTAGAGCTGTTTTATGTGTACTATTTCTATGCTTCCCGTTCTTAAGTTTCGTTTTTGCTTCTGTTACTTTCGGTTTTGTACACAAGCTTCAAACAGCTGAAAATACAATATTTTGGGTTATGGAAAATATATTTCACAGCGGTTTTGATGGTAACAATGATTATGTACACTTAATTGTTTTGTCACATGAAATGAAATTAGGCGAACTATTCAAATTTTTGCAACCAGGAAATGGCGGAGTGATTTCTGCATTGCGCACCTTTAAGTTTTCAGGAATTCATTTCCATGTTTAGAATCACTATTGTCTGAAGGTACACTGTATATACAAAAGTATGTGGACAACACTTCAAATTAGTGGATTCGGCTATTTCAGCCACACCTGTTGCTGACAGGTGTATAAAATCGAGCACAGCCATGCAATCTCCATAGACAAACATTGGCAGTAGAATGGCCTTACTGAAGAGCTCAGTGACTTTCAACGTGGCACAGTCATAGGATGCCACCTTTCCAACAAGTCAGTTTGTCAAATTTCTGCCCTGCTAGAGCTGCCCCGGTCAACTGTAAGTGTTCTTATTGTGAAGTGGAAACGTCTAGGAGCAACAACGGCTCAGCCGCAAAGTGGTAGGCCACACAATCTCACAGAACAGGACCGCGGAGTGCTGAAGCATGTAGTGCGTAAAAATCATCCGTCCTCAGTTGCAACACTCACTACCGAGTTCCAAACTGCCTCTGGAAGCAACGTCAGCACAATAACTGTTAGTCGGGAGCTTGATGAAATGGGTTTCCATGGACGAGCAGCCGCACACAAGCCTAAAATCACCATGCGCAATGCCAAGCGTCGGCCGGAATGGTGTAAAGCTCGCCGCCATTGGACTCTGGAGCAGTGGAAACTCGTTCTCTGGAGTGATGAATCACGCTTCACCATCTGGCAGTCCGACGGACGTATCTGGGTTTGGTGGATGCCAGGAGAACGCTACCTGTCGCAATGCATAGTGCCAACTGTAAAGTTTGGTGGAGGAGGAATAATGGTCTGGGGTTGTTTTTCATGGTTCGGGCTAGGCCCCTTAGCTCCATTGAAGGGAAATCTTAACGCTACAGCATGCAATGACAATCTAGACGATTCTGTGCTTCCAACTTTGTGGCAACAGTTTGGGGAAGGCCCTTTCCTGTTTCAGCATGACAATGCCCCCGTGCACAAAGTGAGGTCCATACAGAAATGGTTTGTAGAGGTTGGTGTGGAAGAACATGACTGGCCTGCACAGAGCCCTGACCTCAACCCCATCGAACACCTTTGGGATGAATTGGAATGCCGACTGCGAGCCAGGCTTAATCGCCCAACATCAGTGGTCGACCTCATTTATGCTCTTGTGGCTGAATGGAAGCAAGTCCCCGCAGCAATGTTCCAACATCTAGTGGAAAGCCTTCCCAGAAGAGTGGAGGCTGTTATAACAGCAAAGGGCGGATCAACTCCATATTAATGCACATTATTTTGGAATGAGATGTTCGATGAGCAGGTGTCTACACGACACGCTTTTGGCCATGTAATGCACTCATCATATTCCATTCACTTTTCAGATTTCTTAGAAACTAGCCCTTTCCAGAGAATGACCTGGCCATTTTAGCAGATTAACCCTTTTACGCGTACGATCACATATTTGTGATCATTGTTGAGTGGTATCTGCAGCGTACAATCGCAAATATGACTGGAACAGTAGCAACAGAACGTATGATGCAACAAACGCGTCTAAACAGCATTGTTGTCTGAAAAGCATCTAAACAATGTTTTGTACTGATGGTAAATAAAGGTCTTCACAACTTTATTCCTGAATTTAACCTTTTATTATAAAAGATAAATGCGAACTTCATCATCCAAGCATCACATGGGACACATCAACAGCCAAACTAATTCCATAAACCAGTCTAAATAACAAAAACAAAAAAACATAAGTTAGTGACAGCTAGACTTGTTTACAATGTACCACATCTCTGGTGAGCACAAGGGAGAAATCTAATATTGTTTAGAAAAGAGATGCGTGTGTCCCGGTTTCGGCCGAGGCTCCTCCTCCTCCTTGTTCGGGCAGGCTTCGGCGGTCGTCGTCCCCGGAGTACTAGCTATCACCGTTTGATGTTTTCGCTGTCTGTTGGTTTTGTCTGATTGTGTACACCTGTGTCCTGTTTAGTTGATTATGTCCTCTATAAGTTTCCCGTTTGGTTAGTTTTGTGTTGTGTGTTATTGTTCGCCTGTCATCAGGTCGGCTCGTTGTTTGTTTGTTGTTTTCCCCGTCGTCGCACTGTACTGTTTTCGTGCGCCTTGGAATACTAGCCTTTTGCGCATTGTTGCGCATCGTCCGCCTCTTGTTTGTTTTGAGGCCAGTGTTTTGTATATTTTTGGTCGTGTTCAGTAAAGTATTGGACTTAGCTTCTGTGTCTGCGTTATACTCCTTCACCACATCTACTTCAGCCATTGTGACAGAATAACACACCACTATGGAGTCAGCAGAAGCAGCGGCGGCACCCAAGTCGCTGGAGGAACGGATCAGCCATCAAGACACCATGATCTGGCGACTTGAGGCCGCCATGAACGAGGTGGCGAACACTCTGCACCGTTTGGTCACCAGAGAGGTGCCCACACCTCTGCACACCTTACAATCAACATCGACCAGTCCTCCTCTTCCAGCACCGGAACTCAGCGTTATTCGGCTCTCGCTCCTGAGGGCATATGATGGTACCACAGCCGGATGTCAGGGGTTCCTCCTGCAGGTGGAACTCTACCTGGCCACCATACACCCGGCGCCCTCGGGATACGAGAGCGTCTCCGCCCTCATCTCCTGTCTCACCGGCAAGGCGTTAGAGTGGGCTAACGCCGAATGGAGGGGAATAGACGCCGCCACCATCACCTACGCGGAGTTCTCCCGCCGCTTCAGGGCCGTGTTCGACCATCCACCAGAGGGGAAGGCGGCGGGGGAGCATCTGTTCCACCTTCGACAGGGGGAGGAGGAGCGCACAGGAGTTCGCCCTGGAGTTCCGGACTCTAGCAGCGGATGCAGGGTGGAATGAGCGGGCCCTCATCGACCACTACCGATGTAGTCTACGGGAGGACGTCCGTCGAGAGTTGGCCTGCAGGGATTCCCATCTTACCTTCGACCAGCTGGTGGACATGTCCATCCGGCTTGACACCCTGCTGGCTACCCGCGGACGCACCGAGTGGGGGTCGTCCATTCCACCCTCCAGCACCTCCGAGCCGAGCCCTATGGAGCTCGGAGGTGCTGGCGCTAGAGAGAGGAGGAGGAGGAGCCCGAGGGGGGCTGTTCCCTCCACCAACTGTGGCCGTGGAGGGCACACTGCGGCTCGGTGCTGGGGAGGGTCTCCTAGGGGAGAGGACGACAGGCCACGCACTGGGGAGTCATTCCAGGTGAGTAGGCGTCCCACTTACCCAGAGCTCTCTGTTGTGCACGTCTGTTTACCTGTACATTTTCCACAGGTTGCACCTCATTCCCAGTATAATGCGCTAGTCGATTCAGGCGCAGCTGGGAATTTTGTTGATCGACATTTTTGTTTTAAACTAGGGATTCCCCTTCTTCCGGTCGACGCCCCATTTCCTGTCCATGCTTTAGACAGCCGTCCCTTGGGATCGGGGTTGATTAGGGAGGTCACTGCGCCACTTAGGATGAGGACGCAGGGGGGTCATGAGGAAACTATTCAGCTATATCTGATTGACTCTCCTGCGTATCCGGTGGTGTTGGGGCTCCCCTGGTTGATTACCCATAATCCGTCTATTTCGTGGCAAGAGAGGGCTCTTAAGGAGTGGTCTGCCCAGTGTGTGGGGCGATGTCTAGGTGTTTCCGTGGGGGCGACCTCGGTGGAGAGTCCAAACCAGGTGCCCGCACTGCACATTCCCCCCGAGTATGAGGATTTGGCAATCGTGTTCAGTAAATCGAGGGCGACGCAGTTGCCTCCCCATAGGCAGGGAGATTGTGCGATAGACCTCCAGGCAGGAGCAGCGCTTCCACGGAGCCATGTGTATCCTCTGTCTCAGGAGGAGAAGAGAGCTATGGAGACTTACATAGCTGAATCTCTGAGACAAGGATACATACGGCCATCCACTTCCCCTGCGTCCTCAAGCTTCTTTTTTGTGAAGAAGAAGGATGGAGGTTTGCGCCTGTGCATTGATTACCGTAGTCTCAATTAGATCACGGTGAAATACAGTTATCCACTCCCGCTGATTGCGACTATGACTGAGTCATTGCACGGGCGCGTTTCTTCACAAAACTAGATCTCAGGAGCGCATACAACTTGGTGCGCATTAGAGGGGGCGATGAATGGAAGACAGCATTTAGTACCACCTCAGGTCATTATGAGTATCTCGTCATGCCATACGGGTTGATGAACGCTCCTTCAGTCTTCCAATCCTTCGTAGATGAGATTTTCAGGGACATGCAGGGGCAGGGTGTGGTCGTGTACATTGATGACATACTTGTGTACTCTTCCACCCGAGCCGAGCATGTAGCCCTGGTGCGTCGAGTGTTGAGGAGGCTGTTGGAGCACGACCTGTATGTCAAGGCAGAGAAATGTCTGTTTTTCCAGGAGTCGATCTCCTTTTTGGGTTATCAGTTGTCTGCGTCAGGGGTGAAGATGGAGGTAGACAGTGTGTCAGCCGTGCGTAATTGGCAAACTCCAACCACTGTTAAAGAGGTGCAGCGGTTTTTGGGGTTTGCAAATTACTACCGGAGGTTTATCCGGGGTTTTGGACAGGTGGCAGCTCCCATAACGTCTCTGTTGAAGGGGGGTCCCGTGCGTCTGCAGTGGTCAGCCGAGGCGGACAGGGCTTTTGGGGAGACTGAAGGACCTGTTTACTTCGGCCCGGTGCTGGCGCATCCGGATCCCTCTTTCCCATTTCAGGTAGAGGTTGACGCGTCAGAGGCCGGTATTGGGGCCGTACTTTCGCAACGGTCCGGAACGCCACCTAACCTCCGCCCCTGTGCTTTTTACTCCAAAAGCTTAGCCCGGCGGAGCGAAATTATGACGTAGGGGACAGGGAGCTGTTAGCCGTGGTACAGGCCCTAAAGGTGTGGAGGCATTGGCTTGAGGGGGCTCAACACCCTTTTCTCATTTTGACTGACCACCGTAACCTGGAGTACATCCGGGCAGCTAGGATATTGAACCCTCGCCAGGCGCGGTAGAACATGTTTTTAGCCCGTTTCGTATTTAAGATCACGTACATCCCTGGGTCCCAGAACGGTAAGGCAGACGCACTGTCTCGGCGGTATGACACGGAGGAGAGGTCCGTGGAGCCCACTCCCATACTGCCAGAGTCTTGTCTGGTGGCACCGGTAGTGTGGGAGGTCGATGCGGAAATCGAGCGTGCGTTGCGTACCGACCCTAGTCCTCCACAGTGCCCGGTGGGTCGGACGTACGTTCCGCTCGAGGTTCGGGATCGATTGATATATTGGGCTCACACGTCACCCTCCTCTGGACATCCTGGTATTGGCCGGACTGTGCACTGCCTTAGCGCTAAGTACTGGTGGCCAACGTTAGCCAGGGATGTGAGGGTTTATGTCTCCTCCTGCTCGGTGTGCGCCCAGTGTAAGGCGCCTAGACACCTGCCCAGGGGTAAGTTACAACCCCTGCCCGTTCCACAATGACCATGGTCTCACCTCTCGGTGGATTTCGTCACAGACCTTCCCCCCTCACAGGGGAATACTACTTTACTGGTCGTTGTGGATCGGTTCTCCAAGGCCTGTCGTCTGCTCCCAATGCCGGGTCTTCCTACTGCCCTACAGACCGCCGAAGCTCTACTCACCCACGTGTTCCGGCACTACGGGGTACCCGAGGATATAGTGTCTGATCGAGGTCTCCAGTTTACTTCCAGAGTCTGGAGGGCGTTTATGGAGCGTTTGGGGGTCTCGGTGAGCCTGACCTCGGGTTACCACCCGGAGAGTAATGGGCAGGTGGAATGTGTGAACCAGGATGTGGGTAGGTTTCTTAGATCGTATTGCCAGGACCGGCCGGAGGAGTGGGCGAGGTATGTCCCCTGGGCAGAGATGGCCCAGAACTCCCTCCGCCACTCCTCAACCAATCTAACCCCTTTCCAATGTGTGTTAGGTTACCAGCCGGTTCTGGCACCGTGGCAGCAGAGCCAGATCGAGGCTCCTGCGGTGGATGAGTGGATGCGGCGCTCGGAGGAGACGTGGAACGCTGCACACGTCCACTTGCAGCGGGCTATCCGTCGTCAGAAAGCGAGCGCCGATCTCCACCGCAGTGAGGGGCCGGTGTACGCACCTGGTGATCGAGTCTGGCTCTCTACCAGAAACCTGCCCCTCAGCCTGCCCTGCCGGAAACTGGGTCGGCGGTTTGTGGGGCCTTTTAAAGTCCTGAGAAGATTGAACGAGGTGTGTTACCGATTACAACTACCTATTAACTATAAGAACAATAACCCCTTGTTCCATGTGTCTCTTCTCAGGCCGGTGGTAGCTGGTCCACTCCAGGACGATGAGATAAGTGAGACTCCTCCGCCCCTACTTGACATCGAGGGGGCTCCGGCGTACACAGTTCGGGCCATCTTGGACTCAAGACGTCGGATGGGGGGTCTCCAGTATCTCGTGGAGTGGGAGGGGTACGGTCCGGAGGAACGGTGCTGGGTGCCGAGGAGAGACATCCTAGACCCGTCTCTCCTGACTGAGTTCCACCGTAGTCATCCTACGCGCCATGCTCCGCGTCCTCCTGGTCGTCCCCGAGGCCGGGGTCGGCGCACGGCTGGGGCCGCGCGTCAAGGGGGGGGGGTGCTGTCACGGTTTCGGCCGAGACTGCTCCTCCTCCTTGTTCGGGCAGGCTTCGGCGGTCGTCGTCCCCGGAGTACTAGCTATCACCGTTTGATGTTTTCGCTGTCTGTTGGTTTTGTCTGATTGTGTACACCTGTGTCCTGTTTAGTTGATTATGTCCTCTATAAGTTTCCCGTTTGGTTAGTTTTGTGTTGTGTGTTATTGTTCGCCTGTCATCAGGTCGGCTCGTTGTTTGTTTGTTGTTTTCCCCGTCGTCGCACTGTACTGTTTTCGTGCTCCTTGGAATACTAGCCTTTTGCGCATTGTTGCGCATCGTCCGCCTCTTGTTTGTTTTGAGGCCAGTGTTTTGTATATTTTTGGTCGTGTTCAGTAAAGTATTGGACTTAGCTTCTGTGTCTGCGTTATACTCCTTCACCACATCTACTTCAGCCATTGTGACAGAATAACACACCACTATGGAGTCAGCAGAAGCAGCGGCGGCACCCAAGTCGCTGGAGGAACGGATCAGCCATCAAGACACCATGATCTGGCGACTTGAGGCCGCCATGAACGAGGTGGCGAACACTCTGCACCGTTTGGTCACCAGAGAGGTGCCCACACCTCTGCACACCT
Organism: Coregonus clupeaformis; assembly: GCF_020615455.1. Taxonomy (NCBI): domain Eukaryota; kingdom Metazoa; phylum Chordata; class Actinopteri; order Salmoniformes; family Salmonidae; genus Coregonus; species Coregonus clupeaformis. Next base: position 55,998,771 of record NC_059192.1, read on the forward strand.
TACAATCAACATCGACCAGTCCTCCTCTTCCAGCACCGGAACTCAGCGTTATTCGGCTCTCGCTCCTGAGGGCATATGATGGTACCACAGCCGGATGTCAGGGGTTCCTCCTGCAGGTGGAACTCTACCTGGCCACCATACACCCGGCGCCCTCGGGATACGAGAGCGTCTCCGCCCTCATCTCCTGTCTCACCGGCAAGGCGTTAGAGTGGGCTAACGCCGAATGGAGGGGAATAGACGCCGCCACCATCACCTACGCGGAGTTCTCCCGCCGCTTCAGGGCCGTGTTCGACCATCCACCAGAGGGGAAGGCGGCGGGGGAGCATCTGTTCCACCTTCGACAGGGGAGGAGGAGCGCACAGGAGTTCGCCCTGGAGTTCCGGACTCTAGCAGCGGATGCAGGGTGGAATGAGCGGGCCCTCATCGACCACTACCGATGTAGTCTACGGGAGGACGTCCGTCGAGAGTTGGCCTGCAGGGATTCCCATCTTACCTTCGATCAGCTGGTGGACATGTCCATCCGGCTTGACACCCTGCTGGCTACCCGCGGACGCACCGAGTGGGGGTCGTCCATTCCACCCTCCAGCACCTCCGAGCCGAGCCCTATGGAGCTCGGAGGTGCTGGCGCTAGAGAGAGGAGGAGGAGGAGCCCGAGGGGGGCTGTTCCCTCCACCAACTGTGGCCGTGGAGGGCACACTGCGGCTCGGTGCTGGGGAGGGTCTCCTAGGGGAGAGGACGACAGGCCACGCACTGGGGAGTCATTCCAGGTGAGTAGGCGTCCCACTTACCCAGAGCTCTCTGTTGTGCACGTCTGTTTACCTGTACATTTTCCACAGGTTGCACCTCATTCCCAGTATAATGCGCTAGTCGATTCAGGCGCAGCTGGGAATTTTGTTGATCGACATTTTTGTTTTAAACTAGGGATTCCCCTTCTTCCGGTCGACGCCCCATTTCCTGTCCATGCTTTAGACAGCCGTCCCTTGGGATCGGGGTTGATTAGGGAGGTCACTGCGCCACTTAGGATGAGGACGCAGGGGGGTCATGAGGAAACTATTCAGCTATATCTGATTGACTCTCCTGCGTATCCGGTGGTGTTGGGGCTCCCCTGGTTGATTACCCATAATCCGTCTATTTCGTGGCAAGAGAGGGCTCTTAAGGAGTGGTCTGCCCAGTGTGTGGGGCGATGTCTAGGTGTTTCCGTGGGGGCGACCTCGGTGGAGAGTCCAAACCAGGTGCCCGCACTGCACATTCCCCCCGAGTATGAGGATTTGGCAATCGTGTTCAGTAAATCGAGGGCGACGCAGTTGCCTCCCCATAGGCAGGGAGATTGTGCGATAGACCTCCAGGCAGGAGCAGCGCTTCCACGGAGCCATGTGTATCCTCTGTCTCAGGAGGAGAAGAGAGCTATGGAGACTTACATAGCTGAATCTCTGAGACAAGGATACATACGGCCATCCACTTCCCCTGCGTCCTCAAGCTTCTTTTTTGTGAAGAAGAAGGATGGAGGTTTGCGCCTGTGCATTGATTACCGTAGTCTCAATTAGATCACGGTGAAATACAGTTATCCACTCCCGCTGATTGCGACTATGACTGAGTCATTGCACGGGCGCGTTTCTTCACAAAACTAGATCTCAGGAGCGCATACAACTTGGTGCGCATTAGAGGGGGCGATGAATGGAAGACAGCATTTAGTACCACCTCAGGTCATTATGAGTATCTCGTCATGCCATACGGGTTGATGAACGCTCCTTCAGTCTTCCAATCCTTCGTAGATGAGATTTTCAGGGACATGCAGGGGCAGGGTGTGGTCGTGTACATTGATGACATACTTGTGTACTCTTCCACCCGAGCCGAGCATGTAGCCCTGGTGCGTCGAGTGTTGAGGAGGCTGTTGGAGCACGACCTGTATGTCAAGGCAGAGAAATGTCTGTTTTTCCAGGAGTCGATCTCCTTTTTGGGTTATCAGTTGTCTGCGTCAGGGGTGAAGATGGAGGTAGACCGTGTGTCAGCCGTGCGTAATTGGCAAACTCCAACCACTGTTAAAGAGGTGCAGCGGTTTTTGGGGTTTGCAAATTACTACCGGAGGTTTATCCGGGGTTTTGGACAGGTGGCAGCTCCCATAACGTCTCTGTTGAAGGGGGGTCCCGTGCGTCTGCAGTGGTCAGCCGAGGCGGACAGGGCTTTTGGGAGACTGAAGGACCTGTTTACTTCGGCTCCGGTGCTGGCGCATCCGGATCCCTCTTTCCCATTTCAGGTAGAGGTTGACGCGTCAGAGGCCGGTATTGGGGCCGTACTTTCGCAACGGTCCGGAACGCCACCTAACCTCCGCCCCTGTGCTTTTTACTCCAAAAAGCTTAGCCCGGCGGAGCGAAATTATGACGTAGGGGACAGGGAGCTGTTAGCCGTGGTACAGGCCCTAAAGGTGTGGAGGCATTGGCTTGAGGGGGCTCAACACCCTTTTCTCATTTTGACTGACCACCGTAACCTGGAGTACATCCGGGCAGCTAGGAGATTGAACCCTCGCCAGGCGCGGTAGAACATGTTTTTAGCCCGTTTCGTATTTAAGATCACGTACATCCCTGGGTCCCAGAACGGTAAGGCAGACGCACTGTCTCGGCGGTATGACACGGAGGAGAGGTCCGTGGAGCCCACTCCCATACTGCCAGAGTCTTGTCTGGTGGCACCGGTAGTGTGGGAGGTCGATGCGGAAATCGAGCGTGCGTTGTGCACCGACCCTAGTCCTCCACAGTGCCCGGTGGGTCGGACGTACGTTCCGCTCGAGGTTCGGGATCGATTGATATATTGGGCTCACACGTCACCCTCCTCTGGACATCCTGGTATTGGCCGGACTGTGCACTGCCTTAGCGCTAAGTACTGGTGGCCAACGTTAGCCAGGGATGTGAGGGTTTATGTCTCCTCCTGCTCGGTGTGCGCCCAGTGTAAGGCGCCTAGACACCTGCCCAGGGGTAAGTTACAACCCCTGCCCGTTCCACAATGACCATGGTCTCACCTCTCGGTGGATTTCGTCACAGACCTTCCCCCCTCACAGGGGAATACTACTTTACTGGTCGTTGTGGATCGGTTCTCCAAGGCCTGTCGTCTGCTCCCAATGCCGGGTCTTCCTACTGCCCTACAGACCGCCGAAGCTCTACTCACCCACGTGTTCCGGCACTACGGGGTACCCGAGGATATAGTGTCTGATCGAGGTCTCCAGTTTACTTCCAGAGTCTGGAGGGCGTTTATGGAGCGTTTGGGGGTCTCGGTGAGCCTGACCTCGGGTTACCACCCGGAGAGTAATGGGCAGGTGGAATGTGTGAACCAGGATGTGGGTAGGTTTCTTAGATCGTATTGCAAGGACCGGCCGGAGGAGTGGGCAAGGTATGTCCCCTGGGCAGAGATGGCCCAGAACTCCCTCCGCCACTCCTCAACCAATCTAACCCCTTTCCAATGTGTGTTAGGTTACCAGCCGGTTCTGGCACCGTGGCAGCAGAGCCAGATCGAGGCTCCTGCGGTGGATGAGTGGATGCGGCGCTCGGAGGAGACGTGGAACGCTGCACACGCCACTTGCAGCGGGCTATCCGTCGTCAGAAAGCGAGCGCCGATCTCCACCGCAGTGAGGGGCCGGTGTACGCACCTGGTGATCGAGTCTGGCTCTCTACCAGAAACCTGCCCCTCAGCCTGCCCTGCCGGAAACTGGGTCGGCGGTTTGTGGGGGCCTTTTAAAGTCCTGAGAAGATTGAACGAGGTGTGTTACCGATTACAACTACCTATTAACTATAAGAACAATAACCCCTTGTTCCATGTGTCTCTTCTCAGGCCGGTGGTAGCTGGTCCACTCCAGGACGATGAGATAAGTGAGACTCCTCCGCCCCTACTTGACATCGAGGGGGCTCCGGCGTACACAGTTCGGGCCATCTTGGACTCAAGACGTCGGATGGGGGGTCTCCAGTATCTCGTGGAGTGGGAGGGGTACGGTCCGGAGGAACGGTGCTGGGTGCCGAGGAGAGACATCCTAGACCCGTCTCTCCTGACTGAGTTCCACCGTAGTCATCCTACGCGCCATGCTCCGCGTCCACCTGGTCGTCCCCGAGGCCGGGGTCGGCGCACGGCTGGAGCCGCGCGTCAAGGGGGGGGTACTGTCACGGTTTCGGCCGAGGCTGCTCCTCCTCCTTGTTCGGGCAGGCTTCGGCGGTCGTCGTCCCCGGAGTACTAGCTATCACCGTTTGATGTTTTCGCTGTCTGTTGGTTTTGTCTGATTGTGTACACCTGTGTCCTGTTTAGTTGATTATGTCCTCTATAAGTTTCCCGTTTGGTTAGTTTTGTGTTGTGTGTTATTGTTCGCCTGTCATCAGGTCGGCTCGTTGTTTGTTTGTTGTTTTCCCCGTCGTCGCACTGTACTGTTTTCGTGCTCCTTGGAATACTAGCCTTTTGCGCATTGTTGCGCATCGTCCGCCTCTTGTTTGTTTTGAGGCCAGTGTTTTGTATATTTTTGGTCGTGTTCAGTAAAGTATTGGACTTAGCTTCTGTGTCTGCGTTTGACTCCTTCACCACATCTACTTCAGCCGTTGTGACAGCGTGTCAGCTAAGCTAACAGCAGCTAAATTCTTTATGATGTCAGCCATGTTAGTTTATGTTTGACAAGTGAAAACTCCCTAATCCCAGAATGCCCATTCACTATAAGACGCAAATAAACAAAGTCAAAGATGGCTGCGCCCATTGCCCGAAATATATGAACTTAGTTTGGCCAGTTTTCAGCATATTACAAATTTTTGATGTACTAGTTACAGTGTATACACAAACCGGAACACATGACTTGACAAGTTGTTTACAGTTTTTGACAAATCACAAAGCTAATAAAATGTTTTTTTTCACCTCACAGATCATCACCCCAAATACAAGCCTACTGCCTAGCCTAACCGTAGCGCAAAAGCTAAACAAGGTTGCCAGATTTTGGTGAAACCATTTCATGCAGGGTTTGTGGGGTGGTTAATTTCATTTGTGGGGGATTTCAAGTCCAAGATATGATGTAGGAAATATTACTATGATGGGGGCAGTGGAGGCTGCTGAGGGGAGGACGGCTCATTATAATGGCTGTAATGGAGTGAATGGAATGGCATCAAACAAATGGAAACCATGACTTTGATGTATTTGATACCATTCCACTAATTCCGTTCCCGCCATTACCACGAGCCCGTCCTCCCTAATTAAGGTGCCACTGACCTCCTGTAGATGGGGGATTTATTAATTAATCGGGGGCAAACACAGGAGAAGTTTATAAGCTAACTAAAAATAAAACCTCTGGAAAGGGGGGTCTGAGCTGGCAACCCTGAGTAATGATAGTTACAATCTAACTCAGTCGAGTGAACCATCCCTTCACCTTGTTTTGTTATAACATCTTTGGTCTGACAGACGTTTACGCCACACATAGCTGGCATTTAGCTTAGCATTAGCTCATCATAATCAATACAACCTTCCAAAAAGTATTTTACACAGATCATGTGTCCATTACAACCTACGCAAGAATCGGAATGCATGATTTGCCACCAGTACTTGAAAACGTGAATAAAACAGTAAATACATTATGCTCCATACATACATAGTGTACTACAGTAGAAACGACAACACAATATAGAGAATCTATAATGATAACATAATAAGGCATTTACTTTGATAGGAACGCAAACATGTCCAAAGTTATTATTAGTAAGGAAAACAACAATGAAGGCATTAGTGGTTAGCATCACAGATTATTCTGTATCCGCTGATAAAATCACTCTAAATTTCAAGCTTCTGAAACTCATTTCCACCTTCTCCTCCCTCCTTAATCCTACCCCCCTCCCTCCTCCCTCTCTGCGGACAACTTTGTCAACCACTTTGAAAATAAGTTTGAGGACATCCGCTCCTCATTCACCCTGTTGAGTCCACTGGTCCCACTCACACATAACTACCCTACGCCTTGACCTCTTTCTCCCCTCTCTCTCCAGATGAAATCCTGCAACTAGTGAGGTCTGGCCGCCTGTCAACCTGCCCGCTCGACCCCATCCCCCTCCCTTCTCCAGACCATCTCTGGAGACCTTCTCCCATTCCTCATCAACTCATCCCTGACCACAGACCTTTACTTTGAATTCAAAATGGCCGAGTCGCTCCCCTCCTCAAAAAAACAACACTCGACCCCTCTGACTTCAAAAAGTACAGACCGGTATCTCTTCTTTTTTTTCTTTTCAAAACACTTGAGCGTGCTGTCTCTGACCAACTCTCTCACTATCTCTCTCAGAACAATCTTCTTGACTCTAACAAGTCAGGTCACTCAACTGAGACTGCTCTTCTCTGTGTCAAGTAGGCTCTCCTCACTGCCAAAGAGGTCTCTCTCTCCTCTGTTGTCATCCTTCTACATCTATCTGCTGCCTTCAACACCATGAACTATCAGATTATTCTCTCCACCCTCTCAGAGCTGGGCGTCTCAGGCTTTGCACACTCTTGGATTGCATCCTTCCTGGCAGGCCGCTCCTACCAGGTGACGTGGAGAGGATCTGTGTCTGCACCACACATACTTTAATTCTCTGCAAACATCAAAGCAGTGACTCGCTCCTGCAGGTTCATGCTCTACAACATCCGTAGAGTATGACCCTACCTCACACAGGAAGTGGCGCAGGTCCTAATCCAGGCACTTGTCATCTCATGTCTGGACTACTGTAACTCACTGTTGGCTGGGCTATCCACATGTGCCATCAAACCACTGCAACTTATCCAAAACGCTGCAGCCCACCTGGTGTTCAACCTTCCCAAGTTCTCCCATGTCACCCCGCTCCTCCGCACACTCCACTGGCTTCCAGTCGAAGCTCGCATCCACTACAAGACCATGGTACTTGCCTACGGAGCAGCAAGAGGATCAGCCCCTCCCTACCTTCAGGCTATACTCAAAACCTACATCCCAACCCGAAGACTCCATTCTGCCACCTCTGGTCTCTTGGCCCTCCCACCATATGCGAGGGCATCTCCTGCTCTGCTCAGCCCAGTCCAAGCTCTTCTCTGTCCTGGCACCCCAATGGTGGAACCAGCTTTCAATCAATATTCCCTCCTGGGATGAATAGAAAAAAATATATCCTTCACATACAGAGAGAAAAAGAAGAGGGGGCTGACAGAGAGAAAATAAAATAAGTGGATAGAAAGGGAAAAGTGGGACAGATAGAGAAAGATATAAATAATAAGGACAAGGAAACATTAGGGTGAATAAGGGAGGAGGACAGAGAGTGAGAAAGAGATGTTGGGAATGATAAGTGAAACTAGAACATACCGTTGTTAAATAGAGGGGAATAGAAGGTTAGATGAGGGATGGAGGAAGACAGGAGGACAGAGAGGGAGAGCGAGATAGCGAGACAGACAGGCAGACAGACAGACAGACAGACAGACAGACAGACAGACAGACAGACAGACAGACAGACAGACAGACAGACAGACAGACAGACAGACAGACAGAGAGAGAGAGAGAGAGAGAGAGAGAGAGAGAGAGAGAGAGAGAGAGAGACTGTAGGTACTCTCTGTGTTGCTATTATTAGAGTGAGTGTCCACATTGAGTTTAGATTAGTTTGCACTCCACATCCAGGAACTATTTGCACATAAATTACACATTAGCTCATTTTGTGTGTGCCAGAAGGATAACAGTCTGTTTGGCTATGTGCATGTGTGTTCACTTCTGCAAGCAAATCAATAGTAACATGCTGATTAGTGTGCATTAGTCTCTATTACATGTCCTTTTAACCAGGAACTCTTTCTTTCTTTGCAAACAGCTTATTTTATTTTATTTATTATACTATTTCTGAAATTACATAATGTTTTCAACAGAGCAGAGATGTTATGTACAGTGCATTCGGAAAGTATTCAGACCCCTTGACTTTTCCACATTTCTTTACGTTACAGCCTTATTCTAAAATTGATTCAATAAAACAAATCCTCATCAATCTACACACAATACCCCATAAAGACAAAGCAAAAACAGGTTTTTATCACATTTACATAAGTATTCAGACCCTTTACTCAGTACTTTGTTGAAGCACCTTTGGCAGCGATTACAGCCTTGAGTCTTCTTGGGTATGATGCTACACGCTTGGCACACCTGTTTCTCCCATTCTTCTCTGCAGATCCTCTCAAGCTGTCATGTTGGATGGGGAGCGTTGCTGCACAGCTATTTTCAGGTCTCTCCAGAGATGTTCGATTGGGTTCAAGTCCGGGCTCTGGCTGGGCCACTCAAGGACATTCAGAGACTTGTCCTAAAGCCATTTATGCGTTGTCTTGACTGTGTGCTTAGGGTCGTTGTCCTGTTGGAAGGTGAACCTTTGCCCCAGTCTGAGGTCCTGAGCGTGCTGGAGCAGGTTTTCATCAAGAATCTGTCTTTACTACGTTCATCTTTCCCTCGATCCTGACCAGCCTCCCAGTCCCTGCTGCTGAAAAACATCCCCACAGCATGATGCTGCCACCACCGTGCTTCACCGAAGGGATGGTGCCAGGTTTCTTCCAGACATGACGCTTGGCATTCAGGCCAAAGAGTTCAATCTGGGTTTCATCAGACCAGAGAATCTTGTTTCTCGTGATCTGAGAGTCCTTTAGGTGCCTTTAGGCAAACTCCAAGCGGGCTGTCATGTGCCTTTTACTGAGGAGTGGCTTCCGTCTGCCACTCTACCACAAAGGCCTGATTGGTGGAGTGCTGCAGAGATGGTTGTCCTTCTGGAAGATTCTCCCATCTCCACAGAGGAACTCTGGAGCTCTGTCAGAGTGACCATTGGGTTCTTGGTCACCTCCCTGACCAAGGCTCTTCTCCCCCAATTGTTCAGTTTGGCCGGGCAGCCAGCTTTAGGAAGAGTTTTGGTGGTTCCAAACTTCTTTCATTTAAGAATGATAGAGGCCACTGTGTTCTTGGGGACCTTCAGTGCTGCAGAAATGTATTGGTACCCTTCCCCAGATCTCTGCCTTGACACAATCCTGTCTCGTAGCTCTACGGACAATTCCTTCACCCTCATGGCTTGGTTTCTGCTCTGACATGCACTGTCAACTGTGGGACCTTATATAGACAGGTGTGTGACTTTCCAAATCATTTCCAATCAATTGAATTGTAAAAGTTGTAAAAACATGTCAAGGATGATCAATGGAAACAGGATGCACCTGAGCTCAATTTCGAGTCTCATAGCAAAGGGTCTGCATAGTTATGTAAATAAGGTATTTATTTTATAAAACATTATAAATTTGTAAACATTTCTAAAAACCTGTTTTCGCTTTGTCATTATGGGGTAGTGATGTTTTTTGTTTTTTTAATCCATTTTAGAATAAGGCTATAACGTAACAAATTGTGGAAAAAGTCAAGGGTTCTGAATACTTCCCGAATGCACTGTCTATTTTTCAAATTCACTTTCACATTCTCAGATATACAGTAGAAATCAAATGTGAAAAAAAAAGTGAAAGAGGGAAAAAAATAGGATTTTTTCAGAACAATCTCTTTTTCATACCTTCTGATTACATCATAAGTTCCATCAACTCAGGGAGAGGACACACACACAAAAACACACTGAATACTATTGACGGGTTTCCCCAGCCTGCTAAACCTGTGGGCATACTGAATAATACCCTGTGCTCATCCTCAGTCAGAAAGAACATGGGAGAGAATGCAGGAAGGGAGTGCCTTGTAAATGTCACCTCAATTACAGGCCCTCCACCTGGACCCCCTTGGGGCCACCATTACACCTCCACTGAGCTTCCTGGACTAATTACAATCAGCGTGGGAGGTGATGGTCTTAGCAGGGGCCTATGAGACACATACACAACACACACACAAACGGACATGCACATATTTTACAGGCCATTTAGAAGATTTGATTGAGAAGGGTTAAAGTGTGTGAGATTTCTCTTCTGAAACTTTCCCAATAGAAATCTACCAGTGTTTAACAGTGTGTTGAATCAAACCTTATTTACCTACCATCAGTTTGCATTCAAAGCAGTATGGAAGTGAAAACATGTCACATTTCTGTCAAGACCTCCAAACATCTTTACTTCCACTTCACTGACTGCAGAGTCCCAAACAGAAATAACTACTACCTGAGATTTCCATTATTTTAGTTGCCTAGCAACCATCAAGTGTGTGTCACCGTTTTGTGCATTTACTGACAGCTGGAGGTTTCCTTCGATGTTGCTCTGAGTGCAGGAAAATCTGTGACTTGTACTGCTATCAATATGATGAAAGAATGAATCAATTAAAGTAAATTAGAATGCAATTGTCCATCCATTCATTCATTCGTAATATATATACTGAATAAAAATATAAATGCAACATGTAAAGTGTTGGTCCCATATTTCATGAGCTGAAATAATCAATGCCAGAACATTTCCATACGGACAAAAAGCGTATTTCTCTCAAATGTTGAGCACAAATTTGTTTACATCCCTGTTAGTTAGCATTTCTCTTTTGCCAAGATAATCCTTACACCTGACAGGTGTGGCATATCAAGAAGCTGATTAAACAGCATGATCATTACTCAGGTGCACTTTGTGCTGGGGACAATAAAAGGGCACTATAAAATGTGCAGTTTTGTCACAAAACACAATGCCACAGATGTCTCAAGTTTTGAAGGAGCGTGCAATTGGCATCCCGACTGCAGGAATGTCCACCAAAGCTGTTGCCAGAGAATTTAATGTTAATTTCAATACCATAAACTGACTCCAACGTCGTTTTAGAGAATTTGGCAGTACATCCAACCGGCCTCACAACCGTAGACCATGTGTAACCATGCCAGCCCAGGACCTCCACATCCGGTTTCTTCACCTGCGGGATCATCTGAGACTAGCCACCTGGAAAGCTGATTAAACTATGGGTTTGCACAACTGAAGAATTTCTGCACAAACTGTCAGAAACCATTTCAGGGAAGCTCATCGACATGCTCGTCGTCCTCACCAGGGTCTTGCCCTGACTGCAGTTCGGCGTCGTAACCGACTTCAGTGGGCAAATACTCACCTTCGATGGCCACTGGCACGCTGGAGAAGTGTGCTCTTTACAAATGAATCCCAGTTTCAACTGTACCGGGCAGATGGCAGACAGCTTGCATTGCGTCGTGTGGGCGAGCGGTTTGCTGATGTCAACATTGTGAACAGAGTTCCCCATGGTGGCAGTGGTCTTATGGTATGGGCAGGCATAAGCTACAGACAACGAACACAATTGCATTTTATTGATGGCAATTTGAATGTACAGAGATACCGTGACGAGATCCTGAGGCCCAATGTCGTGCCATTCATCCGCCGCCATAACCTCATGTTTCAGCATGATAAGACACAGCCCCATGTCGCAAGGATCTGTACACAATTCCTGGAAGCTGAAAATATCCCAGTTCTTCCATGGCATGCATACTCACCAGACATGTCACCCATTGAGCATGTTTGGGATGCTATGGATCGACGTGTACGACAGCGTGTTCCAGTTCCCGTCAATATCCAGCAACTTCACACAGTCATTGAAGAGGAGTGGGACATCATTCCACAGGCCATAATCAACAGCCTGATCAACTCTATGTGAAGGAGATGTGTCGCGCTGCATGAGGCAAATGGTGGTCACACCAGATACTTACTGGTTTTCTGATCCACGCCCCTACCTTTTATTTAAGGTATCTGTGACCAACAGATGCATACAGTATCTGCATTCCCATTCGTGAAATCCATAGATTAGGGCCTAATGAATTTATTTATATTCACTGATTTTCTTATATGAACTGTAACTCAGTAAAATCTTTGAAATTGTTGCATGTTGCATTTATATTTTTGTTCAGTATACATGAATAACTCCATCGCTTTGATAGCGTGTCATTTAATATGTTTTTGATTGGTGAAACATGAGTCCTTCCTTACCATTTACACTCACTAGAACCATTACAACCCGTTTTGATTGCCTTTTGATTGCCTCTCTTTATAAATTGCTTTTATGGCACTGTGTCATCAGACATACAGTGGGGAAAAAAAGTATTTAGTCAGCCACCAATTGTGCAAGTTCTCCCACTTAAAAAGATGAGAGAGGCCTGTAATTTTCATCATAGGTACACGTCAACTATGACAGACAAATTGAGGAAAAAAAATCCAGAAAATCCCATTGTAGGATTTTTAATGAATTTATTTGCAAATTATGGTGGAAAATAAGTATTTGGTCACCTATAAACAAGCAAGATTTCTGGCTCTCACAGACCTGTAACTTCTTCTTTAAGAGGCTCCTCTGTCCTCCACTCGTTACCTGTATTAATGGCACCTGTTTGAAATTGTTATCAGTATAAAATACACCTGTCCACAACCTCAAACAGTCACACTCCAAACTTCACAATGGCCAAGACCAAAGAGCTGTCAAAGGACACCAAAAACAAAATTGTAGACCTGCACCAGGCTGGGAAGACTGAATCTGCAATAGGTAAGCAGCTTGGTTTGAAGAAATCAACTGTGGGAGCAATTATTAGGAAATGGAAGACATACAAGACCCTGATAATCTCCCTCGATCTGGGGCTCCACGCAAGATCTCACCCCATGGGGTCAAAATGATCACAAGAACGGTGAGCAAAAATCCCAGAACCACACGGGGGGACCTAGTGAATGACCTGCAGAGAGCTGGGACCAAAGTAACAAAGCCAACCATCAGTAACACACTACGCCGCCAGGGGACTCAAATCCTGCAGTGCGAGACGTGTCCCCCTGCTTAAGCCAGTACATGTCCAGGCCCGTCTGAAGTGCATTTGGATGATCCAGAAGAGGAATGGGAGAATGTCCTATGGTCAGATGAAACCAAAATATAACTTTTTGGTAAAAACTCAACTCGTCATGTTTGGAGGACAAAGAATGCTGAGTTGCATCCAAAGAACACCATACCTACTGTGAAGCATGGGGTTGGAAACATCATGCTTTGGGGCTGTTTTTTCTGCAAAGGGACCAGGACGACTGATCCGTGTAAAGGAAAGAATGAATGGGGCCATGTATCGTGAGATTTTTAGTGAAACCCTCCTTCCATCAGCAAGGGCATTGAAGATGAAACGTGGCTGGGTCTTTCAGCATGACAATGATCCCAAACACACCGCCCGGGCAACGAAGGAGTGGCTTCGTAAGAAGCATTTCACGGTCCTGGAGTGGCCTAGCCAGTCTCCAGATCTCAACCCCATAGAAAATCTTTGGAGGGAGTTGAAAGTCTGTGTTGCCCAGCGACAGCCCCAAAACATCACTGCTCTAGAGGAGATCTGCATGGAGGAATGGGCCAAAATACCAGCAACAGTGTGTGAAAACCTTGTGAAGACTTACAGAAAACGTTTGACCTGTGTCATTGTCAACAAAGGGTATATAACAAAGTATTGAGAAACTTTTGTTATTGACCAAATACTTATTTTCCACCATCATATGCCAATAAATTCATAAAAAATCCTACAATGTGATTTTCTGGAATTTTTTTTCTCATTTTGTCTGTCATAGTTGACGTGTACCTATGATGAAAATTACAGGCCTCTCTCATCTTTTTAAGTGGGAGAACTTGCACAATTGGTGGCTGACTAAATACTTTTTTTCCCCACTGTATCATTAATCCCACTTCAACGCATTACTCGAGGGGAAAGACAAGCCAGATGGCCCTTCTTCACCGACTTGACTAATTGGCTAGTGAGCACCAAGCCCAACTTTCTAAAGCATTGTTCACATTGTCAGCTTGAAGTTACTCAACAACAAAAAAAAATGCATATTCAATTCGAATCTGTTCTTTTTCCTGCAGTCTGGACAGCCTAAATGGAATCAGATATTTCAATCCACATTTCAAACCACCTTCGTAGGTGGTTTGAAGTCAGATACAAATCTGATTCCTGACCATGCGACTTGTGTCTGAACGGTCAAATCTGATTTATTTGCTCTCAAGTGGTTTTTAGAATGTTATTTGTCATATCTTGCTGCTTGCTAGCTGCTCTGTTGACAGTTTGACAAGAACATGTACTAGCTAACTAGCTTGTTAATTGTTTACAAACAAGTTAGTGAATGTGCTAGAAAGCTAAACAGCTACCTAGCTAGCTAGTTGACTGCTGTGGCTAGCCAAAACAATACTTGTTTTGAAAGTTGGATCATCTTTTCCTTCGAGGCTTTAAAAGTGTTCTAACACTATGATTTTGAACATTCAACGCAACTGGGAAACGTCCATGGCAGGCAATCACTCTACACCACTACACACACACACCTGTCATTACTATGACAACTAGCTTAGCCATGTCAGCAAATGACTGCTGTCTGAACACACACAAATCCGATTTGGTCACTTGTAACTTGCTGTTAATATTCCAAATCGGATTTGAATCCTTCTTTGAGCATTCCTTTGAGCATTAAGGCCTGCAGTGTGAACAGGCTTGAAAGGCACACCAACCAATTTATCAGGACTCAGTGAAGTGATGACAACCCTGGCTTCAACCTCTAACTGAATCTCAGAGAACACCACTCAATTCTTCACTTTGAGCATCCTTGATCTTATAGCTCTAGAAGCTAGGGAACACCAGACACCCTCACTGAGGCTGCAGGAACATGGAGACAGTGATTCAAATTTTAACTAGGGCTGGCACAATTATGGTATAACCGTGTAACCGACGGTTATGGATGAAGTCCATCATGAACAGCTGACTGAATGACCACAATGCAGCAGCAGCACACATAGAAATAGAATGAATAGAACAGGCTTGGAACCTCTAACCCTGGCAATTTGACTGGTAAACTCATGGGTCCACTCGCAGTGGCTGCCTGGTTTATGATGCAATAATTCCATGGTAATATAGAATGTTCATTCAAATGATATTAACTGATGTGGCTCATGCAATGGAATGTATGTTTTGTAATGTTAGTTGAGCTGAATCAACAAATCACAGCACATATTTTATTTTTATTTTATTTTATTTCCTGCTTTGCTCCTATGGGTACACTTGCAATGGCCGCCAGTCCACCCATTATGCCTTCATTGACGTGAATGGGGATGCCCGTTCTATTCATTATATTTCTATGGCAGCACATGCAATCAGGAGCAGAGCAGAGGAGAAAATGTGTGTCCATTTCTTTTCATTTTTTTGTGCTATTTAAACGGTTATTACAGTGACACGGTCCTTTGGCTGGCCAATTACCGTCATCCCAAATTCCATGACCGTCACAGCCCTAATTCTAACAGATTCAAATTTACACAAGCATAATGTGAAACAAACAACAAAATCTACATTGTCAATTATCATCAACGAATGAAAAGATATCTACACAAATGTGACCGACCGCCTTGATTCGGTCTTATGTAGCAAAATTTTTAATTGTGTTTTTTACATTGGATAAAAGCAGAGATACAGAGCTACAAAATGGTATAGCATATGTTGCATTTAAGGGAACAATAGGAAAGTAATTCTGCTTTGAAAGTTGATAAATTTGTAATCTCACGTTTGAAAAAATGGCATTTGAATGTTTTGGTACCTAGTGAAGAGCTCTTCTTTGTCTACACCCATTCAGCATCGTTCACACCCCTCTTAAACTTTAGCCCCACCCATCTCGTTTCGCTCTTGGAGCGTTCAGAGCACACACTTGACGCTCTGGCCAATGAGTAGGGTTGATCCAAGCGTTCTGACCTCACAACGGCAGTCAAGCACCCAAGCTAACTGGCTAACATTGGCTAGCTTGCTATTTACTTTAAGACACAAAATTGGGATTATGGTTAATTGTTTACCTCTGAATAACATGAAAACAGCCCAACCTGCTCTGCTGGCAACAATTTAATTACGCTTTTTGCAGACATTTACTGACACTGACCATATTCAAAGGGTGTTGTGTGTTCATAAATTCAGCAGTTATTCTGCGCTCTGGCATACTCAGAGTGAATTTACGAACGCACCCGAAATGGTTACTTGCAGAGTGGAGTCTTTTGTTAAGACATGTAGCTAGCTAGATAGGTAAACAATGAACCTAGCTAGGTAAACAACGTGTAAGATCATACACGTCATGTAACGTTTGCTAGCGAGCCAGCCAGCTAACGTTAGCTAGTTAAACAATTAACCAGAGTGCCATCTCATGTTGTTACTACCCTGCATGAATCTGCTGGTAGCTAACCAACCAGGTTCAATGTTAGCTAGCTAATATTAGGCTCTAACTAGCCAAGCAAATGGCTCTGAGATACAAATAATAACATCATACACGTAACGTTAGCTAGCTAGCTAACAGTACATTTTAACTTGAAATGAAACCACTTTCTGTTAAATTTAGAAACATGTAATATCTGAAAATGTAACTAGCTAGACTATCTTACCCGTATACAACATGCATGATGGATGTGTCTCTCTGTCACGGATGCCATGGTTGCTCTTCGTTTGAAGATGTAATCCGGAGACAGGTGGTTTCTCCATCTCTTTAGATATCATACTCTAATTCCACTGATTTCAAAACTCGATCGTCCAGAAAGTGGAGAACAACACTTATGCAGCTCCACTACACAATACATTTTTTAAAAGCTGTGTTAGACAGGATTACCTACACATACTGACCAGCTCAAATAGACAGAAGTCTTCTATATGGCAGACCAATCCGAACTCCTCTCTCGGCATGTCCATCCCACTCATTATCTCAGCCAATCATGGCTAATGGGAAGGTTGCTGTCTTTTTCTGTGGCTTAACCAACAATTTACCAATTGTATTTCGTATTTACAGATGGCATACACGTTTGTTATTAAGGCACAAGAAATTTCACATGTTCCAGAAGGCATTTCTGCCAAAAAAGTCATTTAGATTTTTTTCTTAAGTTTATGTTCAAATGGCTCTCCTGTAAAGTAGTGACCCACGACATATGCCTAGTTTCCTGAAACGAGTCACAAATACATAATTTATAACAGCGAATGTCACGTAGAGTACAGGAACAAGTATTTGTCTCTCCGCATTTCAAGTCTATTGCAATGAGTCTAAGAGATCCAGTAGCCTACAAGATGACAAGGAGGGGAGGGGATGGCATGGACATTTAGGGGTATTAGCCCATCACATGAATAACATATGTGTAATACCCTTGCTAAAACCACGTATAGAGTTTATTTGTTATAATGAATTGGTATTAGATTTAAAAGGTGATGAAATTGCTCCTGATTTGTAATGTTGTTAATTCATTTCTTTTGAAGCAATGTTTCTTTAATGTACAAGTGAATAGGTTGGTTTACTTTTAAGTTCAAGTTTCCCACGTATCTTGTTAAAGTTTTGACCAATGAGGGACCTTGTTAAGTTGTGGCCAATGGGAGAGTTGACTGGTTAACAAAGAAAGGCCTGGGAAAAAAGAGGGGGAAAGGTTAAAAGAAAAGAAAGGAGATATGTTATCGGTGTTGGTGAAGAAAAATGACTAAAGGAAACGATAAAGAGAGAACAAAAACATACAGTTTACATACACTTAGTTTGGAGTCATTAAAACTAGTTTTTCAACCACTCCATAAGTTTCTTGTTAACAAACTATAATTTTGGCAAGTCGGTTAGGACATCTACTTTGTGCATGACACAAGTAATTTTTCCAACAATTGTTTACAGACAGATTATTTCACTTATAATTAACTATATCACAATTCCAGTGGGTCAGAAGTTTACATACACTAAGTTGACTGTGTATTTAAACAGCTTGGAAAATTCCAGAAAATGATGTCATGGCTTTAGAAGCTTCTGATAGGCTAATTGACATAATTTGAGTCAATTGGAGGTGTACATGTGGTTGCATTTCAAGGCCTACCTTCAAACTCAGTGCCTCTTTGCTTGACATCATGGGAAAATCAAAATAAATAAGCCAAGACCTCAGAAAAAGATTGTAGACCTCCACAAGTTTGGTTCATCCTTGTGATGTCATGGTTCTCTAAGACCGAACCCAGAAGCAGACCAGGACAAGGTGAGTTGAACGAATGTGAGTGTTTATTTACAGATAAAAAAGATGCAGAATAGTCCAGGAGACGGAGTGGGTGGCGGAGATGAGTAGGTGGTGGTGAAGTGGCAGATGAACTGATGGCACGGCAGGGGTTGGGTGAAGGTTCCGGGAGAATGACTGTAGACAGAAAAAACGGAGGTAAGTACAAGGCAGGCCAACAAGGTGCAAAAAACAACAAAACTAACGCTAGTACTCAGAGGCTGATACGCTGGCAAAACATACTGTTTATGGCTAACGATCCGGCAGGGAATGGATGTCAGGTCAGAGCTTATGAAGGGGTGATGATCAGGACCAGGTGTGCCGAAGCTGATGAGAAGCAGGTGCGGGTAATCGAGAGATCACCCGCCTAGCAACGTCGCCCGGCAACCGGACAGGGTGCGTTCAGGCACCTTAGGGAAACAGGAGATTCAGAGCAGAAAAACGGCAACACAGGCAGGAACAGACTCAGGACGCAGGGTTCATGACAGTACCCCCCCTCCGACGAACGCCACCGGGAGGACTACCCGGAGCGCCAGGATGGAGGCGGTAGAAGTCACGAAGGAGGTCAGCATCAAGGATCTGACGCGAGGAATCCAACTCCTCTCCTCAGGACCATACCCTCCCAGTCCACGAGATACTGGAAACCCCGGCCCCGCCGTCTGGAATCCATGATGCGGTGCACCGTGTAGACAGGACCTCCTCCGATCATCCGAGGAGGAGGAGGTGGAGGGGGCAACAGAGGGCTGAGGAGAACAGGCTTGAGGCAGGAGACATGGAAGGTGGGATGGACTCTGAGCGTACTAGGCAACTTGAGTCGAACCACAACAGGATTAATCACTCTCTCCACCACAAACGGACCAATGAACCTCGGCGACAGTTTCCTTGACTCAGTCCGCAGAGGAAGGTCCTGTGTAGCCAACCAGACCCTATCTCCGATTGCATAAGCGGGGGCTGGAATACGGCGATGATTCGCCTGGAGCTGATACCGGTCAGAAACTCTAAGGAGGGCCTTTCTGGCCCGATGCCAGGTCCGGTGGCAACGACGAATGTGGGCCTGGACAGAGGGAACCAAGATATCTTTCTCCTGAGAATGAAACAAGGGGGGTTGGTAGCCGTATAGGCACTGGAAGGGAGACATCCCAGTGGCAGAAGTAGGGAGAGTATTGTGAGCATACTCAACCCAAGGCAACTGAGAGGCCCAAGAGGTGGGGTTGGAGGAAACAAGGCAGCGCAGCGTGGATTCCATCTTCTGGTTGGCTCTCTCCGCCTGTCCATTAGATTGGGGGTGAAATCCAGATGTGAGACTGACTGTAGCTCCAATGGCCAAACAGAAGGATTTCCAGACAGCAGAGGTGAACTGAGGGCCACGGTCGGAAACTATGTCACTGGGCAATCCGTGGACCCTGAAAACCTCCCTAACCAGGATCTTGGACGTCTCAGAGGCAGAGGGAAGCTTGGAGATGGGCACAAAGTGAGCGAACTTGTTGAATCGGTCCACAATAGTCAGAATGACCGTGTTCCCCTTAGAAGAGGAAAACCCAGTGACAAAGTCCAGGGCCAGATGCGACCATGGTCGCCGGGGGATTGGTAGGGGGTGAAGAAGTCCAGAGCTGGGCCGATTGGCACTCTTGTTCTGCGCACAAACTGGACAGGCAGCAACAAACCTCCGAGTATCTTCTCCCATGGCAGGCCACCAAAATCGTCTGCGTAGAAGCGCCATCGTCCGAGCCACGCCGGGGTGACAAGCCATCTTGCTGGCGTGGGACCATTGGAGGACAGCCGAACGAACCGACTCAGGCACAAACAACCGACCGGGTGGACCGTTACCGGGGCCGGGCTGCGTCCGAAGGGCCGCCATAACCTCCTCCTCAATCCTCCACATAACGGCTCCCACGACAAGGTTCCGGGGAAGAATCGTCTCAGTCTTGGCCCCACTCTCCTCCGTCTTGGAGAACATCCGGGACAAGGCGTCCGCCTTGCCGTTCTTAGACCCCGGTCGGAACATCAAGGAAAAATTAAAGCGTCCAAAAAACAACGACCACCTGGCCTAACGGGAGTTGAGACGTTTAGCCGATTGCACGTAAGCAAGATTCTTGTGGTCAGTCCAGACAACAAACGGTTGCTCCGCCCCCTCCAATCAGTGGCGCCACTCCTCCAAGGCAAGTTTCACCGCAAGGAGCTCCCGGTTACCCACATCGTAGTTCCTCTCCGTAGACGAAAGACGACGAGAGTAGTAGGCGCAGGGATGGAGTTTACCGTCAGTGGAGCATCGCTGGGACAGGATGGCGCCAACCCCCACATCAGACGCATCCACTTCAACGACAAACTGACGAGCAGTGTCAGGTTGAGATAGAATCGGAGCGTTGGTGAATCGCCTCTTCAAATCCAGAAATGCTCGGTCCGCCTCAGGATTCCAACTGAAGGTTCTGGTACTAGAAGTCAGGGCAGTTAAAGGAGCGGCCACACGGCTGTAATCACGGATAAATCTACAAAAGAAATTCGCAAACCCCAGAAACCTCTGGAGCTGCAATCTCGTACCGGGCTGGGCCCAATCCAGAACTGCCCTAACCTTCTCTTGGTCCATCCTAATCTCTCCCCTGGAGATGATGTACCCGAGGAAGGATGTAGTGTGGCCGTGAAATTCACACTTCTCGGCCTTCACAAACAGGCGATTCTCCAACAATCGCTGCAGAACCTGCTTGACATGCTGGACGTGGCTGGAAAGCTCCTTAGAGAAGATTAGAATGTCATCCAGGTAAACGAACACAAAAAGACCGATCATATCTCTCAGGACGTCATTCACCATACTCTGGAACACTGCTGGGGCATTGGTCAGTCCAAACGGCATCACCTGATACTCGAAATGACCCATCTGTGTATTGAAACCAGTCAACCACTCGTCCCCCTCTCTGATCCGGACCAGATGATACGCATTGCGTAGGTCCAGCTTGGTGAACACAGTAGCACCCTGTAAGGAGTCGAAAGCAGAGCTCATCAAGGGCAGGGGATACTTGTTCTTGACGTGATATCATTCAACCCCCGATAATCAATACAAGGTCGAAGAGAGCCATCCTTTTTACTCACAAAGAAGAATCCTGCCCCAAGGGGTGATGACGAGGGACGAATGAGACCAGCAGCTAGGGACTCCTTTATGTAGGTCTCCAAAGCCTCACGTTCAGGTCGGGAGATGCTGTATAACCGTCCCTTGGGATAGGCAGCTCCAGGGAACAGGTTTATGGCACAATCATATGGTCGGTGGGGAGGGAGTGACAGAGCCCTCTGCTTACTGAACACTTCCCCCAAATCGTGATATGTCTCGGGAACCAGGGACAAATCTGGGGGGTTAGCCTCAATAACCTGACTGGGAACAGAATGGGAACAGGCAGTCTTGAGGCAGTTAGCATGACAATCAATGCGCCAACTAGTTACCTTGCCAGTCACCCAATCGAACGTGGGATTGTGTTCTTTCAGCCAGGGGTCTCCAAGGACCAGAGGAACATGGGAAGAAGGCAGAATGAAGAATGAGATAACCTCAGAATGATTCCCTGACAACAGCATCTTAACCGGTTCAGTCCTCATCGTGATACGTGCCAGACTACTGCCGTTCAGAGTGGTAGCTTCAATGGCTTCCGGTAATCGCTCCTTGGAAAGCCCCAGCTGTTCCACCACGTCGGCATCAATAAAGCTTCCATCGGCACCTGAATCGACGAAAGCGTTAATCGCTAAACTCTGATTCCTGTTCATGAGAGTAGCCGGGAAACGGGGTCTGACAGGGGTATTGAGAGGTTGAAACTGTCTCGCTAAAAGTCCTCCCAACTTTAGCGAGCCGAGCAGTTTGACGGCCGCTGGGAACAAGTGGAGATGTAATGTCCCGAACTACCACAGTAGAGGCAGCGGTTGGTCTTACGTCTATGTTGGCGCTCCTCCTTGGTAAAACCGTGCCGCCCCACTTGCATGGGTTCAGAATCTGGAGGCAGGACCTCTCCACTAATCCCGTGTGGTGGACAATGATCGACGCATTCTGGTCCACCTCCTGACCCGACTGGAAACTGAGAAGCTGATTAATTGGACGGGCCCCATTGCTTCTCCCTCCTTCTCTCTCGAACTCTGTTATCCACCCGAATAGACAAAGCTACCAAACTGTCCAGGTCACTAGGCTCCGGATAGGAGATCAACTCATCCTTGAGTTGCTCTGACAGCCCCTGGTAAAAGGCCGCTTGCAGTGACTCCTCATTCCACCCACTCTCCACAGCCAATGTCCTGAATTCGATTACGAAGTCGGCAACGCCATGAAGTTCCTTGGCGAAGAGAAAACAGGCACTTAGCTGCGTCCTTACCTCGGACTGGATGGTC
Organism: Coregonus clupeaformis; assembly: GCF_020615455.1. Lineage (NCBI taxonomy): Eukaryota > Metazoa > Chordata > Actinopteri > Salmoniformes > Salmonidae > Coregonus > Coregonus clupeaformis. The sequence goes on from NC_059192.1 coordinate 56,021,041, forward strand.
AAACAGCTTCCTCATCTCTGCCGTGAACTGCTGGTATGACGCCATGCAGGTGTCCTGTCGTTCCCATACGGCTGAAGCCCACTCCAGGGCTCTACCACGCAGCAATTCAATAACAAAGGCTATCCTAGCCTTGTCTGTGGCGTAAGAGTGGGGCTGTAGATCGAACACTAATCCACACTGCATAAGAAAGGAACGGCATCTTCCCAAATCCCCTTCATACTTCTCAGGCGTCGGAACCTTGGGCTCACGGAAGGGCACAGCTCCAGAAGCGGCAGGCGAGAGAGGTGAAACCGGTGGTGGATTCTCCACCGCAAACTGAGCTGAGCCTGGATCTTCGTCAGACTGGTAGAAAAGTTCCGAACCGATAACGTTATCTCCTGTAGCGCCGTGCTGTGTTGTCCCAACATCATTTCCTGATGGGTAATGGCATGGCGAACAGAGTCCAGGTCCGCTGGGTTCATTTATGGCCGGATCGTTCTGTCACGGTTCTCTAAGACCGAACCCAGAAGCAGACCAGGACAAGGTGAGTTGAACGAATGTGAGTGTTTATTTACAGATAAAAAAGATGCAGAATAGTCCAGGAGACGGAGCGGGTGGCGGAGATGAGTAGGTGGTGGTGAAGTGGCAGATGAACTGATGGCACGGCAGGGGTTGGGTGAAGGTTCCGGGAGAATGACTGTAGACAGAAAAAACGGAGGTAAGTACAAGGCAGGTCAACAAGGTGCAAAAAACAACAAAACTAACGCTAGTACTCAGAGGCTGATACGCTGGCAAAACATACTGTTTATGGCTAACGATCCGGCAGGGAATGGATGTCAGGTCAGAGCTTATGAAGGGGTGATGATCAGGACCAGGTGTGCCGAAGCTGATGAGAAGCAGGTGCGGGTAATCGAGAGATCACCCGCCTAGCAACGTCGCCCGGCAACCGGACAGGGTGCGTTCAGGCACCTTCGGGAAACAGGAGATTCAGAGCAGAAAAACGGCAACACAGGCAGGAACAGACTCAGGACGCAGGGTTCATGACATGTGAGCAATTTCCAAATGCCTGAAGGTACCACGTTCATCTGTACAAACAATAGTACGCAAGTATAAACACCATGGGACCACGCAGCCGTCATACCGCTCAGGAAGGAGACGCGATCTGTCTCCTAGAGATTAACGTACTTTGGTGCGAAAAGTGCAAATCAATCCCAGAACAACAGCAAAGGACCTTGTGAAGATGCTGGAGGAAACAGGTACAAAAGTATCTATATCCACAGTAAAACGAGTCCTATATCGACATAACCTGAAAGGCCGCTCAGCAAGGAAGAAGCCACTGCTCCAAAACCGCCATAAAAAAGCCAGACTACGGTTTGCAACTGCACATGGGGACAAAGATTGTACTTATTGGAGAAATGCCCTCTGGTCTGATGAAATAAAAATAGAACTGTTTGGCCATAATGACCATTGTTATGTTTGGAGGAAAAAGGTGGTTACCCAAATTGTTTGACCCAAGTTAAATAATTTAAAAGCAATGCTACCAAATACTAATTGAGTGTATGTAAACTTCTGACTCACTGGGAATGTGATGAAAGAAATAAAAGCTGAAATAAATCATTCTCTCTACTATTATTCTGACATTTCACTTTCTTAAAATAAAGTGGTGATCCTAACTGACCTAAGACAGGGAATTTTTACTAGGATTAAATGTCAGGAATTGTGAAAAACTGAGTTTAAATGTATTTGGCTAAGGTGTCTGTAAACTTCCGACTTCAACTGTACCTATAGAGTTTTGAAGGGAAATCCTGATTTATTTTCTATAAAAGAGTGTTATTACAGTGGGGGAAAAAAGTATTTAGTCAGCCACCAATTGTGCAAGTTCTCCCACTTAAAAAGATGAGAGAGGCCTGTAATTTTCATCATAGGTACACGTCAACTATGACAGACAAAATGAGAAAAAAAAATGAGTCACATTGTAGGATTTTTAATGAATTTATTTGCAAATTATGGTGGAAAATAAGTATTTGGTCAATAACAAAAGTTTCTCAATACTTTCTTATATACCATTTGTTGGCAATGACACAGGTCAAACATTTTCTGTAAGTATTCACAAGGTTTTCACACACTGTTGCTGGTATTTTGGCCCATTCCTCCATGCAGATCTTCTCTAGAGCAGTGATGTTTTGGGGCTGTCGCTGGGCAACACGGACTTTCAACTCCCTCCAAAGATTTTCTATGGGGTTGAGATCTGGAGACTGGCTAGGCCACTCCAGGACCTTGAAATGCTTCTTACGAAGCCACTCCTTCGTTGCCCGGGCGGTGTGTTTGGGATCATTGTCATGCTGAAAGACCCAGCCACGTTTCATCTTCAATGCCCTTGCTGATGGAAGGAGGTTTTCACTCAAAATCTCACGATACATGGCCCCATTCATTCTTTCCTTTACACGGATCAGTCGTCCTGGTCCCTTTGCAGAAAAACAGCCCCAAAGCATGATGTTTCCACCCCCATGCTTCACAGTAGGTATGGTGTTCTTTGGATGCAACTCAGCATTCTTTGTCCTCCAAACATGACGAGTTGAGTTTTTACCAAAAAGTTATATTTTGGTTTCATCTGACCATATGACATTCTCCCAATCCTCTTCTGGATCATCCAAATGCACTCTAGCAAACTTCAGACGGGCCTGGACATGTACTGGCTTAAGCAGGGGGACACGTCTGGCACTGCAGGATTTGAGTCCCTGGCGGCGTAGTGTGTTACTGATGGTAGGCTTTGTTACTTTGGTCCCAGCTCTCTGCAGGTCATTCACTAGGTCCCCCCGTGTGGTTCTGGGATTTTTGCTCACCGTTCTTGTGATCATTTTGACCCCACGGGGTGAGATCTTGCTTGGAGCCCCAGATCGAGGGAGATTATCAGTGGTCTTGTATGTCTTCCATTTCCTAATAATTGCTCCCACAGTTGATTTCTTCAAACCAAGCTGCTTACCTATTGCAGATTCAGTCTTCCCAGCCTCAATTTGTCTGTCATAGTTGACGTGTACCTATGATGACAATTCCAGGCCTCTCTCATCTTTTTAAGTGGGAGAACTTGCACAATTGGTGGCTGACTAAATACTTTTTTTCCCCACTGTATTTAGTTAAGAAAGACCTAGTGAAGACTGAAGCTGCCTTCACATTGTGGAGACATTCGACATCCTCGAGATTAGCCTAGGATCGTGGGAGACTTGGAGAGAATTGCTTGTGACGATCAACGAGGGTTCCACGGGATATCTGTTGCTGCTACTGGCTGCATTGATAGCTGTGTTTGCTGTGGATCTTGTGAGGACACCTGCACGGAACTGCTATACTTTGCTGAGGCATTATCTACGAGTAGTGAGTAACTACAAATGTGGGGTACTTCGGGACTTTATGTATGTCGTCATTTATTTTTTGCTCCAACGCGTGCCCAAGATTTAAGCAAGCTTGCAAGTTATTTGGACATGGGTTGTGGAAAAATCATTGGGGATTATTTTGTATTTATTTATTTTGATGTGGTACATTGAAAATGTGATAATATAGATCCTGAACCTTGTTCTGTCTTCTAGAGATGAATTTACATTGGTGTGAAAAGTGCAAATCAATCCCAGAACAACAGCAAAGGACCTTGTGAAGATGCTGGAGGAAACAGGTACAAAAGTATCTATATCCACAGTAAAACGAGTCCTATATCGACATAACCTGAAAGGCCGCTCAGCAAGGAAGAAGCCACCGCTCCAAAACCGCCATAAAAAAGACAGACTACGGTTTGCAACTGCACATGGGGATAAAGATCATACTTTTTGGAGAAATGTCCTCTGGTCTGATGAAACAAAAATATAACTGTTTGGCCATAATGACCATTGTTATGTTTGGAGGAAAAAGGGGGTCGCTTGCAAGCCGAAGACCACCATCCCAACCGTGAAGCACGGGGGTGGCAGCATCATGCTGTGGGGGTGCTTTGCTGCAGGAGGGACTGGTGCACTTCACAAAATAGATGGCATCATGAGGATTGACCCCGAGTGGCGCAGTGGTCTAAGGCACTGCATCACAGTGTTAGCTGTGCCACTAGAGATCCTGGTTTGAATCCAGGCTCTGTCATAGCCGGCCGCGACCGGGAGACCCACGGGGCGTCGCGCAATTGGTCCAGGGTAGGGGATGGAGTGGCCGGCAGGGATGTATCTCAGTTGGTAGAGTATGGCGTTTGCAACGCCAGGGTTGTGGGTATGAAAAAATTAATAATGTATGCACTCACTAACTGTAAGTCACTCTGGATAAGAGCGTCTGCTAAATGACTAAAATGTAAAATGTAATGAATGAAAATTATGTGGATATATTGAAGCAACATCTCAAGACATCAGTCAGGAAGTTAAAGCTTGGTCGCAAATGGGTCTTCCAAATGGACCCACAAAGTCAAGGTATTGGAGTGACCATCACAAAGCCCTGACCACAATCCTATAGAAAATTTGTGGGCAGAACTGAAAAAGCGTGTGCGAGCAAGGAGGACTACAAACCTGACTCAGTTACACCAGCTCTGTCAGGAGGAATGACCCAAAATTCACCCAACTTATTGTGGGAAGCTTGTTGAAGGCGACCCAAGTTAAACAATTTAAAGACAATGGTACCAAATACTAATTGAGTGTATGTAAACTTCTGACCCACTGGGAATGTGATGAAATAAATAAAAGCTGAAATAAATAATTCTCACTACTATTATTCTGACATTTCTCATTCTTAAAATAAAGTGGTGATCCTAACTGACCCAAGACAGGGAATTCTTACTTGGATTAAATGTCAGGAATTGTGAAAAACTGAGTTTAAATGTATTTGGCTAAGGTGTATGTAAACTTCCAACTTCAACTGTACATGTGAGATGAGTAGTGCAAGATATGTAAACATTATTAAAGTGACTGTAAACATTATTAAAGTGACTAGTGTTCCATTTCTTAAAGTGGCCAGTGATTTCAATAGGCAGCAGCAGCCTCTAATGTGCCAGTGATGGCTATTTAACAGTCTGATGGCCTTGAGATATAAGCTGTTTTTCATTCTCTCGGTCCCAGCTTTGATGCACCTGTACTGACCTCGACTTCTGGATGATAGCGGGGTGAACAGGCAGTGGCTTAGGTGGTTGATGTCCTTGATTATATTTTTTGGCCTTCCTGTGACATCGGGTGCTGTATGTGTCTTGGAGGGCGGGTAGTTTGCCCCCGATAATGCATTCAGCAGACCACACCACCCTCTGTAGAGCCCTGCGGTTGCGGGCGGTGCAGTTGCCGTACCAGGTGGTGATAGAGCCCGACAGGATGCTCTCAATTCTGCATCTGTAAAAGTTTGTGAGGGTTTTAGGTGCCAAGCCGAATTTCTTCAGCCTTCTGAGGTTGAAGAGGCTCTGTTGCGCATTATTCACCACACTATCTGCGTGGGTGGACCATTTCAGTTTGTCTGTAATGTGTACGCCAAGGAACTTGAAGCTTTTCACCTTCTCCACTGTGGTCCCGTCAATGTGGATAGGGGGGTGCATCCTCTACTGTTTCATGAATTCCACAATCATCTCCTTTGTTTTGTTGACGTTGAGTGAGAGGTTATTTTCATGGCACCACACTCCCAGAGCCCTCACCTCCTCCCTGTAGGCGGTCTCGTCATTGTTGATAATCAAGCCTACTACTGTCTGCAAACTTGATGATTGAGTTGGAGGCGTGCTTGGCCACGCAGTCATGGGTGAACAGGGAGTACAGGAGTGGGCTGAGCACGCACCCTTGTGGGGCCCCAGTGTTGAAGATTAGCAAAGTGGAGATGTTGTTTCCTAGATTCACCACCTGGGGGCGGCCCGTCAGGAAATCCAGGACCCAGTTGCACAGGGCGGGGTTCAGACCCAGGGCCTCGAGCTTGATGATGAGCTTGGAGGGTACTATGGTGTTGAATGCTGAGCTATAGTCAATGAACAGCATTCTTACATAGGTATTCCTCTTGTCCAGATGGAATAGGGCAGTGTGCAGTGTGATGGCGATTGCATCGTCTGTGGATCTATTGGGGCGGTAAGCAAATTGAAGTGGGTCTAAGGTGACAGGTAAGGTAGAGGGGAAATGATCCTTGCCTAGTCTCTCAAAGCACTTCATGATGACAGAGGTGAGTGCAACAGGGCGATAGTCATTTAGTTCAGTTACCTTTGCTTTCTTGGGTACAGGAACAATGGTGGCCCTCTTGAAGCATGTGGGAACAGCAGACTGGGAAAGAGAGAGAATGAATATGTCCATAAAAACACCAGTCAGCTGGTCTGCGCATGCTCTGAGAATGCGTCTAGGGATGCCGTCTGGGCCGTTGAATTGTGACTCCACTTTGTCTCTATACTGATGTTTTGCCAGTTGAATTGCCTTGCGGAGTGAGTAGCTACACTGTTTGTATTCTGCCATATTTACAGTCACCTTGCCATGGTTGAATGCGGTGGCTCGCGCTTTCAGATTGGTGCGAATGCTGCCATCTATCCACGATTTCTGGTTAGGGTAGGTTTTAGTAGTCACAGTGGGCACAACATCACCTATACACTTCCTGATAAACTCAGTCACCGTTTCAGTGTATTCGTCTTAATTATTTTCAGAAGCTACCCGGAACATATCCCAGTCCGCGTGATCAATCTTGAAGCGTGGATTCCGATTGGTCATACCAGCATTGAATAGTCCTTAGCACAGGTATTTCCTGTTTGAGTTTCTGCCTATAGGAAGGGAGGCGCAAAATGAAGTCGTGGTCAGATTTGCCGAAAGGGAGGCGGGGGAGGGCCTTATAACCATCCCAGAAGTTCAAATAGCAATGGTTGAGGATTTTGGCAGTGCGAGTACAACAGTTGATATGTTGATAGATAGAACTTCGGCAGCCTATTCCTCAAATTTGCTTTGTTAAAATCCCTGGCTACAATAAATGTAGCCTCAGGATATGTGGTTTCCAGTTTGCATAAAGTCCAGTGAAGTTCTTTGAGGGCCGTCGTGGTATCGGCTTGAGGGGGGATATACACGGCCGTGACTATAACCGAATAAAATTATCTTGGGAGATAATACGGTCTGCATTTGATTGTGAGGTATTCTAGGTCGGGTGAACTACAATTACACCATGAGTCGTTAATCATGAAACACTCACCTCCGCTCTTCTGCTTCCCGGAGAGATATTTATTCCTGTCTGCGCGATGAACTGAGAACCCCTCTGGCTGGACCGATTTCGACAGAATATCCCAAGAGAGCCATGTTTCCGTGAAACAAAGTATGTTACAGGCCTTGATGTCTCTCTGGAAAGAAATCATTGCCCGGAGTTCGTCGATCTTGTTAACCAAAGACTGAACATTAGCGAGTAGTATACTTGGAAGCGGTGGGTGGTGTGCGCGCCTCCTAAGTCAAACCAGCAGGCCGCTCCGAGTGCCTCTTCTCCGCCGGCGATGTTTTCGGTCAGTTACCCTGGGGAGAGCAAACAAACGATCTGCTTTGGGAAAGTCGTATTCCTGGTCGTAATGCTGGCGAGTTACCGCTGCTCTGACATCCAATAGTTTTCCCTGGCTGTATGTAATAATACAAAACACTTTCTGAGCTAATAATGTAAAAAATTATACGTAAAAAACAAAATACTACAAAGTTTCGTAAGAGCTAGTCGCTCTTCGTCGGCGCCAGGTTGAACCAGAATCTCATCCAAAGGCCTTTGACTTCTCAAACACGGCAGAAAGCTAACACAATATGATGCCAGTCACCTTATTAATCCAGCCACTTACTTAGATAGGAAGTTAAACGTAGGGGTTTTCACGCAGGAAAAAAAGATAAAACGCATCAGAAATATAAAAAATGCTTCTTATTGTAATTTATATTTTACATTTTAGTCATTTAGCAGACGCTCTTATCCAGAGCGACTTACAGTTAGTGAGTGCATACATTTTTTTATACTGGCTCCCCGTGGGAATCGAACCCACAACCCTGGCGTTGCAAACGCCATGCTCTACCAACTGAACTACAAGGGACCAAATTTCTGCTCGGCATCAGATTAATTTTGTGCTTCAGTTGCACTTCTAAACTCGGATGAGAATTCATGAACAGGCATTCTGTCAGAAGACAGCGGTCTGTCTGATGTGTAGCTATTTTTTTCCGGTACTTTTCTCGGTGTAGCCAGCCAGCTCAGGTAAAATGCAAGATTAACTTCAAGCAAAACATTTGGAAATGTATTTGGCTAAATTTTTTCTATGATAGGCCAAAACATTAGAAATACAGTGCCTTGCAAAGGTATTCATCCCCCTTGGCGTTTTTCCTATTTTGTTGCATTACAACCTGTAATTTAAATGGATTTTTATTTGGATTTCATGTAATGGCCATACACAAAATAGTCAAAATTGGTGAAGTGAAATGAAAAAGATTACATGTTTCAAATAAATAAATAACGGAAAAGTGGAAGCCCCTAAATAAGATCTGGTGCATCCAATTACCTTCAGAAGTCAAATAATTAGTTAAATAAAGTCCACCTGTGTGCAATCTAAGTGTCACATGATCTATCACATGATCTCAGTATACTGTAAATATACACCTGTTCTGAAAGGCCCCAGAGTCTGCAACACCACTAAGCAAGGGGCACCACCAAGCATGCGGCACCATGAAGACCAAGGAGCTCACCAAACAGGTCAGGGACAAGGTTGTGGAGAAGTACAGATCAGGGTTGGGTTATAAAAAAATATCCGAAACTTAGAACATCCCATGGAGCACCATTAAATCCATTATTAAAAAATGGAAAGAATATGGCACCACAACAAACCTGCCAAGAGAGGGCCGCCCACCAAAACTCACAGACCAGGCAAGGAGGGCATTAATCAGAGAGGCAACAAAGAGACCAAAGATAACCCTGAAGGAGCTGCAAAGCTCCACAGTGGAGATTGGAGTATCTGTCCATACAACCACTTTAAGCCGTATACTCCACAGAGCTGGGCTTTACGGAAGAGTGGCCAGAAAAAAGCTATTGCTCAAAGAAAAAAATAAGCAAACACATTTGGTGTTCGCCAAAAGGCATGTGGGAGACTCCCCAAACATATGGAAGAAGGTACTCTCATCAGATGAGACTAAAATTGAGCTTTTTGGCCATCAAGGAAAACGCAATGTCTGGCGCAAACCCAACACCTCTCATCACCCCGAGAACACCGGGATGTTTTTCATTGGCAGGGACTGGGAAGCTGGTCAGAATTGAAGGAATGATGGATGGCGCTAAAAGCAGGGAAATTCTTGAGGGAAACCTGTTTCAGTCTTCCAGAGATTTGAGACTGGGACGGAGGTTCACCTTCCAGCAGGACAATGACCCTAAGCATACTGCTAAAGCAACACTCGAGTGGTTTAAGGGGAAATATATAAATGTATTGGAATGGCCTAGTCAAAGCCCAGACCTCAATCCAATTGAGAATATGTGGTATGACTTAAAGATTGCTTTACATCAGCGGAAAACATCCAACTTGAAGGAGCTGGAGCAGTTTTGTAGAATGGGCAAAATTCCCAGTGGCTAGATGTGCCAAGCTTATAGAGACATTCCCCAAGAGACTTGCAGCTGTAATTGCTGCAAAAGGTGGCTCTACAAAGTATTGACTTTGCGTGGGTGAATAGTTATGCACGCTCAAGTTCTTTTTTTTGGTCTTATTTCTTGTTTGTTTCACCCCCAAAAATATTTTGCATCTTCAAAGTGGTAGGCATGTTGTGTAAATCAAATGATACAAACCCCCAAAAAATCTATTTGAATTCCAGGTTGTAAGGCAACTAAATAGGAAAAATGCAAAGGGGGGGGTGAATACATAAGCTCTTTTACTTGTGTGAATGCCAGCCAAATAGCGTTCCACTTCTGTTGTCATCTGATGAAAAGGAAGCTATTTTCCGCAGATTATTGTGCACTAATGTATTTTCTGTGAAGGAAAACTATAGTTGCACGTCCCTGATCACTCTATTGAAGCAAAAAAACGCTGTTGACTTTCAATATAAAACTCAACCCGTCAATATACAGCCGAACTCACCTGCTCCCACTTTCTCCCCTTCTGCTATTTCCAAACAAACACGTGACTGGCTCAACTGTTCTGAGGAACTATGTAAGCTTCATAATGTAAAATAATGTGACAGGTGAAATAAGAACGCAAACTGCTTTATCTCCTAACGCATTGCACAAGTTAACTGCAGCTATTTACTAAAAAAATGTATTGAAAAACTTCAATGACATAGTTTCAACGGTATTTACGGTATTCAAAAACCATCCTGTGGACCATCCTACGGTACATACGGTATACCGCCCAAGCCTATTTCAGCTGAGGCCCTCAACAATGCTGCCTCTACGTTAGTGGGGAATCCACTACAAGACAGGTACCCAACAGGAAATGTTTCTGACTGAATTCATTTGATTACTACAGCTTTATAACAAAATGGGAGTTGTAAATGGTATAGTCAATTAAACACTCGATAGTAATTGGATCTGATTAACCCCATTATTATCCCCATTATCGAACTGCAAGAGTGTTCAGATCCCAAGCACCCAATCAGGACCCCTGATAATCACCATGGAAACATGGGCGTCCGTCTCATTCCTTTACATTTTAGTCATTTAGCAGACGCTCTTATCCAGAGCGACTTACAGTTAGTGAGTGCATACATTTTATTTATTTATTTCATACCCCCCGTGGGAATCCTACCCACAACCCTGGCGTTACAAACGCCATGCTCTACATCCCTGCCGGCCATTCCCTCCCCTACCCTGGGCAAATTGTGCACCGCCCCATGGGTCTCCCGGTCGCGGCCAGCTACGACAGAGCCTGGATTCAAATCAGGATCTGTAGTGGCACAGACTCCACTCGGGAGGCGCAGTGTTCAAGAGCAGCTCCATGTCGACTACACTAGAACAGAGCTTTAAGTCAAACACGTTCATTTAGGCCATTACTCATCATATTGAGAAGTCCTGCAACTATTTCATCCTCAAGAAATTTTAAAGTTCCCATCCTGATGCTGATAAGCTATCACCTGAAGGAGAGCTATCCCCTGAAGAAGAGCGGTCTCCCTGGGGCTAACAGCTCGTCACAAACAGTAATGCAATTGAGTCACACCAATGACATCAGAAAAAACGGCCAGAGGATGCTGGCACTGTTGTGCTGGGTGACTGTCACAGGCTTTAGAAGGGCACAGCCAGCAGTCCTGTCGACAGTCCCGTTTTAAAGGTCACAGACTCTGTGGACTTTTTCGAACTTAAATCAAGGTTATTGACCTCAGGGTGAAACTACTAACATTCAACACTAAAGCAGAGTGTGTGCAGGAAGAGACCTAGAGGGGAAGTAAGGACAGAAGGTTAGGAGAGGTCTCCTACACACAAAAAAGCACAGATAACATTTACATTTTACATTTTAGTAATTTAGCAGACACTCTTATCCAGAGCGACATACAGTTAGTGCATTGATCTTAAAATACTGTAGTTAGGTGAGACAACCACATATCTCAATCATAGTAAGTATGTTTTTCCTCAATAAAGTAGCTATCAGCTGTCAGTGCTAGTAGGGGGAGTCAAGTGCTAGTGTTAGTTCACGAAAAGCAAGTTGTTGTTGTTGTTGTTGTTTTTTTTTTTTTTTTGGGGGTGCTGTGGGATTATTTAAGATACTCTTCAAAGGAGGTAGGGTTTCAGATGTTTTTGGAAGATGGACAGGGACTCTGCTGTCCTAGCTTCAGGGGGAAGCTGGTTCCACCATTGGGGTGCCAGGACAGAGAAGAGCTTTGACTGGGCTGAGCGGGAGCTGCCCTCCTGTAGGGGTGGGAGGGCCAAGAGACCAAAGGTGGCAGAACGGAGTACTCGGGTTGTGGTGTAGGGTTTGAACATAGCCTGAAGGTAGGGAGGGGCAGCTCCCCTGCTCTGCTCTGTAGGCAAGTACCATGGTCTTGTAGAGGATGCAAGCTTCGACTGGAAGCCAGTGGAGTGTGCAGAAAAGCGGGGTAACATGGGAGAACTGGGAAGGTTGAACACCAGGTGGGCTGCGGCGTTCTGGATAAATTGAAAGGGTTTAATGGCACAAGAGGGAAGCCCAGCCAACAGCGAGTTGCAGTAGTCCAGACGGGAGATGACAAGTGCCTGGATTATGACCTGTGCCGCTTCCTGTGTGAGGTGGGGTTGCACATTACAGATGTTGCAGAGCAGGAACCTGCAGGAGCGAGTCAATGCTTTGATGTTTGCAGAGAACAACAGGGCGTTGTCCAGGGTCACACCAAGGTTCTTTTCACTCTGGGAGGGGGACACCATGGAGTTGTCAACCGTGATGGAGAGGTCTTGGAGCAGGCGGGCCTTCCCGGGAGGAACAGCAGCTCCATCTTGCCGAGGTTGAGCTTGAGGTGGTGGGCCGACATCCAAACTGTGATATCTGCCAGGCACGCAGAGATGCAGGTCGCCACCTGGGTGTCAGAAGGGGGGATGGAGAAAAGTAGTTGAGTGTCATCCGCATAGCAATGATAGGAGACACCATGTTTGGATATGACGGAGCTGAGTGACTTGGTGTATAGAGAAAAGAGAAGAGGGCCTAAAACCGAGCCCTGGGGGATACAAGTAGTGAGATTACATGGTGCAGACACAGATCTTCCCCAGGTCACCTGGTAGGAGCGGCCTGCCAGGTAGGATGACAATCCAAGAGTGTGCAGAGCCTGAGACACACAGCCCTGAGAGGGTGGATAGGAGGATAGACCTAGGAGGATAAAAACAGAGAGTCAGCTTTGGCAGTGAAGCGAGCCTCCGTGACACAGAGGAGGGCAGTCTCTGTTGAGTGACCTGTCTTGAAGCCTGACTGGTTAGGGTCAAGAAGACTGTTCTGAGAGAGATAGTGAGAGAGTTGGTCGGAGACAGCACGCTCAAGAGTTTTGGAAAGAAAACAAAGAAGGAATACTGGTCTGTAGTTTTTGACGTCAGAGGGGTCGAGTGTTGGTTTCTTGAGGAGGGGTGCGACTCTGGTCATTTTGAAGTCAGAGGGGTCTGGTATGAGTTGATGAGGAAAGTGAGGAATCAAAGAAGGTCTCCAGAGATGTTCTGGAGGAGGGGATGGGGTCGAGCGGGCAGGTTGTCGAGCGGCCGGACCTCAATAGTCGTAGGATTTCATCTGGAGAGAGAGGGAGAAAGAGGTCATAACGTAGGGTAGTTCTGTGTGAGTGGGACCAGTGGACTCAATAGGCTGAGTGAATGAGGAGTGGATGACATCAACCTTCTTTTCAAAGTGGTTGACAAATTCGTCCGCTGAGAGGGAGGAGGGAGGGGGAGGATTAAGGAGGGAGGAGAAGATGGAAAAGAGTTTACAAGGGTAGAGGCAGAAGCCTGACATTTAGAGTGATAGAAAGTGGCTTTAGCAGCTGATACAGAGGAAGAGAAGGTAGAGTGGAGGGAGTGAAAGGATACATTTTCACTCAGCTGCCAGCAGCCCTGTTCTGTAAACTCACAATGACTCACTCAGCCATGGAGCAGGAGGGGAGGGCCAAGCCGGCCGGAAGGAAAGGGGACAGTGCGAGTCATAGGTTGCGGAAAGGGAGGAGAGTAGGGTTGAAGAGGCAGAATCAGGAGACATGAGGGAGAAGGATTTAGCAGAAGGAAGAGATGATGGCATAAAAGAGGAGAGTAGTAGGAGAGAGAAAGAAAGTGAATATTGCAAAGACGCATGACCATCTGTGTAAGGGCTGTGTGTGAAGGGTTGGATTAGAGGGAGACAGAAAAGGAAACACAGTAGTGATCAGAGACCTGGAGGGAGGTTTCAGCGAGATTAGTAGGCGAACAGACTCTAGTAAAGATGAGGTCAAGCGTATTGCCTTTCTTTTGAGTGGGAGGGGACTGAGAACAGGTGAAGTCAAAAGAAGCAAAGAGGGGAAAGAAAGAGGTAGAAAGAAATTAATCAAAGGCAGATGTCGGGAGGTTGAAGTTGTCCAGTACGATGAGCGGTGAGCCATCGTCAGGAGTCAAGCTCATTGAGGAAGTCTCTAAGGGCACCTGGTGGGCGATAGATGACAACAATGTAATGTTTGAGTGGGCAAGTGACCGTGACAGCATGGAATTCAAATGAGGAGATGGACAGGTGAGTGAGGGAAAAAATAGAAAATCTCCACTTACGAGAAATAAGTTGCACTTTGCCACCACTGCGACGATCAGATGCTCTCGAACTATGAGAGAACACGTAGTCAGATGACGAGAGAGCAGCTGGAGGAGCACTGTTCTCTGTAGTGATCCATGTCTCTGTCAGGGCCAAAAAGTCTAGGGACTGAAGGGTAGCTTTGGCTGAAATCAACTCAGCGTTCTTGACCGCAGATCGGCAGTTCCAAATTCTGCCGGACACCAGGAATTCCACATGGGTTGTGCGCGCAGGGTACACTAAATTAGATAAGTCATTAAAAATAAAGAGGTCAGGGAAGCACCAAGAAGGGGTTGAATGAAAGGAGCGAGCAAGGTAAAGGCATTGTCCAACATCGTTTTCATCTCCTTTAATTCAGACAGAGAATCAAGCCTCTATAGCTTGACAAATTCAAACAATTTTTTGAGAAAGCACCTTTTACTATGTCATTGTCAATGAGGAAAACCCAGTCTCCAAACAATCCCTCTGAAGAATGCTCCACATAATTTGTCTGAATGTGTCCATCCTGTGAAATGTACTATTATGTAGTGAGGGCGACACTTGCACTCAACAGGAGGTCCAACTCTATTCAAGCAGAAGGTGGATATGGAATGCCACACACACAGTGAAAAATACAGAAACATAAACACATACACACTAGGGCTGGGAATTGCCAGGGACCTCACGTACAATAGTATCACGATCCTTAGGTGCTGGTACGATATGTATCGCGATTTATCACGATTCTATATGTATTGTGATTCGATACTGCAATTGTATTGCAATTAGATGTTCCAAACATATTGCTCACTATATGTCTGCTACAGAGGGACAAGAGAGAGCCATGAGAAAACTAGTTTTGATCAGTCATGGAAATAAAAGTGCTGAAAACACGTTGGCGCAGATTTCTTTTGGGTCACTAGTACCGGCGACGAGCCCTAACAATTGTTTGATTTAAGAATTTATATGATATCATCCAAAATAATGTTGCGATACTCTACTGTATCAAAAATTAATATAATCCCTAATACACACACCCTGAGGGGTTGGCTGGCTGGTCTCACTCTCTCTCTCTGTGTGTGTGTGTGTGCGTGTGTGCGTGTGTGTGTGTGTGTGTGTGTGTGTGTGTGTGTGTGTGTGTGTGTGTGTGTGTGTGTGTGTGTGTGTGTGTTTGTGTGTGTGGCAAAGTATAGTTGGTATTGATCAATGAGGTAGATCGTAGCAAATAATCTAACAGATTGATTGGATCTATACACAGCTCACCTTGAGGCAAACTGGCCCTTAGTGGATTCCACCTCTATCACACACACACACATACAAGCCAAAATAAAGGAAACACCAACATAAAGTTATCTTAATAGGGCGTTGGTCAGCCAGAACAGCTTCAATATGCCTTGGCATAGATTCTACAAGTGTCTGGAACTCTATTGGAGGGATGTGACACCATTTTTCCACGAGAAATTCCATCATTTGGTGTTTTGTTGATGGTGGTACAAAACAACCCAGAATATCCCATGAGTGTTCAATTGGGTTGAGATCTGGTGACTGGGACACACACACGCACGCACACACACACACACACACACACACACACACACACACACACACACTTTAAACCCCCTATGCTCCTTTGAGACCCCTCTTTCAAAGTCACTGAGATCTCTTCTTCTAGCCATGATAGCAAAAATAATGGGCAACGGCATTTTTATACATGACCCAAAGCATGATGCGATGTTAATTGCTTAATTAACTCAGGAACCACACCTGTGTGGAAGCACCTTCCAATATGCTTTGTATCCCGCGATTACTCAAGTGTTTCCTTTATTTTGTCAGTTACCTGTATACAGTGGATTCGGAAAGTATTCAGACCCCTTCACTTATCCACATTTTGTCACATTTACATAAGTATTCAGACCCTTTACTCAGTACTTTGTTGAAGCACCTTTGGCAGTGATTAAAGCCTTGAGTCTCCTTGGGTATGACTACAAGCTTGGCACACCTGTATTTGGGGAGTTTCTCCCATTCTTCTCTGCAGATCCTCTCAAGCGCTGTCATGTTGGATGGGAAGCGTCGCTGCTCTGCTATTTTCCGATCTCTCCAGAGATGTTAGATCGAGTTCAAGTCCGGGCTCTGGCTGGGCCACTCAAGGACATTTAGAGACTTATCCCGAAGCCACTCCTGTGTTGTCTTGGCTGTGTGCTTAGGGTCGTTGTCCTTTTGCAAGGTGAACCTTCGCCCCAGTCTGAGGTGCTGAGCGCTCTGGAGCAGGTTTTCATCAAGGATCTCTCTGTACTTTGCTCCATTCATCTTTCCCTCGATCCTGACTGGTCTCCCAGTCTCTGCCGCTGAAAAACATCCCTACAGCATTATGCTGCCACCACCATGCTTCACCGTACGAATGGTTTTGGCCAGGTGATGAGCGGTGCCTGGTTTCCTCCAGACAAGAGGCTTGGTATTCAGGCCAAAGACTTCAATTTTGGTTTCATCAGACCAGAGAACCTTGTTTCTCATGGTCTGAGAGTCCTTTAGGTGCCTTTTGTCAAACTCCAAGCGGGCTGTCATGTGCCTTTTACTGAGGAGTGGCTTCCGTCTGGCCACTCTGCCATAAAGGCCTTATTGGTGGAGTGTTGCAGAGATGGTTGTCCTTCTGGAAGGTTCTCCCATCTCCACAGAGGAACTCTGTCAGAGTGACCATCAGGTTCTTGGTCACCTTCCTGACCAAGGCCCTTCTCCCCCGATTGCTCAGTTTGGCCGGGCGGCCAGCTCTAGGAAGAGTCTTGGTGGTTCTAAACTTCTCCATTTAAGAATGATGGAGGCCACTGTGTTCTTGGGAACCTTCAATGCTGCAGAATTGTTTTGGGACCCTTCCCCAGATCTGTGCCTTGACAAAATCCTGTCTCGGAGCTCTACGGACAATTCCTTCGACCTCACGGCTTGGTGTTTGCTCTGACATGCACTGTCAAATGTGGGACCTTATATAGACAGGTGTGTGCCTTTCCAAATCATGTCCAATCAATTGAATTTACCACAGGTGGACCCCAACCAAGTTGTAGAAACATCTCCAGGTTGATCATTGGAAACAGCTCAATTTCAAGTCTCATAGCAAAGGGTCTGAACACTTATGTAAATAAGGTATTTCTGTTTTTTATTTTGAATACATTTTTAAAAAATTCTAAAAACCTGTTTTCGCTTTGTCATTATGGGGTATTGTGTGTAGATTGATGAGAAAAAAACATCAATTTAATCAATTTTAGAATAAGGCTGTAACGTAACAAAATGTTTAAAAAAGTGAAGCGGTCTGAATACTTTCCGAAAGCACTGTTTAAACAATACAATCTGAAAACCTCTGCACACCCACAATATCAATAGAATCTGACTGAGCCTAAACTTCTCAAAAACACAATCAACTTGAAATGCCACAGTTCTGATATCTACCTCTTGAGGTGTTCGTATTTTAGGTCTAGAGGCAAAGAAAACAGAACTGTTGCTCCTAAACTCAACGTTTATTTTAGCAACCATCCTGTTGAAGAGCCGTCAGTGTCAGTGACACTGTGTCAGTGACAATGAGACAGCTCAGTCAAGGGAGTGTACTTCCTTCAACACTATGTCCCTGCTCAGTAGCCTACATGGATTAGCTGAGCTAGAGGACCACAATGCAAATGTGTCCCTGAGATTTTTCCATCATTCTCAAACTTGATAATGTTTCATTGTACAGTTTGTGCTGCTATTTCTTCTTTATGTGATTTATCCTATCAATACAAATATATTCAGTCAGCATTGGCAGTAACGGGGATTCCTCCCATGTCCAGATCTAAAGAGAGCAAAAGCCTGTTTGTGTCCATTTAATCAACAACACACAATGTTTACTGCACACACAAAAAAATAACTTAGTATTCAACCATTCTCTCTTGCAGAACGAATAGACAGCTGTTTTGTCTTTCTAGGAAAATTCCCAGTTACCAATTTTTTATCCAATAAGGTACTTAGAATCCATAAACGCTGCTACAGATTGTATCATTTAAATCAGTGGCCTGTATAAAATCAATGCCCCTCCAGTGGCGTCAATCCATAACCGCTTCAATTAACTTGAATTGCCACTGTAACTATTACACACACACACATTTATTTCTGAGTAGTATCCCCCCACAGAGAAGCAGAGAAGATAATACTATAGCAAACAAAACTTTTATAATGTTTCCATTACTATTGCTATGGGTTGGTGGAGGTTTATAGTGCAGTGCAGTGCCTTTGTCAAGAACACTTAAAGTCACAAATGCTTTGCCACAATGACATTGTAAAGAAAAGTTATAGACAAATAAAACTTTCACAGAGGACTTTTTCGTTTCCAGAATGGACACAGGCTTAACCTCTAGGATTCTGGAATGGGGCCATTTAGACAACTTTTCGTGTCTAAAAAGTTCAGAAAATTTCAAACTTTAACTAAATGGCCCATTCCAAAATCCCTTGAGATCCAGTCTGGACAGACTGTCCTCCTAAATCTAATGGTTATTCCCACTAATGGTTATCCAATCCTGTTTCAAACAACAAGAACATTTTAAAGCCTCACACAACCTAACAAAACCCCAATGCCAGACGTACAAATCACAGTGTGTGACGCAGGGTGTGAGTAAAGATACGGTATGTACCTTCCATGACATAGACCAGTGAGCCCACGTCGCCCTCCTTGATGATGCAGCTGTCTTTGCCATACTCCACAGGGTACATGCAGTCCACGATCTCCTGGATCTGAGACAGCTCCAGGTTCTTCATGAAGTCATTGTCTAAGATGGCCTCCTTGATCAGGTCCTTGGAACTGGGGGGATAGAGGAAAAGGGGGTAGAGAAATGGGTTTCATATGGTAATATGTCATTGTAAGGACATGTAAAACACTCATTGGGGATTCATGTTTTCCTTGGCATTGTTTAGGTGGAGTGGATACCCCCTACCCATTTATTTGCCTCTATTTTACAGCATACTGTACCTAGAAAAGCATGGTGGAAACAATGATTGCATAACGCCCTACAAAAAATGTTACCTAGTTTAGAGATTCAGCAGTTTGTCTATGGTGGTGTATTGTGAGCCTGCTGAATTTAAATTCATTATTCAAATGAATATTTAGAAAATAACCCGTTAACCTCTTAAAGATCGGACCCTTTTTTCAATTTTCGCCTAAAATGACATCCCCAAATCTAACTGCCTGTAGCTCAGGACCTGAAGCAAGGATATGCATATTCTTGATACCATTTGAAAGGAAATACTTTGAAGTTTGTGGAAATTTGAAATGAATGTAGGAGAATATAACACATTAGATCTGGTAAAAGATCATACGAACAAAAAAACATGTGTTTTCTATTAATAATTTTTGTTCCATCATCTTTGAAATGCAAGAGAAAGGCCACAATGTAATATTGTAGTTTAGGCGCAATTTAGATTTTGGCCACTAGATGGAAGCAGTGTGTGTGCAAAGTTTCAGATTGATCCAGTGAAGCGTTGCAATAAAATAATAATATGCCATTTAGCAGACACTTTTATCCAAAGCGACTTACAGTCGTGCATGCATACATTTTTGTGTATGGGTGGTCCCGGGGATCGAACCCACTACCTTGGCGTTACAAGCGCCGTGCTCTACCAGCTGAGCTACAATACATTTTACATTTTAGTCATTTAGCAGATGCTCTTATCCAGAGCGACTTACAGTTAGTGAATACATATTTTTTTTTATACTGGCCCCCCGTGGGAATCGAACCCACAACCCTGGCATTGCAAACGCCACGCTCTATCAACTGAGCTACATCCCTGCCGGCCATTCCCTCCCCTACCCTGGACGACGCTGGGCCAATTGTGCGCCGCCCCATGGGTCTCCCGGTGGTGGCCGGCTGCGACAGAGCCTGGATTCGAACCAGGATCTCTAGTGGCACAGTTAGCGCTGCGATGCAGTGCCTTAGACCACTGCGCCACTCAGGAGTACAGTACTGGACTATTTTGTATAAAGTCTGCCCAAATGTGCCGAATAGTTCAATTGATACATTTTCAAGTACGTAACTATAGAGAACATACATTTTGTATTACCTTATCATTTTTGTAAGTTCACACACTCCCAAGAATGTCATACATGATGGATCATTAGCTTATACACTAACTTTCACACATCTAGATGGCCGGGCGTGGTGGGCGTGGAGCCAGAGACATCAGGGGTTCAAACTGTAGAACCCAGTTCCTACATTTGAATATAACTATGCTACATTTTATCTCTGAGACCCATAGGATGACAAATCAGAGCAAGATTACTGAATGTAAGTACATTATTTACCTTCAGAGGTGAATGTATCAAACCAGTTGCCGTGATACGTTTTTTGTTGTTGTGCACTCTCCTCAAACAATAGCATGGTATTTTATCACTGTAATAGCTACTGTAAATTGGACAGTGCAGTTCGATTAACAAGAATTTAAGCTTTCTGCCCGTATAAGACACGTCTATATCCTGGAAAGTTTGCTGTTACTTACAACAGTCATGCTAATCACATTAGCGCACGTTGGGACACCGATCCCGTAGAGGTTAACAAAAGATGTTATAAATTCTGTGGTTTCAAGGTGACTCTTATTATTTCAATTTGCTTCAACAGCCGGAACAACCCAAAAAACAAAAGAAATCCATGCCTAATAGAAATGGATTGATCTGACTCATAAGTACACTTTGTAAAGATAAATTAGCTTAGACTTTTCTACAAGGGTAATCCACAAAGCTCTTTTAGGAGATGTGAATTGAGATTAACTGTAGCTCAATTGGTAGAGCATGGCGCTTGCAACGCCAGGGTTGTGGGTTCGATTCCCATGGGCGGACAGTATAAAAAAAATTATGCTCTCACTAACTGTAAGTCGCACTGGATAAGAGCGTCTGCTTAATGACGTAAATGTAAATTATTTTGTGCTATGAATATGCAGTGCAACCTTTTGCTAAGGGATGGTATAATGAACAGTTCTAATCCAAAGTGCAGTAATCAAGAGGTCAGGTGTGTTAATTTGGGACATCTATATTTTAGAAAGTCTAATAAATCAATGTAATATAGGCTACTGTGACACTCTGGCTCCATGGACTTTGATTATTGAGCCAGGGTTGTTCATTTTCTTTTGGGTGTATTTCTATGTTGGTTTCTAGTTGTTCATTTCTATGTTTGGTGATTAGTCATATGACTCCCAATCGGAGGTAACGAGTGTCAGCTGTCGGCTCGTTATCTCTGATTGGGAGCCATATTTAAACTGTTGTGGTTTCACTGTGGGTTTGTGGGTTTTTGTTCCATGTTTCTGTCAGTGTTACAGAGGACTTCACTATCGTCATTTGTTGTTTTTCGTGGTTGCTTTATTAAATAAAGTCATCATGTTCACTCCACGCGCTGCGTATTGGTCCGCTTCTTCAGACGATCGTGACAGAAAAACCCACCATAAAAGGACCAAGCAGCGTGTCCAGGAGCAAAGAGACTGGACATGGGAGGAGGCGCCTGGCAAGGAGATCGAGAGGCTGGCGATGGCCCAGGTGGGCAAATCGTGGTCCTGGGAGGACATGCTCGGGGGCAAGGGACCTTGGGGGAAGATCAAGGCCCTGGCGAGAGAGGAGCAACGGCGTCAGCAGGGCCATCATCGTTGGAAGGACGAGAGGCAACCCCAAAAAGTTTTTTGGGGGGCACATGGCTGGGCGGCTGGGCAGCAGGAGGCTGCCACAGGGAGACGTGGAGAGAAGGCTATCGGATTACGGGAGCCATTGGCGAGTAGAGGAAGGGAAGTTGTTGCGGCACGGCGTGAGAGACTGATGTGTGTTACCAGTCCGGCCCGGCCCGTTCCTGATCCCCAGTTAAAGCCAGTGGTGTGTGTTCCCAGTACGGACCGGCCTGTTCCTACTCCACGCATCAAGCCCACGGTGTGCGTCGCCAGCCCAGCCCGGCCTGTTCCTGCTCCACGCACAGAACCTACGGTGTGCGTCGCCAGCCCAGCCCGGCCTGTTCCTGCTCCACGCACCAAGGATACGGTGTGCGTCGACAGCCCTGCCTGGCCTGTTCCTGCTCCACGCACAGAACCTACGGTGGGCGTCGCCAGCCCAGCCCGGCCTGTTCCTGCTCCACGCACCAAGGATACGGTGTGCGTCGACAGCCCTGCCCGGCCTGTTCCTGCTCCACGCACCAAGCCCACGGTGTGCGTCGCCAGCCCAGCCCGGCCTGTTCCTGCTCCACGCACAGAACCTACGGTGTGCGTCGACAGCCCTGCCCGGCCTGTTCCTGCTCCACGCACCAAGCCCACGGTGTGCGTCGCCAGCCCAGCCCGGCCTGTTCCTGCTCCACGCACAGAACCTACGGTGTGCGTCGCCAGCCCAGCCCGGCCTGTTCCTGCTCCACGCACAGAGGATACGGTGTGCGTCGACAGCCCTGCCCGGCCTGTTCCTGCTCCACGCACCAAGCCCACGGTGTGCGTCGCCAGCCCAGCCCGGCCTGTTCCTGCTCCACGCACAGAACCTACGGTGTGCGTCGCCAGCCCAGCCCGGCCTGTTCCTGCTCCACGCACAGAACCTACGGTGTGCGTCGCCAGCCCAGCCCGGCCTGTTCCTGCTCCACGCACAGAGGATACGGTGTGCGTCGACAGCCCTGCCCGGCCTGTTCCTGCTCCACGCACCAAGGATACGGTGTGCGTCGACAGCCCGGTCCGGCCTGTTCCTTCTCCCGCACTAGCCCTGAGATGCGTGTCCTCAGCCCGGTACCTCCAGTTCCGGCACTACGCGCCAGGCCTAAGGTGCGCCTCAGACGGCCAGAGTCTGCCGTCTGCCCAACGGCGCCTGAACTGCCCGTCTGCCCAACGGCGCCTGAACTGCCCGTCTGCCCAACGGCGCCTGAACTGCCCGTCTGCCCAACGGCGCCTGAACTGCCCGTCTGCCCAACGGCACCTGGACTGCCCGTCTGCCCAACGGCGCCTGAACTGCCCGTCTGCCCAACGGCGCTTGAACTGCCCGTCTGCCCAACGGCGCTAAAGCCGCCCGTCTGTACTGAACCTGCAAAGCCGCCCGTCTGCCATGAGCCTTCAGAGCCGTCCGCCAGACCGGAGCCGCTAGAGCCTTCCGCCAGACAGGAGCCGCTAGAGCCTTCCGCCAGACAGGATCAGCCAGAGCCTTCCGCCAGACAGGATCAGCCAGAGCCTTCCGCCAGACAGGATCAGCCAGAGCCTTCCGCCAGACAGGATCAGCCAGAGCCTTCCGCCAGACAGGATCAGCCAGATCCGTCAGCCAGCCATGAGCAGCCAGATCCGTCAGCCAGCCATGAGCCGTCCAGCCAGGATCCGCCAGAGCCGTCCAGCCAGGATCCGCCAGAGCCGTCCAGCAAGGATCCGCCAGAGCCGTCCAGCCAGGATCCGCCAGAGCCAGCCAGCCAGGATCCGCCATTCAGTCCGGTGCTGCCCCTTAGTCCGGTGCTGCCCCTTAGCCCGGTGCTGCCCCTTAGCCCGGTGCTGCCCCTTAGTCCGGTGCTGCCCCTGAGTCCGGTGATGCCTCTTAGTCCAGTGCTGTCCCTTAATCCTGTGGGGGTTTAGTTGGGGGTGGTCATTTGGAGGAGGCTACGTAAGCGGGTAGTGACTATGGTGGGGTGGGGACCACGACCAGTGCCAGAGCCGCCACCATGGACAGACGCCCACCCAGACCCTCCCCTAGACTGTATGTTGGTGCGCCCGGAGTTCGCACCTTTAGGGGGGGGTACTGTGACACTCTGGCTCCATGGACTTTGATTATTGAGCCAGGGTTGTTCATTTTCTTTTGGGTGTATTTCTATGTTGGTTTCTAGTTGTTCATTTCTATGTTTGGTGATTAGTCATATGACTCCCAATCGGAGGTAACGAGTGTCAGCTGTCGGCTCGTTATCTCTGATTGGGAGCCATATTTAAACTGTTGTGGTTTCACTGTGGGTTTGTGGGTTTTTGTTCCATGTTTCTGTCAGTGTTACAGAGGACTTCACTATCGTCATTTGTTGTTTTTCGTGGTTGCTTTATTAAATAAAGTCATCATGTTCACTCCACGCGCTGCGTATTGGTCCGCTTCTTCAGACGATCGTGACACCTACACCAACACAATAAATCCATTATTTATTTTAGGCAGGTCTAAAGAAACATTATGATATGAGCCTATTTCAGAATAGAATAGCATATTCTGAGTCATCCTCGTGTTAGGCCCTGATCTGGCTATGCCATATGTGACCCGTTTCAGGAAACTAGGCGTATGTCGCAGGTCATGACTTCACAGGAGAGCCATTTGAACGTTTTTTATTTTTATTTAATCAAAATTCGTTTTTTGCCAGAAATGCTTTCTGGAACATGTGAACTTTCATGTGCCTTAATACCAAACTTGTATGCCATCTGTAAATATGAATAAAATTGTTAAATTACGAGCCTTGTTGGTTAAGCCACAGAAAAAGACAGCAACCTTCCCACTAGCCATGATTGGCTGAGATAATGAGTGGGCTGGACATGCTGAGAGAGGAGTGAGGATTGGTCTGCCATATAGAAGGCTTCTGTCAGTCTGTGTTGGTAATCCTGTCGAACGCGGCTTTAAAAAAAAATGAATTGTGTAGTGGAGCTGCATATGTGTTGCTCTCCACTTTCTGGAGGATAGTTTTTATTATGCTAATTTGATTTATGCGGTGGTGCGGACATCGACTCTAGGGGGTTATGGTTAGGTTTAAGTTTAGGCATTAACTACAAAATCTTAAGGTTAGGCATTAACTATGAATGGTTAAGGTAAGGCTTAAGGTTTGGGATAGGCTTAAAACAAAAATCTTAAAAACAACTTTCTATCGCTGGATTTGAACTTGCAACCTTTGGAATCAGAAGCAGATGCTTACAACCTTTGGAATCAGAGGCAGATGTCATCTTCCGATGTCCTCAGACATGGATGGACATCGAATACTGACTTGTATCACAGGTGACCTGGCTGTAAAAAAGACGTCATCTGTATGCACTTGAATAGCGAATGGAGGACGCTTTTCCCACGGTTTATTCTCATGCCAGAAATAAATATAGTGATGGGATCCTCCTCTTTTTAATAGAGGCCATCAAAACTCTGTTTTCTCACGCAATTGCATTGAATAGCCTATAGAAATGTTGTGCAACATGGACTTGTAGTAACACTTATTTCATTCCATGCATCAACAAGCTATGAGGATCTGGCTCTCGCTCAAACTCTGAACTCTGATTTTCGATTTTATTTGCATTGATGTCAGAGTGATTAGAGGGACAATAGAGCACTGAGTACCAGGCCATTAGTGACTGGCCGTTAGCAAGTTTGGTAGGCCACTAATGACCATCAGCGGCATCAGAGCGCAGTTTTGGAGAAGCCTAGTTACAGTGACTCACTTGTCACGTGGAATTTGACTGCAGTCATGACTGCCGGAGTGGCGCTAACATGGTCACCGTAACAGCCATAGGTGTGTATTTATTAGTCGCACACCATAGCAAAACGTTTTGCAACTAAGAAGACAGTGACGGATGGAGACAAAGTGAAGCTCAGCTGGTAGAGCACGGCACTTGTAACGCCAAGGTAGTGGGTTCGATCCCCGGGACCACCCATACACAAAAATGTATGCACGCATGACTGTAAGTCGCTTTGGATAAAAGCGTCTGCTAAGTGGCATATTATTATTATTATTATGGAGGTAGAGGTTGACCATTGACAAAAAGGGGATCAGGGGGAGGGGGGGGATACAGGAAGTGGGAGCAGTGCAGAAACCAGGGGGCTGTGTCAAAGCCATTGCTATTTAACAAATGTTTATGTGGCAATGCAGAAACGCTATAGGTGAGCTTGAGGTGTAACGAATGCATTTCCCTCATCTAGCGCCAACCACAATTTGCTAATCTTTGCTAATGTTTGTTCATCTTGCTAGCATTCTTCAAACATATTCCTATCACTAAACATGTCCAACAGTTATTTTACAAAATATCACACGCAAGTAGAAATGTTAACAGTGTTTATTAGAGTTTAAAGTTATATTGTATCGGCAGACTCTACTCATCACCGCGGATTGTTTGTGTCGGAAGTCATTAAAACTTGTTTTTCAACCACTCCACACATTTATTTTTAAGTCGGTTTGGAAATCTACTTTGTGCATGACACAAGTAATTTTTCCAACAATTGTTTACAGACAGATTATTTCACTTATAATTCACTATATCACAATTCCAGTGGGTCAGAAGTTTACATACACTAAGTTGACTGTGCATTTAAACAGCTTGGAAAATTCCAGAAAATGATGTCATGGCTTTAGAAGCTTCTGATAGGCTAATTGACATCATTTGAGTCAATTGGAGGTGTACCTGTGGATGCATTTCAAGGCCTACCTTCAAACTCAGTGCCTCTTTGCTTGACATCATGGGAAAATCAAAACAAATCAGCCAAGACCTCAGAAAATAAATTGTAGACCTCCACAAGTCTGGTTCATCCTTGGGAGCAATTTCCAAACGCCTGAAGGTACCACGTTCATCTGTACAAACAATAGTACGCAAGTATAAACACCATGGGACCACGCAGCCATCATACCGCTCAGGAAGGAGACGCGTTCTGTCTCCTAGAGATGAATGTACTTTCGTGCGAAAAGTGCAAATCAATCCCAGAACAACAGCAAAGGACCTTGTGCAGATAGTGGAGGAAACAGGTACAAAAGTATCTATATCCACAGTAAAACTAGTCCTATTTCGACTTAACCTGAAAAGCCGCTCAGCAAGGAAGAAGCCACTGCTCCAAAATCGCCATAAAAAAGACAGACTACGGTTTGCAACAGCACATGGGGACAAAGATCATACTTTTTGGAGAAATGTCCTCTGGTCTGATGAAACAAAAATAGAACTGTTTGCCCATAATGACCATCGTTATGTTTGGAGGAAAAAGGGGGTTGCTTGCAAGCCGAGGAACACCATCCCAACCGTGAAACACGGGGGTGGCAGCATCATGCTGTGGGGGTGCTTTGCTGCAGGAGGGACTGGTGCACTTCACAAAATAGATGGCATCATGAGGAAGGAAAATGATGTGGATATATTGAAGCAACATCTCAAGACATCAGTCAGGAAGTTAAAGCTTGGTCGCAAATGGGTCTTCCAAATGGACAATGACCCCAAGCATACTTCCAAAGTTGTGGCAAATTGGCTTAAGGTTTACAAAGTCAAGGTATTGGAGTGGCCATCACAAAGCCCTGACCTCAATCCTATAGAAAATTTGTGGGCAGAACTGAAAAAGTGTGTGCGAGCAAGGAGGCCTACAAACCTGACTCAGTTACACTAGCCCTGTCTGGAGGAATGGGCCAAAATTCACCCAACTTATTGTCGGAAGCTTGTGGAAGAATACCTGAAACGTTTGACCCAAGATAAACAATTTAAAGGCAATGCTTCCAAATACTAATTGAGTGTATGTAAACTTCTGACCCACTGGGAATGTGATTAAATAAATAAAATCTGAAATATATAATTCTCTCTACTATTATTCTGACATTTCACATTCTTAAAATAAAGTGGTGATCCTAACTGACCTAAGACAGGAAATTTTTTACTAGGATTAAATGTCAGGAATTGTGAAAAACTGAGTTTAAATGTATTTGGCTAAGGTGTATGTAAACTTCCGACTTCAACTGTAATTGGACATTCTAATTACTGAGCACACACACCTGATGGATAACTATGTGAATGTGACCACAGTAACTACAATGTTTATGTGATATTATGTCCTGATATGTGGAAATGTATTGTGGTATTGAACATTCATGTTTAAATTACTGAAAGTGATCGATTATAGCACGTTTTGGACTTCTAACCCCTTTTAAACGTTGTGTGTTTGAGCTACAGACTTCTGGGTTGTACCATTGGATTCAACTTCCTTCTTCTGCATCCGTTGGTACCAATTAGTCTGTGTGATTAACAGGGGCTGAGCTAGAGCAGTGTTTGTGAGACAAGGGCGGCTCCCAAAGGGGCCCAGGGCCAGGTGTTTTTACAGAAACGTCTGAAGAGTCTGAATGATTTGAGCTGCAAACCATATTAAAAGCTATCTATGAAAAGCTGAGAATCTACTAAACATGCACGTGTAATGTTTGGTTCTATGACGCTCACAAGCTACACAAAAGTTGTTAGAAGGTAAGGGGTTCTTCTTCATAGAAGATCAAAGGAAATTCCAAGACATAGTGTCTATATTACTGTAATAAGCTCACATAGTTGCTGTCACAAACTTCAAACTCCACACAGTTGTCACTGACTAGTTGGATATTAATTTCCCAAACAATTTCTGTATACTTTAAATACATGCAGATAAATTAAAGTCAGATAAATGAAATATTTTCTGCTGGTCTTGGTGCATTTTGGATAATCCCATTTATATTATTGTTTATTAATTTGATATTCTATATGTCAGTGTTAGTCACCGTTTTGTTAATATCCATGGTGCCGGCTCAGACTCTGCACCTGTAAATACAGTGCCTTCAGAAAGTATACACACCCCTTGACATTCTGTTGTGTTACAGCCTGAATATATAATTTTTTACACTGGCCTACATACAATACCTGATAATGTCAGTGGAATTATGTTTTTAGAATTTTTACTAATTAATATTAAATGAAAAGCTGAAATGTCTTGAGTCAATAAGTATTCAACCCCTTTGTTATGGCAAGCCTAAATAAGTTCAGGAGTAAAGGTGTGCTTAACAAGTCACATAATAAGTTGCATGGACTCACTGTGTGCAATAATAGTGTTTAACATGATTACAATTATCTGTAACGTCCCTCAGATTCAATCACAAAGACCAGAGAGGCTTTCCAATGCCTCGCAAAGAAGGGCACCTATTGGGAAAGGGATGGGAAAGAGGATACCTAGTCAGTTGCACACCTGAATGCATTTAACCAAAATGTATCATCCGGATTTAACCCAACCCCTCTGAAACAGATAGGTGTGGGGGACTGCCTTAATTGATGTACATGTCATCGGCACCCAGGGAGCAGTTGTTGTTGGGGGTTAACTGCCGTGCTCAAGGGTAGATTGGTAGATGGGTAAAAAATAAAGCAGACAGTGAATATCTCTTTGAGCATGGTGAAGTTATTAATTACACTTTGGATGGTGTATAAATACACCCAGTCACTACAAAGATACAGAAGGAAACCACTCAGGGATTTCACCATGAGGCCAATGATGACTTTAAAACAGTTACAGAGTTTAATGGCTGTGATTGGAGAAAACTGAGGATGGATCAACAACATTGTAGTTACTCCACAATACTAACCTAATTGACAGACTGAATAAAAGGAAGCCTGTACAGAATACAAATATCCAAAATATGCATCCTGTTTCCAACAAAGCAAAGCAATGCACTTTTTGTCCTGAATAAAAAGTGTTATGTGTGGGGCAAAGCCAATACAGCACATTACAGAGTACCACTCTCCATATTTTCAAGCATAGTGGTGGCTGCATCATGTTATGGGTATAATTGTAATCGTTAAGGACCGTGGAGTCTTTCCAGGATAAAAAAGAAAGAGAACGGAGCTAAGCACAGGTAAAATCCTAGAGCAAAAACCTGGTTCAGTCTGCTTTCCACCAGACACTGGGAGATTAATTAACATTTCAGCAGGACAATAACCTAAAACACAAGGCCAAATCTATACTGGAGTTGCTTACCAAGAAGACAGTGAATGTTCCTGTGGCCAAGTTACAGTTTTGACTTAAATCTGCTTGAAAATATATGGCAAGGCCTGAAAATGGTTGTCTAGAAATGATCAACAACCAATTTGACGAGGTTGAAGAATTTTGAAAATTGCACAATCCAGGTGTGGAATGCTCTTAGAGACTTACCCGGAAAGAGTCACAGCTGTAATCGCTGCCAAAGGTGATTCTAACATGTATTGACTCAGGGGGTTGAATACTTATCTAATCAAAATATATTAGTGTTTTATTTTTCATTCATTTTTTACAAATGTTATTGTGTGTAGATCGTTGACAAAAAATGTCAATTAAATCCATTTTGAATCCCACTTTGTAACACAACAAAATGTGGAAAAGTCAAGGGGTGTGAATACTTTCTGAATGCACTGTAAATACCACCATTTTGCACCTGATTCCGTCTGTTGCCTGATGCTTCGCACCCCCTGACAAGACTGCCTATATCCCCTATCTTATAAAGATGCATCTCAACAACTACACACAGACAGAGACAGACAGAATATATCTTATTCCCTAGTGCACTACTTTTGACCAGAACATAGAATTTGATTAGATAAGATTGGGTGTAATGAGTGCTGTATACTGATATTTTCTGTATCTGTTTTGTATTGAAATCATTTCACAGGGAAGCAGACAGTGTAGTGTTATTTGGCGCTCTATCACCCGACTGTAAAAGAGGCTAATCACATGTAACAAGGAATGATGTCTTCAAAGAGAACCTTTTATGACGTTAAGGATAACAAGGGACAGGAAATGCTTTCTACCCCTCAACGGATGCTGGGAATAGAACTCACAAAAGGGAGACTGTTTGAAGTGTGTCCCAAGCTTCTAAAGTCCCATCCAGCGTTCTCTGGCAACACACCACCAAACACCCCTCTCTTCCTCTTTACGAGCGACCACACACAGCCAGATAGACATAATATAATAATATACAGTATGTAATTTAGCAGACACTTTTATCCAAAGCCACTTACAGTCATGAGTGCATACATTTTACTTAGAGGTCAACAATATTTTGTTTGTGCCATAACATACGGCCTGCCTATCCTTTGTTGATGTTATGGTTATAAAAGGAGCACACTTTAAAAACAACATTATCTTTCAATCTATTCTTTAATCCTAACCACGAGAGAGTAAAGAGAAGCACAGTAGGGAGTAGAACTGTTTTAGTACTCCCCTGTTTCCCGAGAGCAATATCTGCATACCTCCGGAAGCTTCTCTCCTTAACCCTGACCCTTTGACAGATTTACACACAGGAAAGGAGTGAGGGTCCCTGGGTGGAGGAGCCTGCAGTCCTGTTACATTTCTCTGTTTCATGTCCTCTAGATTCTAGTCAGCCACCCCATTACACATCAACCGTCTATCCTCTCCTCCTCCTCTCCTTCCTCTTCTCTTTCTCTCTGCTGGAAGGGAAGATACACACACACTCAGTCAGGTTTGGGGACTGAATACGGTCCATCTTTCCTTAAAAGGAGAAAATATGCTGTTTTAGAGGAATAAGGGAGAGAGAGGCTGAGCGAGGGAAAGTAGAGATACAGATGTACAGTTGAAGTCAGAAGTTTACATACACTTGGGTTGGAGTCATTAAAACCCGTTTTTCAACCACTCCACACATTTCTTGTTAACAAACTATAGTTTTGGCAAGTCGGTTAGGACATCTACTTTGTGCATGACACAAGTAATTTTTCCAACAATTGTTTACAGACGGATAATTTCACTTATAATTAATTGTATCACAATTGCAGTGTGTCAGAAGTTTACATACACTAAGTTGACTGTGCCTTTAAACAGATTGGAAAATTCCAGAAAATGATGTCATGGCTTTAGAAGCTTCTGATAGGCTAATTGACATCATTTGAGTCAATTGGAGGTGTACCTGTGGATGTATTTCAAGGCCTACCTTCAAACTCAGTGCCTCTTTGCTTGACATCATGGGAAAATCTAAAGAAATTAGCAAAGACCTCAGAAAATAAATTGTAGACCTCCACAAGTCTGGTTCATCCTTGGGAGCAATTTCCAAATGCCTGAAGGTACCACGTTCATCTGTACAAACAATGGTACACAAGTATAAACACCATGGGACCACGCAACCGTCATACCGCTCAGGAAGGAGATGCGTTCTGTCTCCTAGAGATGAACGTACTTTGGTGTGAAAAGTGCAAATCAATCCCAGAACACCAGCAAAGGACCTTGTGAAGATGCTGGAGCAAACAGGTACAAAAGTATCTACAGTGGGGGAAAAAAGTAATTAGTCAGCCACCAATTGTGCAAGTTCTCCCACTTAAAAAGATGAGAATTTTCATCATAGGTACACGTCAACTATGACAGACAAAATGAGATTTTTTTTCTCCAGAAAATCACATTGTAGGATTTGTAATGAAATTATTTGCAAATTATGGTGGGAAGTAAGTATTTGGTCAATAACAAAAGTTTCTCAATACTTTGTTATACACCCTTTGTTGGCAATGACACAGGTCAAACATTTTCTGTAAGTCTTCACAAGGATTTCACACACGGTTGCTGGTATTTTGGCCCATTCCTCCATGCAGATCTCCTCTAGAGCAGTGATGTTTTGGGGCTGTCGCTGGGCAACACGGACTTTCAACTCCCTCCAAAGAATGTCTATGGGGTTGAGATCTGGAGACTGGCTAGGCCACTCCAGGACCTTGAAATGCTTCTTACGAAGCCACTCCTTCGTTGCCCGGGCGGTGTGTTTGGGATCATTGTCATGCTGAAAGACCCAGCCACGTTTCATCTTCAAAGCCCTTGCTGATGGAAGGAGGTTTTCACTCAAAATCTCACGATACATGGCCCCATTCATTCTTTCCTTTACACGGATCAGTCGTTCTGGTCCCTTTGCAGAAAAACAGCCCCAAAGCATGATGTTCCCACCCCCATGCTTCACAGTAGGTATGGTGTTCTTTGGATGCAACTCAGCATTCTTTGTCCTCCAAACACGACGAGTTGAGTTTTTACCAAAAAGTTCTATTTTGGTTTCATCTGACCATATGACATTCTCCCAATCCTATTCTGGATCATCCAAATGCACTCTAGCAAACTTCAGACGGGCCTGGACATGTACTGGCTTAAGCAGGGGGACACGTCTGGCACTGCAGGATTTGAGTCCCTGGCGGCGTAGTGTGTTACTGATGGTAGGCTTTGTTACTTTGGTCCCAGCTCTCTGCAGGTCATTCACTAGGTCCCCCCCGTGTGGTTCTGGGATTTTTGCTCACCGTTCTTGTGATCATTTTGACCCCACGGGGTGAGATCTTGCGTGGAGCCCCAGATTGAGGGAGATTATCAGTGGTCTTGTATGTCTTCCATTTCCTAATAATTGCTCCCACAGTTGATTTCTTCAAACCAAGCTGCTTACCTATTGCAGATTCAGTCTTCCCAGCCTGGTGCAGGTCTACAATTTTGTTTCTGGTGTCCTTTGACAGCTCTTTGGTCTTGGCCATAGTGGAGTTTGGAGTGTGACTGTTTGAGGTTGTGGACAGGTGTTTTTTATACTGATAACAACTTCAAACAGGTGCCATTAATAGAGGTAACGAGTGGGGGACAGAGGAGCCTCTTAAAGAATAAGTTACAGGTCTGTGAGAGCCAGAAATCTTGCTTGTTTGTAAGTGACCAAATACTTATTTTCCACCATAATTTGCAAATAAATTCATTAAAAATCCTACAATGTGATTTTCTGGATTTGTTTTCCTCAATTTGTCTGTCATAGTTGACGTGTACCTATGATGAAAATTACAGGCCTCTCTCATCTTTTTAAGTGGGAGAACATGCACAATTGGTGGATGACTAAATACTTTTTTCCCCCACTGTATATCCACAGTAAAACGAGTCCTATATCGACATAACCTGAAAGGCCACTCAGCAAGGAAGAAGCCATTGCTCCAAAACTGCCATAAAAAAGCCAGACTACGGTTTGCAACTGCACATGGGGACAAAAATCTTACTTTTTGGAGAAATGTCCTCTGGTCTGATGAAACAAAAATAAAACTGTTTGGCCATAATGACCATCATTATGTTTGGAGGAAAAAGGGGGTTGCTTGCAAGCCGAAGAACACCATCCCAACCGTGAAGCACGGGGGTGGCAGCATCATGCTGTGGGGGTGCTTTGCTGCAGGAGGGACTGGTGCACTTCACAAAATAGATGGCATCATGAGGAAGGAAAATGATGTGGATATATTGAAGCAACATCTCAAGACATCAGTCAGGAAGTTAAAGTTTGGTTGCAAATAGGTCTTCCAAATGGACAATGACCCCAAGCATACTTCCAAAGTTGTGTCAAAATGGCTTAAGGACAACAAAGTCAAGGTATTGGCGTGCCATCACAAAGCCCTGACCTCAATCCTATAGAAAATGTGTGTGCAGAACTGAAAAAGCGTGTGCGAGCAAGGAGGCCTACAAACCTGACTCAGTTACACCAGCTCTGCCAGGAGGAATGGGCCAAAATTCACCCAACTTATTGTGGGAAGCTTGTGGAAGGCTACCCGAAACGTTTGACCCAAGTAAAACAATTTAAAGGCAATGCTACCAAATATTAATTGAATGTATGTAAACTTCTGACCCACTGGGAATGTGATGAAAGAAATAAAAACTGAAATAAATCATTCTCTCTACTGTTATTCTGACATTTCACATTCTTAAAATAAAGTGGTTATCCTAACTGACCTAAGACAGGGAATTTTTACTAGGATTAAATGTCAGGAATTGTGAAAAACTGAGTTTAAATGTATTTGGCTAAGGTGTATGTAAACTTCCGACTTCAACTGTAGGATCTTAATTGGAGCCAGTTTGCTACAGCAGGAAAATAATCCTGCAGCAACAGGGAATGTGAATTATTATCTGGATTATAATTAATGGCCATTTTTGTAGGGGTTGATATGTCAAAGTGGAAATTACAGATTCAGAAGCCTTTTAAAATCTCAAATACACTGCAAGTTATACATTTCCTGAATTGCAGGAAAGTTCTCCTGCAACGGGGTGAGTCAAATTAAGATCCTACATGAGAGAGACCAAGACACATTCCAGAGGACTAATCCAGTTTGAAAGATAAGGGATAAAGCTGGGAGAGAAAGAACAGGACCAGTAATATACCTCAGCATTTTAAAGGCCAACTCTTTTCAAAAAACTATTTTCTAAACCCTCTGACGAAGGCTGATAGGCCAATACATAAGCTTAATCAACAGTACTACTGGCAAGAGCAGTGTGCTGGTTTCTCTTTTTCATTGACGCTTACACGGACACTGTGACGGAGTTCATCAGAAAGTGTATAGCGGATGTTGTTCCCACGGTGACTACTATAACCTACCCAAACCAGAAACCGTGGACAGATGGCAGCATTCGCACAAAACTTAAAGTGCGAACCACCACATTTAACCATGGCAAGGTGACTGGGAATATGGTCAAATACAAACAGTGTAGTTATTCCCTCCATATGGCAATCAAACAGGCAAAACGTCAGTACGGAAACAAAGTGGAGTCGCAATTCAACGGCTCAGACACGAGACGTATGTGGCAGGGCAGACAATCATGGATTACAAAGGGAAAACCAGCCACGGCGCGGACACCGACGTCTTGCTCCAAGACAAGCTAAACACCTTCTTCGCCCGCTTTGAGGATAATACAGTGCCACCGATGTGGCCCGCTCCCAAGGTCTGTGGGCTCTCGTTCTCTGTGGCCGACGTGAGTAAGATATTTAAGTGTGTTAACCCTTGCAAGGCTGCCGGCCCAGACGACATCCCTAGCTGCGTCCTCAGAACATGCTGGCTGGAGTGTTTACGGACGTATTCAATCTCTCCCTATCCCAGTCTGCTGTCCCCACTTGCTTCAAGATGTCCACCATTGTTCCTGTACCCAAGAAAGCAAAGGTAACTGAACTAAATGACTATCGCCCCGTAGCACTCACTTCTGTCATCATGAAGTGCTTTGAGAAGCTAGTTAAGGATCATATCACCTCTACCTTACCTGACACCCTAGACCCACTTCAATTTGCTTACAGCCCAAATAGATCTACAGACGATGCAATCGCCATCACACTGCACACTGCTCTATCCCATCTGGACAAGAGGAACACCTACAGTGAGGGAAAAAAGTATTTGATCCCCTGCTGATTTTGTACGTTTGCCCACTGACAAAGACATGATCAGTCTATAATTTTAATGGTAGGTTTATTTGAACAGTGAGAGACAGAATAACAACAAAAAAATCCAGAAAAACACATGTCAAAAATGTTATAAATTGATTCGCATTTTAATGAGGGAAATAAGTATTTGACCCCTCTGCAAAACATGACTTAATACTTGGTGGCAAAACCATTGTTGGCAATCACAGAGGTCAGATGTTTCTTGTAGTTGGCCACCAGGTTTGCACAAATCTCAGGAGGGATTTTGTCCCACTCCTCTTTGCAGATCTTCTCCAAGTCATTAAGGTTTTGAGCCTAACGTTTGGCAACTCGAACCTTCAGCTCCCTCCACAGATTTTCTATGGGATTAAGGTCTGGAGACTGGCTAGTCCACTCCAGGATCTTAATGTGCTTCTTCTTGAGCCACTCCTTTGTTGCTTTGGCCGTGTGTTTTGGGTCATTGTCATGCTGGAATACCCATCCACAACCCATTTTCAATGCCCTGGCTGATGGAAGGAGGTTCTCACCCAAGATTTGACGGTACATGGCCCTGTCCATCGTCTCTTTGATGCGGTGAAGTTGTCCTGTCCCCTTAGCAGAAAAACACCCCCAAAGCATAATGTTTCCACCTCCATGTTTGACGGTGGGTATGGTGTTCTTGGGGTCATAGGCAGCATTCCTCCTCCTCCAAACATGGCGAGTTGAGTTGATGCCAAAGAGCTCCATTTTGGTCTCATCTGACCACAACACTTTCACCCAGTTCTCCTCTGAATCATTCAGATGTTCATTGGCAAACTTCAGACGGGCATGTATATGTGCTTTCTTGAGCAGGGAGACCTTGCAGGCGCTGCAGGATTTCAGTCCTTCACGGCGTAGTGTGTTACCAATTGTTTTCTTGGTGACTGTGGTCCCAGCTGCCTTGAGATAATTGACAAGATCCTCCCGTGTAGTTCTGGGCTGATTCCTCACCGTTCTCATGATCATTGCAACTCCACGAGGTGAGATCTTGCATGGAGCCCCAGGCCGAGGGAGATTGACAGTTATTTTGTGTTTCTTCCATTTGAGAATAATCGCACCAGCTGTTGTCACCTTCTCACCAAGCTGCTTGGCGATGGTCTTGTAGCCCATTCCAGCCTTGTGTAGGTCTACAATCTTGTCCCTGACATCCTTGGAGAGCTCTTTGGTCTTGGCCATGGTGGAGAGTTTGGAATCTGATTGATTGCTTCTGTGGACAGATGTCTTTTATACAGGTAACAAGCTGAGATTAGGAGCACACCCTTTAAGAGTGTGCTCCTAATCTCAGCTCGTTACCTGTATAAAAGACACCTGGGAGCCAGAAATCTTTCTGATTGAGAGGGGGTCAAATACTTATTTCCCTCATTAAAATGCAGATCAATTTATAACATTTTTGACATGCGTTTTTCTGGATTTTTTTGTTGTTATTCTGTCACTCACTGTTCAACAGTGGCCACCAATCTATCTTGGCACACTGACCTTCTGACCTCCCCTCCGTGACCGACACAACACATGGCTTGTACTTGTCCTCTGTCCCACATACAGCTTATGCGTTCTACATACATTAATGAATCTTGTATCACAAATTATCATAACATTGACTATAGCTCAGCCTTCAACAACATAGTACCCTCCAAGCTCATCATTAAGCTCAGGGCCCTGGGTCTGAACCCCGTCCTGTGCAACTGGGTCCTGGACTTCCTGACGGGCCACCCCCAGGTGGTGAAGGTAGGAAACAGCACCTCCACTTCACTGTTCCTCAACACAGGGGCCCCACAGGTGAGTGCTCAGTCCCCTCCTCTATTCCCTGTTCACCCATGACTGCGTGGCCACGCATGCCTCCAACTCAATCATCAAGTTTGCAGACGACACAACAGTAGTAGGCCTGATTACCAACAATGACCAGACAGCCTACAGGGAGGAGGTGAGGGCCCTGGCAAAGTGGGGCCAGGAAAATAACCTCTCTCTCAACTTCAACAAAACGAAGGTGCTGATCGTGGACTTCAAGAAACAGCAGTGGGAGCACGCCCCTATCCACAGACAGGACCGCAGTGGAGAAGGTGGAAAGCTTCAAGTTCCTCAGCGTACACATCACTGACAATATGAAATGGTCCACCTACACAGACAGTGTGGTGAAGAAGGAGGCTGATGAAATTCGGCTTGGCCCCTAAGACCCTCAGAAACGTTTACAGATGCACAATTTAGAGCATCCTGTCAGGCTGTATCACCGCCTGGTACGGCAACTGCACCCGAGGGTGGTACAGTCTGTCCAACGCATCACCGGGAGCACACTGCCTGCCCTCCAGGACACCTACAGCACCCGATGTCAAAGGAAGGCCAAAAAGATCATCAAAGAGATCAACCACCCGAGCCACGGCCTGTTCACCCCGCTATCATCCAGAAGGCAAGGTCAGTACAGGTGCATCAAAGCTGGGACTGAGAGACTGAAAAACAGCTGCTATCTCAAGGCCATCAGACTGTTAAATAGCCATCACCAGGCGGCTACCACCAGGCTACTCAACCCTGCACCTTAGAGGCTGCTGCCCTTTATACATAGACATGGAATCACTGGCCACTTTAAAATTAGAACACTAGTCACTTTAATAATGTTTACATACTGCTTTACTCATCTCATATGTACATACTGTTTTCTATTCTACTGTATTTAGTCAATGCCACTCTGACATTGTTTGTCCTAATATTTATATATTTCTTAATTCCATTATTTTCCTTTTAGATTTGTGTATTGTTGTGAATTGTTAGATATTACTGCACTGTTGGAGCTAGAAATAAAAGCATTTCGCTACACCCGCAATAACATCTGCTAAATATGTGTATGTGACCAATACAATTTGATTTGATCTAGTTGTTGCCTTCACGAGGTCTTTTTTCCATTTATCAAACTTGCTGATATCTGGGAGCTGAGGACTGTAACTGACAGACATGTCCGCAGAAGGCTGATTTATTCAGTTTGCCGACATCAGGCTCCGGGTCAGCAGAAGGCATTGAAGGCCACTGATCTTCTGAGTATTAGAGGAACTCCGGGCCTTGGTGCCCTTGATGTGGTTGGGCCAGCTCTTTCAAGGTCTTGCCCCGAGTGATGTCATCCGCCGGGTTGTTTGCGGTATTCACATACCTCCAGTTGGCAACATCCGTAAGGTTCTGAATCTCTGCAGCACGAGTTCCTATTAAGACCTTGTATTTACACGTTTCTGACTTGAGCCAATGAAGAACTGTGGTGGAATCGGCCCAGAGGATGACTTTTCCGATGGGCAGGGTGAGTTCTGCTTGGAGGACACTGGCCAGCTGAGCCCCAGTGAGTGCAGCACTCAGCTCCAAGCGTGGCATTGACAGCTGCTTCTTGGCGCAACGTGAGACTTGGCCAGAACGAAGGAAATGTGTACCTGCTTCTGGTCATCCACAATCTGCATGTAGGCAACATAGCCATATGCTCTCTCTGATGCATCACAGAATATGTGGCATTCTCTGGTCGACTTTGGTTTGTCAGCATATGGTGGTGTGTAAGTCCTGGGGAGTTCCATCTGGATAAGGTCAGGAATATCTTGTTCCCAGACTAGCCATCTGTCTAGCAGGCTCTGAGGCTGAATGGGGTTATCCCAACCTATCTCTTCTTTCCACAGGTCCTGAACGAGTACCTTGGCTCATGTTGTGAAAGGAGCTATGTAGCCTAGCGGGTCGTATTCACGGGCGAGCACACTGTAGATATTCCTCATTGTAGGTTTGGAGCAGAGACGATCCCAATGTTGGTCTATGGAGGAGAAGGTCCTTGAGCGACTGTCCTTTATGCTGGAATGAGCAGTTAAACATAATCCTATCCTTTCCATTGTGATGCACAATATGGTGGGTTATACACCAGGACTCAGTAGATTGTTCAGCCACCTCGGGTGGCACCAGTGACACATAGCCTGCTGTCTGCAGCTTCATGATCTCCTGGCAGTACACCTCAGCGCGTTTTGGGTCTTTGGGGAGTCTTCGCTCTGTGCCACGGAGGCTTGGCAGTACAGCTTCCTTTGGAGCATGGAGAGTTTCATCGTCGACTCGACGAAGCAACGTCATCAACTTCTATCCTAGAGGTGGCGTCTGGAGAAGCATCATGGCTTACTGGTCTTGTTTCAAGCAAGTCGCCAGCTTCTCACTCACATAGGGAAGGGTATCGATCTGCCAAATTCGCTCCACGTTTCAGAAGAGCTCGGCGGAAAGCAAAACAGAAATGGTGAGCAGGCACTGTTGTTCAGCTGGTGTGGGCAAAGTTAGTAGGGCCTTGCAGGGACCAGCTGAGTTCGGTGTGGACAGCAATGGGTCCACCATGTGGGCCTGTACACACTGGCTGTATGGGTATCAGGAGGTGAGGCATGTCTGAACCAATCAGCAGCAGAGGTTGAGCTTGGTCCACCGGTGGCAAAGGCAGTTTACGCAGGTGGTCGTATCGCCTTTGGAGAGCTGCTACTTGGAAGGAGTGTTCGGCAAGGCCTAGGTTGTCTATGGTGAATGCCTGACGTATCCGATACTTCTCTAAAGGTTTGAGCAGGTGGGACACATCAAAGGTAACTGAGGCACCTTGCAGTTGCACAACGTCTTGTCGAACTGTCCTGAGGGTGAGGGTCTCAGGCTCAGAAGTGAGGTTTAGCCTCGCTCCGAGCCATCGTCGAGCACGGTGTATGTCTCCATGGCTCGGTCTCCATTGTGAAATAAGATCTTCACGACCTTCAACATTACTTTCACCGACCAGTTGGGTCTGTCCAGGTACACCTTGGTCGTAGGGACACTCACCATGAACACACTTTTCTGGCTTTCCTGTATGGCATCCTGAAGGATTGTTAGGTGCTGCTCTTTACATGTATTGCAAGGTCATCTGAGGGTGCAAGCTTCAGCTTTGTGGGATCGTCCGCACTTCCAACACCTTTTTCCATCCATTATCCACTTGACGAGCTGTCCTGTGTTCAGCTTCTTGAATGCTTCACATTAGTTGAGAAAGTATTCTTTATTGTCACAGTGGGGTTTGGTTTATCCTTTGATTCAGCAGGCTCCTTGGAGTTTGGATCTTCACTTGCGTTGAAGAGGATTGAAGCAGATTTCTCCTTCTGTCTTGTGAAGGCACGGTGGTCTTTCATGAATGGCTTAGGCATATCAAATTCATAGAGGGCTGCAGCTCTGCTTGATCTGCACTTAGCCTGGGACTTCTTCTGCAACCAGGCTACTAAGTGGTGTAGTGTATACGTCTGGTCCGTGCCAGTCCTGAGGATGCCGCGATCGAAGCAGTACTCGACGAATTCATCCCTGTAGCTCTGCATCTTACTCAAGAGCAGGTCGACGTGGGATCCACAACCGAGCTCATAGCCGTTCTGCCCCACAAGTGTCCTGAGCATGCCTAACAGTGAGTGGATAGACAGGACAAAGGTATCGAAGGCTTCTGCATCTCCGAACCTGATGGCAGGGGAGTTTAGGATGGTGGCTAGCTCACACTGGACGAGTTGGCAGGGCTGACCGTACTTGTCCTTCAGGGCTTGTAAGGCAGCAGTGTAAGGTCTCGGGTCGTGCATGTAGGCCTTAGTGAGCTGGACTGCACTCTGTAGTTTCAGGTGGGCCAGGAGCACTTCATACACTTATACCGCTTGTTTAGGTGTCTGTGACT
Source organism: Coregonus clupeaformis (assembly GCF_020615455.1). Lineage (NCBI taxonomy): Eukaryota > Metazoa > Chordata > Actinopteri > Salmoniformes > Salmonidae > Coregonus > Coregonus clupeaformis. The sequence continues at coordinate 56,062,631 of NC_059192.1, forward strand.
GCTCATCGGGTCATCTAGGTCCATCTTGAGGAGGGCCTCAAGATGGATACAATGGCATAAATACTAAGATAAAGCACATTCATTTAGCAATAACAAAACAATATATACAGCTCTCATCAGTTATAATAATCCAATGACTGAAACGAAAATACAAGTAGCTAGCAACATCAGACTAACCAGCTAACAATAACACGCGAAAATGTAGCTAACAGTGTTAGATAGCTAGCATTACAACAATATACATAAAGCTGTAAAAATGACAAAAATATTATTTAATTATTGACAACTTCGTCAGTAAAACAGGGGGAAAACATATACATTTTACATTTTTACATTTTTACATATACCTTACTTACAGTTCTGGTATTCACGCACAGTGGTGAATAAATTGGTCAGAAAGAAAAGAATGTCCAAAACTGAGATTTATGTTCACAGCAGTAGGTGGCGAGCTGCATTTGGTAATGAACTAAATACTCTGCCAGCTTGTGATAGCTATGATGTAATCACTGAGGTCTTAAAGGGACAGGCTTTATTACAGTGACTTCAAGGCTTTTTAAATAAATTAAACCTCAACTCAATTTTGTATAGACAGTAAATAAGTATAGCATCAATACCCCTTTTTGTTCAGGGTTTGATTTCCAGAGACAAGTATCCAATGTTTCTCATCCACCTTGAGGTGTGTATTGATTTTGAGTGACACGTTAGACAAACACCTTCAAGTGCAACATAAGGTGCGGAATGTGCATGGGTGGAAAAAGTACTCAATTGTCATACTTGAGTAAAAGTAAAGATACCTTAATAGAAAATGACTCTCAAGTAAAAGTGAAAGCCACCCAGTAAAATACTACTTAAGTAAAAGTCTAAATGTATCTGGTTCAAGAATCTTGTGGAGTAGAAGTAAACATTTTCAAAAATACAAATGTACAGTAAAGTACAGATACCCATAAAAACTACTTCAGTAGCACTTCAAAGTATTTTTACTTAAGTACTTTACACCACTGGGAATGTGTCTCTAAATCCATGAGACCACACACAAGTTTGGTGGCAAAAGAGAGAAAGAGAGAGAAACAGAGAAACAGAGAGAGAGAGGGGGGTGAATGTTGATTGCATATGTGCATATCAGTGGAGGCTACTCAGAGGAGGAAGGGGAGGACCATAGTCCTCAGTGAATTTCATTTTTTTTTAAATTTGTGAAACATTAAAAAAGTTATCATTTTATAGTTAAAACTTTATTAAATATATTCACGTCACAAAATAATTTATTAAAACTCAATGTTTTACAAGTAGCCTTGTAGCCAAGTTCTACAGTAGCCAAGTTCTACAGTAGCCTCAACAGCACTCTCTGGGGTAGCACCATGGTATAGCCGGAATGCCCTCCTCTGGGTACATTGACTTCAATACAAAACCTAGGAGGCTCATGGTTCTCACCCCCTTCCATAGACTTACACACTAATCATGACAACTTCCGGAATACATCCTCCAAACTATCAGAGCTCTTGCAGCATGAACTGACATGTTGTCCACCCAATCAAAGGATCAGATAATGAATCTAGTCCTGAAAGCATAAGCTACAGCTAGCTAGCACTGCAGTGCATAACATGTGGTGAGTAGTTGACTCAAAGAGAGAGAAAGACAATAGTTTAACAGTTTTGAACAAGTTAATTTCTTCAAAAATAAAGGAGAAGCGAGAGAGAGAGAGAGAGAGAGAGAGAGAGAGAGAGAGAGTGTTTTTTTCACTTTCACGTTCACTTACTTAGATAGCGAATACAGCTAGCTAGTTTAGCCTACTCAAACACCCGGCTCAAACAGAGAGGGATGCTATGTTAGCTAGCTGGCTATGGCTATCCAACACTGGAACTCTTCCAAGTCAAGGTAAGCTTTTGGTTTTATTGACTTATTGCCACCGGGGCCCTGCTAAACTGCTTGCTGTACACTGTAATGCATGATTGTAGCAGGTTTACTAACGCGTTAGTTCTAGTAGCTATGTTGACTATGACGTTAGCTAATATGGTGACACTGATGTAGGCTGTGTGTAGCGGTTAGCGGTTATGATATGAAGGCATAGCTTGGAAAGCTTTTTCGCCTGGTCACAGACAGCTGTTGTGTTGTGCACTGAAGTCCACAAGTGAAGGGAAAAGGTGAGAGGAGGATAGCACGTGGATTCAAGAAGGAATGATAAAACGAGCAAAGTGATCATGCCATTTGTATGTGGCTGCTATGAAAGTGAACTGTGTCTGCAGGTGATCAGGGGTGTATTCATTCCGCCAATTCTGTTGACAAATGTTTCTTAAACGGAAGCAAATGGAACGAAATGGGAATCAACATAACTGAATTTGTCCAATATAAACTCTTGTTTGCAACTGTTTGGACTAATGATTACGCCCTAGATCAGCTAGATGCAGGCAAGAGTGTGCAAGGCGGTATTAAATGTGTCACTGTCTGTCACCTTGATTATTCAAAAATGTATCTCGATCTGTGCACCTACATTGTAAACTTGAATTCCTAGGCTAGGTTGTAGCAACCTCATGATGGATATAGAGGAAAATGTTGTATGATGTTTTATTTCTCTCTGCCTCCTTCTTTCCACTCCTTTCCTCTTTTGACCTCACCCTCTCACCGTCCACCCCTACTCACAAGGCAGGCAATATGCTTGACCTCATCTTTACTAGATGCTGTTCTTCTACTAATCTCACTGCCCCTACTCAGATGGTAATGTGCCGTCGCAACCTTCGCTCTCTCTCTCCCGCTACTCTCTCTTCTTCAGTCCTATCATCTCTTCCCTCTGCTAAATCCTTCTCCCTCCAATCTCCTGATTCTGCCTCCTCAACCCTCCTCTCCTCCCTTTCTGCATCTTTTGACTCTCTATGTCCCCTATCCTCCCGGCCGGCTCGGTCCTCCCCTCCTGCTCCGTGGCTTAACGACTCATTGCGAGCTCACAGAACAGGGCTCCGGGCAGCCGAAATGGAGGAAAACTAGACTCCCTGTGGACCTGTCATCTTTTCACTCCCTCCTCTCTACATTTTCTTCCTCTGTTTCTGCTGCTAAAGCCACTTTCTACTACTCTAAATTTCAAGCCTCTGCCTCTAACCCTAGGAAGCTCTTTGCCACCTTCTCCTCCTTGCAGAATCCTCCTCCTCCCCCTCCCTCCTCCCTCTCTGTGGATAACTTCGTCAACCATTTTGAAAAGAAGGTTGACGACATCCGATCCTCATTTATTAAGTAAAATGACACCGCTAGTCCTGCTTTGACTTCTTTCTCCCATCTCTCTCCAGATGAAATCTTGCGACTTGTGACGGCCGGCCGCCCAACAACCTGCCCGCTTGACCCTATCCCCTACTCTCTTCTCCAGACCATTTCTGGATACCTTCTCCCTTACCTCACCTCGCTCATCAACTCATCCTTGACCGCTGGCTATGTCCCTTCCGTCTTCAAGAGAGCGAGAGTTGCACCCCTCCTCAAAAACCTACACTCGATCCCTCCGATGTCAACAACTACAGACCAGTATCCCTTATTCTTTTCTCTAAAAAACTCTTGAGCGTGCCATCTCTAGCCAACTCTCCTGCTATCTCTCTCAGAATGACCTTCTTGATCCAAACCAGTCAGGTTCAAGACTGGTCATTCAACTGAGACTGCTCTTCTCTGTGTCACAGAGGCTCTCCGCACTGCTAAATCTAGCTCTCTCTATTTTGCTCTTATCCTTCTAGACCTATCTGCTGCCTTTGATACTGTGAACCATCAGATCCTCCTCTCCACCCTCTCCGAATTGGACATCTCCGGCACTGCTCACTCTTGGATTGCGTCCTACCTGACAGGTTGCTCCTACCAGGTGGTGTGGCGAGAATCTGACTCCGCACCATGTACTCTCACCACTGGTGTCCCCCAGGGCTCAGTTCTAGGCCCTCTCCTATTCTCTCTATACACCAAGTCACTTGGCTCTGTCATATCCTCACATGGTCTCTCCTATCATTGCTACGCAGACAACACACAATTACATTTCTCCTTTAACCCTTCTGATAACCAGGTGGCGAATCGCATCTCTGCATGTCTGGTAGACATATCAGTGTGGATGTCGGATCACCACCTCAAGCTGAACCTCGGCAAGACGGAGCTGCTCTTCCTCCCGGGGAAGGACTGCCCGCTCCATGATCTCGCCATCACGGTTGACAACTCCATTGTGTCCTCCTCCGAGAGTGCAAAGAACCTTGGCGTGACCCTGGACAACACCCTGTCGTTCTCCGCTAACATCAAAGCGGTTACCCGATCCTGCAGGTTCATGCTCTCCAACATTCGTAGAGTTCGACCCTACCTTACACAGAAAGCGGCACAGGTACTAATCCAGGCACTTGTCATCTCCCGTATGGATTACTGCAACTCGCTGTTGGCTGGGCTCCCTGCCTGTGCCATTAAACCCCTAGAATTTATCCAGAACGCTGCAGCCCGTCTGGTGTTCAACCTTCCCAAGTTCTCTCATGTCACCCCGCTCCTCCGCACACTCCACTGGCTTCCTGTTGAGGCTCGCATCTACTACATTTACATTTTAGTCATTTAGCAGATGCTCTTATCCAGAGCGACTTACAGTTAGTGAGTGCATACATTTTAATACTGGCCCCCCGTGGGAAATGAACCCACAACCCTGGCGTTGCAAGCGCCATGCTCTACCAACTGAGCTACAGGACCATGGTGCTTGCCTACGGAGCTGTGAGGGGAACGGCACCTCCTTACTTTCAGGCTCTGATCAGACCCTACACCCAAACGAGGGCACTACGTTCATCCACCTCTGGCCTGCTAGCCCCCCTACCTCTACGGAAGCACAGTTCCCACTCAGCCCAGTCAAAGCTATTCGCTGCTCTGGCACCCCAATGGTGGAACAATCTCCCCCAAGACGCCAGGACAGCGGAGTCACTGACCACCTTCTGGAGACACTTGAAACCCTACCTCTTTAAGGAATACCTGGAATAGTATAACAGTAATCCTTCTACCCCCCCCATAAAAAGGGGGAAAAGGGAGTGGTTGTCCCACTGGCTATCCTAAGTTGAATGCACAAATTTGTAAGTCGCTCTGGATAAGAGTGTCTGCTAAATGACTTAAATGTAAATGTAAATGTAGCAGCCTAAACCTATCGATGTTATACTGAGCTGGGTGAATGGAATATGAATGACAGTCATCCAATATGCTGCAATAGAAATAAGACCATGCTCCTAAAACAATTAGCGTCCTCCCTAATCTTAAACAGCACCGACCGCCACTGGTGCATATTGCATGTGTGAAGAAAGCAAGAGCTGTGTGTGTGTCTTTTGAACTGTTTAGGTTAGAAACAAGCAGTTTTTGCTGTATTAATAGTGCAAGCATGACACTAATGAAGCTGCGCTCAACAAATTACGGTACAGCAAAGCCTTATCATTAGAACAATTAATATTTGAAAATACACTTGTGCTCCAAAATATTTACTTGCATTGATGCATACCAAGTGTGATATCACTTTCAGAAGAAGCTGAGAAAATGCAAAATACATTATATTACACATACTGACTGATCCTAGATGAAATATTGATAATATGAGTCTGACAGGTCTCACACCTGATGCGCCATATGCACCTGTGAGGAATAACGCACACTTAGAATAATGCACAATGGATAAACACAGCCACAGGCTGTTTCACATAACGTCAAAATATGTAATGCAGAAACACAGTAATGCAGAAACAGGCACCCCTGTTGTAACTGTACACTTACTGTGGACTTTTGGGGTAGAAAGGCAGCCTGACATGGCTAAGATCCTGGATGTCGAAGGCGGTGGGTTCCGCAGATATCGCCTGTCTCTTAGTCCGCTGGTGCTCGTGCAGCTCGGTTTGTTTGACGACCTGTTGGGTGGCCGGTTTGATAACAGACCGGTATTTATCCAGCTCGTTCTGTAGTTTTTGTATTAGCTCGTCTTTCTGGTCAAGCTCCAGTTCTAGCTCGTCAATGAGCGCGTCCCGTTGCCGCAGCTCCTCAATCTTCTCCTGAATCGCGTATTGGAGGTCGCGCAATGTACCCATGTTCATCCCGACATCAAGGGGACTTCACAAACCTTTATCCAAAGCTATCCAGTCGATACTGTAGCGTATTCCTTTTCCGCCCTTACTGAAAACTTTATCCCGCATTAACAGCTTTTAACAAAATATCCTCCCTCCAGTCCTTCTTGATTTCCAAACGGCTTGATCTCCGTTGACAACGGGTGCTGAATATCTAAATAAGCAAATACAGTGGATGAGGCGACTGTCAAGATGAACCCCCGAGAGCACCGCAGTCTCTGGAAATGTAAAGTTAGTCTTTCTCTCTCTGGCTGAGAGTGTCAGTGATGAGGCAGGCCAGTCCTACCCGAGTGCGTCAGGCTGCGACCCTGAGAGAGCGCGAGGGGAGAACGGCGACTACAGGAAGGTACAATGCCGTCAATCCTATGAGAAGAAAACACAGGGCAACTGGACTAGGCACCCCAGACACTACTGAAAATAACAATGCCCAAAGTTGAGTTTAGCTAAGGTTGAGCTGGCGTTAAAATACAGGGAGATATTTTTTAAGAGGTGTGAGTAATGAGACACTGCATAGGGCCATGTAGCATACATGGCAAAAAAAAATGCTTTTCTTGGTTTTTGTCTTATTGGTCTATGTCTGTGTGTGTGTGTGTTGATAAGATCAAAGCTATGTGTCATAGCATGGTTTAATGGCATAATTCAGATCATAATACTGCAACTATATTACTGGCTCACACAGACAGACCATCAATCATGCTTGCACTTCATTATAGTCAGATTTGGATTGCTTATGAACAAAGCAGACCAAGCTGCATATCCGGATCAATGCTATTACAAAACCCAAAATGTAATTACACTCCAGGTAAAATAACAGAAAGCTACTTCACTATTTGCACATAAATTGGTTTTGCATCTCAAGCCCAGAGCCCTTTATTTGTAATAGAAGGCTCTGATGAACTAACACTTGCACTTGTCTTTTCTTACTAGCACTGACTTTGATGATAGCTACTTATTGAGGTAAAAATGTGCTTTCTATGACTGTGATATGCGGGTTGGAAAACAACCGGATGCATCCGGTTTTCAGGGGAAATGGAAAGAGAGACTGTGAAGCGACGTCCGCTTTTGGACACTAACAAGACCACACTCCATCTCTACTTGTTGTGCGTACAGTGCCTTCGGGAAGTATTCAGACCCCTTGACTTTTTCCACATTTTGTTACTTTACAGCCTTAATCTAAAATTGATTAAATACAAATCCTCAGCAATCTACAGACAATACACCATAATGACAAAGCGAAAACAGGTTTTTCGAAATGTTTGCAAATGTATTAAAAATAAAAAACAGAAATACCTTATTTACATAAGTGTTCAGACCCCTTGCTATGAGACTCGAAATTGAGCTCAGGTGCATCCTGTTTCCATTGATCATCCTTGAGATGTTTTTACAACTTGATTGGAGTCCACCTGTGGTAAATTAAATTGATTGGACATGATTTGGAAAGGCACACACCTGTCTATATAAGGTCCCACAGTTGACAGTGCATGTCAGAGCAAAAACCAAGCCATGAGGTCGAAGGAATTGTCAGTAGAGCTCCGAGACAGAATTGTGTCGAGGCACAGATCTGGGGAAGGGTACCAAAAAATGTCTGCAGCATTGAAGGTCCCCAAGAACACAATGGCCTCCATCATTCTTAAATGGAAGAAGTTTGGAACCACCAAGACTCTTCCTAGAGCTGGCCGCCTGGCCAAACTGAGCAATCGGGGGAGGTGACCAAGAACCCGATGGTCACTCTGATAGAGATCTATAGTTCCTCTGTGGAGATGGGAGAACCTTCCAGAAGGACAACCATCTCTGCTGCACTCCACCAATCAGGCCTTTATGGTAGAGTGGCCAGACGGAAGCCACTCCTCAGTAAAAGGCACATGACAGCGCGCTTGGAGTTTGCCAAAAGGTACCTAAAGACTAACAGACCATGAGAAACAAGATTCTCTGGTCTGATGAAACCCAGAATAAACACTTTGGCCTGAATGCCAAGTGTTAAGTCTGGAGGAAACCTGGCACCATCCCTACGGTGAAGCATGGTGGTGGCCGCATCATGCTGTGCGGATGTTTTTCAGCGGCAGGGACTGGGAGACTAGTCAGGATCGAGGAAAAGATGAACGGAGCAAAGTACGGAGAGATCCTTCATGAAAACCTGCTCCAGAGTGCTCAGGACCTCAGAATGGGGTTTGAACAAAGTACTGAGTAAAGGGTCTGAATACTTACGTAAATGTGATACTTCAGTAGTTTTTGTAATTTATAAATTAGGAAAAAATCCAACAAACCTGTTTTTGCTTTGTCATTATGGGGTATGGTGTGTAGATTGATGAGGGAAAAAAACTATTTAATCCATTTTAGAATAAGGCTGTAACCTAACAAAATGTGAAAAAAGTCAAGGGGTCTGAATACTTTCCGAAGGCACTGAATGTAGTGACATGTATGTGTAACTGATAGATGCACACACACACACACACACTACAAGTTAATGTTTTTATCTATGTAAATTGTAAAGTATTTTGTCTGTAATGTCTTTTTCGTTATGTGTCGGACCCCAGTAAGACTAGCTGTCGCCATTGGCATCGGCTAATGGGGATCCTAATAAATCAAATCAAATCCTCTTCCACATTTACTGGATTGGTTCAACAGTGCAGAAGATAACCTCCCTCTATAGTTTTTTCTCTCTTAAGAAACCCCACTCAGGCTAGCTAAATGATTAAAATGCTAAATGTAATGCTTCTTTTTTTTTACACCAGATAGAAACATACGTACATGAACAGCAATTTACAGACACACACAAACAAAGACACACACAAACATCTCATCTGCCCAGACCAGCATGCTCACACCCCCATCCCTAGTGCCTGCATTATTGTTTGCCACATGGCCTTAAATTATACCAATTTGTTTTTCTCAGTCGCCCATGCTATTTAAATATTTAACTAATAAATCATTAGATTTTGACATTGTGTTAATGATGGCGGATTGATTGATTTCCATGTTTTTAGTATACGTTTTTTTCTAGATGAGTGATGAGAAGAGAATCGTCCAGCCCATTGGGTATATCACTACAGCCCCATATTCTATGTCTTGAAATATGCAGACAGACAGATTAAAAGTAAGTTTACATTGTAATACTTTTGACAGCCAACTTTCTAGCTCCGCCCATAACTTTTGGAATTGATATCATTCCCAGAAAGCATGGATTATTGAGTCATTGTTACACTTAAAACATAAGTCATGTCAAGGCTGTTCTTACTTTCACAATAGCAGCTGTGAGATGCAACACAAATGAGGGAAAAGAGCAAAAGGTATAGACCATCATAATCCCAGACAGTACTTCAATAACCATACATCCACTAAAACCTGCCTAAGGATCACTGAGGATGGATTCCAATCCCTATGTGCTTGTCGACCCCCTCTTTCACCTGGGAGGACTGTAAAGAATTTAGCAATACTTACTGTATGTAGAGCTATTACAATATTGCTAATACCTTTTTTAGTCCTTTCAGATGTCTGATGCACGAGGGGTCAAAAAGCCAGGATCCAAGGATTAGGGGCTATAAAAGGACGAATCAAATACACCAAATAAAGGCTGAGGGATGAAGGGTGATGAGGAGGATGATGATGATGGTGACCCTCTGAGTGGGAGGTCACTGTATCCCTCTGGTGAGGTAATGACCAGCACATTCCTCATCTAATCTACAGTGTTTTTCACTCTGAGCTGTGGTGTCAACTTGTGTTATGCTAGCTCTTGAGAACTCAAGGTGGATATACCCAACCAATGAGTTCTCAATTGAACGTATGGACCACAGTTGGATCAATGAACTACAATCCTGACGCTCTGTTTTAACGTTTAAAAACGTTAATAATCCTCGCAGTCGATGCGGTTTTGGAAACCTTTGGAATTTAACGATCACATCAGTGAGAAATAATCTTTCAAATACAAAAGATACACTTATTGTATCCAGTTTAGCAAAGTTGCATCCTGGTTGCACCTGGTAGAATTTTCTAAAACACAGCCCTCAGCCTAAGTACAAAACTTCCTCCCCAGTTACACTCCATACCTCAATGGTTACGCTCCATTGGGATGTTTGAAGAGGAAAATGGAGGGGAGGAAGTGTAGTCAGAAATATTTTAAGAAATTAGTAATCTCCTTGGCTAATGAGAGGAACGTATAACGCCAAAACCAGTAGACTGTCGACCAATCGCGTTCACGCTGTCATGCTTCATCACGCGGTTGCTAAGCTGATCATCACCAAATCCTTTGTAGAAAGTCAGGGTATGAGTCAAGAAACTGCTTATTTTTTACACGATATTACAAAGAACAAGTTAAATATGTAGATCTTAGAAAATATTTGTAATGTTGTGCTTCTTGCTCTAGTGCCCAATTGACTTCCATTCACTCCTTGAAGAGGTGCAGTCCTTGTGGGATTGTACCCAGAATGCACCGCGAGGCCCATTGACAATATACAGACCACGTACACAATGGGCATTAATACGAATCCAATGGAGTTTCCCATCTCCTAATTTCCTTAACTACAGTATACCTGGTGTAGTCTCGATTGGAGACAATGTTCTTGAAAATACAGCAGGGTGCAACAAAAGTGTATCTTTTGTATTTGAAAAATGATTTCTCGCTTATATGAACGTTAAATTCCAAACATTTCCAAAACTGTATCATGTTTGAGGCGTATTTGAGTTTAAACAGAGCATTTGGGCAGCGTCGGCGCATCGGGGCATTTTCCTCACAAGGCTAAAAGGGACGTCCAATGGCTCAATGTAATGCAATGGAATTGGAGTCATGAATATGGGCAAGTGTTATGCCATTGATGCATCTGAAACCCACTGAACTTCATTAGACCTTGTATCGCCTTATACTCACTGGTCTCTTCCAGAGGATATTACATCAGTGATGAAGGTCAATGCAGCTGAGGGTTTAGGTGCTTACAGACGGGCCACGGTAATAGGTAATTGAACCGCAAGAAAATCTGCCTATCGTGTGTAGAAACCAGCGGTCCCGGTTGTTGTCTTCTTCTTCTTCTTCTTCTTCTTGAAAGTTTTATGGCACACTACGCATATTGTTGTATTGCTGCCACCTACTGTATGGGGTCTTCTTCTTTGCTATTACTGCGATCCACAAACAAATACTATAGGTGCATGCCACCACGTACTGTTTTGGCTGTATATCAGTCCAAATAATTAACAAAATATAACTAAACTAAATAAACTAAACTAAACTCAATGTACTCCTTTATTCAGATTAAACTGCCAATGCCCATCCCTACAGGCTCTGGGCCCTGAGACGGAAGAGCATCTTCGAACAGTTTCGGCAGTGAAGTCCTGGAAACCCAAAAACCTTTCAGCCGCAGATACTATTATGTCCAGTTTCTTTGACCTTTTGTTTGTTTGTGCAGTCCAATTAATCACATGCGCTATAAACACCATAAAATCCACCTTCTTCATGAGCAGCATATCAGTTTACCTCAACTGTTGAACAACACTCTGAATCTTCACACTCTGCGGAGTATCAACCGTCATATCTTAAGCTCCCCTCGCTCCTTCAACTATTTCACGTGCCTCAGTGTAGGAGACCTGCTGCATAGCCCTGACCCTGACCCTTGCCACTTCATACTCTTTTACCCTAACCGTGTACCCCGGGGAATTGGGAACGTGGTTGCCATCACAATTACAATATCGTACACCGTGCTCTAACTATTCCTGGTATGCTCCTCGAAAACCACGAGGCCTCCACATCCAACGCAATGTCAGAGATGCCACCTTTTAACGGTGCTCTCCTACAAAAAATCTAAACACTCCACTTCATAAGTCAATAGTTTGTCGATTCTTAATGCCTTTTCCTTCCGACACACAAGAAATCAAAACAAAACCACTTCTGATCACTCTGAAGACTCCACCTTTCCCAATGCATCCCTTACCATCCTTGATACTTCAAACGGATCTCCCAAAAAAGCATCATTGTTAGTGAAACTTACTCCAACCAAAAACCTATACTCATTAACAACTTTAGCCCTTTTTGTTCAATTTTCCTTCCTCACTGTCTTCCACTCTTCAGCCAAACTGCAAGGATCCACTCCCTCTACCAATCTCACTCCCACTGGGCCAGAATCATCCTTTACATCCTCGAACAAGTCCCAAACTCGGCAGTCCTCAACCGCATACTTCAGGCTCCCATCAGGTTCCATCTCCGAGCTACTAGGGCATGTATCCCTCTTTTTACACTTGTTGCCAACCTTCCTTACCCCTGCTTCCCTCTACACTCAATTCATTCTCGGCTGTCATCACTACACCTGCCACTGCAATTGATTCAACCTCACTCTTGTCATTTTCAATGTCCTTCTCTAGCTCTTCCAGAAGTTCTGTGCAAACCTCCATTTCATAATCACTCAGGACATATTTCACTTTTCTTCTGTTTCCCTTGTCCACCATCTTCTCCTTCACCAAGTCTTCCTGAAGGTTTGTACAATCCCCCACTTCATGTTTATTCATAATATGTTCCAGTTTCTTCCCTTTTCCCTTGTCTGCCATCTTCAAAGATAACCAGTTTACCCTTCCCACCCTCCTTCCCCAGTTGTTGTCAGCTCGAATGGTGTCATTAAAACAATGTTTGATTGGTTGACAAGATGAACTTTGCTCATTGGTCAACCATGCGCGGTGACCGCTCAAGACTTCAGCTAATTTCATATTTTGGACCACAAGAACCGAGCCAGCGACACCGCTCACGGTAGTGAGCACCACGAACCGTGCCGCTTGCAAAACTGCTTGCATTTTGCCGCCCTACTCCAATTGAAGTCTGAGACCCTCGCCACTTATCGCGGCTCGTCTGTAAGCACCTTTTATGCTGAATCAAAATGCAGTGATGTGTGATATTGTAAGATCAAAGGACAGTCGTCACTAGAAACGCCAGTGGCATTATCGTCACTAATGACAAGCAAGTAGCCTATATGAGCTTTTTATTCTTAATTTAGAGGTAGGGTCAGGGTTAAGGTCAAGGTTGGGGTTAGTGGTTAGAATCACATGTGGTAAGAAAGTGCTGTAGCTCTGTCCATTCTACCATAGCCAGTCACCAGACAGTATGATGACTTGAAAAAAAGATCAAAACTGCCCTCTTGTGGTTTTATGTGATACCAATGAGTGAGCAGTTAGAGAATATCTGAAGACTAACACAATGTCTGGCGCACACACACTTTTTGATCAATGAAACTCAGAAACCAGTGATCTAGAGAAATCCCATTATCGGACCCTAATCATGCTTAACTGTAATATATATCATAATAATAATAATATATGACATTTAGCAGACGCTTTTATCCAAAGCGACTTAGTCATGCGTGCATACATTTTACATATGGGTGGTCCCGGGAATCAAACCTACTATCCTAGCGTTGCAAGCGCCATGCTAAACTAAGCGACAGAAGACAGCAAACTGTGACCACAAACCAGAAGTGTTGTCTGAAGGATCCTTCTATGTGTTTTCAAAAGGTCTGGATAGGAGAGTTTGTGTTGCCCAACCACTCTACAGCTGTTTTTACAATGCTATTACAGCTCTATTATCCCACTGTAAGCATGGCTATGATACGGTGACAGTGATATTTAATATTGTCTGTAATAGTGTGTCAATGAGAGCTGGCTTGAAGATCAAGAGCCTGAACCTTTTAGTGGGTGCTTTAGGGACAACAAAGTTTATAAAACTCTGACATAATATATGATTTGGTAAAACGAGAATGCTAATCACTTCTGCTTATGCAAGGGGAACAGTTTAAGAGGCAAGTTTATACTCATTTCCCTTTTAGCTTCAGACGTAATTCGTGAGATAAAGTATTAGTATTAAACAAAATACTTCCCTGGAGACCTCATTACACAAACCTACTGACCTACTAGGCATTCTAAGTCCAGGAGTTTTTCCTGACCAAGTGATATGACCAGGAAAACATGCTCTGCATCCCAATACTTCCCTTTCCTGGATTTAAAAAGGACTGGTATAAACAGTGTAGTGGATGGAAACTCAGTCTAGCCCATGCTTAAACCAATACTTTTACATTTGTGGGGAGTAGGGCACTGATCACATCAAATCCTGGCCCTGGGCATTACTTAAATCTACTGACAATGAACCATTAGGTACACCTCCACTCCCAAATGAAGGTCAATAGGTAAACTTTCAACAACTAGATAAGTAGAAAATAACCAAAATTACACCCTACTCCTTCTGGCTACATCTAGGAGTGTCATCCATATACTTTATGGCCAAATTTACATTCCACATTAAATATTATTTCCCTTTGATCTTCCTCCTCTCATCCCCTTCTTTCCCGCCATCCCTCCCAGCCTCTCTGTGCCCTTCAAACCACCTCTGTGTTGGTGACAGGCTTACATTTCACCTCGCTATACTTCCAGCTCAGCCCTTTCCTATGGCGATCAATAGGAACAGGATCCATTGCTCCATGGCTCTGTAATCCGATGAGCAGGAGGCTGTCCGCTGGTGCCTGGTTCTGACACTAATGGAGGTCACTATGTCTCAGTGTTTCTGACCCCTAACAGAGCCACGAGCAGGTACACAACCAGATCCGTTAAATAACGACACACATCCCATTCTTTAACCAGGAATAAAGACATGCCATCCTTTTCATCAGCTGCCTGTGGCCTTGGACCACCACTGTACTAGTAGCCCTAAAGGGATTATTTTCCATAGAAAGAGAACAAATACCAGAGGACATGAAATTAATTATTTTTCACTTTAATGACATTACTCTTTATGGATAATGACATTGTCTTCCGACAGATGGCGTCATGCTAAACCGACATACATTGCAAGGAGCCAGCTGTCTTGCAAATCATGGAACTCATCTTTAAAATCAAGATTTTGTTCATCCGCGTGACACCAGTTCCTAACTTCTGAAAATCACTGCATTCTCCCATGACTCACTATGGAACACCAGCAGGCCTGATTACATGTTATGAAAACATAATTTGAAACATTTCTAAATTCATGTTATTCTTATTTTTCCGACAGAGCATTATGGCCTGACATAATAGTAGAACACTGAATAATTAATAACACTCTTATAATCTTCTTCTTGTATAGTTATTTTAATGCTATCTAGTTACCTGACAATCAGCTCATATTGGACTTTTACTGTGTGTGCGGTGGATTCAGTTTCTAATCTAATCCAGACCCTGTGTGTGTGTGTGTGTGTGTGTGTGTGTGTGTGTGTGTGTGTGTGTGTGTGTGTGTGTGTGTGTGTGTGTGTGTGTGTAAATGTCTGTCTGGGTAGGGTGAGCAGCCATTTGATAAGGTCACCACCCATACCATATGGTTTAGTCACAGAGAACAAAGCTGTCAGGGAAGATGAATTGCTGTGTCAATCTCACAGGAAAAATATTTAAAAGTAAAATGGAAATTACAGTGAAATCAACAGTGAAGCAGACTTTATGAATGGGCTTGTGTTGAGTTAAAGGAAAACTAATTGATCACACTACATACTGTAAATGGCCATTTTGGTGTTATTTGTGCATGACTTTGGTATGTTGAACTGCCATTGTTAAATCATCAGGAATTTATTTGAATCTTTTGATAAATACTTTTTCTGAAGTGTGTTTAGTAACTCATTAGGCAGAATAGCATTGAATCAATCTGATTAGGCCTACAGATGAGGTGTTCATTACCTTAAAAAATAACAGATCTGTATCCATTCATTTCCTCTGTGTTTGCTTTCATGACGTGACATCTGTGATCAAATTTCAGTCAGTTACCAGACCAAGGGAGTCGGTCCTTCAAAGAATGAACCCTAATAATTTAGAACATCCAACACTGAAGCTACAAAGGTGCAACGGAAGGTGATGAGGAGAGCATATGGTCAAAAAAAGCTTTTTCTAATGGAGTATTAAATATCCTCAGACGTACACTTCGGGCGCTCAACATCCAGCTACTAAAAGCCAATAATGCATCGTGCTTCCTCCACTCTACCTCCGGTGGGAATGCAATGATGGATCGGATCCATAAACTCCTCTTGGAAGCCTGTCTTGGAGCTACGTCATCGACCCCAAGAATGAACGCGCTCGCACTGCCCCATTCATGGAAGCGCGTCTCCATCTCCACAGAAGGACTAGGAGTCAGCCCTATTGTCATTGTGAATGATTGACATTCAATGGGCTGACATCACACTAATGTCTACCTGTTTAAAGTACTCTAAATGCAACCCAAACCATTAGGCTAAATGTTTGTTCTATATGTTTTCTATAGCCTACGTCGTCAATTGCACACGATGGATAAACAGACTGGTTTTGCTGTATATAAACCCTAAATAATTCGACACCAATAACACCAGGTTTAAACTCTTACCAGTCGGACTTGTCATATTTCCGGAAAGCTTGTCTTGACAGGTCTTGGTAGTTTTGAGGCTCCGCGGAGATGCCTTGCGCCCGAGACCTGGTCCTCGGTCCTATAAGTTGAGCGCTGGGCAAAACGGACTGACATTTGTGCAGTTTCCTCTTCAGTTCTTGGATCTCGTCCTCCCTGTCCGCCAGACGCCTCTCCAAGTCCCGTATCCTCTCCTCCTTCAACATTAAAATATTGGCAAAGTCCTCTTCCAGGTCACTCATTTTGAAATCTGCAGAAACTTCACCGTTGTTTACACTCGAAAAACACAACTCCTATATCTAAACAGTTTCTTGTGGTCAGAATTCCGTTGTTTCCAATGGTTAAACGGGCTCCGCCGTGCGTATTGAGAAGGATCCCTTTGCAATCCACGTGTTTGTTTCGGAAGGTGCTGAAAGGAGGGGATTTAAATCGGTGTTTAAACAGCGGAGCAGGCGGTTGATAGATCCGCAGCGCTGGTACGCTGTGCTGCTGGTCCACAGACAGATACCCTGACCCTCCAGGGAACTATTGATGATCCTTCATTGAGAAACCAATACAGCAGCTCTTGCTCTTTGGAGACGCAGGCCATATGCTGGACAGAAACTCGGTGTAAACTCCAGATGATAACCAGAACCGCGAATTTGCATCACTGACCGCCCCAACATAGCCTAGACTGTCATACTAGCTACATATTGTAGCTTTGGGACACAACATCGGTAGTCTGTGTATTGGTTGGACTCCCTGAGATGCATCGTTCTGGTGGCTGGCGACAGAAAATAACCCTACCACAATATAGCCGGCTTCACCCAAAAAAAGTGTATTGTCAACAAAGGCATATTCACAATCTCTAGGAATACCACTTACCAGATGTAGAATGAAATGTGCCCCTCGCTATCAAATAAACGTCTGAATCCAACTTTTGTCCGAACAGCACCATATTCCTGCTGAGTTAGACAGCACTTCACTCAAGACTTTCTACCATGTAATCTACTGTTTACACAGCAGGAATATGGTGCGGTTTGGACAAAAGTTGGATTCAGACCTTTATTTGATAGGGGGAGTCACAATTAACTTTATATCTGGTAAGTAGAGTTCCTAGAGATTATACATATGTTTTTGTTGACAGGAAACGTTTTTTTTGGTGTAGCCTGCTATATTGTGGTAGCCACTCACCAGAACCATTCATTCACAACTGAGGAAGTCCAATCGATACACAGACTCCCGATGTTGTGTCCCAAAGCAATGGAGACATAGCCGCAGGAAGTAGGGGTGCTGATGTTGCTGCAGCATCCCCTGATAAATCGAAAATAAATAAATAATAATATTTAAAAAATGTAAACCATATAATCCCCACCGATTTAGTGAACTAGGCCTTTATTATTACTCCTGTATGAGAGCACCCCCACCCCAAAACATATTCCCGCAGCCATGTAGGGACATTGTTTTTGCAATGTCAAATTCTCACCGTCTTAAAATCATCAACACAAAGGTTCTGGAATGGCAGCGAACACCCTTTGATCTGAGCAGCTAACGCAACCCAGTGAAACTCGATCTGGCTAGGGATCTGATTCAAGAGGCTGTTAGATAGAAGTGCTAGTTTGGGCATCCCCAAAAACACCCACCCCGTCTTTTTCTAATTAGACTATATGAAACTAATTTAGGCTATAACAACCCACGCAATTAAAGGTAACTGCCAAAATAAAGGAAACACCAACATAAAGTGTCGTAGCAGGACGTTGGGCAACCACGAGCCAGAACAGGTTCAATGCTCCTTGGCATAGATTCTACAAGTGTCTGGAACTGTATTGGAGAGATGTGACACCATTCTTCCATGAGAAGTTCCATCATTTGGTGTTTTGTTGATGGTGGTGGAAAACGCTGTGTCAGGTGCCACTTCAGAATCTCCGATAAGTGTTCAATTGGGTTGAGATCTGGTGACTGAGACAGCCATGGCATAAGGTTTACATCATTTTCATGCTCATCAAATCACTCAGTGACCACTTGTGCCCTGTGGATGGGTGCATTCTCACCCTATGAGGGCATAGCCATGGTAGCAGAGAAGAAGAGGCGAAGCAAGAGATTTCACTCTCACCAAAATTTGTCCAAAATAAGCCCAATGCTTGTCGCCTGCCTTGCTTTTGGGACAATGACTCCCATTGTTAGGGCATATACATGAGCATCTCATTCTTATATACAGATCTCTAATGGTAGCCAAAATAAAGGCCAAAATAATGGCCTGCCCAGCATTTTTATACATGACCCTAAGCATGATGGGATGTTAATTGCTTAATTAACTCAGGAACCACACCTATGTTGAAGCAGCTGCTTTCAATATACTTTGTAGCCCTCATTTACTCAAGTGTTTCCATTATTTTGGCAGTTACCTGTACTTTACGCATGGAATATGTTGTTCCATAAGAGACGTCCCACCAACCTAACATTGTTTCGTAGAATAAACTGTAAGATATAAACTAAACTGTTAAAGTAGCACATCACTATCACAATCCTTGGTGGTCTGTAGCTAAGTAGTAGGCTACATATGTAGGATCTTAATTTGAGCTAATTTTCTACAGCAGGAAAATAATCCTGAGCAACAGGAAATTTGAATTATTATGTGGATTATAATTATTGGAAATTTTTGTAGGGGTCTGAAATTTCAAAGTGGAAATTACAAGCTTCAGAAGCCTTTTCAAATCTCAAATACACTACAAGTTGTACATTTTCTGATTGCATGAAAGTTATCCTACAACAGGGTGATCAAATTAAGATCCTACATCTGTATGTTGAGTTTTGCAATGGGTAAAGGTAAAGAGAGGCCAATGTTGTCATACACACAGGCAAACACCCACACATACATTGAGACCTCTGTAAACCTAATCTCCAAACAGAGCCAACCATTTCTCCGCATAATGTTTCATCCTCTGACTAAATCCATTCCAGCTCAATTAATTCATCAAAAGAGCGATTTGGGCTGCTGGGGGAATGTTTCATTTAGATTCTGAGATAAAAATAGAGCCAGGAGATCCATCATTTGCAAGTGGAGTTCATATTATTTTACCCCTGTTTTTCTGCTCCCCTTCCCAAATCCATAAAATCTGGGTGGCTCAAAATAAATGCAAGTGAAAGGAAAAGTAGGCTGCCTTTCTGACTACTACTACAGACATAGCCACATTTGCTCATAACTTGTTCTTTTCAAAACGACTAACACCGAAAAGGCTAAGCTTTTAAGATAACCAATACCTTTTGATGTGCTGTGCAAGAGATCACTTAGAGACATGCTTAAGACCTTGGCCACAGGAGAAATCCTCTTGGCTTGAGGGGCACATCTTTACAGACCTTCAGCCTTCACTACATGTGGTAAAGCTGTCTCAATAGGCTTGATATGGTTTATAGATTGTGATCCAACTGGATGTCACAGGTTCTGGGTGACAGGCAGGGCCGGCTCTAGCCTTTTGAGGGCCCTAAGCGAGATTTGGTTTGGGGCCCCACTACCAAGTGGGCAAATTTTTTTAGAGGCCCACCCTCTTGACGGTGGAGAAAATAAAAATATAATAAAAACCTGCAATTCTACACATTTTGCCCCATTTTGCCATGGGGCGTAGAGAAAATGTTGCAGTTTTAAAGCAAGTTTTCTGCAGTTCTACACATGTTGTCATGGGCATAGAGAAAATGTGGCAGTTTTAAAGCAAGTCTTCTGCAGTTCTATCAATTTTGCCATGGGGCGGAGAGAAAATGTTGCAATTTTAAAGCTCATTTCCTGCAATTCTACCGATTTTGCAATGGGGTGGATGCATCAATCTACACACAATACCCTATAATGACAAAACGAAAACAGGTTTTTAGAAATGTTTACATAAGTATTCAGCCCTTTTGCTATGAGACTCGAAATTGAGCTCAGGTGCATCCTTGAGATGTTTCTACAACTTGATTGGAGTCCACCTGTGGTAAATTCAATTGATTGGACATGATTTGGAAAGGCACACACCTGTCTAAATAAGGTCCCACAGTTGACAGTGCATGTCAGAGCAAAAACCAAGCCATGAAGTCGAAGGAATTGTCCATAGAGGTCGGAGACAGAATTGTTTCGAGGCACAGATCTGGGGAAGGGTACCAAAATAATTCTGCAGCATTGACAGTCCCCAAGAACACAGTGGCCTCCATCATTCTTAAATGGAAGAAGTTTGGAACCACCAACACTCTTCCTAGAGATGGCCGTCCGGCCAAACTGAGCAATCAGGGGAGATGGGCCTTGGTCAGGGAGATGATCAAGAACCCGATGGTCACTCTGACAGAGCTCCATAAATCAATTGTGGATATGGGATAAACTTCCAGAAGGACAACCATCACTGCAGCACTCCACCAATCAGGCCTTTATGGTAGAGTGGCCAGAAGGAAGCCACTCCTCAGTAAAAGGCACATGACAGCCCGCTTGGAGTTTGCCAAAAAGTACCTAAAGGTTATTATAAATTTGCAAACATTTCTAAAAACCGGTTTTTTCTTTGTCATTATGGGGTATTGTGTGTAGATTGATGAGGGGGGGAAAACAATTTAATAAATTTTAGAATAAGGCTGAAATGTAACAAAATATGGAAAAAGTCAAGGGGTCTGAATACTTTCCGAAGGCACTGTATATCTAGGGCACCCGTATATCTATACTGTTGCTAGAGTTGAAAGGACGTTTATCCTATTACATTTGCTCAAAGGCCTGGGTCTGACACAGAGAGGTCAGGTCAGGGTAATTGAGAAACAGGGTGTTGTTTGTGGCAATTTAAAGCATTGAATGTCAGTTCTGAATGTGTTGACTATCCCTAGTTTACTCTCATTGTTTGGCTCAGAATATGAATGGATGTGAGTGGCTCCGTTGTTATCAAGTGATTTCACATCGAGCCATTGCATTGCTAAAATGCATGGTTTAGTCAATGTTTTTGCAGTGCTCCCAAAGCGTTTGGGCAGACTAAGCCCTATGACAGATCAGTTTACACACGAGCAGGGGCAGACATTAGTCACTGCTTTCCTGTAACAAACACACAGACACACACACAAATGCACACACGGATGCACACAGACATAGACACAACTTTACATGTCCATACAAACACACACACGTTTATACCGGCACACAGATCCCTATAAATCCTTAACCACCACCTACCACAAATGTTCACTAATACCGCACACAACCTCACACAACCTCATGGCTGCCTGCAGCCCGTGTGGAAATCCTAGAGGGGTTGCGACTCAGAGGGTGGTGGTGGGGGTGGTGGTTGATAGGGTTGCTGCTGGTGCCTCTGGTGCCTGTGATGCAGTGATGCCAGCAGCTGGCTGCAAGCCTGGGGCATCTGCCTCAGAGGACTCTGAAGAGGGGACAAGGACCACCTGTCTCTGAGCCTCAATACCCACATCATCATATCACACCACAGCAACAAAAAAAAACGGACTGATTATTGGAAATGGGCCAAGGGAAGCGGAACCAGTGTTCTCCCTCCTCTGGAATTTGAGAGCATAGTGCCTTAGTGCCTTCCTCTCTTAGAAGTTCTTTGGTCTGTTAAAACTGGAAATTGGATAGGCAAAATTATGTTTTCCATCATGATCAGCTTGATGGTGGACAGATCCCCTTGTACAGTGTTTACAGAACAGTTGTGCTAGATGGGTGTCTATTTAGACACGCAAAGGGAACAGGCATGTGAGATTAGCAACAAGTCAGAGATCAGAGGCTGGAATGTTCCCCTCCCCTCACCATCCAGGTGTGCCGTGTGAGTAACTGGCTAAATGACCCAGATCATGTGACCGCAGGCCCAACAGGATCCAGACAGATGGGGGTTGGGGAAAAACAAGACGACAGAGTAAATGTTCTACTCTATAGTCAAACATCTGTTTATTTAAGGTCAATTTACCATGTTGGGTTATATGTGATGGCAATATTACCTCGAAAAATACTTTTTTGAAAATATTCCTTATGCAGTTCTTGGAATTTTAAGCATATGCTCTGTAAGGCTGAGATAAATCAATGTAATGTTCTCTCTGCCAGTGAGCTGCTTAAAAACATAATATTTAGGAGGCGTTTGTGAGTATTAAGAAGTGAAGTATTGCCATGGAAAAGTCAATAACCTAAATTGTGATTTCACTTTGGCACTGCTGTAGACTACGGGTCAAAAGTTTTAGAACACCTACTCATTCAAGGGTTTTTCTTTATTTTTAATATTTTCTACATTGTAGGTATAATAGTGAAGACATCAAAACTATGTAGTAACCAAAAAAGTGTTAAACAAATCAAAACATATTTTATATTTGAGATTCTTCAAATAGCCACCCTTTGCCTTGATGACAGCTTTGCACACTCTCCTCTGATAAGGAGGTAATATGAGGTGACAGCCTAATCAGTCTGATTATGCCCTGTCATTCTCCCCACTCAGCACCAGGTTAGTCACATATCCTCTTATTTTTGAGGAGAGGCGAGATTCCTCTATATGTCTGCTGAGCTGAAGCAGGATTATTTTGGACCCTGCTTCTCATTTATTCCTGGATCGCTTTTCTCTCCTGTCCCAAACTGTCTGACGCTGCCCCATCAGAGCAATGGTACACTGCGAGTGTCATTCTCTGTATTTTTCATCAAAAGAGAGACTTCGGCTGCTGGGGTAATGTTTAACTAATATTCAGAGTTAAAAGTAGAGCCAGGAGATCCATAATTTGCAAGTGGAGTTCATAGTATTATGCCCTTGTTTTCCTGCTCCCCTTCCCAAGTCCATCATACAGTGCCTTCAGAAAGTATTCACCCCTTCACTTTTTCAACATTTTTATGAATTATGATCCAACTGGATGTGACAGGTTCTGGGTGATAGGATTTTGACTGAACAGTGCAACGTAGATCAATCAATCATAGAATAGATCCTAACTGTACCCTTTATCACACTGGCAAAAGTTCTGTGCATACTGTACAGTGCCTTCGGAAAGTATTCAGACCCCTTGACTTTTTCCACATTCTGTTACATTACAGCCGTATTCTAAAATTGATTAAATACAAATAAATCCTCAGCAATCTACACACAAAATCCCATAATGCCAAGCGAAAACAGGTTTTTAGAAACTTTTGAAAATGTATTAAAACTAAAAAGCAGAAATACCTTATTTACATAAGTATTCAGACCCTTTGCTATGAGACTCGAAATTGAGCTCAAGTGCTTCCTATTTCCATTGAAATGTAATATTTAATTTTTTTCATTTTTCATAAATTTGCAAACATTTCTACAAACCTGTGTTTGCTTTGTCACTATGGGGTATTGTGTGTAGATTGATGAGGGGGGGAAACTATTTAATCCGTTTTAGAATAAGGCTGTAATGTAGCAAAATGTGGAAAAAGTAAAGGGGTCTGAATACTTTCCGAAGTCACTGTATATATCATTTGTTGACTTCTGTAACCGTAAAAGTCTTGGTTTTCTGCACATAAATATCAGAAGCCTCCTTCCTAAGTTTGAATTATTCACTGCGTTAGCACACTCCGCCAACCCTGATGTTCTAGCAGTGTCTGAATCCTGGCTCAGGAAGGCCACCAAAAATTCTGAAATTTCCATCCCCAACTATAACATTTTCCGTCTAGATAGAACTGCCAAAGGGGGTGGAGTTGCAATCTACTGTAGAGATAGCCTGCAGAGCTCTATCATACTATCCAGGTCTGTGCCCAAACAGTTTGAGCTTCTACTTCTAAAAATCCACCTTTCCAGAAATAAATCTCTCACTGTTGCCGCTTGCTACAGACCCCCCTCAGCCCCCAGCTGTGCCCTGGACACCATATGTGAATTGATTGCCCCCCATCTATCCTCAGAGTTCGTACTGCTTGGTGACCTAAATTGGGATATGCTTAACACCCCGGCCATCCTACAATCTAAACTAGATGCCCTCAATCTCACACAAATTATCAACGAACCTACCAGGTACAACCCTAAATCCGTAAACATGGGTACCCTCATAGATATCATCCTGACTAACTTACCCTCTAAATACACCTCCGCTGTCTTCAACCAGGATCTCAGCGATCACTGCCTTATTGCCTGCGTCCGTAACGGGTCCGCGGTCAAACGACCACCCCTCATCACTGTCAAACGCTCCCAAAAACACTTCAGCGAGCAGGCCTTCCTAATTGACCTGGCCCAGGTATCCTGGATGGATATAGATCTCATTCCGTCAGTAGAGGATGCCTGGTTGTTCTTTAAAAGTAATTTCCTCTCAATCTTAAATAGACATGCCCCATTCAAAAAATACAGAACTAAGAACAGATATAGCCCCTGGTTCTCCTCAGACTTGACTGCCCTTGACCAGCACAAAAACATCCTGTGGCGTACTGCATTAGCATCAAATAGCCCCCGCGATATGCAACTTTTCAGGGAAGTTAGGAACCAATATACACAAGCAGTTAGGAAAGCAAAGGCTAACTTTTTCAAACAGAAATTTGCATCCTGTAGCACTAACTCCAAAAAGTTTTGGGACACTGTAAAGTCCATGGAAAATAAGAGCACTTCCTCCCAGCTGCCCACTGCACTGAGGCTAGGAAACACTATCACCACCGATAAATCTACAATAATCGAGAATTTCAACAAGCATTTTGCTACGGCTGGCCATGCTTTCCACCTGGCTACCACTACCCCGGCCACCAGCTCTGCACCCTCCGCTGCAACTTGCCCATGCCCCCCCGCTTCTCCTTCACACAAATCCAGACAGCTGATGTTCTAAAAGAGCTGCAAAATCTGGACCCCTACAAATCATCTGGGCTAGACAATCTGGACCCTTTCTTTCTTAAAACTAGCCACGAAATTGTCGCAACCCCCTATTACTAGCCTGTTCAACCTCTCTTTCGTAACGTCTGAGATCCCCAGAGATTGGAAAGCTGCTGCGGTCATCCCCCTCTTCAAAGGGGGTGACACTCTAGATCCAAACTGTTACAGACCCATATCCATCCTGCCCTGCCTTTCAAAAGTTTTTGAAAGCCAAGTCAACAAACAGATCACCGACCATTTCGAATCCCACTGTACCTTCTCCGCTATGCAATCCGGTTTCCGAGCTGGTCATGGGTGCACTTCAGCCACGCTCAAGGTCCTAAACGATATTATAACCGCGATCGATAATAGACAGTACTGTGCAGCCGTTTTCATTGACCTGGCCAAGGCTTTCGACTCTGTCAACCACCGCATTCTTGTTGGCAGACTAAATAGCCTTGGTTTCTCAAATGACTGCCTCGCCTGGTTCACCAACTACTTCTCAGATAGAGTTCAATGTGTCAAATCGGAGGGCCTGTTGTCTGGACCTATGGCAGTCTCTATGGGGGGTGCCACAGGGTTCAATTCTTGGGCCGACTCTTTTCTCTGTGTATATCAATGACGTCGCTCTTGCTGCTGGTGACTCTCAGATCCACCTCTACGCAGACGACACCATTTTGTATACATCTGGCCCTTCATTGGACACTGTGTTAACAAACCTCCAAACGAGCTTCAATTCCATACAACACTCCTTCAGTAGCCTCCAACTGCTCTTAAACACTAGTAAAACTAAATGCATGCTCTTCAACCGAACGCTGCTTGCACCCGCCCACCCGACTAGAATCACTACTCTCGACGGGTCTGACCTAGAGTATGTGGACAACTACAAATATCTAGGTGTCTGGTTAGACTGTAAACTCTCCTTCCAGACTCACATTAAGAATCTCCAATCCAAAGTTAAATCTAGAATCGGTTTCCTATTTCGCAACAAAGCCTCCTTCACTCATGCTGCCAAACATGCCCTCGTAAAACTGACTATCCTACCGATCCTTGACTTCGGCAATGTCATTTACAAAATAGCCTCCAACACTCTACTCAGCAAATTGGATGTAGTCTATCACAGTGCCATCCGTTTTGTCTCCAAAGCCCCATATAATACCCACCACTGTGACCTGTACGCTCTTGTTGGCTGGTCCTCACTACATATTCGTCGCCAAACCCACTGGCTCCAGGCCATCTATAAATCACTGCTAGGCAAATCCCCGCCTTATATTAGCTCATTGGTCACCATAGCAACACCCACCCGTAGTCTGCGCTCCAGCGGGTATATCTCACTGGTCATCCCCAAAGCCAACACCTCCTTTGGCCGCAATTCCTTCCAGTTCTCTGCTGCCAATGACTGGAACAAATCTCTGAAGCTGGAGACACTTATCTCCCTCACTAACTTTAAGCATCAGTTGTCAGAGCACCTTACCGATCACTGCACCTGTACACAGCCCATCTGAAATTAGCCCGCCCAACTACCTCATCCCTATATTGTTATTTATTTTGCTCATTTGTACCCCAGTATCTTTATTTGCACATCATCTCTTGCACATCTATCATTCCAGTGTTAATACTAATTGTAATTATTTTGCACTATAGCCTATTTTATTGCCTTACCTCCATAACTTGCTAAATTTGCACACACTGTATATTATATGTATTTCTGTTGTATTTTTGACTTTGTTTTGTTTTACCCCATATGTAACTCTGTGTTGTTGTTTTTATCGCACTGCTTTGCTTTATCTTGGCCAGGTCGCAGTTGTAAATGAGAACTTGTTCTCAACTGGTTTACCTGGTTAAATAAAGGTGAAATAAAAAAAATAAAAAAATAAAAAATATCTAGGGCACCAGTATATCTATACTGTTGCTGGGGTTGAAAGGACATTCATCCAATGTCCCAAACTGTTTAACGCCATCAGGGCAATGGTACACTGGAGTGTCATTCTGTGTCCTTTTCAGGGTAATTTACTAGGTTTCTTCAGGACAATCATCTTTTCAGGGTACTTTTACTGTATGCTTCTAACAAGCTTTTTCCCCGTCTCGTCCATGCTGTCATAGAGGCAGTAAAAAAATATATATATAATCTTGGAGTGCTCTATCTATGGTCCTAATATTGGTCTTTGTCCATCTGCTTCTGCTAAGTTGTTCCCTTAAAAACAGCACTCTTAAATTGCTATGTTGTAGACTTTTATGACTGCACTATTGGCCTAATGCGTGGGAATTTATTATCCTAATTCTATGGTTGTACTATTACTATTTCTTAAATCTGGGTCTGGGTCTGGGTGTTCTATCTGAATACTATGTTGGTTGTTTGGCTGCTTCAGAAAACCCTTTGAAAACAACCCAATCGAATAGATGATTCTGATACAGACTGATGGGTTTGTAGCAGATCGCCTAAAACAGCAAACTAATGCAGTTATACAGTCAGACACACAGACAGACACAGGATAACTGGATGTAATTGGGGGTTATGTACAAAATGCATTGACCCTGTGGACATCGCCACCTTACTTCTCTCTGTGTGTGTGTGTGTGTGTGTGTGTGTGTGTGTGTGTCAGGGTAAGCAGCTGTTTTAAAAGGTCACCTACCATACTGTTTTAGTCACAGAGAACAAAGTCGGCAGGGAAGATGAATTGCTGTGTATTTTACTGGGAGAAGGAAATGTGTGGCAACACTGGTGGGGAATACTTCTTATCTCCAGAGATGCTTTTACGTAATAAGGCGTAAACACACCTGATGACTCATGGAACATTATGTACCATGCTGTGTTCTGTGTGTTTGCTATGGTTGAAGGATGAATCTCTGTTGAAGAGTGTGGAAGATAAACAGTTGTTTGAAAGCACATGTGTATGTGTATGTGGAGTAAACAACATGATAACTGAAAACCTGGGTTGCAGCAGACGGAATTCCATTTCAGTTGTTGTCAATTGCTAATATTCTTGCAAAAGCAGGAAGAAATATTGTTTTTTCACAACATACGACTAACAAAACATCATTTGCAGGAGGTCCTGTAAGCAAAATTGTCTTTAAAGAACAGCACAATTAAAAAACATTCCTCATCAATAAACCTGAAAAGCCCTTGCAGCTGTGCCACAGGAGTTAGCTAGTTAGACCAACAGCTATTACATAGAAGTACTTCTGTTCCTCTCCAGCGCATGCAGATCTCTGTTGGCACCGGGCATTCCGAGCACGCATTCCTCCGACCATCCAAACATGCCCACCATGACAGGCATCCCGGGTGTGTTTATGCAAAGGTAGGAAATAACGTCAGTAACAGCGGAGGCCCTGTCACGAGCGGCTGGGTTTGGGCCTGCCTGCCGTCTCTGCCACAGCACGCCTTCACTTAAACACTCTCATAAAAGTCTGCCTGGCTAAAGATAGACACAGGCAGTCAAAAGGACAGCCATAAATCAGATGGCCTTAGGGCCTTGCTGCTGCTGGGAAGGACCCGTAGATGTGGGAGAGAGTGTTCCTCTGATCCCCAACCTCTGCTAAGCTGAACCCGTCTCTTTAACCTGTCTGTAGTGCATTAGAGAGTTAAAACCCAGGCGCTTAAGTGTACCTCCATTCTACTGCTCAACAGAGGTCATAACTCTGCTTTAATGTTCCTCTGTCTCCAGTGAACTGATGTCATCTCGGACTGCTCGTTCCACAGGGACATTACGGGTGACCTATATTTATGTGTGTTGAGTTATATAGGCTAGTTCCATGACGAAGACAATGTCTGTCAAAATGTTGTGTTTGCACTTTGAAATGTTGAAGTGTGGATGTACTGTGTGAAAGTAAACACTGTATTCTAGTAATGCTCCTCCTTCCTCCTTCCCGTCCAGGCTGTGAAGTTGATCTCAGCTACCCCGTGCCCACAGGGGCTCCACATTCCTGGGTCAGCTGGACACTCAGCAGGCCACTACCCAGGGTTAACTATTTCCCTTCAGCATTTACTACCACCTCTAACTGGTAGCAGTTATAAACATGACTGAAAATACAAAAGGGAACATTTCATAGTTAATTGAAAAGTATTCAATGTTTGGAGAGAGAGGGGTAAGACTGTGAGACAGACTATTAAAAATACCATGAGAGAGGATGTGATATAGACAGGGGGAAGGGAGGGAGAAAAGAAAGAGGGAGATTCCTTGGAGTTGCTTGGGCAACGTATTGCATTATACACTCACACTGAATTTGTCCAGAATGGCACTTGTGATGCCTTGAAAGGTCAGAGAAGGGATGTCTGACTGTAGTCATGTGTAATACAGTATATGGAATACTAGCACAAAGGAATGTTATATGGATTCAGACGTTTCACCAAGAGGCCCCGGTTTATTGCAAAGCCTCTAAGCATTGGCTTAATGGACCTGGTAGCTTCATGATCATAAACAGTTATGGGCTCCTACATCTATTTAAAGGAATTTCTATCCTTCTTGTGCGTAGTTTCTACTGGCATGACCTCACTAGTCCACGGCTATGTCACAAGCGTTTTATTATTATTCCAGGGCCTACATACATATAGTACGTACAGTATGAGACAGACGTGTCAACTCTAGCTGACTGTGATTGATCCATACAGAAGAGCAGCCAGCTACAGCTACTATGATGAGTTGAGTTAAAGAGCATGTCATGTGACACTCTGACAAACATGCTCTGACAAGCGTTGCTAAAGACCAGACAGACATTCTGACATCTGCTCAGACACTGTCAGAAACATGTCCCATTTCTACCCTACCCCAACTAAAATAAACCTGCTAAAAGCCAGAGATGAAAACAGTTTATTTCTGGGTAAAGGATGATGTATAGAAGTCACTTTCCTTGGCACAATAAGATTGTGGAGGATAGAAGGATATTTAGTTTCGCTAATGCTGAGAACCTGCAATGTAAAAGTGGCTCTACTGTAGAGCCTACTAACTCTAACACTTGTAGTCTACTGTAATATTTGGTGTTCAAGTTGTCCTTGAAGTGGTCATAATACCTACATAACACAATCTAACCACTAAACTAAATGGCTATCCAGCTAGTACTACAGGGGGGACACTTACCTCAGATCTCCTTAGTAGTAACTCCACTACTGTATTGTTATATACAGTGAGGGAAAAAAGTATTTGATCCCCTGCTGATTTTGTATGTTTGCCCACTGACAAAGACATGATCAGTCTATAATTTTAATGGTAGGTTTATTTGAACAGTGAGAGACAGAATAACAACAACAAATCCAGAAAAACGCATTTAAAAAAAAATCTAAATTGATTAGCATTTTAATGAGGGAAATAAGTATTTGACCCCTCTGCAAAACATGACTTAGTACTTGGTGGCAAAACCCTTGTTGGCCACCAGGTTTGCACACATCTCAGGAGGGATTTTGTCCCACTCCTCTTTGCTGATCTTCTCCAAGTCATTAAGGTTTCGATGCTGACGTTTGGCAACTCGAACCTTCAGCTCCCTCCACAGATTTTCTATGGGATTAAGGTCTGGAGACTGGCTAGGCCACTCCAGGACATTAATGTGCTTCTTCTTGAGCCACTCCTTTGTTGCCTTGGCCGTGTGTTTTGGGTCATTGTCATGCTGGAATACCCATCCACGACCCATTTTCAATGCCATGGCTGAGGGAAGGAGGTTCTCACCCACGATTTGACGGTACATGGCCCCATCCATCATCCCTTTGATGCGGTGAAGTTGTCCTGTCCCCTTAGCAGAAAAACACTGCCAAAGCATAATGTTTCCACCTCCATGTTTGACGGTGGGGATAGTGTTCTTGGGGTCATAGGCAGCATTCCCCTTCCTCCAAATACGGCGAGTTGAGTTGATGCCAAAGAGCTCGATTTTGGTCTCATCTGACCACAACACTTTCACCCAGTTCTCCTCTGAATCATTCAGATGTTCATTGGCAAACTTCAGATGGGCCTTTCTTGAGCAGGGGGACCTTGCTGGCGCTGCAGGATTTCAGTCCTTCACGGCGTAGTGTGCTACCAATTGTTTTCTTGGTGACTATGGTCCCAGCTGCCTTGAGATCATTGACAAGATCCTCCCATGTAGTTCTGGGCTGATTCCTCACCGTTCTCATGATCATTGCAACTCCACGAGGTGAGATCTTGCATGGAGCCCAAGGCCGAGGAAGATTGACAGTTCTTTTGTGTTTCTTCCATTTGCAAATAATCGCACCAACTGTTGTCACCTTCTCACCAAGCTGCTTGGCGATGGTCTTGTAGCGCATTCCAGCCTTGTGAAAGTCTACAATCTTGTCCCTGACATCCTTGGAGAGCTCTTTGGTCTTTTTATAAAAAATAAATAAATATATTTTTTGGGGGTAGATCAGCTTTAATATTGTAGATAGATTGTAACTTCCATCAATGTTGTGGGTTCGTTTCCCACGGGGGGCCAGTATGAAAATGTATGCACTCACTAACTGTAAGTCGCTCTGGATAAGAGCATCTGCTAAATGACTAAAATATGTAAAATATGTATATACACATACATATACATATATACACATACATATCCTTTAAAAATATATATATTTCCCTTTATTACTTTCCAACCCCACCATTACATTTTACATTTTACATTTTAGTCATTTAGCAGACGCTCTTATCCAGAGCGACTTACAGGAGCAATTAGGGTTAAGTGCCTTGCTCAAGGGCACATTTACGTCATTTAGCAGACGCTCTTATCCAGAGCGACTCACCAATTGGTGCGTTCACCCTATAGCCAGTGGGATAACCACTTTACACCATCCCCTCCCTAATTGGAGAAAACTAGTGAACAACCATGCTTAGGCCTCTACTTCATGCTTATACATACTATATAAATTTTATGGACACAGTCAATAATTATATTTTGTTTGTTTTTACTCCTGAACTTCCTCCGATCATTTTCATGATGTCCATCTGGTATGCTTCTATATGCTATATATCTTTCTAACTGTCGTCTTTCACAAAAGCTCACAATATATAACCTATATACTTATTATGGACAGAGCATTTCTTACATTAGTTATCTTGTTGTTATTAGTTGTTGTTATTAGTTCCATCCTTCAGCTCCATTCAACACCTCCCATCTTTGGTCTTGGCCATGGTGGAGAGTTTGGAATCTGATTGATTGATTGCTTCTGTGGACAGGTGTCTTTTATACAGGTAACAAACTGAGATTAGGAGCACTCCCTTTAAGAGTGTGCTCCTAATCTCAGCTCGTTACCTGTATAAAAGACACCTGGGAGCCAGAAATCTTTCTGATTGAGAGGGGGTCAAATACTTATTTCCCTCATTAAAAATGCAAATCAATTTATAACATTTTGGACATGCATTTTTCTGGATTATTTTGTTGTTATTCTGTCTCTCACTGTTCAAATAAACCTACCATAAAAATTATAGACTGATCATTTCTTTGTCAGTGGGCAAACGTACAAAATCTGCAGGGGATCAAATACTTTTTTCCCTCACTGTAAGCTATTTTGACAGGCGGCATGAAACCAAATAATCTCCCTAGTGAAAGTATAGTGGACTTGTCAGATCAGTGAACTTTAACTTTAAGCTCTGTCAGACCCTGGTGCCTGTGATGATCATTCGGAGACCATCATGGTCTCGTGATTTAACCCCTAGTTGGCTCCACAATCTTTAGATCGCAGCTCCCTGAGGGTCACCCACACCGATGCACCGCCACTGATGATCACGTGGAGAAGACAGCACCTTCATTGGCTGAATTCCATGTGAGAGACCTAAGCGCATTGATACATTCTACTGTATCTTAGTCTCAGCCAAAGGGACATTGAAACTGAAAGACTTGCTTTGAGATGCCCTCTAACATCTTGAAAGTGTTATTTTTGAATTTGTCTATTTTCTAAACAATTCAGTGTCAAAAACAATGTAACACATTTTGACTCCTGTGAAACCTTTATTTAGCTTTTCATGATATTAAGCATTTCTATTCATTGTAGCATGTAGCAAATTAGGACACTAGCACATAACAGCACAGCACATTTCAACAGCATCTATTGAGCCCTGGACAATGGCCATCAAAATAAATATTGATGAGTGAATACAATCATACTCATGTTCACCAAAACCACTCATAAACGGTGCTAACAATAATGGCTGAACTAGACAGAGAAAGAAAGGGAGTGAGATATGGTGTATTGCAACTGTCCAAAGGGTTTTGGTTCCTTTCCTCTGTCCCTTTACTTCATGCACACAGATATTATATTAGAGTGGTCAAATAAAGTTCCACCATTGGCTACTGTGCTGACATTGCTTCCCGTCTCCAGATCAGTGCAGACGGAGAGAAGGAGACCAGGACAGGAGGCCACTCAAGACTCTAGACCAGGGATGGGCAACTGGCAGCCCTTTTGTTGGCCTGTGGATCAATTTCTCAAAAAATGTAAATATATACACAACCGGTCAAACATTTTAGAACACCTACTCATTCAAGGGTCTTCCTTTCTTTTTACTATTTTCTACACTGTAGAATAATATTGAAGACATCAAAACTATGAAATAACACACATGGAATCATGCAGTAACCAATAAATGTTAAACAAATCAAAATATATTTTAGATTTTTCTAAGTAACCACCCTTTGCCTTGATGACAGCTTTGCACACTCTTGGCATTCTCTCAACCAGCTTCACCTGGAATGCTTTTCCAACATTCTTGATGGAGTTCCCACATATGCTGAGCACTTGTTGGCTGCTTTTCCTTCACTCTGCGGTCCAACTCATCCCAAACCATCTCAATTGGGTTGAGGTTGGGTGATTGTGGATGCCAGGTCATCTGATGCAGCACTCCATCACTCTCCTTGGTCAAATAGCCCTTACACAGCCTGGAGGTGTGTTCGGGGTCATTGTCCTGTAGAAAAACAAATGATAGTCCCACTAAGCGCAAACCAGATGGAATGGCATATCGCTGCATAATGCTGTGGTAGCCATGCTGGCTAAGTGTGCCTTGAATTCTAAATAAATCACAGACAGTGTCACCAGCAAAGCACCCCCACACCATCACACCTCCTCCTCCATGCTTCACGGTGGGAACCACACATGCAGAGATCATCCGTTCACCTACTCTGCGTCTAACAAAGACACGGCGGTTGGAACCAAAAATCTCAAATTTGGACTCATCAGACCAAAGGACAGATTTCCACCAGTCTAATGTCCATTGCTCATGTTTCATGGCCCAATCAAGTCTCTTCTTATTATTGGTGTCCTTTAGTAGTGGTTTCTTTGCAGCAATTCGACTATGAAGGGTCGATTCATGCAGTCTCCTCTGAACAGTTGATGTTGAGATGTGTCTGTTACTTGAATTCTGTGAAGCATTTATTTGGGCTGCAATCTGAGGTGCAGTTAATTGCCCATTTCTGAGGCTGGTAACTCTAATGAACTTATCCTCTGCAGCTGAGGTAACTCTGGGTCTTCCTTTCCTATGGCGGTCCTCATGAGAGCCAGTTTCATCATAGCGCTTGATGTTTTTTGCGACTGCACTTGAAGAAACGTTCAAAGTTCTTGACATTTTTC
This sequence comes from Coregonus clupeaformis, assembly GCF_020615455.1. Classification (NCBI taxonomy): domain Eukaryota; kingdom Metazoa; phylum Chordata; class Actinopteri; order Salmoniformes; family Salmonidae; genus Coregonus; species Coregonus clupeaformis. The sequence continues at coordinate 56,097,341 of NC_059192.1, forward strand.
TGTATTGACTGACCTTCATTTCTTAAAGTAATGATGGACTGTTGTTTCTCTTTGCTTATTTGAGCTGTTCTTGCCATAATATGGACTTGGTCTTTTACCAAATAGGACTATCTTCTGTATACCCCCCATACCTTCTCACAACACAACTGATTGGCTCAAACGCATTAAGAAGGAAAGAAATTCCACAAATCAACTTTTAACAAGGCACACCTGTTAATTGAAATGCATTCCAGGTGACTACCTCATGAAGCTGATTGAGAGAATGCCAAGAGTGTGCAAAGCTGTCATCAAGGCAAAGGTTGGCTACTTTGAAGAATCTCAAATATAAAATATATTTAGATTTGTTTAACACTTTTTGGTTACTACATGATTCCATATGTGTTATTTCATAGTTTTGATGTCTTCACTATTATTCTACAATGTAGAAAATAGTTAAAATAAAGAAAAACCCTGGAATTAGTAGGTGTGTCCAAGACTGGTACTGTATATATATATTTTTTATTTATTTTTGGAACTCAGTCCCATAGGGCAGTGCACAATTGGCCAAGCGTCTTCCGGTTAGGGGAGGGTTAGGGGAGGGTTTGGCCGAGGGGGCTTTACTTGGCTCATCGCACTCTAGCGACTCCTTGTGGCAGGCCAGGCGCCTGCAGGCTGACTTCGGTAGTCAGTTGAACGGTGTTTCCTCCGACGCATTGGTGCGGCTGGCGTCCGGGTTAAGCGGGCGGGTGTAAAAATTGTGGTTTGCCGGGTCATGTTTCGGAGGACGCATGACTTGACCTTTGCCTCTCCCGAGCCCGTTGGGGAGTTGCAGCGATGAGACCAGATCGCAATTGGATATCACGAAATTGGGGAGAAAAGGGGGAAAAAATAAATAAATAAAAGTAGAATACACAAGGTGCAATTTCAATGTTTGGTTGTGCATCAGCAGTTTTTCTCTTGTCAGTCAATAACCAGGTTTCCATCCAACCTTTTTAAGCAAGTAAAGTAGGCCCTACCTGTAGGATAAAAAGGTCATGACAGGTCTGATGGAAACAGGAAAGTTTTCCGTAAACTTTCAAAATGTCGACAAAACAAAATACGCTAGACATGGTGTGATCTTTTTCTGTCGGTAAAATGAAATATGCGAGAAATGTCAGTGGAAACACTTTTATGCGCAAATATATATTATTCTGGTGACATGATCATTGATGATTGGCTGCCATTTGACAAATACAAATAATCTTCCTCTTTTGTCCATAATAATCTCATAATATAGGCTATACGTGCGCTCTAGTCAACAGCGCACAAATACAGCAGCCCTGCGTGCTGTGTCACACTCGCTATATGATGCACCTTTTTTTTTAGAGAAAACCATCAGCAGAGTTGAAAATGCGTTGGAAACGCATTTAACTTGTATTTTTTTCGTTGGTACATGGGAATTTAACCGCAAAAGGTATTTTTATGTGCACTACGTTATCAAGCACAGCCTTTTATCTGCAACAAGTCAATTTGATGGAAACACATCTCTGGTGGGAAAATGCTTATTGTTCTTATGCAGATTTTAGAATATTTGCATGAAAATCTGTCTCCAATTGGATGGAAACCTAGCTACTGACAGTCACTCAATTAGCCCATGTCAGTGAAAACATTTTTAGATTGGTAAATTAGTCTAGCGGCCAGCTATCTAACAATGGTCAAATTATTGACCGGGTCCCCCATTGATCATCAGATATCATATTAAAAACTGCCTAACATTTGTCTCCACCCTATGTTTTTTTATTTTTTATTATTGCACGAAATTGTCTGTAAAACTGCACATTGTTTTCTACCTGCCCCATGCCAAAATGTGTAGAATTGCAGAAAACTTGCTGTGAAACTTCAACATTTTCTCTACACCCCATGGAAAAATGTGTAGAATTGCAGGAAATTAACTCTAAAACTTAAATGTTTTCTCTTCACTGTGTGATGGAAATGTGTATGTTTGTGCTTTTCTAATATCCCATTTCTGTGTTCTGTTTGTGCTTTTCTATAAACCAGTTTCTGTGTTCATAAAAGTGACTGATTGAACGAATCCTCACTATCAGTATCTGCAATTTGGCAGTACGCCCAGGACCTTGTTTAGAGAAAGGGATATCTCAGTTTCAAGGTCTCAGCTTAGAGAGAAGAAGCCTCATCAGGTATTGGTCTGTCACATGCATGACCCAGTATTGGTCGTCACATGAATGAAGTAAACATTAATTAGGAATGATGAAAAAGCTAAGTCATGCTAATATAACTTGTCAGTATATAAGGGAACTGACGGGCCTGCCCCGTTAGAGCTCCTGACAGACATTCACTATGGTGCATCAAGTTTGTTGGATCCTCTCCAGCGCGCTGACAATAAACAATGATTGATTTAAGATTGACTTTGAGTGTCCCTGTGTAAGAAAATCCAAGACAGTTGTCAAGAAGGCCGCTAAAATGTTTTGCTCGCAAGATGTGTGTGGCCCACCCACATCAAAGTTGCCTATCCCTGCTCTAGAACAGGGTCTTCAATCAGCTGTCTAGTGCTAGCGCAAAAAAAACAAAACGTGCACCCAGGTGGGACCCCAGGACCGAGTTTGGGAAACCCTGCTCTAGACTATCGAGACACACTTAGAGGAATAAGGACACAGAGTGCAGATGGTCACTAAAGTAGCCCCATGGAAGTTTAGACCCACAAATCTTATTTTCCCATGATACCTTCTTTCCAGTCATCCATTAATAGGTTTCTCTCTCCATTAGTGATCCAAGAATGTGGTCCCAGACTAAGTTTGGTATTATGGCTTGAGAATGCACCACTACTTGGAATATAATGTCTTTGTGAACTCCTCCAGCAGAGTGTTGTTTGCCTTGGCAGCATCTTGATGAAAGGAAGGGCAGATCTGACAGCACAGTGTAATGGCTTCATATAGGTTGTTTTTAGTATTGGTTTATTCTGGCCATGTTAGTATCAGACAGTTTTAGGGTCAGGTTATGTAATTGTACACACAAGTAGTTAGTTTGACACCTGTTGATCATGCTGTGATTGTAGCATTGTGTAACAGAGCACTTTTAAGTAATCTTTGTATCATTCAAGATGATTTGCAAATATGGGTGTACACAGCATAGCTTTTGAGATGGTAAAAGTTGTGTATGCATCCAACCCATTATTCAATTACCATATACACTATACGTGTAGAATTACTGTATATTTTGGTAGATGACATGACAACTGTGGACAGTAGAGTGGCCAGATTGGAGGACAGACTGGCCCATTCTGCAAAGTGCACTATGCCAGAAAATACACAATGTCTTTATGGACAGTTTCTCTTAATATTTCAGGTCTTGCAATTTCAGGTCTCACAATCTCTCCAGACTGCCAGCAAATACTTGAGTGAGCCGAGGACCCAGCACTTGAGATAAATATAATCTGCTGCTTATTTAATTCAGCGAATTACACTTTAGAGTTCTCCAGTTTTTCACTGGCCATTAGAACTACACTGGAGGTTATGAAAACTCAACCATCACCTAGAATTTACAACCAATTTATTTCACTCAGATGGGCATATACAGCATACAGTCAGGGTTATTTTATATTCACCCCAAAGAACAAGGTTGTTCAGCAATAAGGTTTACATCTCATCCCCAAACAAATCCATACCATCTGTTCTTAAGACCACACCCATTATTCATAGAAATGTACACAATCATTGAAGAGGAAAGCCCATAGGTTGTGGAGGTACCGAATGTTGAAAAGTTATCTGAATATTTGTGCAATAGCACCCCCTTCAGTGCATTGCAACATTTTCACACAAGGACTGGGACATAAGACCACAACAATCTTCTTCTACTGGGGTCCGTCTTTGGACACAGCTTCCAATAATGGACAGAGGACACTGCTAAAATACTGAATAATAAACTGTTTTATTTGAAAACCTCCCAGATATAATCCTCTTGCATGCATCTCTTGTATGATTGTATGCATGGTGTACAGAGATGAGATAGTCATTCAAAAATCATGTTAAACACTATTATTGCACACAGTGAGTCCATGCAACTTATGTGACTTGTTAAGCACATTTTTACTCCTGAACTTATTTAGCCTTGCCATAACAAAGGGGTTGAATACTTATTGACAAACTTTTTAATTAATTTCTAAAAACATAATTCCACTTTTACATTATGGGGTATTGTGTGTAGGCCGGTGACACAAAATCTCAATTTACACCATTTAAAATTCAGCCTGTAACACAACAACATCTGGATAAAAAAAATCAAGGGGTGTGAATTATTTCTGAAGGCACTGTAGATGGCTTTAGAGTGGTTTACATCAATACCTACATAGAGATATCTGATCTTCACAATCATATTCCTAAACTTTCCTGACAATGCTTAAGCTGTCAATGAGAGACCAGCATTGTATGTCTATATGTCACATGGGTACATGCTAAACTCATTAACGTTGATGTACTTTTAATATAGCCATAAACAGATGGTCTTATACCCCTTCAACTAAGGTGTCACAAACTTTTTTTGGAGGACAAACAACCCCCGCTGCCTCCTCAAGCTAACAGGCAAAATTACTTTTGAGTTCAAGACATTAATTATTAGAACAAATAGCATATCAATTCAGCATTGAAATGATGTCGTCATTATCTATTTAGTACTGCTACTCTTTGGGACACCAGAGGAAAACACCATGGCATAAAATGTACAACACTGATTAGAGGCTAGAACTCTTTTCAAAGAATAACTACAACTGAGGTCCATGATATTAACCTGTCCAGTTTCAGCATTCAGCTCCATTTAACTGGGCCATGTTGCATGTTTTTTTAATAACAGAAAGTGCAATGTTATTACCAGTTCAGTCTCTCCAGTCAGACAGCTGAACCGAGGTCATTTCGTAACCTGTTTCCAGCCCTACTACAGAGAAAACATGTTGTGCTGTTGGAATGGTAACACAAATCATTTTAATGCACATGTGTATCCAGGACCAACAGAGAACATTTTCACATTCATGGTAATCAGTACGTTGTCTGTTGTGTGGATTTGGCTGTACATTACATCCACAGTATTGTGCATTTGGCCCTCTCGCCCACTTGATAACCCCATTATCTTTGTACAATTGGCCAGTTTCTTTAGTAGGTAGTTGTGACTAAATAATTTTTGGTTTTGCACAAACTTGCCAGCCAATGTAATTCAGGACAGTACTAATATATGATCATAACTGCCAACATCCCCATTCAACCTCAAGTTAACCTCAAATTGTACTCTCAGAAACTTTGCCTCAAACAAGTCAACATTAAAAAGCCCTATACATTTACCAAAGTTCAGAGATGGCATACCGCCACTAAACCGCATTAAGATCAACATGTAGGTAGATAAGAGACGATAAATAATCCCAATAATTTGTATCTTTATCAGTAAGACATTCTGCATACTGGAAAACACTCGTCTATTGGCCAAGTCTACCCCAGCCAGCAAGATGCATTGTGTGGGTCTGTATGGAGAACACCATTTGACAGGAGAGGGGCTCAGTATCTCTTACAAAGATTTGTAGGTGTACTGCACAACTCCAGTCCGGTCCTTGAGGGCCAGAGGGTTTTGATCATTCTGTCAATGAGCTTTAAAGTGTTAAGCTTTAAAGTGACATGTTACAAAGGACTGAAAACCTGTGACTGCAGTTACGCACCACTGTCTTGCAGGGACATGGTTGGAATAGGATTGGAACATGGTTAGAACACGGTCAAGACTGGCTAAGGATCAGGAAGTAATTAGGACATTACCAAACAACTTAACGGTCCTTTGTTAACTGCTATAACAGCACTGACCGGCTGTGGAAAAACGTATTACATATAAAAACATAAATAAATAGACAGGACATTTCACTCGTCTCACAGTTTTTTGTTTTGACAAGATCAATTATCATATAAGGCTGGCATTATTATTCTTACATTCATGCAAAGAAGACGTGAACGATCATTAGGAATCGCCTCATGGCACCTTGTGGACAGCCAGACTGACACGCAAGAGGCAGAGGAACACAGTACAATCAAGCTAAGGAAGGCACTGGAAAAAATATAAATTCCACAGATGATTCAGCTTTTAGTGTTCCATCTTGAAAAAGGTACAAATCTAAAAAAACTTTTTTTGGCCATCACTCGTTTTGAAGTTATTGAAATTGTTAGAAAAGTCCCCAAGAAATTGCACCATTTTAAAGTTTTATTTGACAAAAAAGTAATTTGTTAAAAAAGAAATAATGTTTTTCATTTAAAACTCTCCAAGACAGCGTATGGCATTTTGGTGATCAAATAAACATTTCAGTGACATGATTTGCACTTGGTAGACCTTATTGGACCAGAATTGCAAAAACATTTATTTGCAGAGAAAAAAAAAGTCTAAACTACTTGTTACAGCCATGGTCAAACAGAACAAAAATAATTTCAATATAATATTGAAATATTAGCCAGACCTGCTGCAGACAAAGCAGCAATTGCAAAGTGTCCCAAGAAAAAAATTGATGATCAACTTTTCCAAAATAAAATGATTTAGAGAGCTAAAGTAAGACTAGGGTCACAGTCCTAACCAGTTGGACTGTGGTTTGACTGATATGAGCCCTACAGGTGAATGGAACAGCACTGGCTTGGTGACATGATGCGACGCCATCTTTTCTTTCAGAAGATCACAACTTCAGGAAATCTCTTGGTCTCTCCCACCCCTGTCACTTGACCTGGGTCACTGGGTGTCCAGTCTGCTGTACTTCATCCACCGGCTCCAGGAAGACGATCGCCATGATGACCACGGCAGCTGATAATTCCGAGGGACAATACCCTTGACGTTCTCCTCAAAGTACTGAAACTGTCGATACCACCAGACTCTGGAGAACAGGTTGCTCTGGGATGTCTCTTTCAGCGCCTGAATGATAACAAAACAGATAAAATAAATAAATGGAACTTCACAGAATAAGCTACATCAACATCAGATAAATAAAAATAAAAATATGTACACTACCAGTCAAAAATTTGGACACACCTACTCATTCAAGGGTTTTTCTTTATTTTTTACTATTTTTTACATTGTAGAATAATAGTGAATACATCAAGAGTGTGAAAAGCTGTCTTCAAGGCAAAGGGTGGCTATTTGAAGAATCTCAAATATAAAATATATTTTGATTTGTTTAACACTTCTTTGGTTACTACATGATTCCATATGTGTTATTTCATAGTTTTGATGTCTTCACTATTATTCTACAATGTAGAAAATAGTAAAAAATAAAGAAAAACCCTTGAATGAGTAGGCGTGTCCAAACTGTCGACTGGTACTGTATGTGTTAGCCCCCCACCTGCTGGTTGGCCAGGGTGTGGTACCACCAGAAGAGGCGTGTTGTGAGATTGTAGGCCACCACCACATCCACAGTGTAGTGGTCATGGGCCTGCAGGATGCAGAAGATGCCCACTGCACTCAGAGTCCAGCAAAACCAGTGGTACCACCAAAACCTCTTAGGGGAATCCTACAACAGAGAGAAACAGTGAAGGTTTAATGGAATATAAGGAGATACATTTTTTACAACATTCTTAATCATTTAGCAGACACTCTTATCCAGAGCGACTTGCAGTTAATGAGTGCATACATTATTTTTTCATACTGGCTCCCCATGGGAATCGAACCCACAACCCTGGTGTTGCAAACGCCATGCTCTACCAACTGAGCTACATCCCTACCGGCCATTCCCTCCCCTACCCTGGACAACGCTGGGCCGATTGTGCGCCGCCCCATGGGCCTCCCGGTCGTGGCCGGCTACGACAGAGCCATGGTTTTGTTTCAATAATCAACAATGAAATGCATTTACATAATACTGTGTAGTCTTTCAAACCAGACTTTTACAACCATCCACTAGACGTCACTGCAGCATAAACCACATGGCTAATGTCACAACAGTACAGTTGAACTACATGTTTACACAGAAATGTACACAAGAAATCGGCTAATCTCACTATTTATTGAGCAAGTTGTTTCTGCAATTCTAAAACCTTTGTACTGAGCAGTGGAAAACAGCTAACTGGTAATCTCAGATTGTGAAAGAGAGGAGAACAGAGAAAAGGTGAAAGAATTGACAGGGAGTGAAGCTTATAGTAATAGAGTAAAGTGATAGGATAGCGTCAGCATGACGATAAAGCTGTAGCCTTCTTTTACCCTTTGATAAAGAGATAGGTTAGCGTAAGCATGGCCGTGTGTATGTAATACTTACACTCTTTGATAAAGAGATAGTTAGCGTTAGAATGACTATGTGGCCGTTATACAGGTAGTCTCCACACATGGTGTGGGAGTCAGTGATTGACAAGCCTCCGCCGGCAATCAGTTTCATGATCCTCCTCATCGGAGCCTCCCAGTTCCCAAACAACCTCTTCAGATAGAGGTTTAGAACAGGAAACCAGGCCCAGGGCATGACAGTACACAGAAAGGCCTTCATCTGTTGCTGGGAGGGAAAGAGAGGAGGCGGGGAAGAGAGGAGGAGGGGAGGAGAGGTGGAGGCCTGAAGGAGGGAACAGTACACATCTCTCCCACTGGCCTTGGGCAACAGAGGGAGTGGGAACATTTGTATACACTGAACTCCCACCCACCACTTTGTTCTGTGGTGGGGGGGGCTACCATTTTGACTTCCATTCCTCGATATTTCAAAAGAGAAGTATAGTATTGAGATGAGTCACATTTAAACCACACATGCTACATCTGTATAACCTTACCCCTTCTTCCTCTGGGTCTTTGGTCACAGGGTTAGAATGCGAGAAGCTAAAATAGAAACAGGAAACTCGTGCCTACCCTGATGAGCACTCAAGCGGTTTCAAAATAGCTCTTTTAAAATGATACACGCATGCAACAGAATAATTTTTATATTTTTCATGTGATCAATATATCGTGAAGAGGACTAGGGGGCGTTAACTTGAAAATAAGGACTAGATCACTTTCTGATGAGTTTGTCCTTAAGGGGGTTTTGTTGTTAAGATACAACTGTAATGTTTATATGCAACAATAGCCCAGAAAGTCAGATCACTGCTATAATAGCAATGACACATCAATTATGGAAATAGATGTGGGCACTGGTAGGTCACAGTGTGTTAGCAACTTGAAGCATATTGTGGCTTGGATTTGGAAGGATACAAACCTTTGGAGAGCATTGGAAGTGCATCCCTGGAACAGGCAGAGTGGTGATGTACATGGTGACACACCTGTACAGGTAGAGGGTGCCCACAATGAAGAAGAACCGATGGATGTTTATTGATCTGGAAACAGAGATACGGGGTAGGAGTGTGAACATTTAAACGTTTAAACTAAATTGGGATCGTTAACTTTAACAAAATTCCCTAACAGAAAAATAGTTTTTTCCCCACAAAATGTAAATCACAGCAGGCTCGCCTGCTCTTTCTCTTCGTTAATGATGCTAGTGTTTTCAGTCTTCGGTATGTTGCATGTAGAATATCCTAGCCTATTCATTGATGATATGCCCTGCTTTACTGAAATTGCAAAACACAGCATTCCATTGCGAGATACAGCTTTTGATTGCCGATAGATAGGCCTAGTGTACGGTTCTCCGTCTGTCTGGTGGCCGACCTGGCTATACTGTACCCCTCCCCTCTCTCTCCATCCCTCGCTAGCTCGCTATGAAAGATGCAAGTGTTTGTATTTTCAGAAGTACGGCAACTAATCAGACTCCTCCATTCCAAAAATACTGAATCTTAGAAGGAGTCGATTCCTAGAGGAAGATGTATTTTCTTTCTACTAAATGCCTTGGTAAGTCACAGTATTTAACAAACTTTAAAGTACTTTTTTGGGAGAAAGCGGGCAGCTCGAGATTATTTGATTGACAGTTCTGGTCGCCTAGTTATGGACGTTAGTTCCGCTTCAGAAGCACCATTACTTTACAGATAAGTAAAATGCCAGTTCTGTGGCACTTTGAAACTCCAGAGAAGGTTTGTGTCGGCATTTAAAAAGCCATAATGTCCCTTAGACAAACAAACATGCCGTAGCAGAGGCGCTTTCAAGGGTAAATGACAGTGGTAGATATAGAGTTGAAGTCGGAAGTTTACATACACTTTGGTTGGAGTCATTAAAACTCGTTTTTTCAACCACTCCACAAATTTCTGTTAAACAAAATATAGTTTCGGCAAGTCGGTTATGACATCTACTTTGTGCATGACACAATAATTTTTCCAACAATTGTTTACAGACTGATTATTTCACTTATCATTCACTCTATCACAATTAAAGTGGGTCAGAGGTTTACATACACTAAGTTGACTGTGCCTTTAAACAGCTTGGTAAATTCCAGAAAATGATGTCATGGCTTTAGAAGCTTCTGATAGGCTAATTTACATCATTTGAGTCAATTGGAGGTGTACCTGTGGATGTATTTCAAGGCCTACCTTCAAACTCAGTGCCTCTTTGCTTGACATCATGGGAAAATCAAAAGAAATCAGCCAAGACCTCAGAAAAAAATTGTAGACCTCCACAAGTCTGGTTCATCCTTGGGAGCAATTTCAAAACACCTGAAGGTACCATGTTCATCTGTACAAACAATAGTACGCAAGTATAAACACCATGGGACCATGCAGCCGTCATACCGCTCAGGAAGGAGACGCATTCTGTCTCCTAGAGATGAACGTACTTTGGTGCAAAAAGTGCAAATCAATCCCAGAACAACAGCAAAGGACCTTCTGAAGATGCAGGAGGAAACAGGTACAAAAGTATCTATATCCACAGTAAAACAAGTCCTATATCGACATAACCTGAAAGGCCGCTCAGCAAGGAAGAAGCCACTGCTCCAAAACTGCCATTAAAAAGCCAGACTACGGTTTGCAACTGCACATGGGGACAAAGATCGTACTTTTTGGAGAAATGTCCTCTGGTCTGATGAAACTAAAATAGAACCGTTTGGCCATAATGACCATCGTTATGTTTGGAGGAAAAAGGGGAACGCTTGCAAGCCGAAGAACACCATCCGAACCGTGAAGAACGGGGGTGGCAGCATCATGCTGTGGGGGTGCTTTGCTGCAGGAGGGACTGATGCACTTCACAAAATAGATGGCATCATGAGGAAGGAAAATTATGTGGATATATTGAAGCAACATCTCAAGACATCAGTCAGGAAGTTAAAGCCTGGTCATAAATGGGTCTTCCAAATGGACAATGACCCCAAGCATACTTCCAAAGTTGTGGCAAAATGGCTTAAGGACAACAGAGTCAAGGTACTGGAGTGGCCATCACAAAGCCCTGACCTCAATCCTATAGAAAATGTGTGGGCAGAACTGAAAAAGCGTGTGCAAGCAAGGAGGCCTACAAACCTGACTCAGTTACACCAGCTCTGTCAGGAGGAATGGGCCAAAATTCACCCAACTTATTGTGGGAAGCTTATGGAAGGCTACCCGAAACATTTGACCCAAGTTAAACAATTTAAAGGCAATGCTACCAAATACTAATTGAGTGCATGTAAACTTCTGACCCACTGGGAATGTGATGAAATAAATAAAAGCTGAAATAAATCATTCTCCGTACTATTATTCTGACATTTCACATTCTTAAAATAAAGTGGTGATCCTAACTAACCTAAAACAGGGAATCTTTACTAGGATTATAATCCAGGAATTGTGAAAAACTGAGTTGAAATGTATTTGGCTAAGGTGTATGTAAACTTCCGACTTCAACTGTAACTTCATTGCCAAGCCCATTGTGAATTGAAGTGGAATTATATGATTTTTTGTTCTTGTTTTAACGGATTATAGAAAAGGATAATTAGCTGGTAATGTCGCCTTTAGTAACACAGGTAGCTCACTGAAATCAACACTGAAACCTCTTAAAGATGCACTATGCAGAATGCAATTTCCTTGTTGCTGAAATTCAAATAGATTGCTTAATTTTATGTGACAAAACAAGCAAGTACAGTCTAGAGAATCATTGTACCATATAAACCGCTGTGAAATATATTTTCAATAACCAGAAATATTGTATTTTCAGCTGTTTGAAGGTTGTGTACAAAACCGAAAGTAAAAGACACAAAAACAAAACGTAAGAACGAGAAGCATAGAAATAGAGCACATAGAACAGATCTATCGCTTCTTAGACTTGCTTTCAATGAGAAGGACATATCTATAAACACACATTTCCATGTGAATTTGGTCGGTTCATCCAAAAAGTTACATATTGCAGCTTTAAGCTCAATTTCATTAACATCAGGCACGTGCCCAGATAGGGCTTTACCTGTGCAGAGCACATGCCCCTTTGCCCTTCCAGTCTCCAAAGTGCCCTTTTCAGTGTTGGTAGGCCTATAATTTCCCCAAAAATGTAATTGTAAAAAAATTTATAATTTTTTTGTCATTGTTGTTCGGAACCCAGTGCCTGCAAGGGTTGTTAAGTTCTCATCCATGCTTCAGAACCAAAAAGTTGAGCGTCTTGATTGTTGACCAATGACCAGTCATCAGCATTGGCGCGGAAAGGAGCTTGCGCAAATCCAGATTAGAGACCAGAAAGAACTTGTTTCATTTCCTCCAGTTTTTCATGGCAAGAACAGAGTATGCCTACGTTTATTATCCATAAAAAATACAGTTTAGCAAACTACTACTGACTCATATTTGCCAGAACAATAGGCTACCTGGCGAATTAATTTATAATTTTCATATTTCAGATATGCCTAGTTTGGTTGTTACATGTATAAAGAAAAGCAGCTGTTAAATCGCACTACCTTCAATATTATGGGATGAATATGTAACATATTCTGGCAAATGTGTTTGTGAATGAGAACAAGGCTACCCGGCTGGCAATGAGCATTCTGGCTGCCCTCCAAAGTGATGGCTCGGTGCAGATCCTGCAACCTCCGCTACAAGTAGCCAGTGTGATTGCTCTGGACTTCAGAGAAGTGACATGATATAGGCCTATCCGTAGTTGATATGGGCTGCTAAGATGAATGACTGAACTCCAAATGCAGGTGTAAAAAACACAGTTTATAGCTGTAGCCTATCTTGCGTTTTGAAAATGCATCACTGTTTATGCCTGTAATTATAGGCTACATTTGCACAGCGATTGTGCATGCATATTAATATTTGCATGTGTCACACGTGCGCATGTGCGTGGTGGGCGCAAGCTTGGTACCACTCCTTTATGGGGGTCGCAGGTCAAAAAGTTAGAAAGCCACTGGGATACATAAGTGGAAACAAATGGAGTTGGGTTGGATATACAGTGCCTTCAGAAATAATTCAGACCGTTTGGCAGAGATTACAGCATCGAGTCTTCTTGGGTATGACACTACAAGCTTGGCACACCTGTATTTGGGGAGTATCTTCCATTCTTCTGTGCAGATCCTCTCAAGCTCTGTCAGTATAGATGGGGAGCGTCGCTGCACAGCTATTTTCAGGTCTCTCCAGAGATATAAAAATCGGATTCAAGTCCGGGCTCTGGCTGGGCCACTCAAGGACATTCAGAGACTTGTCCCAAAGCCACTCCTGCATTGTCTTGGCTGTGTGCTTATGGTCGTTGTCCTGTTAGAAGGTGAATCTTCACCCCAGTCTGAGGTCCTGAGCGCTCTGGAGCAGGTTTTCATCAAGGATCTCTCTGTACTTTGCTCCGTCCATCTTTGCCTTGATCCTGACTAGTCTCCCAGTCCCTGCCGCTGAAAAACATCCCCACAGCATGATGCTGCCACCACCATGCTTCACCGTAGGGATGGTGCCAGGTTTCCGACAGATGTGATGCTTGGCATTCAGGCCAAAGAGTTCAATCTTTGTTTCATCAGACCAGTTAATCTTGTTTCTCATGGTCTGAGAGTCTTTAGGTGCCTTTTGGCAAACTCCAAGTGGGCTGTCATGTGCCTTTTACTGAGGAGTGGCTTCCATCTGGCCACTCTACCATAAAAGGTCTAATTGGTGGAGTGCTGCAGAGATGGTTGTCCTTCTGGAAGGTTATCCCATCTCCACAGAGGAACTCTGGAGCTCTGTCAGAGTGACCATCGGGTTCTTGGTCACCTACCTGACCAAGGGCCTTCTCCCCCGATTGCTCAGTTTGGCCGGGCGGCCAGCTCTAGGAAGAGTCTTGGTGGTTCCAAACTTCTTCCATTTAAGAATGATGGAGCCAACTGTGTTCTTGGGGACCTTCAATGCTGCAGACATTTTTTGATACCCTTCCCCAGATCTGTGCCTTGACACAATCCTGTCTCGGAGCTCTACGGACAATTCCTTCGACCTCATGGCTTGGTTTTTGCTCTGACATGCACTGTCAATTGTGGGACCTTATATAGACAGGTGCGTGTTTTTCCAAATCATGTCCAATCCATTTAATTTACCACAGGTGGACTCCAATCAAGTTGTAGAAACATCTCAAGGATGATCAATGGAAACAGGATTCACCGGAGCTCAATTTCGAGTTTCATAGCAAAGGGTCTGAATACTTATGTAAATATGGTATTTCTGTTTTTATTTTTTATACATTTGCAAAAATTTCGGAAACCTGTTTTCGCTTTGTCATTATGGGGTATTGTGTGTATATTGCATTTTAGAATAAGGCTGTAACGTAACAAAATGTGGAAAAAGTCAAGGGGTCTGAATACTTTCCGAAGGCACTGTATATAGTAATGGTAGGCTACAGTATTTCTTACAATCTTCTATTTTGACTGGAATTATCTTGGTCATTGTTAATAAGTGCAGCATTTATTCCAGTTCAGAATATACTTAACAAAAGTATAAAATGCAAAAAGCAACAATTTCAAAGATTTTACTGAGTTACAGTTCATATAAGGAAATCAGCCAATTGAAATAAATACATTAGGCCCTAATCTATGGATTTCACATGACTGGGAATACAGATATCATCTTTTGGTCACAGATACCTTAAAAAAAAAGATTGGGGTTTGGATACAAAAAACAGTCAGTATCTGGTGTGACCACAATTTGCCTCATGCAGCGTGACACATGTCATTCGCATGGAGTTGATCAGGCTGTTGATTGTGGCCTGTGAAATGTTGTCCCACTCCTCTTCAATGGCTGTGTTAAATTGCTGGATATTGGCGGGAACTGGAACATGCTGTCGATTCAGAGCATCACAAACATGCTCAATGGGTGACATGTCTGGTGAGTATGCAGGCCAATGGCATCTACCATTTTGTGGGACATTTGGGGGACAGTGTAGCCTACATTAATACTTTTTTTGTTAACATTTTTAATGACGTCATAATTTCTAAATGTTTGTACCGACAGATGTAGCATTATGATTGGTTATGATTTGTAAAAAATGAATCAGCCTGTCTTTGAGCAGTGAAGAGAAGAGTGTTGTGGCAAAATATTGTTACGCATTGAGTTTATTTATTGGATTATTTTTTTGTCGCACAGTGCTCCCAAAATAAAAATACTGGTCACACAGCAAAAACATTTGTGACACACTTGGTCGGGTCACCTGCCCTGGTAGCAGGTGACCCAACTCTGGTTTGTGACTACTATGATTTCCCATTGTAGCCAATTCAGTTTCAGTCATTCTGCTACTGATTTTTTGGGTCATTCTCTCACCAATTGGTAACAAACAGAATTACGCGTTTTAATCACTTAATAAATCATAAACCAAATTGTTATCAGTAAAAACACTAACTAATTGCTAGATCTAAGGCTGTGGTGGCATGACATTTTGTCAGCCGGTTATTGTCATGCAAATCACTGCCGGTCTCACTGTAATTGACCGTTAATTAACAAACATGTTTAGCATCTCCAGGCCTCTACACATACAAGCCGCTGATGTGCGCCTTTGGAACATCTACATTTAAAATATAGTCTAATAAATCAATTTAATATACACCATCACAATAAATCCATTATTTATTTTAGGCAGGTCTGAAGAAACATTATGAACTCAAGAAAATGAACCGAATAGGAGTCGGCCTACTGTATGTTATCTGGCTATGTGCCATGCCATAGGCTAGTGCATTTAGCAGACAAGATATGCTTATAAGTCCTGTGCCATTATTTTATATTATATGATTTTATATGAAGAATACTATAATTGAACTAATAGAACATATATTTTTCCCATTCCGGAACGTGCGCATATGAAGTGGCTATGTTGAGCGTAAAAGTGATAATTTGAAACAGGTCCTATACGCTAGATTTAAAGTTATTTGGCAAATTTAGTTGTGAATGATACAAACCTTAGAATTTCTTAGAAATCAAAACATATATGGGCTACATGATGTGACTATAGGCTATTGATGATTTGGAAAAAGTCGCAAATAAAGCTTGCGCTCTGTTCCTTGCCTCAGGCTGCACACCTGTTCTCTCATCAAGTGATCATATTTTTACCCATCAGACTATTCTCAATTTAATCTTGACTTTACTATTGTGTAACATTAGTTTCGATTTAGAATGGCCCATTATCAAATGGGTAGGAACAGGGGAAAAAATACATGTTATCCGTATGCACTCGAATAGCGAATGGAGGCCGCTTTCCCTCAACTCTGTATGCCATGGGCTCCCAAACCATGTTCCTGCAGCTACCCAGTCCTTAATTTGGGAAACCAAGTGAAATATGTGTCAGCCTATTATACTGAACAAAAATATAAACGCAACATGTAAAGTGTTTCATGAGCCGAAATAAAAGAACCCAGAAATGTTCCATATGCACAAAAATTGTATTTCTGTCACACCCTGGCCTATAGAACTCTAGCTAGTTTGGTCAGGGTGTGAATTTCTAGGTTTGTATATCTATGTTTGGCAGGGTGTGGTTCCCAATCAGAGGCAGCGGTCGCTCGTTGTCTTTGTTTGGGGATCATACTTAGGCAGCCAGTTTTCCTGTCTGTGTTGTGGGTTTATGTTGTGTTCCTGTTTTAGGCTTGTGTGTTAGCCTTTGGACCATCACGGTTAAGTTTTGTTATTTTGGTTACTGTGTCGTGTGTTTATTCTTTAATAAACCTGTACGCCTTTCACACTGCACCTTGGTCCGTCCTGTTCCTTAACGTACGTGACAGAAAAACCCACCACCAATGGACCAAGCAGCGTTCCCAGGAGGAGAAGAGAGGATGGACCTGGCAAGAAAGATGGAGGCCCTGAAAAGGATCAGGGTGGAGAGACAGCCCCAATAATATTTTTGAGGGGGGCTAAAAGGGTGGTCGGGGAGCGACAGAGAGGAGGCTCGACCACTGCACTCGTGGGGGCTCAAGGAGGAGTCCTCACTGGAGGAGGACGGGGCGCGGAGTGTAAAGGACGGAGACAGTCATAGACCTCCAGCGCCGGTTCCCAGTCCGGTACGCCCCGTACCTACTCTCCGCACCAAGCCAGTGGTGCGCGTCGCCAGTCTGGCCCGGCCTGTTCCTTCTCCCCGCACCAAGCCAGTGGTGCGCGTCGCCAGTCTGGCCCGGCCTGTTCCTGCTCCCCGCACCAAGCCAGTGGTGCGTGTTCCCAGTCTGGCCCGGCCTGTTCCTGCTCCCCGCACCAAGCCAGTGGTGCGCGTCGCCAGTCCAGCCCGGCCTGTTCCTGCTCCCCGCACCAAGCCAGTGGTGCGCGTCGCCAGTCCGGCCTGTTCCTGCTCCTCGCACCAAGCCAGTGGTGCGCGTCGCCAGTCCGGCCCGTCTGTTCCCGCTCCTCGCACCAAGCCAGTGGTGCGCGTCGCCAGTCCGGCCCGGCCTGATCCTGCTCCTCGTAACAAGCCAGTGGTGCGCGTCGCCAGTCCGGCCCGGCCTGTTCCTGCTCCTCGCACCAAGCCAGTGGTGCGCGTCGCCAGTCCGGCCCGGCATGTTCCTGCTCCTCGCACATAGCCAGTGGTGCGCGTCGCCAGTCCGGCCCGGCCTGTTCCTGCTCCTCGCACCAAGCCAGTGGTGCGCGTCGACAGTCCGGCCCGGCCTGTTCCTGCTCCTCGCACCAAGCCCTGGCCTATAGAACTCTAGCTAGTTTGGTCAGGGTGTGAATTTCTAGGTTTGTATTTCTATGTTTGGCCGGGTGTGGTTCCCAATCAGAGGCAGCAGTCGCTCGTTGTCTCTGATTGGGGATCATACTTAGGCAGCCAGTTTTCCTGCCTGTGTTGTGGGTTTTTGTTGTGTTCCTGTTTTAGGCTTGTGTGTTAGCCTTTGGACCGTCACGGTTGTTATTTTGGTTACTGTGTCGTGTGTTTATTCTTTAATAAACATGTACGCCTTTCACACTGCACCTTGGTCTGTCCCGTTCCTTAACGTACGTGTCAATTTCTCTAAAATGTTGAGCACAAAATGTTGTGTTAGTGAGCATTTCTCCTTTGCCAAGATAATCCATCCACTTGACAGGTGGCATATCAATAAGCTGATTAAACAGCATGATCATTACACAGGTGCACCTTGTGCTGGGGACAATAAAAGGCCACTCTAAAATGTGCAGTTTTGTCACACAATGCCACAGATGTCCAACAGAGCTGTTGCCAGATAATTGAATGTTCTTTTCTCTACCATAAACTGCCTCCAACTTCATTTTAGAGAAATTAACAGAATGACATGACACTAGGCAATATTTATTTAACTTACAGAAGGAAAATAATTTCTGCAAAACGAAATATAAATGTTGATATTAGGTGGCAAGGGCCTTCAACATTGTGTTTTGATGTATTTCTAATAACTTTTAAGACTTTCTGCTAGATGTTTTCTAATGCCCCCTTTTCCATCTATTTGACCAGAAACCAAAGCCTTTGCTTATTCAAAAATGTTTGGAAAGAAAATGGTTAAAATGTACAAATGCCTAGATCCAATGCAGCCGTTTAACTCAATATCAAATCATTTCTGGGTAACAATTAAGTACCTTACTGTGATAAAAAAAAAAAAAAAGGTCCAAAATAAACAAAAATAGCAATTACTCAAGCAATAATTTTGCTAGGACTGCCTAGGAGTGGTCTGAGTGCGGATGGGAAAACTGAAAACTAGCTGTTATTGTTAGAGTGGTTTGGAACTCTTATTCTTATTGGTCAATTAACTAATTTATCGCCTGGTGATAAAGGCCAAAACTCCATCCCACCAAAACAGGCTGAAATTTCAGGAGGTCTTTTCAAACAGCTCTTACACTAGGCATCATCATCATTTTCACAATTTCACTGTATTATTCCAACCTCAGTGTGGAAATGTTAATAAAACACAGGAAAATCACATTTTTGACTGCACTGGGCCTTTAAATTTCTCATAAATACAGACTCAGCTTCCACTTCACACCAAATGTGATGTGCTCCTATGAAGTCACATGTTAGTGATCATGTGTCCTTTTACATGAGAATGCCCTTCAGCAACTCCGATGAGAAGAAAGTATAACTTATATTAACATTACAACAAGGCCTCATCAGCAGGTTAGCCCGCAAGAATGAATGCCTGATTTGAACAGGGCTGGCTGTCGCCTGTTTCGACACAGCGTGAGAGACAACTCATGACATGAGTGGAGTAGGGGAAAGGGGAACCTACAGAGGTGAAGAGAGAGAGAGTGTGTGGTGTGTGATTAGAGATTTACTGTCACTGAGTCAACTGCGTGCAGTGGACCTTTGCTCCTTGAATCATTTTACAGGGCAGCCAGTGTGATAATAATCCCACACAGCAGAATTTAGCCACGCTGCGGAGGGGAAAACCCCCCACTTATTTAGTCAACCTTTATTTACCCAGGTAGGTCACAAGGGACCTGGATATGACAGAGAAAGAGAGAGAGATAGAGATAGAATGTGTCAGTGGCAGAAATATGAAGCCTACCATCTGAAAAAGCTTCAGTGTGCAGTTTCAGACAATAATGAGAAGTAATGGAAGATACAACTATATAGGGAAATAGCATGTGGGCTTTTTAAACTCCAAAATCAAGGATGTTTAAGGCCTACACCTCTCAAAAGTAAAACTACAGTGGCCATAAACCAGACTACATGACACAGTGTGTGTGTGTGTGTGTGTGTGTGTGTGTGTGTGTGTGTGTGTGTGTGTGTGTCAGCCCTCAAAACACAAATGCTCTGAACTCCATCCATTTCCAATATTCATCCTTAATTTTGAAAGGGAAGCACAATGGATATCATTGGTAAATGTCCTATTTTTCGAAAGGACACACAGGTAAGTGATGGAAACACAGACATCCAGCTACAGAAGAAGTGCAAAGTAAAAAGAGTGCAGGGAGCTGGATATACATTGTAGAAAACACTGGGAAGGCTCATGGGGATTTGAAGCAGGTCAGCTCCTGTATAATTCATTGTCTTAAGGTCTCACCTAGGCTATACAGTGTTATCACCACGACTCAATGCCATGAGGAAGGAAGGAATTAAAAGTGTTCCTCAGCTAACTGAACTTGAACCAATAAGCTAGGCCTAGGCCTATTTGTGCCACATAGAGAAAATATAGACATTGTCCATGTTTCCTCTTTCTATGCCTCTTTCTATTCATCATAATCATCATTGCTTAAGTAAGAATGTCAAGCTGAAATTCCGGTCATGGAACCCTATTCAAGTCACCCTTTTGTTTGCTTTCCCCTCCTCCTTCCCTCTGGGTGATTTCGCTTTTCTAGGACAATGCTTTATTTGAAACAGTAGTCTCCCATTACGGAACGTTATCTTCTGAGACTGATGGTGAATAAAACAATGTGTGAACACCATTCTCTTACCTGTATCACTTACAACCTGGCCCACAAACCCAGGTAAAATGTACTACGCAAATATTTATTTAACATGCTTGGCCAGTTGACAGTTAGCAATACCAGGGTGAAAAACAACAGCAAGCAGCTGCAGTTGACCGCCGTTCGGTAGAGAGGGTTAACCACACATGCACCCACACCCACGTGTTATGGCAAACACAAAGTACACTTCCTGAGGCCTTACATGGGGTTGAGTGTTCTGTTGTGGTTGGGATACTTTCCAGATTAAAATATATTTACTATAATAGACAGTTATCCAAATATTTATTATGGTATCCACCTACTAGTTTTTAAGAAGTAGGCCTACGGGTGAAACCACGTTGAAGGCTTTAGACAACACCTGCAGCCTCATACTACACTATGGGCTTCGTACAGAAGCAAGTCTCTCTGTTCATGTCTTTTTATGTGAAGGGTGAACAAATTAGACTTGTTTTGGTATTCCTGCACTGTGGAGTGGGAGTTACAGACTGAAGTATGTTGGCGATTGGTTACATCTTGGGACATCTTGATAGGCAGAGGAGACACTTAAAATGCTGAGCGATTTGAACTACTGTTGGCTCAATATGTTTGGCCTACTTCTAGACTGTTTAAAGGCTGCATGGACAGGACACCTCTTAAAACAGAAACTTTTAAGGCTAACACATGTCACACCGAATGTGGATCTAGCGTTAGTCTGCCGATCGTTAAGAGCGCCGTGTTTTAGGGACCACCCAATTCTACATGTAAAATCTTCTCGCAAATTACGTTCAAACGCTATTGGTCTGTCTGAGCTCTTAGACATACACTACAAAACCAAAAGTATATGGACACCTGCTTGTCAAACATCTCATTCCAAAATCATGGGCATTAATATGGAGTTGGTCCCCCCTTTGCTGCTATAAACAGCCTCCACTCTTCTGGGAAGGCATTCCACTAGATGTTGGAACATTGCTGCGGGGACTTGCTTCCATTCAGCCACAAGACCATTAGTGAGTTCGGGCACTGATGTTGGGCGATTAGGCCCGCAGTCGGCGTTCCAATTAAACCCAAAGGTGTTCGATGGGATTGAGGTCAGGGTTCTGTTCAGGCCAGTCAAGCTCTTCCACACCGATCTTGACAAACCATTTATGTATGGGTCTTGCTTTGTGCACAGGGGCATTGTCATGCTGAAACAGGAAAGGGCATTTCCCAAACTGTTGCCAAAGTTGGAAGCACAGAATCGTCTAGAATGTCATTGTATGCTGTAGCATTAAGATTTCCCTTCACTGGAACTAAGGGGCCTAGCCCAAACCGTGAAAAACAGCCCCAGACCATTATTCCTCCTCCACCACCAAACTTTACAGTTGGAACTATGCAATGGGGTAAGTAGCGTTCTCCTGGCATCTGCCAAACCCAGATTTGTTCGACGGACTGCCAGATGGTGAAACGTGATTCAGAGAACGCGTTTCCAATGCTCTCGAGTCCAATGGCGGCGAGCTTTACATCATTCCAGCCGACGCTTGGCATTGCGCATGGTGATCTTAGGCTTGTTCGCGGCTGCTCGACCATGGAAACCCATTTCATGAAGCTCCCGACGAACAGTTCTTGTGCTGACGTTGCTTCCAGAGGCAGTTTGGAACTTGGTAGTGAGTGTTGCAACCGAGGACAGACGATTTTTACACGCTACATGCTTCAGCACTTGGCGGTCCCGTTCTGTGAGCTTGTGTGGCCTACCACTTCGCGGCTGAGCCATTGTTGCTCATAAACGTTTCCACTTCACTTACAGTTGATCGAGGCAGCTCTAGCAGGGCAGAAATTTTACAAACTGACTTGTTGGAAAGGCGGCATCCCTTTCTACAGCCAATGTTTGTCTATGGAGATTTCATGGCGGTGTGCTCGACTTTATACACCTGTCAGCAACGGGTGTGGCTGAAATATTTGAAGTGGTGTCCATATACTTTTGTATATACAGTGCATTCGGAAAGTATTCAGACCCCTTTACTTTTTCCACATTCTGTTAAGTCATAGCCTTATTTTAAAATTGATGGGTTTTTTTTATCCAATCATCAATCTACACACAAAACCCCATAATGACAAAGTTAAAATAGGTTTTTAGAAACTTCTGCAAATGTATTACAAATAAAAAACGGAAATATCACATTTACATAAGTATTCAGACCCTTTACTCAGTACTTTGTTGAAGCACCTTTGGCAGCGGTTACAGCATCAAGTCTTCTTGGGTATGACGCTACAAGCTTGGCACACCTGTATTTGGTGAATTTCTCCCATTCTTCTCTGCAGATCCTCTCAAGCTCTGTCACGTTGGATTTTCAGGTCTCTCCAGAGATGTTCGATCGGGTTCAAGTCCGGGCTCTGGATGGGCCACTCAAGGACATTCAGAGACTTGTCCCGAAGCCACTCATGCATTGTCTTGGCTGTGTGCTTAGGGTTGTTGTCCTGTTGGAAGGAGAACCTTCGCCCCAGTCTGAGGTCCTGAGCACTCTGGAGCAGGTTTTCATCAAAGATCTCTGTACTTTGCTCCGTT
The DNA here is from genome assembly GCF_020615455.1 of Coregonus clupeaformis. Classification (NCBI taxonomy): domain Eukaryota; kingdom Metazoa; phylum Chordata; class Actinopteri; order Salmoniformes; family Salmonidae; genus Coregonus; species Coregonus clupeaformis. The sequence goes on from NC_059192.1 coordinate 56,120,450, forward strand.
CATCTTTCCCTCGATCCTGACTGGTCTCCCAGTCCCTGCCACTGAAAAACATTCCCATAGCATGATGCTTCCACCACCATGCTTCACCGTAGGGATGGTGCCTGGTTTCTTTCAGACGTGACGCTTGGCATTCAGGCCAAAGATTCAATCTTGATTTCTTCAGACCAGAGAATCTTGTTTCTCATGGTCTGACAGTCCTTTAGGTGTTTTTCAGCAAACACCAAGTGGGCTGTCATGTGCCTTTTACTGAGGAGTGGCTTCCCTCTGGCCACTCTACCATAAAGGCCTGATTGGTGGAGTGCTGCAGAGATGGTTGTCATTCTGGAAGGTTCTCCTATCTCCACAGAGGAACTCTGGACCTGTCAGAGTGACCATCAGGTTCTTGGTCACCTCCCTGACCAAGGCCGTTCTCTCCCGATTGCTCAGTTTGGCCAGGCAGCCAGCTCTAGGAAGAGCCTTGGTGGTTCCAAACTTCTTCCATTTAAGAATGATGAAGGCCACTGTGTTCTTGGGGACATTCAATGCTGCAGAAATGTTTTGGTACCTTTCCCCAGATCTGTGCCTTGACACAATCCTGTCTTGGAGCTCTACGGACAATTCCTTCGACCTCATGGTTTGGTTTTTGCTCTGACTTGAACTGTCAACTGTGAGACCTTACATTGACAGGTGTGTGCCTTACCAAATCATGTCCAATCAATGGAATTAACCACAGGTGGACTCCAATCAAGTTGTAGAAACATCAAGGATGATCAATGGAAACAGGATGCACCTGAGCTCAATTTCGAGTCTCATAGCAAAGGGTCTGAGTACTTACGTAAATAATAATCTGTTTTTTATTTTTAATGCATTTACAACAATCTCTAAAAACCTGTTTTTGCTTTGTCATTATGGGGTATTGTGTGTAGATTGATGAGGGAAAACACGATTTAATCAATTTTTGAATAAGGTTGTAATGTAACAAAATATGTCAAAAGGCAAGGGGTCTGAATACTTTCCAAATGTTCTGTATAGTGTACTTGTTGGAAACTATGTATCTGACATGCCTGACACTGACAGCATTTTCACACGTTGATTAACCACACTGTTACTTCTTTGATAAGTGGTTGAGGCTCACAACGTTAGCACCTCCTACATTTTAGTCATTTAGCAGACGCTCTTATCCAGAGAGACTTACAGGCGCAATTAGGGTTAAGTGCCTTGCTTAAGGGTACATCGACAGATTTTCACCTAGTCGGCTCTGGGATTAGAACCAGCGACCTTTCGGTTACTGGCACAACGCTCTTACCCACTAAGCTACCTGCCGCCAACATTGACTCCAATGTACCACATTCAATATAAATGAACTTAAATGAACATTAAACTAACATTTTTGCGGTAACATGCATTCATTGTTGTTTCTGTACAGTATGTGCATTTAATACATTTCAAAACTAAGATACCTACAGTGGGGAAAAAATGTATTTAGTCAGCCACCAATTGTGCAAGTTCTCCCACTTAAAAAGATGAGAGGCCTGTAATTTTCATCATAGGTACACGTCAACTATGACAGACAAAATGAGAAAAAAAATTCCAGAAAATCACATTGTAGGATTTTTTATGAATTTATTTGCAAATTATGGTGGAAAATAAGTATTTGGTCACCTACAAACAAGCAAGATTTCTGGCCCATTCCTCCATGCAGATCTCCTCTAGAGCAGTGATGTTTTGGGGCTGTCGCTGGGCAACACTGACTTTTAACTCCCTCCAAAGATTTTCTATGGGGTTGAGATCTGGAGACTGGCTAGGCCACTCCAGGACCTTGACATGCTTCTTACGAAGCCACTCCTTCGTTGCCCGGGCGGTGTGTTTGGGATCATTGTCATGCTGAAAGACCCAGCCACGTTTCATCTTCAATGCCCTTGCTGATGGAAGGAGGTTTTCACTCAAAATCTCACGATACATGGCCCCATTCATTCTTTCCTTTACACGGATCAGTCGTCCTTGTCCCTTTGCAGAAAAACAGCCCCAAAGCATGATGTTTCCACCCCCATGCTTCACAGTAGGTATGATGTTCTTTGGATGCAACTCAGCATTCTTTGTCCTCCAAACACGACGAGTTGAGTTTTTACCAAAAAGTTCTATTTTGGTTTCATCTGACCATATGACATTCTCCCAATCCTCTTCTGGATCATCCAAATGCACTCTAGCAAATTTCAGACGGGCCTGGACATGTACTGACTTAAGCAGGGGGACACGTCTGCACTGCAGGATTTGAGTCCCTGGCGGCGTAGTGTGTTACTGATGGTAGGCTTTGTTACTTTGGTCCCAGCTCTCTGCAGGTCATTCAATAGGTCCCCCCGTGTGGTTCTGGGATTTTTGCTCACTGTTCTTGTGATCATTTTGACCCCACGGGGTGAGATCTTGCGTGGAGCCCCAGATCGAGGGAGATTATCAGTGGTCTTGTATGTCTTCCATTTCCTAACAATTGCTCCCACAGTTGATTTCTTCAAACCAAGCTGCTTACCTATTGCAGATTCAGTCTTCCCAGCCTGGTGCAGGTCTACAATTTTGTTTCTGGTGTCCTTTGACAGCTCTTTGGTCTTGGCCATAGTGGAGTTTGGAGTGTGACTGTTTGAGGTTGTGGACAGGTGTCTTTTATACTGATAACACGTTCAAACAGGTGCCATTAATACAGGTAACGAGTGGAGGACAGAGGAGCCTCTTAAAGAAGAAGTTACAGGTCTGTGAGAGCCAGAAATCTTGCTTGTTTGTAGGTGACCAAATACTTATTTTCCACCATAATTTGCAAATAAATTCATAAAAAATCCTACAATGTGATTTTCTTGAAAAAAAATTCTCAATTTGTCTGTCATAGTTGACGTGTACCTATGATGAAAATTACAGGCCTCTCTCATCTTTTTAAGTGGGAGAACTTGCACAATTGGTGGCTGACTAAATACTTTTTTCCCCACTGTACATACATATGTACACATACATATCCTTAAAAATATATATATATTCCCCTTTATTACTTTCCAACCCCACCACCCTTTCCCTAATTGGAGTAAACTAGTGAACAACAATGCTTAGGCCTCTACTTCCAGCTTATACTTACTAAATACATTTTATGGACACAGTCAATTTTACAATAATTGTTTTTTCTCCTGAACTTCTTCTACTCTCAACCTCTCCGATCATTTTCATGATGTCGATCCGGTTTGCTTCTATGTGCCATATCTTTCTAACTGTGCTCTTTCACAAAAGCTCCCAACCTACAACCTTTATACTTATTATGGACACAGTATGCTTACATTATTTGTTATCTTGTTATTAGTTGTTGTTAGTTGTTATTAGTCCCATTCTTCAACTCCATTCAACACCACCCATCTATCTCTTAACACCATCCATATAGGATCATCATACTGTACATCCATGAACTATTTACAATAACATTTAGTTAAAGAACAGTCCTACCACACCTGATTGGAACATTCACAGAGGGTCTGGTATAGAATGTACATGTAGAATCACAGTGAATAATATCTATGGGGTCTGGGGTCATTTAATTAAATTGTAGGGAATGTCTATAGACCACGCATAAGATATGGTTTTAGACCACACAGAAAGAACATGTCACGCCCTGACCTCTAGAACTCTAGTTAGTTTGGTCAGGGTGTGCATGTTTAGTTCTATGTTGTTGTATATCTATGTTTAGAGTCTAGTTGTTATACCTCTATGTTTGGCCGGGTATGATTCCCAATCAGAGGCAGCTGTCGCTCGTTGTCTCTGATTGGGGATCATACTTAGGCAGCCAGTTTTCCTGCCTGGGTTGTGGGATCTTGTTTGTGTATAGCCTTCTGACATCACGTTTCATTGCCGTTTGTTGTTTTGTACGTGTGTATCCAGTTTAATAAACATGTTTGCATACCACGCTGCACCTTGGTCTGACCCGTCTCTCAACGATCGTGACAGAACATACCTAAATATAGGTTGAAATAACTTTTTACCTTCAGTCATACATGGCAACCAAAGTAGCTTTGTACAAATCGGATAGCTACTAATCTCTCTGCAAGGACTGGTAAGGGAGGTGGTGGGTGATTGATGTCTGTAAATAGTACAGAGTATCTAAGCTATGAATTGATGTGGTTTGAGGGATGTGTTTTGTTTTACATAAAGACAAATTCTACATAGTTGTGTTTTGTGGATGTCACTGAGTAAGAAGATGCCTAGAGAGTGTACACCCATAAAATGGGGTAAGGCTGTACAGTCCAATATGAACGTGCAATACGCACAATAGACTGACTGAGGAGGTGATTTCCCCCAGTCAAAAATCCTGCAATAAGAGCAGGTTAGTGTTTTAAGTCATGAATCTTGTTCTGGAGGCAGCTCTGCACAGCCACAAGGTCATCAAATCTGATTTTAAACCTAACCACACTGATAAACGTAATGCCTAAACCTAACCTTAAAGTCATTTTTGTTTTCATGAATTCTTACAATATAGCCAATTTTGACTTTGTAGCTGGCCTATCTAAGGGGAAATCGCTCAGTTCTGCCTCATGACAAAAGTCAACCTGCACAATAAAACGCTATGACGCTAATATTTGTGTAAACTCTTTGGAGTGTCACCTGTGGGTGTCACCGAGTAGGCTGATACCCCATTTCATGGGTGCACACTCCATAGGTAAGGCTGTACAGAGCATATACTGCATGTATGCCCCCCAATGCAACTATGCAGTCTAATAACATCCACAGTGGGATTTGAACATAATTATTTTTTTACTATTTATTGTCAAAATCATTAATTATTGTATTTATTGTTTAAGTTATGTAACAACATTCCAACCGTGTTAAGCATTATCTACTCCAAATATGGCCTTATTCCACTAGTTGTATTCATTTGGATCAGTTTCAAATGGTGGACCGCAAATTCTACTATTGTGGCTAGCTTCACACAGGTCACTGCGTGCGAGCTAGCAAGGTGACAATCTCATGTTAAATCGGGATTATACAGGGGTGATAGGGTGTTTTCACATATAGTCCTCTTTAAAAGAACCGATCTCAGTCCTCTTTAAAGTGGACTCTGGGGTTAAAAAAAGCGAAAGAATTCAATTCCCTTTGTATTCACACTTCCTTTGCCTTTGGATGAGGACTCAACTATTTGCCAGTTCACTTCACCTATTTTGTGGTCCAAGTCCTCTTTTCATTCACATTGCTATGTTTAGAAAGGAACCAAGATCTTTTTCCAATATTTACTCAATGCACTCTGGGTTTTTACAAAGTGCAAGACAAGCCTTTCAATTAGAATCTGTTATCGGACAGCTATACTGAACAAAAATATGAATGCAACATGTAAAGTGTTGGTGCCATGTTTCATGAGATTAAATAAAAGATCCCATAAATGTTTCAGGCGCACAAAAAGCTTGTTTCTCTCAAATGTTGAGCACAAATGTGTTTATATCCCTGAAGTGAGCATTTCTCCTTTGCCAAGACAATCCATCCACCTGACAGGTGTGGCATATCAAGAAGCTGATTAAACAGCATGATCATTACACAGGTGCACCTTGTGCTGGGGACAATAAAAGGCAACTCTAAAATGTGCAGTTCTGTCACACAACACGCCATAGATGTCTCAAGTGTTGAGTGAGCGTGCAATTGGCATGCTGACTGCAGGAATTTCCACCAGAGCTGTTGCCAGAGAATTGAATAAACCACCTCCAACGTCGTTTTAGATAATTTGGCAGTACGTCCAACCGGCCTCACAACCGCAGACCACGTTTAACCACGCCAGCCCAGGACCTCCACATCCAGCTACTTCACCTGCGGTATCGTCTGAGACCAGCCACCCAGACAGCTGAGTTTTAATGACTCTAACCTAAGTGTATGTAAACTTCCGACTTCAACTGTATATTATATAACTGGAGACATGCAAAATGTAACAGCAGATGTGTAAAAAAAAATATATATATATATTCTAACATTTGAGTGAAACATACGGTAAGCATCCGTTTCATTTGGAACGGTCAGTTTTGGAAAACATTAAAGGAATAATTCTCATCTCCATTGTGAGCCATATTTACAGTTATCCAATCACTTCAACCTAAATCTGACTGATTAATTATTACCTGTATCCAAGTGCATTGCTGGAAAATTCTCACTGCATAACCATCACCATGAAAAAGCATAATCCTTGCCTACCCCAGTCACGGTTATTTGAGTCTTAATGTGAACAATGGGTCTGGTCACCTCTCATGACAAGGGCATCAAAGTCTGGTTTCATCTGTAGAGATTCTCAGAACAGCTGACAAGTGGTCATTTGTTCAATTTGACCTTTGACAGGATTTGTTGTAATTCATGAATGTGAACGTTTGTTCACGAACATTTGTGGACCTGAATAAAACAAGCATCTTTTGGGGCAGGCTTTTTCATGTTTGGAAACTTTGTTTAATTCAGTGAGCCATAGAACTGGGGCCTGTTGCACAAAACTAGGATAAGGGATTAAGCCAGGATATCTTGGTGATCCTGGCTCAATTGATCCGTAATCCGGTTGCACTAAAGATGGATAGGGGGCAGGAGGATATGTTATGGTATAAATTACCATGGAGATTTATTCTGTGGAGCTAGCCTGCTCCAGACCAGGCTAAATTCCAGGATCTATTTAATCTCATCCCTAATGTCAGTCAGCAGTCACCACAAATGGAAACCAAACATTGTTATCACATATAACTAGACCCACTGTCATTATTTAAACGTTTGTGATCATTAATTTCAATGATTTTGGATAAAAAATGATTTTTAGATGATGTTGCTATCATTAGATAATTTACAGTTTCCCATAGACTATAAGGCTATATATAAAATGATAGAATATTAGGGCCACAGAGGGGAAAAAACACAAGTCATAATATTGTAACCAGTTGTTTTAAAGGAGGACAGTTGTTAAAATGACAGATGTGGGGCATTTCGTGAAATTGTACTTCAGTATGGTTTCATAAACAAAGACATGCTGATGTGCCAGAATATTAAGTATCACATTGTCATAAGTATCAAAACTGTAAAAACAATATGTAGCTTTTCTGCAGAAAGAACCAGCCTCATAAATGTATGACTTTATCCTTTTTCTTCAGTGTGGCCCTAGTACTCTGTCATATAAACAAATACACATTCCATATGAATATAAAAACACAATGTGTAACATTATGTTCCTTTATTGAATAAGGACAAAACAAAGCAGGTAAACCATCAGCTCCTTTCGAAACTGAAGTCACAGTGACTCTACAAGATGGAAAGCACAGAATCCAAGCATATTATACAAAATGATACATACACATTCAAAGGTCTGTATATAACACACCCTGCATGTCTGCACACTAAAATAAATGCAGGACAAATCCATACACATCAACTGAACAGACAAATGAATGGATGCAGTAGCCTCCCTGCAGCCTTGTATTACACACAGTATACCGCACAAACATCATAAGAGGCCAAATTCGTAAAAAACGAACCCCAAAAAAACCCAAATTCCTCTGCCACCGCAGGACATATTTAACCAAAATTGGAAAGCACACATACTAACTAAAATAATTCAACACATATTGGTCCCTCAGCAGCCGACCACTGTCGTCATCAGGGAAGATTGCCGGATTGTCCCAGTCCATGGCTGGTGGCACTCTGGGGGCCCTCTCCTTCCTCAGGCAGGCCACATTGTGGAGGACAGCACAAGCCACAGTAATATCACATGCCCTAACAGGGCTGACCCTTAATTTGTGAAGGCAGTGAAAGCGTGCCTTCAGGAGGCCAAAGGTCATTTCAACTCTGGCCCTGGTCCTGGCATGGGCATGGTTGTAGGCCTGCTGTGCTTCCTGGGGGTCTGTGAAAGGTGTCAGGAGAAAAGGCTGGCAGCCATACCCCCTGTCTCCCAGCAACACACCAGAGAATTCACCTGTCAACACAAAATCTCATCATTACTACCTCATAAACACAGTGATATTCTTGACACAGCCATGATGGTTATAAATAGGGGTTGTGTGGCTTACCTTGTGATAGGCACTGATAGATTTCAGAGGCCCGAAAGATTCTGGAGTCATGGACTGAGCCAGGCCATTTTGCCACAACATTGCTGATCACACAGTCAGCATTGCAGACCATCTGAAATCATAAGATGAGGAATATTACACCAATCAATGCACATCACTGGCAATGCAGAGTGTTCGTCAATGGACAATATCAAAAAGTTATGTTCACCTGAACATTAATGCTGTGAAAGGATTTCCTATTCACAAAATCGGCCTCATGGGCACCTGAGGGGGCTTTTATCCTTATGTGTGTGCAGTCCACTGCACCAATGACATTGGGGGAAACCTGTCACACAAAGTAATGAGTATCCTACTATGTGTTAACAGTTGTCCTGTAATTTGTAGATCCCTCTTACCTGCAATCCTATAGAACTCCTCTTTGATGTCACAGAGTCTTCTGTGGCCAGGGAAGGAGATGAAGACATCTGCTAATGCTTTGATAGCCAGACACACACTCCTTATTGTGCGGCAAATTGTGGCCTTGTTCAGCTGTTCTGCATCCCCCACTGAGTACAGGAAGGCTCCACTAGCAAAAAAGCGCAAGGCCACACAAACCATTTGCTCCACACTCAGTGCATGGCTCCGTGCAGTGCGGTGCTTAATCCTGGGACCCAGTAGTCTGCATAGATACCTGATGCCATCTGCAGAAAACCTGTATCTTTCATATAGATGGTCATCAGGGAAGGCCAGTGGGTCCAACCGGTCCCTGAAGACCCTTTCTCGCCTGAAGGCTCTCCTCAGCACAAGTGCTTCTTCATCCACCACATCTCGCACGAATGGGCATGCCATTGTCAGAGCAGAAAGGAACACACAATTTTGGGCCTTCATATAGGCTAGTGGCCACACCTGGTGCTGGGGGGGTGGGCAAAAGAGGGCGATGCCTTATAACGATGACTTGGTTGTACTGATTGCTGGGAAAATAAAAAAAAACTTAGAAAGATGCCACCGTCCTGTGTGCTCACAATAAGAGCTCATATGTCATGGCTCACTTGACTTTACGAGAATATACCTAATTTTTATTTTGAGCTGTGTCATCTTCTTGGAGCTGGGGGAGGAAAGAAAAATAATGATTAATACATTTGTGTTACAGTTAGCATACAGTGTACATTGAAGGCATATCTCACCTCCCTCTCAAGTTTTTTTATTTCAAGGTCCAGTTTCCTAATTGTCCTCTTTTTTATTTCGGACTCCAGTGCAAGATTTTCCATCTTTTTCTTCTTGTACTGAATGTCTATGTCTGCCAGTTCTATTTGGCGTCGGAGGTGGTTGCCATACAACTTTCTGATAGCTTGTGAGCTCTGTGAACACAATACAATTAGCGCAGCTGGAATTTGGCAGGATGTGGTGTCCTTTTATTAATACGCACTATGTTGCCAGGCTGGTTTTCCCACTGTATAGCATCTGGGTCCTGTAAAAGAAATTAGATTTTTTGATTTTGATGAGGACTCCTCACCATTGTAGAGTAAATAGTACTTTCACAGTCTTAACATGATACCTCATGCCTTCTGGAATCCAGAGAGATGGTCTCCTCCTCATCATCGTCTCCATCATGTGCTGTTGCTGCTGCACTGGGGCCTTCACCCTATCACATTTAATCGGATTCATATTGAAGCTAGTAGACAAGACATGCCAGGCCTACAGTATGCCTTTGATGGAGTACTCACTGGATCAGCATCGTCTGGTGCTTGTGCTGGTGGCTCTAACAGGAACACAGTGCTGCCAGACACTGCAAGGCAATAGGTAAACCAAAGTCAGACAGTCCAAATTGATTCAATATGAATGTGGTTGTATCCCATGTAGAGATGGAAGGACATACCTTGAATGAAGCGGGTGGCATCTTGGGAGGAACCTATGCTCGTCTCTTTCCCCCAGGGATCCCCTCTAAGACGGGCCTGCCTTTATTTAGCTCCAAGGCCATGTCCTCTGCTGGGGTAAGGTCAGCCTTTGGTGACCCACCACCCGTGCCTTGTCTGTGGGTATTCTTTTTCACTGCTAAAACAGTACAGACAATGTGTGAGCAGGCACCTTCTGGGTACAATATATGCTTGTGCTTTGTTAAATATTAGTCAGGGACCATACCATTCTGCAGAATGTTCTTGTATTTGATTTTGACCTGCTGCCATGTCCGTTTTGGCCCGTTCATGTTTAATCTACACACACACACACACACACACACATTTAATGGAGTCACACTGCAAAAATTACTTGGTATTTTTGTCTTGTTTTCAGTAAAAATATCAAAAAATGTATCATAGCTTTATACAGTGTGATGGAGTTACTTTACACAATTTCACTCATATCTGCAGTGCATTTCAATTAAAAATTTAACCGTTTCATAATTACAGTACAACTGCATTTTTGGAGATGTGAATTAAATATTTGAATTGTAATTGTGATGTTTCAGCGGAGCGGTGAGTGTGTAATTGTGCACTACTTACGCATTCAGGCGGTCTGCAATACTTTGCCACGCTTTTTCTCTTTGCTTTATCACTGTGGCGGTGTTGCCTTTCTTCTTAATTATATCTTTTACCTCCTCGTATGCCTCCATGAGGATTTGTGCTTCCGACGGGGGAAAAGTACGCGGCTCTAGTTGCCATGGTAAATCAGTTAATCTGTGATCTGTGGCGGGGTCTATTTGAGTGAGCCGTGAGCGCGCACCTATCCAGGATTGGTTTCACCTGGCTTAATGAATCCGTGTCTGCTCATCCTGGCTTGGTCTTTGTGCAACCAATTAAGCCTGGACGCACATGTTTTGGCTTCATTGAGCTCAGCTGAGTCATTTATCCCGGATGTCTTAATTCTACTTTTGTGCAACAGGCCCCTGGTCTATTGTTGCTGTTTTGTACTTCTCCTTCAAAGCACTGTCACATTGGATGTCGATGAGCTCCAATTGTGTGTCTGGTGGTGCTTTCTCACTGTCGAAAGACAGGGGGCATGATTCAAGCTCCAGCTCAGTCTCAATCTTGGTGAAGTCTGAGAAGCGGCGGGAAAACTCAGCATGCAGGTCGATCAAAGTGCTACTGAATGTCTCAGAACGTGGGCACGTTCAGTGCAGCCAGTGTCGGAAAATGAGCGAGAGACCGGCTGCTCATTTGTCAGTTTGGCCTTGAATGCTTTCACGTTGGAATACAGTTCATGCACAAAAACACAATTTCCCTGCAGTTTCACATTTAGATTGTTCAGATGCCCCAATATGTCCACACCGAAAGCAAAGTCGCCCAACCAGTCTGTGTCTTTCAACTCTGAGAAGTCGTCAGCTTTACCAACCGTATCAAGGAACATACCTATCTCCCCTCTCAGTTCCCACACAGGGCAAATACTTTTCCCAGGCTTAGCCAGCGCACATTTGAATGGTACAACAAGTCCTGGTGCTCTGCCTCTGTGTCATTGAGCAGCTGAATTAACTGACAATGGTTAAGCCCCCTTGCCCGTATAAAGTTTTACAACCACTTTGACAGTATTTTCCAGCTTTAACACACTTTCACACATGGCTTCCTGTTAATAATACAGTGAATAAATATAAATTCCTCTGAGCTAGGGCTTTTTTCTTTAGTAGGCCAATGTTTTTACCGGTTAGATTTGGTGATAGGGCGGCAGGTAGCTTAGTGGGTAAGAGCGTTGCGCCAGTAACCGAAAGGTTGCTGGTTCTAATCCCCGAGCCGACTAGGTGAAAAGTCTGTCGATGTGCCCTTAAGCAAGGCACTTAACCCTAAATGCTCCTGTAAGTCGCTCTGGATAAGAGCGTCTGCTAAATGACTAAAATGTAAATGTAAAATGTGATCCATCTGTTGTGACGTTTGTCAGTTTGCTGCACGGTAGATTCATTTTTTCCAAGCAGGCAGACACCCTGTCATATAAATCAGAGCCCCTGGTTGTTCCCATCATTGATTCCATCACAATAAGTTCCTCTGTTATTTCAAAGTTCTCATTTATTCCTCTGACCAAAATTAAAGGTTGAGCAGTGTCTCTAATGTCAGTACTCTCCTCCAGTGCTATAGAAAAAAGATTGAAGCCATCTGCTTTTTTCTTCAACTCGGAGATTAGCTCCTCACCTATCACTTCCACGCGCCTGGTGATGGTTCTGCGTGATAAGCTAATTTTCTCTAATTGGCTTTTACTCTCAGGACAAAGTATACCTGCAGTCTCCACCATACACTCTTTCACAAACTCCCCTTCAGCAAAAGGCTTGCTATGCTTTGCGATTTTATGTACCACTATGTAGCTTGCCTTAGTTACGGAGTCTTGAGTAGAGCACCGTTTAGAAAAACATATTATGTTGGGCTTGTAAGTTTGTGGCAAGTTTTGAGGCCTTCCTTGCCTTTTCCTGAGAGGACAGATTGCTAGTGTAGTTAGCATACTTGCTTGAAAAATGACAATTGAGAATATATTCCTTAAAAACGGCAACACTTTCTTGGCACATCAGACATACCGCCTTATGTCCAGTATTAGTAAAAAAAAGTATTTTGCTGTCCATTCTTCTTTAAACACACGACATTCAGAGTCCACTTTTCTCATTTTCACAGCACTCATTTTTCACGTCAAAAGTCGTCAAGCAATGAAGTGTCTATGATGACTGAGGAAATTCTGAATCTGACTGTAGGCCCGAATACAGAGCGCCCTGCCAGGCTACATCGCCATCTATTGGAGGTTGTTTGTATATCATCGAATGAGTAATTTTAGGCCAAAAATCGTAACTCAAATATAATAATATTTAATACATTTAAAACTTTGCCACCCCTTGAGTGGGCCCTAACAGTTTGTGGGCACCATTTGTCACCGTTTTAGTCCAATTAATGTATTGTTTAGTGTTGTGTTGTGCAGTGGCTTTGCTGGCATGCATCAAACATTTTGGACAACCATCATGTGGTTCACAATGAGAATCTGCAGAGATGTCGTATGGAAAGAAACCAAGGAGTCCAGGTTTCTTTTGGAGAATAAATTACGCATCAAAGAGGCTCTCACTCCAGAAGATGCTGATGCAAGAGAAAGACTTTGGCTGATGGTAAAAAAAAGGCTAGAGAAGAAGCGAAGAGAGCATCTTTCAGCAGCCCTTTTGCATTTATCGATGCAAAGAAAATTGATTGCCAAGACGTCAAGTGAATGTCTCAATCTGACATGAGAGTACTGAATGTCTTGAAAACACTGCTCAGGTATACAGTATAGCTACAATGATTTGAAATCGATTTGGTCCTACTCTTTCTAAGTCAAATGAAAATGCTAAGAGTCAGCTAAATTGCTCTTGAGTAATAAGTCGATTGTCATTTTTACATTCACCCCATTTTATATCACCAGGTTCATAAATGTGAAAGCGGGTTCATCATATTGATCACAACTACCTCGGTTTAGGGTAGTTCAGTTCTTTCTCTAAGCTCAGGTTTCCTTACTAGCTACCTTACAAGTTCAACTAGTTAACCAGTTATTCATATCACTAGACTGTATTTGTTTTCTTATTTTTTAAATATATTGTCAGGTTTTGAAAGTTTTGAATTCAATGCACTAAATGTTGTATCTCTAAATGCTAGGGGTTTAGGAGACATGACTAAAAGAAAATCACTTTTTTTTATTTTGTAAACACTCTAATGTAGATTTCATTTTACTCCAGGAGATTCACTCCTGCGATTCAGATTCTAGTTGTTTGAAATCACAACAGGAAATCAAAAATAAATCAACAATGGATGGTGTTGAGAGATAGATGGGAGGGGTTGAGTGGAGCTGAAGGGTGGGACTAAAAACGACAAGATAACTAATGTAAAATATACTGTGTCCGTAAAATGTACAGTATATAGGTTCAGAACCTTTGTGAAACAGCACAGTTAAAAATATATGGCAAATAGAAATCAAACTCTGATGGTCTTCAGAGATAGATGGGCTCCCGAGTGGCGCAGCGGTCTAAGGCACTGCATCTCAATGCTTGAGGCGTCACTACAGACCCCCGGTTCAATTCCTGGCTGAATCACAACCGGCCGTGATTGGGAGTCCCATAGGGCGACGCACAATTGGCCCAGGTTTGGCCGGTGTAGGCCGTCATTGTAAATAAGAATCTGTTCTTAACTGACTAGTTAAATAAAGGTATAATAAATAATAAATGGGAGGGGTTGAGGGTAGCTGAAGGATGGGATTAAAAACAAACAAAAGATAACTACTGTAAAATACATTGTGTCCGTAAAATGTATAAGCTGGAAGTAGAAGCCTAAGTGTTGTTGTCCATTAGTTTACTCCAATTAGGGGAGGGGTGGTAGGGTTAGGGGAATATAATAAAGGAAAATGTATTTAAAAGAGAGAGAGAGAGTAAAACACACACATATACAGTGGGGAAAAAAAGTATTTAGTCAGCCACCAATTGTGCAAGTTCTCCCACTTAAAAAGATGAGAGAGGCCTGTAATTTTCATCATAGGTACACGTCAACTATGACAGACAAAATGAGAATTTTTTTTCCAGAAAATCACATTGTAGGATTTTTTATGAATTTGTTTGCAAATTATGGTGGAAAATAAGTATTTGGTCAATAACAAAAGTTTCTCAATACTTTGTTATATACCCTTTGTTGGCAATGACACAGGTCAAACGTTTTCTGTAAGTCTTCACAAGGTTTTCACACACTGTTGCTGGTATTTTGGCCCATTCCTCCATGCAGATCTCCTCTAGAGCAGTGATGTTTTGGGGCTGTCGCTGGGCAACACGGACTTTCAACTCCCTCCAAAGATTTTCTATGGGGTTGAGATCTGGAGACTGGCTAGGCCACTCCAGGACCTTGAAATGCTTCTTACGAAGCCACTCCTTCGTTGCCCGGGCGGTGTGTTTGGGATCATTGTCATGCTGAAAGACCCAGCAACGTTTCATCTTCAATGCCCTTGCTGATGGAAGGAGGTTTTCACTCAAAATCTCACGATACATGGCCCAATCATTCTTTCCTTTACACGGATCAGTCGTCCTGGTCCCTTTGCAGAAAAACAGCCCCAAAGCATGATGTTTCCACCCCATGCTTCACAGTAGGTATGGTGTTCTTTGGATGCAACTCAGTATTCTTTGTCCTCCAAACACGACGAGTTGAGTTTTTACCAAAAAGTTCTATTTTGGTTTCATCTGACCATATGACATTCTCCCAATCCTCTTCTGGATCATCCAAATGCACTCTAGCAAACTTCAGACGGGCCTGGACATGTACTGGCTTAAGCAGGGGGACACGTCTGGCACTGCAGGATTTGAGTCCCTGGCGGCGTAGTGTGTTACTGATGGTAGGCTTTGTTACTTTGGTCCCAGCTCTCTGCAGGTCATTCACTAGGTCCCCCCGTGTGGTTCTGGGATTTTTGCTCACCGTTCTTGTGATCATTTTGACCCCACGGGTGAGATCTTGCGTGGAGCCCCAGATCGAGCGAGATTATCAGTGGTCTTGTATGTCTTCCATTTCCTAATAATTGCTCCCACAGTTGATTTCTTCAAACCAAGCTGCTTAACTATTGCAGATTCAGTCTTCCCAGCCTGGTGCAGGTGTACAATTTTGTTTCTGGTGTCCTTTGACAGCTCTTTGGTCTTGGCCATAGTGGAGTTTGGAGTGTGACTGTTTGAGGTTGTGGACAGGTGTCTTTTAAACTGATAACAAGTTCAAACAGGTGCCATTAATACAGGTATGGAGTGGAGGACAGAGGAGCCTCTTAAAGAAGAAGTTACAGATCTGTGAGAGCCATAAATCTTGCTTGTTTGTAAGTAACTTGCACAATTGGTGGCTGACTAAATACTTTTTTTCCCCACTGTAAATGGGGGATTGTAAATTATGCAGACAATTACACTATGGCAGCGACAATCTATCTGCAATATTAAAACTGATCTACCCCCCCCCAAAAAAAGAAAGAAATCACAATGGGGAAGTAATGTTTATTATAGTCATGGGTCTAATCACTCAGCAGGTACTATGATATTGCTTCATAAATTTAGAGCTGATAGTTCAGAGTCTTGTGTGTCCAAAGATGGGTGATGGGTTATATTGATCTCCAAACTAGATGCTTGTTTTATTATATGCAATGTGTATGGGTACAATTCTCACACCTCAAATAAGACTTTCTTTTTGGATCTTGCTGATAAGCTTACTGAGCTGCAAAACAAGTATTCAAATACATGGCTTATAATAGCTGACTTTAATGAAACACCTGATAACTCTTTAGATTAGCTCAAAGATCTCAGAATAGTGACATCATCACCTCATTCTGCAGTAAACTGACAGTGATCGATACATGGAGTTTTCTTTAATACAAACTTAAATGAATACACCTGGTATAAAAGGTAAATGATGGTCAGATCCAGAGTTGATCTGTTTCTCATTTCTCCCCCACTTTTACAGTATGTACAAGAAGTAAGTCATAAACATGCTCCTTTGACTGATCATAAAATGATATTATTGAAGTTAGAATGTTCTGAAAAATCCAGTGGCATTCAAGGATACTGGACCGCAGGAATGTACCCACATCCTGATTTACTCGTTCCACCTGCCCATTTGACTCGGGGTGGAACCCAGAGGTCAGGCTGACCAAGACCCCCAGACGTTCCATGAACGCCTTCCAAACCTTGGACGTGAACTGGGGACCTCGGTCAGACACGATATCCTCTGGCACCCCGTAGTGCCGGAAGACGTAAGTAAACAGGGCCTCCGCAGTCTGCAGGGCCGTGGGGACACCGGGCAGAGGAAGGAGGCAGCAGGACTTGGAGAAGCGGTCCACAATGACCAGGATGGTGGTGTTACCTTGGGGGAAGATCAGTCAGAAAATCAATAATAAGATGAGACCATGGTCATTGGGGAACTGCTAATGGTTGTAGCTTACCTGTTGGGAGGTGCCTAGGTGCCTTACTCTGGGCACACACCGAGCAGGAGGAGACGTACACCCTCACGTCCTTAGCCAAGGTAGGTCACCAGTACTTTCCGCTCAAGCAGCGCACTGTACGGCCGATACCTGGGTGACCAGAGGAGGGTGACGTGTGTGTCCAGAAGATCAGATGATCACGGATAAGAGCAGGCTCATACCGCAGCCCAGCTGGACACTGCGGTGGAGATGGATCTGTGCGTAATGCCTGCTCTATATCCGCGTCCATCGCCCATACTACCGGCGCCACAATGCTGGAGGCCGGGAGTATGGGGGTGTTGTCTATGGGCCTCTCCTCTGTGTCATACAGCCGGGACAGTGCGTCTGCCTTCACGTTCTTCGTACCCGGAATGTATGATAGTGTAAAATCAAACCGGGTGAAGAATAGGGCCCACCTGGCCTGGCGAGGATTCAGCCTCCTCGCTGCCCGGATGTACTCCAGGTTACGGTGGTCCGTCCAGACGAGGAAAGGGTGTTTCGCCCGGTAGTGATGAATCGGGGTGGGCCAGTACTGGGGCTGAGGTGAACAGACCCCGCAGTTTGCTGAAGGCCAGGTCAGCCTCCGCAAACCAGCGGAGCCGGGACGGCCCACCCTTGAACAGGGACGTAATGGGAGCTACGACCTTGCCAAAGCCCTGGATAAACCTCCGATAGTAGGTGGCAGAGCTAAGGAAGCGCTGCACCTCCTTAACTGTGGTTGGAGTTGGCCAATTACGCACGGCTGAAATGCGATCTCCCTCCATCTCCACACCTGAGGTGGAAATGCGGACTGCTGGAAAAACATACACTTCTCTGCCTTAGCATAAAGGTCATTTTCCAACAGTCGGGCCAGCACCTTGCGAACCAGGGACACATGCTCGGCGTGTGTAGTGGAATAAACCAGGATGTCATCGATGTAGACCACTACACCGCGACCAAGCATGTCCTGAAACACCTCGTTAACAAAGGACTGGAAAACTGAGGGAGCATTCATTAAACCATAGGGCATCACCAGGTATTCATAATGCCCTGTGGTTGTGCTGAATGCTGTCTTCCACTCATCTCCCTCTCGGATACGCACCAGGTTGTACACACTCCTGAGATCTAATTTGGTGAAGAGGCGCGCTCCATGCATTGATTCAATCACCGAAGGAATGAGGGGGAGAGGATAACTAAATGTTATCATCTCCCTGTTCAGTGGTCGATAATCAATGCACGGGCGCAGACCTCCGTCCTTCTTCTTCACAAAGAAGAAACTCAAGGAGGCGGGTGAAGTGGAGGGACGCACAGTGGGGAGAACAAGTATTTGATACACTGCCGATTTTGCAGGTTTTCCTACTTACAAAGCATGTAGAGGTCTGTAATTTTTATCATAGGTACACTTCAACTGTGAGAGACGGAATCTAAAACAAAAATCCAGAAAATCACATTGTATGATTTTTAAGTAATTAATTTGCATTTTATTGCATGACATAAGTATTTGATCACCTACCAACCAGTAAGAATTCCGGCTCTCACAGACCTGTTAGTTTTTCTTTAAGAAGCCCTCCTGTTCTCCACTCATTACCTGTATTAACTGCACCTGTTTGAACTCATTACCCATATAAAAAAGACACCTGTCCACACACTCAATCAAACAGACTCCAACCTCTCCACAATGGCCAAGACCAGAGAGCTGTGTAAGGACATCAGGGATAAAATTGTAGACCTGCACAAGGCTGGGATGGGCTACAGGACAATAGGCAAGCAGCTTGGTGAGAAGGCAACAACTGTTGGCGCAATTATTAGAAAATAGAAGAAGTTCAAGATGACGGTCAATCACCCTCGGTCTGGGGCTCCATGCAAGATCTCACCTCGTGGGGCATCAATGATCATGAGGAAGGTGAGGGATCAGGCCAGAACTACACGGCAGGACCTGGTCAATGACCTGAAGAGAGCTGGGACCACAGTCTCAAAGAAAACCATTAGTAACACACTACGCCGTCATGGATTAAAATCCTGCAGCGCACGCAAGGTCCCCCTGCTCAAGCCAGCGCATGTCCAGGCCTGTCTGAAGTTTGCCAATGACCATCTGCAACAACAGTCGCCGCGCGCTGAAATATAATTTCTTTGGAGAATCAAAAATCACTTTGGAAAATCACTTTGACTCCGCCTCCTAAAGTGCCACCGTACACAGAAATGCTGGTTTTAGGCAAGCACTAAAAAGGCATGGCAGGCCAGGGCTTATGTTTGGAGTGTAGCCTAGCTTGTTTTACACCATCCCAGCAGGGCAAAGGACTCGGGGCTGAGACAAAATCATTAGGAGCTAAAGCCCCAAAAGCCCGGGTCTGGTGACATCAATGGCTCTGCCCCACCTGCCCTGAATGATGGGTCGCCACTGCTCATTGTTAACCTACAGTATAGGCTAGATGTACGGGATGGCCAATTCAGGAGATCCCTTCGATCTCCGCTGAGTTGGGTAGATCTGCTTTTAGGTTTTGATTTAGATCACTTCGATCTCCACTGAGTTGGGTAGATCTGCTTTTAGGTTTTTTGCACCTGTGGAATTATCTACAATGCACTTTAAAATGTGAGGAATTGGTGCCTCTAGGGCATTTCAGACGGTTTTTAGGGGACCTTTTTACTGAAGAATGTGTCTGTTTTTATGATTGTGTTTTGCTTTCGTGTATTGTTGTGTATAATAACGTGTATTTTAATGTGTATATGAATGTGTAGTTTAATGTGCTTATTGTATTTTGATGTGTATTGTTGTGCTATACAGGACTCATCTGGAAAATAAACCTTGGTCCCAGCATTGACTCCCTGTCAAAATAAAGGTTAAATAATAAAAAATAATACACAGTTCAATGAAAAACATACTTGCTTTAGCCATGCTTTTATGTATGTTCACCGGTTCCGAAGCTCAACCCCCTATGCTCAACCCCGCACCAGTGTTGCCAACTCCTCAATAAGGAAAGTAGCTAGAAGTCCCTAAATGACATATCACCTAATTTGCATAATCGGCCATGTGCATGTAATTGTGATGGACGCTGTAGGAGAGAAGAATAATGTCACGGGAGAGACAAAAAGTTAGGAAAAAACACCCTACATTTACATCCCGCCCTGAATGTAAGCCAGGGCGGGATCAGCCAGCGGCGGCTTCCCGCATGCGCGATTCATTTGCAGTCTGGACGCGGAGGGGTGAACATCTCCTGCTCTGACTGCAGCTGGGAGGGACTGCTGCGCAAGGACTGGGCCACCTGTGAGTGCTTTGGGATGGGCGTAACAAAGCACCCGCTGTTCCTTGAGAAGAGTAAGAACGATACGTGCTTTCACGTCAGTCTCCAAAAGTCTCCAATAACACCAGAAAAAGTCGCTAGTCGCTTTTTTGAAAATGTGTCGCTAGAGGGGTCGGAAAACTCGCTAAATATAGCGACAAAGTCGCTAATTTGGCAACACTGCCCCGCACTGTCATGATCAAAATTTCATTGGCTGGTACTCAGCCTATGCAGATTTCTGAACCCTGGAGGATTGGACGCTGGGCCAGTGGAATGCTAGCGACAAAGTTGTCAAATAAATCGAAAGAGGCAACACATTCCTACTGGCATTCCGAGCCTATGCTCAGGGTCCACAGTCCATTGGGGTGAACCGAAGTGCACGATGTCGGGTGTCAAAAAGAAGGAGACGGTAAGATATGCATAGACGTATTTGAAACATACTGAAATGTATTTTGAAAGTTGTCTGATAGCCTAAGAATGTATAGAAATGTTGTAGCCTCAATGCATGTTGAGAATATTTCGTGTATAGTGCGCTGTGGTCTACTTCACGTGTATTTCGTTAACTAACTGCAGCCGCATTGGAATTTAAACTATTCCAGATAAGTTACATAATAGCAATTATGTGGAGAAAGTGCTAGACATGTTTGTTCACCAAATCTTTGCTTCATAAACGATGGATAGAGGTCTCCCACTGGGCACAGACTTCATTCAGTTCAACGCTTAGTTTTGATTTACATTTGATTGAGTTGTCAACTAACATGAATTCAACGTGAAATTTACAAAACAGGTCACCATGTCATTGGATTTAGGTTAAAAGCTGGGTGAAAAAAAGACTATGTTGAAGACTTTTGCAAATCCAATTAGTTTTCCACGTTGATTCAAGGTCATCACATTGCTTTTCTGGGTTGAAATGACGTGGAAACAACATTGATTCAACCAGTTTTTGCCCAATGGGCTAATACGATCAGCGGTGTCACTGTTGATAGTGAAGTAGGCTATTTTCAAGTTTTCACTCTTTTGGACTGTCATTGTGTGAATGATCATTAATGTGACGGTTAAATGGTAACAAATAGTTTGAGAAGTAGGCCTAATGATCATTGACGAGTCGACTCGAATCATCCAATTCATTGTATGAGTCCCACTTAGAATACACCATAACTGAAGCCTTCATAAACCCTTTATAAGACCTAGTCTATATGCATCAGAAATACTTTATAAGCAAATGTTCCACCATAGCCTTACTTATGGTGGCACAGGTTTATGCCACATTTGACAAAGCCACCGTTCATTCAATGGCTTTGATTTCATTTGTGAAGTATCTAAGTAGCTGTCCTGTAAGCTTTTATGAAGCCTTATATTAGTAGGAAGTTGATATTTTAAAGTTATTTTATGTTGTGTTGCTGATACAGGCTACTTTTGTGCTGCTGAAGAACTGAAGATGAAGTTTGTGTGGCAGAAAACAATCAGTGTAGTCAGTAAAAAATAACAACACAAATGCTTTGTAACAATGACATTTAGCTCACTGTAGTCTGCATAGTTTCTAAACAGGTTTACTGACTATCAGTTAGCACAGTATGTGGCAATAAGTTAGCACAGTATAAGTTGGAAGAGTGTGGAAAACAGCAAGTTGATAGGTTGCTGGTTCCAATAATTCAGTAATGGTTTTGCACTGGTATCTTATATTATAATATTCTGCGCACAATCACAGTCTGACCTTGACCTTCATAGGGAAGCATTTGTACAGTATGTAAGGAACTGCAGTGTATCAACAGATATGCCGATACCCTACATGTTATTATTTATAACTAACCTGTAGGCAAAAGATAACAAAGAATGTTGTCACTCAAGTAATTGTTTTCTCAATATTTTGATACACCTAATACGCTTACTTTATGTCAGATTTCCACTCCTCTCTGTATGGGGACTGTATAGCTGTGTGTGTGCTGTTAAGGTTAGGGAATAGGAAACATGTCCAAGAGTAAGTACTGCTGTTTATTTTGTTCTGCATAATAAATATGATGGGGGCAGTAGGGCAGTAGGGAACATTTTGTTTACCACCTTCTATAGACTTTTCTAACAGGACCTGTCACATCAAATCACATTTTATTCGTCACATGTTTTGTAAACAACAGGTGTAGAACAGGGATCATCAACTAGATTCAGCCATGGGCCTATTTTTTCTTGAGCAGAAGGTCGGGAGTCCGGACCATAATTACAAATCATTTGTAGACCGCAAATTGACCACAGGAAGCCCAAACAGACTAAAACATAATCATTTCAAACCTTGCTTACATTTGTATACAACCACGTGTCTCTCTATTATGCATGGGAATACTTGGAAACAGATTTCTTAAATAAAAATGACTTGGAGCTGATTTCCTGGTGTTTTTACAGGTCTATTATGTCCAACAATGAAAATAATAATAATAATTATTATTTCTTTTTTTTAGAAAACTTGGGGGGCCAAATAAAACTGACAGACGGGCCGCCAGTTGGGGAACCCTGGTGTAGACTAACAGTGAAATGTTTACATAACGGGCACTTTCCAACAATGCAGAGAGAAAGAAAATATAGAAATAATAGAAAAGTAAAACACGTAATAATAAAAGTAATAATAAATACATAATGAGTAACGATAAATAGTTAACCAAATAGCTTCCCGGACGAACTATTTAGCAGTCTTATGGCTTGGGGGTAGAAGCTGTTCAGGTTCCTGTTGGTTACAGACTTGGTGCATCGGTACCACTTGCCGTTCGGTAGCGGAGAGAACAGTCTATGACTTGGGTTGCTGGAGTCTTTGACAATTTTTAGGGCTTTCCTCTGACACTGCCTGGTATCAAGGTCCTGGATTGCAGGGAGCTCGGCCCCAGTGATGAACTAGGCCAAACGCACAAATATATATAGCGCCTTTTGGTCAGATGCCAAGCAGTTCAAATCAAACTTTATTTGTCACATGCGCCGAATACAACAGGTGTAGACCTTACTGGGAAATGCTTACTTACAAGCCCATAACCAACAATGCAGTTCAAGAAAGAGTTAAGAAAATATTTACCCAATAAACGAAAGTAAAAAATAATAAAAAGTAACACAATAACGAAACTATATAGAGTTGCCATACCAAGTGGTGATGCAGCCATTCAAGATGCTCTCAATGGTGCAGCTGTATAACTTTTGGAGGATCTGAGGGCCCATGCAAAATATTTTCAGCCTCCTGAGGGGGAAGAGGCGTTGTCGTTTTCAAACATTTGCCAAAATGCAATTTGTGTGAAAACACCATTGTAAACAGCGGTCCTGGGAAAACATCATTCTAAACTGTGCACCTGATAGCAGTTCCATATGTGACGGAGGAGGAATCTAAAGATGCAACAACTAGGATGGGTTGCTAATGTGACTAGGATTGTGCCTTTGGCTTCTGGACAACAATAGAAAGTTGATATGAAAACCAATAGTGCAGGAGGGAAATGGCATAGTGGTGGGTCCAATAGGGAAGTAAATGGAAATACATTTGCCAAAATTATATAATTACTCCTGTCTATACAGAAATAAGTAAAATCATTCAGAATACTTAAATGATTTTAGCCACAGAGGAATCGAGGATCATTAGCTTCTTTTAAAAAGTAGCTGTGGATTGTTTCAAATCATAAGCTCGTAGGCTTGAGAAGTCCGCAATTTGGCAATAGGCCTAGCTGATAATTGAGTTGCGGCTGTCAGTGAAAAGCATCTAAAATATATGTGAAGATAATGTGTCTTGAGTATAATTTAAAACAACCAGCAACCAGCAGAGGAGCTGCAGGAGAAATCCTGCTCAAAATAGGCTCTGTATGCTGTGCACGTTTGATCGTTGTGTTGGATAAATAAGATACATGATGACTAATGAAAATACACACAGGCCAATTTAATTCCACTAAATTATGCAAGTTAACCTATAGACCGATAAGCATGATGGTGAAATATATTTCCATTGACTGGTATTTCCATCAATGAATGAAAAGTATTATTTTGCAATGGGATTTTTTTTCTCGCGGTCATTTTGGCCGGCAACAGTTTTATGTATAGGCTTTTCATATATATTTTTTTTTTCCGGCCAAAAGTCGGCAATTGTCAGCTAACGGAAACCCTGAGTCCACGATCAGCTCCTTTGTCTTGCTGACATTGAGGGAGAGGTTGTTGTCCTGGCACCACACTGCCAGGTCTCTGACCTCCTCCCTCTAGGCTGTCTCATTGTCTTCAGTGATCAGGCCTACCACTGTGGTGTCGTCGGCAAACTTAATGATGGTGTTGGAGTCGTGCGCGGCCACGCAGTCGTGGGTGAACAGGGAGTACAGGAGAGGACTAAGCAAGCACCCCTGTGGTGCCCCCGTGTTAAGGGTCAGCGTGGTGGATGTGTTGTTGCCTACCCTCAGCACCTGGGGGTGGCCCGTCAGGAAGTCCAGGATCCAGTTGCAGAGGGAGGTGTTCAGTCCCAGGATCCTTAGCTTAGTGATGCGCTTGGAGGGCACTATGGTGTTGAACTCTGAGCTGTAGTCAATGAACAGCATTCTCACATAGGTGTTCCTCTCGTCCAGGTGGGAAAGGGCAGTGTGGAGTGCAATAAAGATCAGCTGTTCCGACAACTGTGTGATCACGCTCTCCGGAGGTGATGTGAGTAAGACCTTATAACATGTTAACATTCACAAGGTCGCAGGGACAGACGGATTACCAGGACGCGTACTCAGAGCATGCGCTGACCAGCTGGCAAGTGTCTTCACTGACATTTTCAACCTCTCCCTGACCCAGTCTGTAATACCTACATGTTTCAAGCAGACCACCATAGTCCCTGTGCACAAGAACGCCAAGGTAACCTGTCTAAATTACTATCACCCCGTAGCACTCATATCTGTAGCCATGAAATGCTTTGAAAGGCTGGTCATGGCTCACATCAACACCATCATCCCAGACATCCTGGACCCACTCCAATTCACATACTTCCCCAACAGATCAACAGATGACGCAATCTCTATTGCTCTCCACATTGCCCTTTCCTACCTTGTCAAGACGAACACTTATAGTGCATTCGGAAAGTATCCAGACCCCTTGACTTTTTCCACATTTTGTTACGTTACAGCCTTATTCTAAAATTGATTAAATAAAACATTTTGCTCATCAATCTACACACAATACCCCATAATGACAAAGCGAAAACAGGTTTTTATAAATTTTTGCAAATGTATTGAAAAAAAGTATTCAGACCCTTTGCTATGAGACTCGAAATAGAGCTCAGGTGCATCCTGTTTCCATTGATCAACCTTGAGATGTCTCTACAACTTGATTGGAGTTCACCTGTGGTAAATTTAACTGATTGGACATGATTTGGAAAGGCACACACATGTCTATATAAGGTCACACAGTTGACAGTGCATGTCAGAGTGAAAACCAAGCCATGAGGCCGAAGGAATTGTTCGTAGAGCTCCAAGACAGGATTGTGTCGAGGCACAGATCTGGGGAAGCAGCATTGAAGGTCCCCAAGAACACAGTGGCCTCCATCATTCTTAAATGGAAGAAGTTTGGAACCACCAAGACTCTTTCTAGAGTTGGCCGCCCGGCCAAACTGAGCAATCGGGGGAGAAGGGCCTTGGTCAGGGAGGTGACCAAGAACTCGATGGTCACTCTGACAGAGCTCCAGAATTCCTCTGTGGAGATGGGAGAACCTTACAGAAGGACAACCATCTCTGCAGCACTCCACCAATCAGGCCTTTATGGTAGAGGGGCCAGACGGAATCTGCAGTAAAAGGCACATGACAGCCCGCTTGGAGTTTGCCAAAAGGCACCTAAAGGACTCTCAGACCATGAGAAACAAGATTCTCTGGTCTGATGAAACCAAGATTGAACCCTTCGGCCTGAATGCCAAGCGTCAAGTCTGGAGGAAACCTGGCACCATCCCTGCGGTGAAGCATGGTGGTGGCAGCATCATGCTGTGGGGATGTTTTTCAGGGACTGGGAGTCTAGTCAGGATTGAGGGAAAGAAGAATGGAGCAAAGTACAGAGAGATCCTTGATGAAAACCTGCTCCAGAGTGCTCAGGACCTCAGACTGGGGCGAAGGTTCACCTTCCAATAGGACAACGACCCTAAGCACATAGCCAAGACAACGCAGGAGTGGCTTCGGGACAAGTCTCTAAATGTCCTTGAGTGGCCCAGCCAGAGCCCGGACTCGAACCCGATCGAACATCTCTTGAGATACCTGAAAATAGCTGTGCAGCGACGCTCCCCATCCAACCTGACAAATCTTGAGTGGATCTGCAGAGAAGAATGGGAGAAACTCCACAAATACAGGTGTGACAAGCTTGTAGCGTCATACCCAAGAAGACAAGAGGCTGTAATCGCTGCCAAAGGTGCTTCATCAAAGTACTGGGTAAAGGGTCTGAATACTTATGTAAATGTGATATGAGTTTTATATTTTGTATACATTTGCAAACATTTCTAAAAACCTGTTTTTGCTTTGTCATTATGGGGTATTGTGTGTAGATTGATGAGGGGGGAAAAACAATTAAATCCATTTTAGAATAAGGCTGTAACGTAACAAAATGTGGAAAAAGTCAAGAGGTCTCAATACTTTCCGAATGCACTGTATGTGAGAATGCTGTTCATTGACTACAGCTCGGCTTTCAACACCAAAGTGCAATCCAAGCTCATCACTAAGTTAAGGACCCTGGTTCATGTTTTACTGCGCAGTATCCATATAGAAAATGTCATATTTAAACATTTTTGTTTTATTAAATAATGTAAACTTCTAAGATGGTTTTGGAGATGGCCCTAAAATAACCATGCTGGAAGGGGAAATGGCAACACAGAGGGAATGAGAGGGAGAGAGAGAGGTAGAGTTAGAAATGCAGACAGACCAAGAGGGGAAGGAAGTGAGAACGGGGCAGAGTGAAAAAGATGATAGGAGTCAGATAGATCTAGTTACAATACAGATAATGAAAGAGGGTAATAGTGAGAGGGAGAGTGACAGAGAGGGAGGGAGTAAGGTAGTAGAAGTAGTGAACGTTGAGTAAGAATGACAGAAAAGGGACAGGAAGAATGAATCATGGATAGATTGATGGAGAGAACAAAGGGAGTGATAAAAGCAGACTGAGTTACACAGCATGACATGTGATTGGATCAGTGTGGTTGGGGCTGCTGAAGTGACAGTGGAAGAGGAGGGTGTAGAGGGAGGGCACAAAGTAAGGGTAAGCGTTGGTGGGTGTCTGCTGGGGTTCGATTAATGGTACTGTTTGATTTGTTTCCACCCACTATACACTCAGCATTGTGCTTGTGTGCAAAAGAGGGTAGATGATTATAAAGGGAATTCATAATCCAATTCCAAACTTGCCTTGAGGCCACAGGTATGTGATGCCTCAGTCAGACACGCTTCCAACAACAGAACAGGGAATCCAAAGCTCCGATAGTGTAAAAACAAACATTTATTTTCCAAACAAAAGTTAATTTCATAGGCTATATTACATCGACGATCAAAGTCAAAGCAAACAGATTTAAACTGTAAACAAAAGGTATAGACTAGAAGCAGCTTTCTTAGTTCCAAGTCTTAGCGTGGGGTAGCGTAGCGGTTAGAAAACTAGAAGGTACTGCCATACCTGAGGCCTAGTAGACCCATACTGCCTAAAACCAAAATAGGTAAAATGGGGACTGCTATATGGGGGATTCCAGCTGCAGACATAGCTTGGTGATGGGCCTACAAAGTTTGGTGGTCTGGGTTTACATTTACATTTTAGCAGACGCTCTTATTCAGAGTGACTTACAGGAGCAATTAGGGTTAAGTGGCTTGTTCAAGGGCACATACAGATTTTTCACCTAGTCGGTTCAGGGATTCAAACCAGCAACCTTTCTGTTACTGGCCCAACGCTCCTAACCGCTAGGCTACCTCACCTACACTTGCCTAACCAGCGCTCTGGAGTCTGGGGTGGTTTGTGTGACTTGCCCCATGATCCACGATTTACGTGGGGCAGAGTCATCCACGATAAGAACTATGTCCCCAGGGACAAAGTTTCTTATTTTTCTTGTCCATTTTTGTCGCTCCTGCAACTCAGGAAGATACTCTTTGGTCCACCTCTTCCAGAACAAGTCTGACATATATTGCACCTGTCGCCATCTCCTTCTGGTATAACAATCCTCCGGCTTAAACACTCCCGGGGAATACAGTTGAAGTCGGAAGTTTACATACACCTTAGCCAAATACATTTAAACTCAGTTTTTCCCAATTCCTGACATTTAATCACAGTAAAAAGTCCCTGTCTTAGATCAGTTAGGATCTCCACTTTATTTTAAGAATGTGAAATGTCAGAATAATAGTAGAGAGAATTATTTATTTATTTCAGCTTTTATTTCTTTCATCACTTTCCCAGTGGGTCAGAAGTTTACCTACACTCAATTAGTATTTGGTAGCATTGCCTTTAAATTGTTTAACTTGGGTCAAATGTTTCGGGTAGCCTTCCACAAGCTTCCCACAATAAGTTGGGTGAATTTTGGCCCATTCCTCCTGACAGAGCTGGTGTAACTGAATCAGGTTTGTAGGCTTCCTTGCACGCACATGCTTTTTCAGTTCTGCCCACAAATGTTCTATAGGATTGAGGTCAGGGCTTTGTGATGGCCACTCCAATACCTTGACTTTGTTGTCCTTAAGCCATTTTGCCACAACTTTGGAAGTATGCTTCGGTCATTGTCCATTTGGAAGACCCATTTGCGACCAAGCTTTAACTTCCTGACAGATGTCTTGAGATGTTGCTTCAAAATATCCACATAATTGTCCTTCCTCATGATGCCATCTATTTTGTGAAGTGCACCAGTCCCTCCTGCAGCAAAGCACCCCCACAGCATGATGCTGCCACCCCCGTGATTCACGGTTGGGATGGTGTTCTTCGTCATTCTGGCCAAACAGTTCTGTTTTTGTTTCATCAGACCAGAGGACATTTCTCAAAAAAATATTATCTTTGTCCCCATGTGCAGTTGCAAACCTTAGTCTGGCTTTTTTATGGCGGTTTTGGAGCAGTGGCTTCTTCCTTGCTGAGCGGCCATTCAGGTTATGTTGATATAGGACTCGTTTTACTGTGGTATAGATACTTTTGTACCTGTTTCCTCCAGCATCTTCACAAGGTCATTTGCTGTTCTTGGATTGATTTGTACTTTTCCCACCAAAGTACGTTCATCTCTAGGAGACAGAACGCGTCTCCTTCCTGAGCGGTATGACGGCTGCGTGGTCCAATGGTGTTTATACTTGTGTACTATTGTTTGTACAGATGAACGTGGGACCTTCAGACGTTTGGAAATTGCTCCCAAGGATGAACCAGACTTGTGGAGGTCTACAAATATTTTTCTGAGGTCTTGGCTGATTTCTTTTGACTTTCCCATGATGTCAAGCAAAGAGGCACTGCGTTTGAAGGTAGGCCTAGAAATACATCCACATGTACACCTCCAATTGACTCAAATGATGTAAATTAGCCTATCAGAAGCTTCTAAAGCCATGACATCATTTTCTGGAATTTACCAAGCTGTTTAAAGGCACAGTCAATCTAGTGTATGTAACTTCTGACCTACTGGAATTGTGATACAGTGAATTCTAAGTGAAATAATCTGTCTGTAAACAATTGTTGAAAAAAGACTTGTGTCATGCACAAAGTAGATGTCCTAACCGACTTGCCAAAACTATAGTTTGTTAACAAGAAATGTGTGGAGTGGTTGAAAAACTAGTTTTAATGACTCCAACCTAAGTGTATGTAAACTTCCGACTTCAACTGTATATGGTTTGGTGTTTAGAAGAAGAAAATAGTTGGGGGTGAGAAGCTCCAAATCATTAGGGTTTTAGTGATAGGCCTGTCATTGATGATTGACTCTACTTCACAGAGCAGGATCTGCAGCCTTTCATCATCCAGTGTCTGCTGAAGCAGTATGGCACTAAGAACCCTTCTCATTGTCCTCATCTGTCTCTCCCAAATACCACCATGGTGCGATCCAGTGGGAGGGTTAACCTTTTTTGAGCAGGGTGTCCTGTATCTGAGCATCATCCAGGCCCCGAATGGCCTCCTTTAGCTCATGCTCTTCTCTGACAAGGTTGGTACCATTATCCGAGGGGATAACCTTCACTTGTCCTCTCCTGGCAACAAAACTTCTTATAGCATTTATGCAAGAGTCAGTGTCCAATGAATGTGCCAGTTCTATATGTACAACTCTTATATTCAGGCATGTAAAGATGACTCCATGCCGCTTGACAGTTCCTCTGCCACGCTTTATTTCAAACGGGCCAAAGTAGTCGACGCCCACATTGGTGAAAGGTAGCTCATCTGGAATCAGTCTTTCCTGGGGAAGGTCTGCCATGTGCGGCTCACCTCTGCTTCCACTCAGCTTTCTGCAAACAACATATTTGGAGATTACCTTTCTGATAGATGTATTAGCACTAGGAATCCAGCATCTCTGTCTGAGGCGAGAGAGTGTGTGATTTCGTCCACTGTGTCCAACATCCTCATGAACATGTCTGATGATGAGCTGAGTCACATGATGGCTGTTGGGCATGATAGCTGGGTGCTTAGATTGTGCTGGCATTGCTGACCTGCTCAATCTGCCACCTACTCTCATAACACCATCTTGGAACACTGGAGACAGTTTGTGAAGATGGCTGTTCCTTTTTACCATTGAGCCTTTCTTCAGAGCTACCATTTCCTCTGGAAACATTATCTTCTGACAAAAATGAACAATTTGCACTCCTGCATCCATCAGCTCGTCCACAGAGAGTGACCTTTTGATCATTGTTCTTTTGTAGCCTTCAACTGCTTCTCCATCAGATCCTCATCATTTTGTCCCAACCTTAGATTATTTATTTTCTCCCACACTTGCTTTAGTGCACTTTTGACCTTTTAGGGTCCACGCAACCAATGCTTCTGAGGCGATGCCACTCCGAGTAGTGAGAGATGAGCTTGCTGACGTCATCAACATTCTGTTCCACAGATACAACATTCACCACCGTGTCTCTCTTCACCTCCGGATCATCAACGGCTAGAGTTTGATCTGGCATCTGTGAAATCTTGCAGTTTCATTTCTGACATTGAACACAGATGTGCTGACAGTCCAAAAAACTGATGGTTCGAGTGGTAACTATAACACTGATCTCATCATCTTGTCTACACGTACAGCTAATTTGGCAGCTGTGAGCTCCATACGTGGTATGGTGACTGGTTTTAATGGTGCGACCCTGGCCTTACCATGATGAAAGCACAGTGAACTTGACTCTTTCTGTTCTTCAACAACAGGTAAGTGACAGTACCATAACAATTCTCACTGGCATCAGCAAAGTGATGGAGTTGCACTAAAACTGGTTCTCCAAAGTCACTGGGGTTGATGCATCTCCTGACTTCGTAGACTGACAGCTGGTTCAGATCCATCAACCAGTTACACCATCTTATAGCCAGAACTTCAGGGATGCTATTGTCCCATCCAAGTTTCATCCTGCACAGCTCTTGCAAAATCTGTCTTGCAGGAATGAGAGGTGCAAGAATACAGAGCAGGTCGTAAACAGAGCTCACAATAGAAAGAATGCCTCTTCTGGTAAGTGATCTGTCAAATAAGTATAGCCAGTTATATTTGTAATGGCTTAGCAGATAATAACAAAAGAAGAATGATATTTACATGGCTCAAAGAGAAGGAATATAATATAAATTGTTTACAGGAAACTCATTCAACAATTCTAGATGAAGTTGCGTGGAAAAAGGAATGGGGGGGGCGAAATATACTTCTCCCATGGGCAAAGAAACTCAAAAGGGGTGATGATATTAATTAACAGTAATTTCGATCCGAATGTGCAAATTGTCCAAACAGATCCGCAAGGTAGATGGATTATTTTAAATATGCTATTGGACCATAAACAGATATGGCTCATTAACCTTAACGGACCAAATAATGATGATTCACACTTCTTTGACAATATATATAATAAATGATCAACCCTGCAAGGAATACAAGACTCTATTATTATGGTGGGAGATTATAATACCGTTTTAAATAGCTCAATGGACCGTAAAGGAAATCACAAAACAAACTATCACCCTCATGCTCTTAAGGAAATTGTGAATGTCATGGATACATTAGAACTAATAGATATATGGAGGCTTAAATATCCTGATCTAGTGTGATATACATGGCGGAGACTCAATCAAGCTAGTCGTCTTGACATCTTTTTTATGTCATTCTCGTTGGCACCATAAGTTTAGAAAGTGTTGATAGGGGACAGAATGCAGTCCGACCATCATATAATTGGCATATACATTACTCGTATTGAATTTCCACGTGGGCGAGGATATTGGAAATTTAATCAAAGCCTATTGGATGATAACTTGTTTTTAACTAGGACGGAGGAATTTATAACTGACTTTTTCCCGAAATAACATAGGTACAGCAAATCCCCTTATTGTATGGGACACTTTTAAATGTGCCTTTAGAGGCCATGCAATTCAGTACTCATCTCGAAAACAAAAGCAATTTAGGTCAAAAGAGTCCATACTAACAAAGGAAATAAAAGGTCTAACAGAACAGATACAGTTGAAGTCGGAAGTTTACATACATTTAGGTTGGAGTCATTAAAACTCAATTTTCAACCACTCCACAAATTTCTTGTTTACAAACTATAGTTTTGGCAAGTTGGTTAGGCATGATACAAGTCATTTTTCCAACAATTGTTTACAGACTGATTATTCCACTTATAAATCACTGTATCACAATTACAGTGGGTCAGAAGTTTACATACACTAAGTTGACTGTGCCTTTAAACAGCTTGGAAAATTCCAGAAAATGATGTCATGGCTTTAGAAGCTTCTGATAGGCTAATTGACATCATTTGAGTCAATTGGAGGTGTACCTGTGGATGTATTTCAAGGCCTACCTTCAAACTCAGTGCCTCTTTGCTTGACATCATGGGAAAATCAAAAGAAATTAGCCAAGACCTCAGAAAGAAAATTGTATACCTCCACAAGTCTGGTTCATCCTTGGGAGCAATTTCCAAACGCCTGTATGTACCACGTTCATCTGTACAAGCAATAGTATGCAAGTATAAACACCATGGGACCATGCAGTAGTTATACCGCTCAGGAAGGAGACACGTTCTGTCTCCTAGAGATGAACGTACCTTGGTGCGAAAAGTGCAAATCAATCCCAGAACAACAGCAAAGGACCTTGTGAAGATGCTGGAGGAAACAGGTACAAAAGTATCTATATCCACAGTAAAACAAGTCCTATATCGACATAACCTGAAAGGCCGCTCAGCAAGGAAGAAGCCACTGCTCCAAAACCGCCATAAAAAAGCCAGACTACGGTTTGCAACTGCACATGGGGACAAAGATCATACTTTTTGGAGAAATGTCCTCTGGTCTGATGAAACAAAAATAGAACTGTTTGGCCATAATGACCATCGTTATGTTTGGAGGAAAAAGGGTGTAGCTTGCTAGCCGAAGAACACCATCCCAACTGTGAAGCGCGGGGGTGGCAGCATCATGCTGTGGGGGTACTTTGCTGCAGGAGGGACTGGTGCACTTCACAAAATTGATGGCATCATGAGGAAGGAAAATTATGTGGATACATTGAAGCAACATATCAAGACATCAGTCAGGAAGTTAGTCTGGTCGTAAATGGGTATTCCAAATGGACAATGACCCCAAGCATACTTCCAAAGTTGTGGCAAAATGGCTTAAGGACAACAAAGTCAAGGTATTGGAATGGCCATCACAAAGGCCTGACCTCAATCCTATAGGAAATGTGTGGGCAGAACTGAAAAAGCGTGTGCGAGCAAGGAGGCCTACAAACCTGACTCAGTTACACCAGCTCTGTCAGGAGGAATGGGCCAAAATTCACCCAACTTATTGTGGGAAGGTTGTGGAAGGCTACCCGAAATGTTTGACCCAAGTTAAACAATTTAAAGGCAATGCTACCAAATACTAATTGAGTGTATGTAAACTTCTGACCCACTGGGAATGTGATGAAAGAAATAAAAGCTCTCACTACTATTATTCTGACATTTCACATTCTTAAAATAAAGTGGTGATCCTAACCAACCTAAGACAGGGAATTTAAACTAGGATTAAATGTCAGGAATTGTGAAAAACTGAGTTTAAATGTATTTGGCTATTTTTTATTTTATTTCTCCTTTATTTAACCAGGTAAGCCAGTTGAGAACAAGTTCTCATTTACAACTGCTACCTGGCCAAAGATAAAGCAAAGCAGTGTGATAAAAACAACAACAGAGTTACATATGGGGTAAAACAAAACATAAAGTCAAAAATACAACAGAAAATATATATACAGTGTGTGCAAATGTAGCAAGTTATGGAGGTAAGGCAATAAATAGGCTATAGTGCAAAATAATTACAATTAGTATTAACACTGGAATTATAGATGTGCAAGAGATTATGTGCAAATAGAGATACTGGGGTGCAAATGAGCAAAATAAATAACAATATGGGGATGAGGTAGTTGGGTGGGCTAATTTCAGATGGGCTGTGTACAGGTGCAGTGATCGGTAAGGTGCTCTGACAACTGATGCTTAAAGTTAGTGAGGGAGATAAGTGTCTCCAGCTTCAGAGATTTTCAGATGGGCAAGTTGCAGCGGAGGGTGCAGAGCTGATGGCCGGGGTAGTGGTAGCCAGGTGGAAAGCATGGCCAGCCGTAGCAAAATGCTTGTTGAAATTCTCGATTATTGTAGATTTATCGGTGGTGATAGTGTTTCCTAGCCTCAGTGCAGTGGGCAGCTGGGAGGAGGTGCTCTTATTCTCCATGGACTTTAGTGTCCCAAAACGTTTTGGAGTTAGTGCTACAGGATGCACATTTCTGTTTGAAAAAGCTAGCCTTTGCTTTCCTAACTGCTTGTGTATATTGGTTCCTAACTTCCCTGAAAAGTTGCATATCGCGGGGGCTATTTGATGCTAATGCAGTAAGCCACAGGATGTTTTTGTGCTGGTCAAGGGCAGTCAAGTCTGAGGAGAACTGTAGATAGCAATAAAAACTGTAATATACAGTGAGGGGAAAAAAGTATTTGATCCCCTGCTTATTTTGTATGTTTGCCCACTGACAAAGACATGATCAGTCTATACTTTTAATGGTAGGTTTATTTGAACAGTGAGAGACAGAATAACAACAAATAAATCCAGAAAAACGCATGTCAAAAATTTTATAAATTGATTTGCATTTTAATGAGGGAAATAAGTATTTGACCCCTCTGCCAAACATGACTTAGTACTTGGTGGCAAAACCCTTGTTGGCAATCACAGAGGTCAGACGTTTCTTGTAGTTGGCCACCAGGTTTGCACACATCTCAGGAGGGATTTTGTCCCACTGCTCTTTGCAGATCTTCTCCAAGTCATTAAGGTTTCGAGGCTGACGTTTGGCAACTCGAACCTTCAGCTCCCTCCACAGATTTTCTATGGGATTAAGGTCTGGAGACTGGCTAGGCCACTCCAGGACCTTAATGTGCTTCTTCTTGAGCCACTCCTTTGTTGCCTTGGCCGTGTGTTTTGGGTCATTGTCATGCTGCAATACCCATCCACGACCCATTTTCAATGCCCTAGCTGAGGGAAGGAGGTTCTCACCCAAGATTTGACGGTACATGGCCCCGTCCATCGTCCCTTTGATGCGGTGAAGTTGTCCTGTCCCCTTAGCAGAAAAACACCCCCAAAGCATAATGTTTCCACCTCCATGTTTGACGGTGGGGATGGTGTTCTTGGGGTCATAAGCAGCATTCCTCCTCCTCCAAACACGGCGAGTTGAGTTGATGCCAAAGAGCTCCATTTTGGTCTCATCTGACCACAACACTTTCACTCAGTTCTCCTCTGAATCATTCAGATGTTCATTGGCAAACTTCAGACGGGCCTGTATATGTACTTTCTTGAGCAGGGGGACCTTGCGGGCGCTGCAGGATTTCAGTCCTTCGCGGCGTAGTGTGTTACCAATTGTTTTCTTGGTGACTATGGTCCCAGCTGCCTTGAGATCATTGACAAGATCCTCCCGTTTAGTTCTGGGCTGATTCCTCACCGTTGTCATGATCATTGCAACTCCACGAGGAGAGATCTTGCATGGAGCCCCAGGCCGAGGGAGATTGACAGTTATTTTGTGTTTCTTCCATTTGCGAATAATCGCACCAACTGTTGTCAACCTCACCAAGCTGCTTGGCGATGGTCTTGTAGCCCATTCCAGCCTTGTGTAGGTCTACAATCTTGTCCCTGACATCCTTGGAGAGCTATTTGGTCTTGGCCATGGTGGAGAGTTTGGAATCTGAGTGATTGATTGCTTCTGTGGACAGATGTCTTTTATACAGGTAACAAGCTGAGATTAGGATCATTCCCTTTAAGAGTGTGCTCCTAATCTCAGCTCGTTACCTGTATAAAAGACACCTGGGAGCCAGAAATCTTTCTGATTGAGAGGGGGTCAAATACTTATTTCCCTCATTAAAATGCAAATCAATGTAACATTTTTGACATGCATTTTTCTGGCTTTTTTTGTTGTTATTCTGTCTCTCACTGTTCAAATAAACCTACCATTAAAATTATAGACTGATCATTTCTTTGTCAGTGGGCAAACGTACAAAATCAGCAGGGGATCAAATACTTTTTTCCCTCACTTTACCTGGGGTTCTCTCCACAACCTTGACAGAAACACATCTCTGTGTGTGGTGGCTGTTGGCCAGACGGTGTGGTGGTGTGTGGTAGGAGATGGTGGGTGAGAGAGAGCAGGGAGAGTGCCCTCTGTTTATAGAAGGCTGTCTATCTGTGGTGGGGGTGTGGGGCCCTGCTATTGTAGATAATAGGAGGTTGTGTGTGTGTGTGTGTGTAACACACACCGGGTGGGGTAGTGGAAGGGCTGGGACAGTTTTATGGGGAGTAGGCACTGGTAGGAAAGGTGGGGGCCTCTAGAGGGAGAGGAGGGGGAAGGAGGGGGGCATAGAGAGTGAGTGAGCGGGATGGATGGAGGAAGGTGGTGCATAGCAGGCGGGCACTGGTTCTGCCACATCCTCGCTGGACTGCAGGCAGAACACTGGCCACATTGTCTGGTCCTGTTCCCTCCCTCCCTGGAGCCAGCCAGAATCCCCTCACCACTGCCCTGTCCACCAAGCCACAGAGAGCCTCAGTCGGACTCACTTTGCAGGGCCTATTCACCAAGTCACATTCACAACGGTTCACATAGAAATGTGTTTCATAAACCAGACATGACTTTCTAGCAGGTTGAATGAAGAATCATGTCTGGTCTACGTAATATATTTCTAACTGTAACAATGAATGATGTGAACATTTGAATAAGCCCCTGGCGTTTGTGTAATAGAGTCCGATGGGTTGATGTGAATGACAAAGCCTTCTACATATGATGTCTGTATATCCTGTTCATCATCAGTCTGTATATTCTGTTTATTGTGGCAGCACCATTTCACAAAGTCAAATTCCTGTGTACATGCAAATATTTTGGCGAATAAAGGTGATTCTGATTCATTCAAGCAAAGACAAAACCACATAATTAAGTCACCCATAACAAAAGCTTTTCTCATGAATCTAGTCAGCTAGACACAGTTCAGGAGGCATAGTCTGTATCAAACCTGAACTAAATTAAATGGATTATGGTATATTTGACAAGAGATACCTTATTTGGACCAATGGGAGAAAAGAAGTGAGATGCATATGGACAAGATAATATCACACAGGACCTTAGCAGGGCGGATGGCTATACACAAGGACTCATGTCTTACCATGTGCTACTGTGTTCTATCTCCAACTGCCTCAGAGAATGTTGCACATTCTTTCTGCTTTTGTAGGAAGCCTAGTAATTCAAATGTAAATGAGAATGTTTGTGAGGGGTGGATGAGTTTAGTAAAATTCAGCATCTTCTTAACCTGAAAAGTTGTACAAAATATACTTATTAGAGCAGAATGTGGGTTTGAATCATCTCTGAGTCAGTGGCCACGTTGATGTCATAACCTGTGAGACATGGGACTGGGGAGGTGTCCAAAGGGTGGTGTCATTATATGAAAACATTTTTACTGAGAGCGGACATCAAAAGCTGATGAGTTTTGCTCACATGGAAAAATAGATATGTTTTTCAGTTCAGATTAAAGAGAAAGAATGTAAACTAGAACATTAATCGTCAGCTCAAGTAACTAATTTCCTACCATGTAATCTGTTTTGATTTCAGGATCTAAACAGATCCACCAATGTAGTGTTCCAGGCCCACCAAGTGAGCCGGAGCAAGAGAGGCCAGGTGGTGGGCACCAGAGGAGGCTTCAGAGGCTGCACCGTCTGGCTCACAGGTAAACCGCTCATCATAGCCAAAACTCAATGGATTGTCACTATTACATGTTGCTATTACAGTCAAGTGTTACTAGTGACTTTAGTAATAATTATACTGTTGAGTATTAGCTAATCTCACCTGACATTCTCCATGTGTCCACCCCCAGGTTTGTCTGGCGCTGGGAAGACCACCATAGCCTTTGCCCTGGAGGAGTACCTGGTGTCTTACGGCATCCCCTGCTACTCACTGGACGGGGACAACATCCGCCACGGCCTCAACAAGAACCTGGGCTTCACAGCCACCGACCGCGAGAAGAACATCAGACGTATCGCAGAGGTGGCCAAGCTGTTCGCAGACGCTGTCCTCGTCTGCATCACCAGCTTCATTTCTCCTTACACAAAGGTCAGGGGTCATTCTGGGGAGTGTCTACCCATTTCCGCTGGTATTAGTGGTATTGTGTTGTGTAGAGAGTGTTCTGGTGCAAAATGGATGCCGTATATCAAGTATACTGTGTGTTACCATTGATAAAACAGCATTCTGACAATCCTGTTCCCCCTTCTCTTTTGTCTAAAGGATTGTGATCTTGTCAATCCAAGATGGCGTAGTAGTGCAGTTGTGTTTTTATCGTCTGTAAATACCCTATTTTTCGTACATATTTCCCTATCAGACTTTTCATCCTTCTACAAGATATACTTTCCTGCAACCCGCCTCACTCAATGTGGAACGGATTCTATTATTGACTTACCTTTATCTAGAATCTAGAATCTCCAGTTGAAACTAGCTAGCCAGCTAACTAGCTACTTGCTATTTGCTATTAGCCACAGCTAGCGGTGTTTCACCCAGAACATTGGATTTTTTTCTGCGGGATTAATTTTAATCACTGGACATTGATCACCGGATATTCGGCCAGTCTGCACAGCGCGTTATCGACCCAGAACATATCAGTTTTTCCGCCGGAATCACTGAATCACTGGACCTTTAACTCCGGATTCATCGCTACCAGCTAGCTACCACCAGCCAGCTACAACAAAACGGACGCTGTGGTCTGGCTAATCATCCTGAGCTAGGCCCATCGCCCATCTCCCGGCTATCTACCTCTCTGTCAACCGGACGGGACCACCTAGTGTTGACACGGAGCCCGCCGATCCTACACGACTGGTCTGCCGACGAAATCGTCTGATGTGGTTACGACGTTAACCACGAAGATTCCATCCATCTGCTAGCCCTGGCCCGCTAGCACACGCTAGCCGTGGCCTCTTACTAGTGCTTCACCACCGGACCTTATGATAACTCAGCTATACAGCTGATATCTGCTGGACTGTTCCTTTTTACGGTACTACATCCTGTTTATGTTTAGCCTCAGCCCAAACATGGTTAGTTTATTGTTGTTTCGGTTATTTCTAATTGTACTATATCACTGTAGACCCCCCAGCCTAGCTAAACCTGCCTTAGATAGCTCCTTTGCCCCTCCCCCTATACACGCGGAGACCGACTCAATTGATGCCTCCAGCGATGCTATCTCTTTCATTGTTACCCAACGCTTAGGTTTACCTCCACTTTACTCATATCCTTCCATATCCTTGTCTGTACATAATGCCCTGAATCTTTTCTATAACACCCGGAAATCTGCCCCCCTTTATTCTATGTACCCAACGCACTAGAAGACCAGTTCTTAAAGCCTTTAGCCGTATCCTTATTCTAGTCCTCCTCTGTTCCTCTGGTGATGTAGAGGCTAACCCAGGCCCTGCAGCCCTCAGTATCACTCCTACTCCCCAGGCGCTATCATTTGATGACTTCTGTAATCGCAAAAGTCTTGGTTTCTTGCACATAAATATCAGAAGTCTACTTCCTAAGTTTGAGTTATTCACTGCGTTAGCACACTCTGCCAACCCTGATGTTCTAGCAGTGTCTGAATCCTGGCTCAGGAAGGCCACCAAAAATTCTGAAATTTCCATCCCCAACTATAACATTTTCCGTCTAGATAGAACTGCCAAAGGGGGTGGAGTTGCAATCTACTGTAGAGATAGCCTGCAGAGCTCTATCATACTATCCAGGTCTGTGCCCAAACAGTTTGAGCTTCTACTTCTAAAAATCCACCTTTCCAGAAATAAGTCTCTCACTGTTGCCGCTTGCTACAGACCCCCCTCAGCCCCCAGCTGTGCCCTGGACACCATATGTGAATTGATTGCCCCCATTTATCCTCAGAGTTTGTACTGCTTGGTGACCTAAATTGGGATATGCTTAATACCCCAGCCATCCTACAATCCAAGCTAGATGCCCTCAACCTCACGCAAATTATCAACGAACCTACCAGGTACAACCCTAAATCCGTAAACATGGGTACCCTCATAGATATCATCCTGACTAACATACCCTCTAAATACACCTCAGCTGTCTTCAACCAGGATCTCAGCGATCACTGCCTTATTGCCTGCGTCCCGTAACGGGTCCGCGGTCAAGCGACCACCCCTCATCACTGTCAAACGCTCCCTAAAACACTTTAGCGAGGAGGCCTTCCTAATTGACCTGGCCCAGGTATCCTGGATGGATATATATCTCATTCCGTCAGTAGAAGATGCCTGGTTGTTCCTTAAAAGTAATTTCCTCTCAATCTTAAATAAACATGCCCCATTCAAAAAATACAGAACTAAGAACCGATATAGCCCCTGGTTCTCCTCAGACTTGACTGCCCTTGACCAGCACAAAAACATCCTGTGGCGTACAGCATTAGCATCAAATAGCCCCCGCGATATGCAACTTTTCAGGGAAGTTAGGAACCAATATACACAAGCAGTCAGGAAAGCAAAGGCTAACTTTTTCAAACAGAAATTTGCATCCTGTAGCACTAACTCCAAAAAGTTTTGGGACACTGTAAAGTCCATGGAGAATAAGAGCACTTCCTCCCAGCTGCCCACTGCACTGAGGCTAGGAAACACTATCACCACCGATAAATCTACAATAATCGAGAATTTCAACAAGCATTTTGCTACAGCTGGCCATGCTTTCCATCTGGCTACCACTAACCCGGCCACCAACTCTGCACCCTCTGCTGCAACTTGCCCATGCCCCCCGCTTCTCCTTCACACAAATTCAGACAGCTGATGTTTTGAAAGCGCTGCAAAATCTGGACCCCTACAAATCAGCTGGGCTAGACAATCTGGACCCTTTCTTTCTAAAACTAGCCGCCGAAATTGTCGCTACCCCTATTACTAGTCTGTTCAACCTCTCTTTCATAATGTCTGAGATCCCCAGAGATTGGAAAGCTGCCGCGGTCATCCCCCTCTTCAAAGGGGTGACACTCTAGATCCAAATTGCTACAGACCTATATCCATCCTGCCCTGCCTTTCGAAAGTATTCGAAAGCCAAGTTAACAAACAGATCATCGACCATTTCGAATACCACCGTACCTTCTCCGCTATGCAATCCGGTTTCGAGCTGGTCACGGGTGCACTTCAGCCACGCTCAA
This sequence comes from Coregonus clupeaformis, assembly GCF_020615455.1. Lineage (NCBI taxonomy): Eukaryota > Metazoa > Chordata > Actinopteri > Salmoniformes > Salmonidae > Coregonus > Coregonus clupeaformis. The sequence continues at coordinate 56,162,336 of NC_059192.1, forward strand.
GGTCCTAAACGATATTATAACCGCGATTGATAATAGACAGTACTGTGCAGCCGTCTTCATCGACCTGGCCAAGGCTTTCGACTCTGTCAACCACCGCATTCTTATTGGCAGACTAAATAGCCTTGGTTTCTCAAATGACTGCCTCACCTGGTTCACCAACTACTTCTCAGATAGAGTTCAGTGTGTCAAATCGGAGGGCCTGTTGTCTGGACCTATGGCAGTCTCTATGGGGGTGCCACAGGGTTCAATTCTTGGGCCGACACTTTTCTCCGTGTATATCAATGATGTCGCTCTTGCTGCTGGTGACTCTCAGATCCACCTCTACGCAGACGACACCATTTTGTATACATCTGGCCCTTCATTGGACACTGTGTTAACAAACCTCCAAACGAGCTTCAATGCCATACAACAATCCTTCAGTAGCCTCCAACTGCTCTTAAACACTAGTAAAACTAAATGCATGCTTTTCAATCTAACGCTGCTGGCACCCGCCCACCCGACTAGAATCACCACTCTCGACGGGTCTGACCTAGAGTATGTGTACAACTACAAATACCTAGGTGTCTGGTTAGACTGTAAACTCAACTTCCAGACTCACATAAAGAATATCCAATCCAAAGTTAAATCTAGAATCGGCTTCCTATTTCGCAACAAAGCCTCCTTCACTCATGCTGCCAAACATGCCCTCGTAAAACTGACTATCCTACCGATCCTTGACTTCGGCGATGTCATTTACAAAATAGCCTCCAACACTCTACTCAGCAAATTGGATGTAGTCTATCACAGTGCCATCCGTTTTGTCTCCAAAGCCCCATACACTACCCACCACTGTGACCTGTACGCTCTTGTTGGCTGGTCCTCACTACATGTTCGTCGTCAAACCCACTGGCTCCAGGCCATCTATAAATCACTGCTAGGCAAATCCCCGCCTTATCTTAGCTCATTGGTCACCATAGCAGCACCCACCCGTAGTCTGCGCTCCAGCAGGTATATCTCACTGGTCATTTCCAAAGCCAACACCTCCTTTGGCCGCCATTCCTTCCAGTTCTCTGCTGCCAATGACTGGAACGAATTGCAAAAATCTCTGAAGCTGGAGACTCTTATCTCCCTCAATAACTTTAAGCATCAGTTGTCAGAGCACCTTACCGATCACTGCACCTGTACACAGCCCATCTGAAATTAGCCCACCCAACTACCTCATCCCTATATTGTTATTTATTTTGCTCTTTTGCACCCCAGTATCTCTATTTGCACATAATCTCTTGCACATCTAGCATTCCAGTGTTAATACTATTGTAATTATTCTGCACTATAGCCTATTTATTGCCTTACCTCCATAACTTGCTACATTTGCACACACTGTATATATATTTTCTGTTGTATTTCTGACTTTATGTTTTTTACCCCATATGTAACTCTGTGTTGTTTTTTATTGCACTACTTTGCTTTATCTTGGCCAGGTCGCAGTTGTAAATGAGAACCTGTTCTCAACTGGCTTACCTGGTTAAATAAAGGTGAAATAAAAAAAATAAAAAAATCCTTGAGAGGGCTGGTTTACCCTTCTTTGAGGTGTTCATCAACGCTCCTCTGGATGTGTGTGAGAGTCGCGATGTGAAGGGCCTCTACAAGAAAGCCTGTGCTGGAGAGATCAATGGTACAAACAACTTTTGGTCCATTGTTTACATTTTGGTATCCAGACATCGAAATGTAACTTCTTATTGTAAGGTTCCTTTCTATCTGAAAGAGTCAATCTTCATCCTTTTTGGAAAGGAATTCTAATGGATAAACCTGTGTTCTCAGGCTTCACTGGGATCGACGCAGAGTACCAGTGGCCCGAAGTTCCAGAGTTGGTACTGAAAACAGGAGAGATCACAGTAAACGAGTGCATCCGGCAGGTGGTGGACCTGCTTAAAGAGCAGGTGAACATGACAGACTGCTTACCTATTATCCCAGCTCATCTAGCGCTAAACTACAAAAAAGTAAAGAGTGGGAAATGGAATTGACCACAAACCTAGCTTATAAAATATCAAGACAAAACAAAACAAAACAGAACTTATCAAAAGATGCTGAACAAAACTACCAAAGTTATAACTGCAAGTGCATACGCTCTTAGAAAAGAAGGTTCCAATAGGGTTCTTCAGCTGTCCTCATAGAACGTGTTTTGGTTCAAGGTAGAACCCAAAAGGGTTCTACCTGTAACCAAAAAGGGTTCTTCAGTGGGTTATCCTATGTGGACAGCCAAAGAACCCTTTTAGGTTCTAGATAGCACCTTTTTTTCTAAGAGAGTACAAACCACTTGGGATCTATGTTATCCTCACTTGACATTGTCCTCTCTCTCTGTAACTGTTCAGAGTATTGTTCCAAGTGGAATCACGGAGGAGGTGAATGAACTCTTTGTTCCGGAGAACAAGCTGAAGCTGGCTCAGGCTGACTCTAGCACACTTTCCACCATCAGAATCACCAAGGTAACACACCTCTCCACTACCAATCGGCCCAAATGGCCATGGCTCAATATTTGACTGGATGGCAGACTGTGCTCATGATTGCCTCTTAATCTCTCTCTTCTGGATTGTACTATATGTTCTAATAGAATGGGCTGATTGCCCTAGGTTTGAAAATCAAGTCATGTCAAACATAGTAGGAGCTACAGTATATCACATTAAATTAGTTAGATGAAAAGTCTTACGCTGCACTATCTCGGTTTCCATCACAAACTGTTTCTCATTCAGCATGGTTTCCTGTGGACTCTGTCACCCCTGATAGCTGTCAATATTTCTTACATACAGTATCAGCTGTTAAGGGATATTTTTAACGGTCAGTAAATTGAATCCTAACCTGTTTGATGTATATTCTCACCTGTCTGTCCTGTTCAGTTGGACCTCCAGTGGATGCAGGTGCTGGCCGAGGGCTGGGCCACACCACTGATGGGCTTCATGAGGGAGAGGGAGTTCCTCCAGGTGCAGCATTTCGGCAACCTCCTTGATAGCAAGAACCACACACACACCCTTATAATACATCATAACATTACTCAGTCAATTCTTACTCTCCCCTCTATTCATAATGGAGCAAATGACAGTAGATGGATATGATATATGGTTGTCTCTAATTGTTTTCCTGACCATGTGACTATAGCCAATAACCAGGGCCCTGAGTTTTGCTTGGTAAGTTCACATGGTCAGCACAAACTCATGGCCCTAGTCATCACACACGTATCTTTCCCTGGTTCAGATGGCACCATCAACCAGTCCATTCCAATCGTCCTGCCTGTTACCACGGAGACCAAGCAGCGACTGGACGGTTGTGTGGCAGTAGCTCTGGAGTTCCAGGGAACCCGCGTGGCCATTCTGAGACAGCCAGAGTTCTATGAACATCGCAAGGAGGAGCGCTGTGCCCGTCAGTGGGGCACCACCTGCCCCCAGCACCCCTACATTAAGGTTGTCACCAACCACACACTTCCATGCATTGTTTTTTAGCAAACATAGATGTCCTTTGATGTGATAAAGCTACACTCTGTGCACATTCTTGTGCATACGAATTCCAAGCTATAATGGAGTTGAATGAAGTTGCACTTGAACTTTAACTTGAACTTGAATGTGCATGTGACATGCTATCCATATCCATCGTGAAATATATTGATATTATCAGTGTTTTCCATTAGCGCTGGCTGTTGGCTAATCAGCCGGTTACAGACTCATTTTCAGCTGGCAACTTTTTCCACTTCATATTAAAACTAGGCTACTTTTCATTTCTACGTTTCAATTCACTAGTCCGTCGAGCCATCTCCCGCTAGAATGAATGATTTTCATCTTCTAGCGATCTATTGATAGGATAGGTGCCTGTCAGTCACAAAGCGAGTGATGACAGGGAAACGCAGTCTGCTTTCTGTCTCACCTCCCGGTACACTTTGTGTGCTGTGGTTGATTGCAGTCGAATTTCTTTACACAGAGGGAGAGAGCATGATGCTTGTGAATTTGCACGTCCCATGTAATGTAGGTGGTAACGATGAGTCGAAATCCACGACTTAGACTAATTATTGTTTTCTGGCACATTATTTTATTTTATTTTGCATGTTTCACATAGCCAGCCACACAGAGTCGTGGCGCATAGTAGGCTATTTACTGTGCTGTGATTGACAACTGAAGAGCAAGTGTTGACTAGTTTATAAAAGGAGTCAAACTGATCTCCTATATCCCTTTGCCGTTCATAAATCATGCAACGTGGTTATATGTCCATGGTATCGCATCAGGACAATTAAACCAAAGGATTTCCTAGGTTTCCTTTCCTAGGATGTAGGGGCTTGCCAGACAATGACGCTAAAGTGAGTGACTCTCGTCTCGTCAGTCAGTGTAGCCTACCGATCCGCATTGGTGAGAGAGCTGTTCGTTTGGCTCTCTAATTTTGGTAGGCTTTTTGGCGATTATCTGCAGATAAATTATAAAAAAACATTCTATGAAGATGGTGAATCATCACTGCAGGAATAGGTAGTGGAGAGCCTCATTCTAGTCCAAATATGATAATTAGGGCCCTCACGGAATCGAGGCATTAAAATGGAATTCAACAATATTAAGAACTTTATTGACCTTAGTAGGAATCCATTCAATGTATTGAAAATTAATTAATTTGCCGAAGTTTATTATAAGACATGAACAGAATGCATAAGTGATTTGTGTTTCCTGCAACTTTGAAGAAGAGGCAAAGATAATGCCCCTGTCTGTGTGTGTGCGGTGCGTGTGTCTACCACTTTTTGTGTAGCCGTTAGCGATGATGCTAATGAAAACAGTTTTCTGGTAGATGGAAGGCTTCTCAATTGTTAACTACAAATTAGCTTTTTATTACCTGGCAGAATGATATCATGACTTTTTTCATAAATCCAGTGGGTATTTGTTTTGCAAACTCTACTATCACATGTGCGCTACAAAAACACAGCTAAACACTGCCTCTTAGTAGGTGCTCCGTTGAATTAAAGTTAATGAAAGTGGTCTATTGATGTGGTTTAAGCATTGTAGTGGACATCCAATGTTGTTGTTTTTCTACTCAAAAGGTGTGATTTTGAGAACGAAAACCTGAAAACAATTGGAAAAACAGAAACCTGAAAAAACAAAACCTTTAATTTATTTTTAAAGATAATGTAGGCTATTTACTTAATTGTTCTGTTTTAATAAAATGCCTAATTTGAAGAACAAACATCAAATAGGACTTTAATCTAAAGAGAAGACAGGTGAAATGTAATACAAATCTTTCATATTCTCTTACATAGAAAATAGACCGGAATTTTTCAGTAATTTAAATTGTAAAGTTATATCTTTCTACACAATACCACGACAAATGTTTCCAATCTGGGAGATAAACTCGATAAAGTAAACAATAATTTCACTGTGTATTTCATATGGAATCAAGGCATTAGAATGTACCAGAAGCCACCAAAATAGCACTCCTTCTGCAAAAAAAATTGAACCCAGGGGGGCAAGATCCCCCAGGGGCCTGGCTGGCTACTTTTTCTATTTAGCTGGCTACTCAATGTAGTTGTGGAAAACACTGTATTATGTCATTCATATCTCTACAACATCCACCACCTTTTACAGATGGTGATGGAGGGTGGTGATTGGCTGGTGGGTGGTGACCTGGAGGTGCTGGAGCGAATCAGATGGAACGATGGGCTGGACTAGTACCGCTTTACTCCACGGGAGCTCAAGCAGAAGTTTAAATAAATGAAAGCAGGTTAGAAGAGTTCCTCTAAAAACAGGACAAGGATACAAAATCTACATTTGATTAAATATTATGTCTAAATAAATGAAGGTTTATGTCTAGCTACAGAAACTTTTATAATTTTTTCAGAAGCACTTGACAAAGACCAGATGCAAAAAGTAGCATGATAAATTACATGCCACAGGCACCTTAATTGGGGAGGATGTGCTTGTGGTAATAGCTGGAGTGGAATAGTGTCAAATACATCAAAGACATGGTCTCCATTCCATTTGCTTCGTTCCGGACATTATTATGAGCCATCCTCCCCTCAGCACCTCCACTGTTACATGCGCATGGTTTAATTTATTGTTTGCACTAGATGGAGACATAATCCTCTATGTGAGACGTTAAAGACTGTATAGTCATGAGTGAACTGTTGTGCGCACATTTCCACCCTATGATATCTGCACTCACACTGTGTTGACTATTTTTGACCTGCGTTCATTCATTTATCCACAAGTTATGTGCATACAAGTTATGTGCATACCAAAATGCATACAAAGCTCCAGCATGACTTCACTTGTACATTTACACAATGAGACCACAGTATGCAAATGATGAACAGAATGCAAATTATGTTTGATTTGTCCTCTTTTTATCAACCACTTACCAACAATTAGTATGAAAGTCCTCACTGAAGTTATGCCACGTTCAAAACAACTGGGAACTCTGAATTCTCCGACTTCCGACTTCAGTGTGTTCAAGACAACTAGGAGCTCGGGGGGGGGGGAAACAAGCTCCGACTGGGAAAATCAAGTCGGAAACTCTGGCATCTTTCTCCAACTTCCCGACCTGAAAATCACTGATGTCATGATTTGACCTAATTTTTCATTTGTGTTCCCAGTTGTCTTGAAAGCACCAATAATTCCTTATCTTTCTCCTATTCTCCATGACCATCAGATGCCATCTTCGCCTTCCAACTGCGGAACCCGGTCCACAACGGCCATGCCCTGTTGATGCAGGACACCAAGCAACGTCTCTTGGAGCGGGGCTACAAGCGACCTGTCCTCTTGCTGCACCCGCTCGGGGGCTGGACCAAAGACGACGACGTGCCTCTGGACTGGCGCATAAAACAGCACGCTGCAGTACTGGAGGAGGGGGTACTGGACCCCACCAGCACCATAGTGGCTATTTTCCCCTCCCCCATGATGTATGCTGGACCCACTGAAGTACGAGTCAACACAGCCATCAACACATTCATAGGTTTTGTGTGTTGTATGTTTAGCCAGGGATATTATTCAGTATTTAGTCAGTTACAGTAAGTAAACCCCCCTTTGGCTAGGCAGGTGATGTCCCTGTAGGGCTGGAAAATCCTACTGTGTTAGCCCAGCACTAAGGTTAACAAGTTTAAGACCATAATGTGTGTGCTTACTGTATGTGTGAGCATACATTTGTTTTTCTGTCAGGTCCAGTGGCACTGCAGGGCCAGGATGATCGCCGGAGCTAACTTCTACATTGTGGGTCGTGACCCAGGGGGCATGCCCCACCCAGAGACCAAGCAGGACATTTATGAGCCCAGCCATGGGGGTAAGGTCCTCACCATGGCCCCCGGCCTGACCTCTGTAGAGATCATCCCCTTCAGAGTGGCCGCCTACAACAAGACCAAGAGGGTCATGGATTTCTACGACAAGGACCGGTGAGCAGATGTTAAACATTGATTATGGCTTTTGTAATGCATATTTACAGATTATTTTATACAGAGCCTGTGGTGGGAAATGTGTGTCAAAGAATCTTCAAAAGCGGGCACCCCTGATCATTTTCCTTCTGTCTCTCTCTTTATTTCTCATCTCCATCCATCTCTCTTTCCCTCCTCTGCCTTTCCCAGACACGCTGAGTTTGAGTTCATCTCAGATACCAGGATGAGAAAGCTGGCACGGAGTGGGGAGAACCCCCCAGATGGCTTCATGGCCACAAAGGCCTGGAAGGTCCTGATGGAGTACTACAGCTCTCTACAGAGGGACCAGTAACCCAAAATACCAGAGCTCTTAGAAGGGCCACAATTTTAGTCCCTGAGGAATGTTCTAGTTTGATGTTATCTGCAAGTCATACACTTAGTGTACAAAACATTAGGAACACCTTCCTAATATTGAGTTGCACACTCTTTTGCCCTCAGAACAGCCTCAATTCGTCGGGGCATGGACTCTACAAGGTGTCGAAAGCGTTCCACAGGGATGCTGGCCCATGTTGACTCCAATGCTTCCCACTGTTGTGTCAAGTTGGCTGGATATCCTTTGGGTGGTTAACCATTCTTCATACACAAAGGAAACTGTTGAGTGTGAAAAACCCAGCAGCGTTGCAGTTCTTAACACATTTAAACTGGTGTGCCTGGCACCTACTACCATACCCAGTTCAAAGGCACTTAAATATTTAGTCTTGCCCATTCACCCTCTGAATGGCACACATACACAATCCATGGCTTAAAAATCCTTCTTTAACCTGTCTCCTCCCCTTCATCTACACTGATTTAAGTGGATTTAACAAGTGACATCAATAAGGGATCATAGGTTTCACCCGGATTCACCTGGTCAGACTATGTCATTAAAAGAGCAGGTGATCTTGATGTTTTGTACACTCAGTGTAGGTTTCATTTCATTATCATGGTAGATGATTCAGTGAGTAAGTAGTCCAATAATGACTGAAATCACACCAAGCAGTCCTGGAGGATTGGAGCTGTGTGCCCATCTTCATTGAAGGAAAACCATGTGATGTTGTAGGAGCCAGTGGTTGGGTTTAAGCAGTGAAATCATTCCTATGTGTGTCTATCTGTAAATCCATATATATACAGTGAGGGAAAAAAGTATTTGATCCCCTGCTGATTTTGTACGTTTGCCCACTGACAAAGACATGATCAGTCTATAATTTTAATGGTAGGTTTATTTGAACAGTGAGAGACAGAATAACAACAAATAAATCCAGAAAAACGCATGTCAAAATTGTTATAAATTGATTTGCATTTTAATGAGGGAAATAAGTATTTGACCCCTCTGCAAAACATTACTTAGTACTTGGTGGCAAAACCCTTGTTGGCAATCACAGAGGTCAGACGTTTCTTGTAGTTGGCCACCAGGTTAGCACACATCTCAGGAGGGATTTTGTTCCACTCCTCTTTGCAGATCTTCTCCAAGTCATTAGGTTTCGAGGCTGATGTTTGGCAACTCGAACCTTCAGCTCCCTCCACATATTTTCTATGGGATTAAGGTCTGGAGACTGGCTAGGCCACTCTAGGACCTTAATGTGCTTCTTCTTGAGCCACTCCTTTGTTGCCTTGGCTGTGTGTTTTGGGTCATTGTCATGCTGGAATACCCATCCACGACCCAGGGAAGGAGGTTCTCACTCAAGATTTGACGGTACATGGCCCTGTCCATCGTCCCTTTGAGATGGGAGAGGCAGGACTTGCAGCGCATTGAGCGTTGTTTCCTGCTTGCACTCTACCCACACACTCACACATACTTACACTGACACCCCAACACAAACACACACACACATTACATACGCGCACATGCATACTGACGCCTCACACACACACACTTTAACACTCACCACATACGCTGCTGCTACAGCTCCACATACTATTATCTATCCTGTTGCCTAGTCACTTTACCCCTACCTATATGTACATAGCTACCTCAATTACCTCGTACACCTGCACATTGACTCGGTACTGACACTCCCTGAATATAACCATGTTATTTTTTACTCGTTATTGTTATTTGTTATTCACTGTGTATTTATTCCTTGTCACTGTTTCTATTTTCTATTATTCTTTAACTCTGCATTGTTGGAAAAGGACCTGTAAGTAAGCATTTCACTGTTAGTCTCCACCTGTTGTTTACAAAGCATGTGACAAATACAATTTGATTTGATTTCACATGTTATGAATCACATTTTCTTCAGTGAGACGATTTACATGTCCACATTTATGATCCACATGAATGAGAACATGAATAATTGGGCTAAAGAACTTACATATCAGTAATACATATCAGTATAACAAACTGATGAATTAACAACAATGACAAGCAATGGTTTTATGGACCCTCTTTTAGATCCTAAATGCATTATGAATGGTATATTATGTTCATTTGTAGACAAAGTCAATAAACTGATTAAAAAAACTGAGTTAATGAGTTAACAAAGTTAACCTAGTAGATTAATTGGATACATTTAAAATTACCCGATACTCAGAGCGATAGTCCAATGTTAAGTTGCGGTATGGGCTTATGTTGCTATGAGATGAGTGTTCTCCCATGTAGAGGAACGGCCTCCCTTTTAATAGTTAGGGCCCAGTGCCAGGAAAACTGACATTTTGTCCAGTCAAAGGTTTCTCAGTGGATTATGCTTGTTAATTCACTACTCTTGCAATTAAGCTTATGGGCCACCCTGGATTTTGCCCCAAAACTAATATGGCGGCCAAAATACAATATGGTTTCCGTAATTCCAAAGATTATATGATAACTAACCCAAGATAGGACATATGGTGCTTTTATAATGGAAACCACTGTTACACAGTCAGCAGAACAAGCAAGTTCAAGTTTCAAGTTTTAGTAGTCGTACAGTATGTATGGGATACACATGGTATACACCGTCCAACGAAATGATTACTTGCAGGTTCCTTCTCGACAATGCAACAACAATAATAAATAATAAAAGATAAGAATACAAAAATAAAGTAAATGGCTCAGTAGAATAGAATAAACATTTTAGCATAAGTATAGTACAGGAAGACACAATTTATAGTCCAATATTTATACGTGTTTTGGGGAAGGGGGGATTGAGGGGAGGCAAATTGGAGTGGGTCCAGTGTGCCTGGCATGCAGGCCTTCATGTGGGCCATGACCAGCCTCTCAAAGTACTTCATGATGACAGGAGTGAGTGCTACGGGGTGATAGTAATTTGGGTATGTCACCTTGTTTTTCTTGGGCACTGGGACAATGGTGGTCTCTTTGAAGCAGGTGGGGACTACAGCCTGGGACAGGGACAGGTTGAAGATGTCTGAGAAGATGCCTGCCAGCTGGTCAGCACACATTCTGAGGACAGGGCTAGGGATGCCATCTGGGCCGGCTGCTTTGTGAGTATTCACTCTTTTGAGAGTTTTCCTCACGTCAGCCTCAACAAACGAAAGCACCTGGTCGCCAGGAGCAGCGAGAGTCTTCCTGGATGGCTTGGTATTGTCTGAGTCAAAGCGAGCATATAATGTGTTAAGCTCATCTGGGAGGGAAGTTTTGGTGGGCACCACACAGCTGGATTTGCCTTCGTAGTCCGTGATAGTCTGTAGTCCTTGGCACATGCGTCGTGAGTCTGAGTTGTCGAACATCAATTCAAGTTTGAGTCTGTATTGTCTTTTTGCGTCCCTAATGGATTTGCGGAGCTAGTACCTGTTTGCATCGCGTTGCCCTCCACGAGTCATTGGGGTTCGTTCAGCTGACATTGAACGGGGCTCTCAGTATGGTACAGATATCTCCGTTCATCCAGGGTTTTTGGTTAAGGTATGGCAGCAATTTTTTTTATTAGTATTTATTTTATTAACCCATCCACTAGCCCCCTCTTCGGAGGACAAAAATAACTTTGTTTTGTTTTTGCAGCTTTTTTGTTACATATATAGTGTGCATACATTTTACATATTACATATACATTTTACATACATTACCAGTCAAAAGTTTGGACACACATACTCATTCAAGGGTTTTTCTTTATTTTTACTATTTTTTACATTGTAAAATAATAGTCAAGACATCGAAACTATGAAATAACATATATGGAATCATGAAGTAACCAAAAAAGTGTTAAACAAATCAAAATATATTTTATATTTGAGATTCTTCAAATAGCCACCCTTTGCCTTGATGACAACTTTGCACACTCTTGGCATTCTCTCAACCAGCTTCATGAGGTAGTGTGGGCACCGTTTGTCACCGTTATAATTTAGTTTATTTAATGTATTGTTTAGTTTTGTGTTGTGTAGTGGCTTCGCTGGCATTCATCTAAAACAATTAGTTGAGTTTGCCCCACGAAGATTTACTGTACATGCTAAAATCACAACTAAGAATGGGGGCCACAGATAAACATGAACAAAGGCTCCAAAAACACCCAAATACATATTTTTATCCGCAAAACTCTATTTGATTTTGTTGGACTCGAGCGATGCATTTCCGTGTGCGAGCATGTATGTGCTTTCTCATTCCCATTGTGGTGAAATGAGAAAATAGAAAGTACGCGCATGCTCGCACACGGAAATGTATCGCACGAGTCCAACAAAATGGAATACAATATTGAGGATAAAGTCAAAATTATGCAATTTCATGTGTACAACATCTAAAGACCTGCATTTCTCAAAACCAAGTGAAATCGCAAAAAAAGTTTCTGGACACTTCTATAACATGACATTTACATAACAAACAGAGATTTGTTTTAAGAAAAAGTGAACTTGTCCTTAAACCTCATCTAGGCCCCTTACTTTTTTCAGTCTTTACTAACGACATGCCACTGGCTTTGAGTAAAGCCAGTGTGTCTATGTATGCGGATGACTCAACACTCTACACGTCAGCTACTACAGCAACTGAAATGACTGCAACACTTAACAAAGAGCTGCAGTTAGTTTCAGAATGGGTGGCAAGGAATAAGTTAGTCCTAAATATTTCACAAACTAAAAGCATTGTATTTGGGACAAATCATTCACTAAACCCTAAACCTCAACTAAATCTTGTAATAAGTAATGTGGAAATTGAGCAAGTTGAGGTGACTAAACTGCTTGGAGTAACCCTGGATTGTAAACTGTCATGGTCAAATCATATTGATACAACAGTAGCTAAGATGGGGAGAAGTCTGTCCATAATAAAGCACTGCTCTACCTTCTTAATGTCAAGGGGTGCTGAAGGTGGGTGTGGTGCATGATTCAAGCGCAGGACGCAGAAGCTCAGTCCAAAAGACTTTAGTGCAATATTCACGTAGAAAATAAGCACAATAAGCCCGAAGGCGAAATAACGGCGCACACAGGCGTCAAACAAACGGCGCACTAACATGTGCGAAAAACCTCTCCAAAACACTGGAGGGAAGTACGTAGCTCCAACACAAAACAGAAGAGCAATCACACACAAAGACAAACACACACAACGAGAACTAAATAGGACACTAACGAGGACTAACAAGACACAGGTGTACAACATCAAGACAAAACCAAACGAACATGAAACATAGATCGGTGGCAGCTAGTACTCCGGGGACGACGACCGCCGAAGCCTGCCCGAACCAGGAGGAGGAGCAGCCTCGGCCGAAACCGTGACACTTAACAGCACTATCAACAAGGCAGGTCCTAAAGGCTCTAGTTTTGTCGCACCTGGACTACTGTTCAGTCGTGTGGTCAGGTGCCACAAAGAGGGGCTTAGGAAAATTGCAATTGGCTCAGAACAGGGCAGCACGGCTGGCCCTTGGATGTACACAGAGAGCAAACATTAATAATATGCATGTCAATCTCTCCTGGCTCAAAGTAGAGGAGAGATTGACTTCATCACTGCTTGTATTTGTGAGAGGTTTTGACATGTTGGAAGCACCGAGCTGTCTGTTTAAACGACTAGCACACAGCTCAGACCCATGCATACCCCACAAGACATGCCACCAGAGGTCTCTTCACAGTCCCCAAGTCCAGAACAGACTATGGTACTACATAGAGCCATGACTACATGGAACTCTATTCCACATCAGGTAACTGATGCAAGCAGTAGAATCAGATTTTAAAAACAGATAAAAATACACGTTATCGAACAGCGGGGACTGTGAAGCAACACAAACATAGGCACAGACACATGCATACACACTCATGATAACATACGCACTATACACACACGTACACATGGATTTTTTGTTGTAGATATGTGGTAGTGGAGTATGGGCCTGAGGGCACACACTTAGTAATTAATGTATTGTAATGTTTTTAAAATTGTATAACTGCCTTAATTTTGCCGGACCCCAGGAAGAATAGCTGCTGCCTTGGCAGCAGCAAATGGGGATCCATAATAAATACAAATACAAATGGCATCCATTTTGGATTTGCAATAAAGTAAAATGACACCAAAATAGTCTAAATGGGCATAGATATATAACACAACATTGAAAATAGTCTTCTATCACAGTTTTTTAAAACATTTATAGGTGCCTAAACATCCAAGTTTCAAGTTTTATTAGTCGTATGTACAGGATACGGTACATAATAATTGTATTTATTTTATTTTTTATTTCACCTTTATTTAACCAGGTAAGCCAGTTGAGAACAGGTTCTCATTTACAACTGTGACCTGGCCAAGATAAAGCAAAGCAGTGCAATAAAAACAACACAGAGTTACATATGGGGTAAAAAAACATAAAGTCAAAAATACAACAGAAAATATATATACAGTGTGTGCAAATGTAGCAAGTTATGGAGGTAAGGCAATAAATAGGCTATAGTGCAAAATAATTACAATAGTATTAACACTGGAATGCTAGATGTGCAAGAGATTATGTGCAAATAGAGATACTGGGGTGCAAAAGAGCAAAATAAATAACAATATAGGGATGAGGTAGTTGGGTGGGCTAATTTCAGATGGGCTGTGTACAGGTGCAGTGATCGGTAAGGGGCTCTGACAACTGATGCTTAAAGTTAGTGAGGGAGATAAGAGTCTCCAGCTTCAGAGATTTTTGCAATTCGTTCCAGTCATTGGCAGCAGAGAACTGGAAGGAATGGCGGCCAAAGGAGGTGTTGGCTTTGGGAATGACCAGTGAGATATACCTGCTGGAGCGCAGACTACGGGTGGGTACTGCTATGGTGACCAATGAGCTAAGATAAGGCGGGGATTTGCCTAGCAGTGATTTATAGATGGCCTGGAGCCAGTGGGTTTGACGACGAACATGTAGTGAGGACCAGCCAACAAGAGCGTACAGGTCACAGTGGTGGGTAGTGTATGGGGCTTTGGAGACAAAACGGATGGCACTGTGATAGACTACATCCAATTTGCTGAGTAGAGTGTTGGAGGCTATTTTGTAAATGACATCGCCGAAGTCAAGGATCGGTAGGATAGTCAGTTTTACGAGGGCATGTTTGGCAGCATGAGTGAAGGAGGCTTTGTTGCGAAATAGGAAGCCGATTCTAGATTTAACTTTGGATTGGAGATTCTTTATGTGAGTCTGGAAGGAGAGTTTACAGTCTAACCAGACACCTAGGTATTTGTAGTTGTCCACATACTCTAGGTCAGACCCGTCGAGAGTGGTGATTCTAGTCGGGTGGGCGGGTGCCAGCAGCGTTCGATTGAAAAGCATGCATTTAGTTTTACTAGTGTTTAAAAGCAGTTGGAGGCTACTGAAGGAGTGTTGTATGGCATTGAAGCTCGTTTGGAGGTTTGTTAACACAGTGTCCAATGAAGGGCCAGATGTATACAAAATGGTGTCGTCTGCGTAGAGGTGGATCTGAGAGTCACCAGCAGCAAGAGCGACATCATTGATATACACGGAGAAAAGTGTCGGCCCAAGAATTGAACCCTGTGGCACCCCCATAGAGACTGCCATAGGTCCAGACAACAGGCCCTCCGATTTGACACACTGAACTCTATCTGAGAAGTAGTTGGTGAACCAGGCGAGGCAGTCATTTGAGAAACCAAGGCTATTTAGTCTGCCAATAAGAATGCGGTGGTTGACAGAGTTGAAAGCCTTGGCCAGGTCGATGAAGACGGCTGCACAGTACTGTCTATTATCAATCGCGGTTATAATATCGTTTAGGACCTTGAGCGTGGCTGAAGTGCACCCATGACCAGCTCGGAAACCGGATTGCATAGCGGAGAAGGTACGGTGGGATTCGAAATGGTCGGTGATCTGTTTGTTAACTTGGCTTTCAAATACTTTCGAAAGGCAGGGCAGGATGGATATAGGTCTGTAGCAGTTTGGATCTAGAGTGTCACCCCCTTTGAAGAGGGGGATGACCGCGGCAGCTTTCCAATCTCTGGGGATCTCAGACGTTATGAAAGAGAGGTTGAAAAGACTAGTAATAGGGGTTGCGACAATTTCGGCGGCTAGTTTTAGAAAGAAAGGGTCCAGATTGTCTAGCCCAGCTGATTTGTAGGGGTCCAGATTTTGCAGCGCTTTCAAAACATCAGCTGTCTGAATTTGTGTGAAGGAGAAGCGGGGGGGGCATGGGCAAGTTGCAGCGAAGGGTGCAGAGTTGGTGGCCGGGGTAGTGGTAGCCAGATGGAAAGCATGGCCAGCTGTAGCAAAATGCTTGTTGAAATTCTCGATTATTGTAGATTTATCGGTGGTGATAGTGTTTCCTAGCCTCAGTGCAGTGGGCAACTGGGAGGAAGTGCTCTTATTCTCCATGGACTTTACAGTGTCCCAAAACTTTTTGGAGTTAGTGCTACAGGATGCAAATTTCTGTTTGAAAAAGTTAGCCTTTGCTTTCCTGACTGCTTGTGTATATTGGTTCCTAACTTCCCTGAAAAGTTGGGCTATTTGATGCTAATGCAGTACGCCACAGGATGTTTTTGTGCTGGTCAAGGGAAGTCAAGTCTGAGGAGAACCAGGGGCTATATCGGTTCTTAGTTCTGTATTTTTTGAATGGGGCATGTTTATTTAAGATTGAGAGGAAATTACTTTTAAGGAACAACCAGGCATCCTCTACTGACGGAATGAGATCTATATCCATCCAGGATACCTGGGCCAGGTCAATTAGGAAGGCCTGCTCGCTAAAGTGTTTTAGGGAGCGTTTGACAGTGATGAGGGGTGGTCGTTTGACCGCGGACCCGTTACGGACGCAGGCAATAAGGCAGTGATCGCTGAGATCCTGGTTGAAGACAGCTGAGGTGTATTTAGAGGGTATGTTAGTCAGGATGATATCTATGAGGGTACCCATGTTTACGGATTTAGGGTTGTACCTGGTAGGTTCGTTGATAATTTGCGTGAGGTTGAGGGCATCTAGTTTGGATTGTAGGATGGCCGGGGTATTAAGCATATCCCAATTTAGGTCACCAAGCAGTACAAACTCTGAGGATAAATGGGGGGCAATCAATTCACATATGGTGTCCAGGGCACAGCTGGGGGCTGAGGGGGGTCTGTAGCAAGCGGCAACAGTGAGAGACTTATTTCTGGAAAGGTGGATTTTTAGAAGTATAAGCTCAAACTGTTTGGGCACAGACCTGGATAGTATGATAGAGCTCTGCAGGCTATCTCTACAGTAGATTGCAACTCCACCCCCTTTGGCAGTTCTATCTAGACGGAAAATGTTATAGATGGGGATGGAAATTTCAGAATTTTTGGTGGCCTTCCTGAGCCAGGATTCAGACACTGCTAGAACATCAGGGTTGGCGGAGTGTGCTAACGCAGTGAATAACTCAAACTTAGGAAGTAGACTTCTGATATTTACGTGCAAGAAACCAAGACTTTTGCGATTACAGAAGTCAGCAAATGATAGCGCCTGGGGAGTAGGAGTGATACTGAGGGCTGCAGGGCCTGGGTTAGCCTCTACATCACCAGAGGAACAGAGGAGGACTAGAATAAGGATACGGCTAAAGGCTTTAAGAACTGGTCTTCTAGTGTGTTGGGTACATAGAATAAAGGGGGCAGATTTCCGGGTGTTGTAGAAAAGATTCAGGGCATTATGTACAGACAAGGATATGGAAGGATATGAGTAAAGTGGAGGTAAACCTAAGTGTTGGGTAACAATGAAAGAGATAGCATCACTGGAGGCATCAATTGAGTCGGTCTCCGCGTGTATGGGGGGTGGGACAAAGGAGCTATCTAAGGCAGGTTTAGCTGGGCTGGGGGGATCTACAGTGAAATAGTACAATTAGAAATAACCGAAACAACAATAAGCTAACCATGTTTGGGCTGAGGCTAAACATAAACAGGATGTAGTACCGTAAAAAGGAACAGTCCAGCAGACATCAGCTGTATAGCTGAGTTATCATAAGGTCCGGTGAACAGCAATAGGATAGTTCGGAGGCTGCTAAAGCACTAGCGAGTAAGAGGCCACTGCTAGCGTGTGCTAGCGGGCCGGGGCTAGCAGATGGAATCTTCGTGGTCGACGTCGTAACCACATCAGACGATTTCGTCGGCAGACCAGTCGTGTAGGATCGGCGGGGCTCCGTGTCAACACTAGGTGGTCCCGTCCGGTTGACAGAGAGGTAGATAGCCGGGAGATGGGCCTAGCTCAGGATGATTAGCCAGACCACAGCGTCCATTTTGTTGCAGCTAGCTGGTAGCGATGAATCCGGAGTTAAAGGTCCAGTGATTCAGTGATTCCGGCAGAAAAACTGATATGTTCTGGGTCGATAACGCGCTGTGCAGACTGGCCGAATATCCGGTGATTAATGTCCAGTGATTAAATTAATCCCGCAGAAAAAAAAAATCCAATGTTCTGGGTGAAATACCGCTAACTGTGGCTAATAGCAAGTAGCTAGTTAGCTGGCTAGCTAACTAGCTACATAATAATATAATATAATATGCCATTATGTACAGGATACGGTACATAATATAATAATATAATATGCCATTTAGCAGACGCTTTTATCCAAAGCGACTTACAGTCATGCATGCATAAATTTTTACGTATGGGTGGTCCCGGGGATCGAACCCACTATCCTGGCGTTACAAGCGCCATGCTCTACCAATTGAGCTACAGAGGACCTCATGCCGTCCAACGAAATGCTTAGTTGCAGTTTCCTTTTCGACAATGCAAGAACAATTAGAAATAATAAAAGTTAAGAATACGAACATAAAGTAAATGGCTCAGTAGAGTAGAATAAACATTTGAGTGTGTGGTGTCCTTGATGATGCTACGGGACTTCCTCGGGGACCGTTTCAAGTAGATGTCCTGGATGGGTGGGAACACGGCCCCAGTGATGTACAGGGCCATTTTTACCACCTGCTGGAGGGCCTCGCCTTCGTGGATGGAACAATTTCTGTACCAGACCGTGATGCAACTGGTCAGGACGCTCTTGATGGTGTAGCGGTAGTATTTGGAGAGGACCCGGGGTGGCATGCCAAATTTCTTAGGGTGAAGGGGATCCGGGGACCCCCCAGATCATTTCTATGTAGAAGGACTGAGAAGCTCAGTACTGGTGACTTTTTAAAAGGACATTTTACTCCAAAATGAATGAAAATAAAATGATGCTGACACCATCTAAAATATAATTTCCACCTCCAGAAATGAGCACAATAACATATTGGTAAAATTATTTGGTAAAATTATTTTTTACACTTTGGACCATGCATATAGCCTATCCATAGGATGGTCATTTACATTTACATTTTAGTCATTTATTAGACGCTCTTATCCAGAGCGACTTACAGTTAGTGAGTGCATACATTTTTCAGACTGAACAAGACACTTTCTGCATGCATACAATACAATGCTGGTCATGGTCCATATTACCAGGTATGCTATTATCAATAAGCATTTTCACCTGTAGCCCAACTGATGCAGCATAGTTGTTATAAATAAATAGGCTTAAGCATGGGGTTGTCTATCTGCATGTACCCCATTGGGCTAATCATTAGCTAGATCCCAAATGTAATATTTTAACTAGTTAGGAGTCCGGCAAATTTTCACTCGAATTGCGGAGCAGTAACATGCTTAACCATGATGCTGCTAAAAACGCTGGGTTTAAAATGGTGCAGTTCGCGCATATTTAGAAGTTGAGAAAAATAAATAAAGTGGAAATGGAAAGCTGG
Source organism: Coregonus clupeaformis (assembly GCF_020615455.1). NCBI lineage: Eukaryota > Metazoa > Chordata > Actinopteri > Salmoniformes > Salmonidae > Coregonus > Coregonus clupeaformis. Next base: position 56,181,770 of record NC_059192.1, read on the forward strand.
AAAACCGCCTTTTTTAACGAAGGCCATTTAACTGCTGTTTTCCCGCGATTGCAAGAACTGTTGTGCAGTGACTGCTTGTCTGAATGCAGGTTTCCCTCCCTATGGCACTCATAACTTGAATGCGCCTTGAGAGGAATATTTCTCTAGCATCGACAGTGGTGGAAAAAGTACTCAGTTGTCATCCTTGAGTAATAGTAAAGAAACCTTAACAGAAAATTACTCAAGTAAAAGTGAGTCACCCAGCAACACGACTCGAGTAAAAGTATCTGGTTTTAAATGTACTTAAGTACAGTGATGAAAAAAGTACTCAATTGTCATACTTAAAGTAAACGCTATACATCAAATTTCTTGTATTAAACAAACCAGACGACACAATTTTATTTATTTTTATTTACGGACTGCCAGGGGGCACACTCCGCCAGATCAGAGGCAGTAGTGATGACAACGTGTTATATTGATTCAAAATGTAACAGGTACTTTTGGGTGTCATGAAAAATGTATGGGAGTAAAAAGTACATATTTTCTTTAGAAATGTAGTGGAGTAAAAGTAAAAGTTGTCAAAAATATAAATAGTAAAGTACAGATACCCCCAAAAACTACTTAAGTAGTACTTACTTTACACCACTGCGCATAGAACACACAACAACAAGCCTACTAGGTAAATATATAAACTATTCTACTATGGGGTTGTCGGATTTTTCTATTCATTACTCGTTTTGTTTGCAAAAGTAAATGTGGACTGTTCCAGCATCTTCAAAGTGCGCCTTTACAGATTTTATTTTTTTGGTATGGCAGCAATGATTTTGCTGTGGCGCAGCGCCACAGTTAAATGAGTGCAGTAGAAACACTGGAGCATACAATGTGTTACGCTTGTCTCCGAGGCAGGCTTCGGTTCGGTGTCTATTCAATGGTATTGCGGCAGCCACATTGGATTTTAGCCGCCATATTGGATTTGTGGCAAAATCCAGGTTGGCCCAAAAACTTAATCGCAAGAGTAGGGGATAGACAAGCATAATCCACTGAGAAACCTTTGACTGGACATAATGTCTGTCTTTTTGGTACTGCAGGCCCAGTCTATAAAAATAGGATTTCCAGTTTGCATTATAGGTGGATCTGATTATTTAATCTGCTATTTCCCAGGTAACTCCATTTATATCTGCTAACTGTACCCTCAGTATTTTGTAGGACTTCCAACAGGGGAACAGTACATCAAAATGTATACATCATGTCGTGGTCCTCTGTAGCTCAACTGGTAGAGCACGGTGCTTGTAACGCCAAGGTAGTGGGTTCGATCCCCGGGACCACCCATACACAAAAATGTATGCACGCATGACTGTAAGTCGCTTTGGATAAAAGCGTCTGCTAAATGGCATATTATTATTATTATTATTATTTATGTCCAGTCCAAGTGAGAACTATAGCCCACCACAGTACATCCTCCCGCCCAGCTGTCATCAATGACTGGGTTGCAGGTTGAAATCCTATATATTGTACATTCAGTGCTGCAGGGTTTTGTTCACAAGCCAGAAGGATTTGGAATGTTCCACAATGGTTTCAAAATATTTTGTTTGATTACCTGGATGGTTGATCAGCCACTGTTTCAGTTTTAAGGGTGTAACACCTAAATGTATCCGAATTTGGTAAATTATGGTTTACAAGTTGCAACAGGGAGAAAGCATCTAGCACAGAATCAGAGAAAATGCCTAACTAGCCTTCTCTAAGCAGGCCCTTTTATCTTAACCTGATAACACCGCTGTTCTATAATCAACAAATGGTTGTAGAAACTTGGAGGAAAATCCAAATAAGGTAGTGACCCTCATCACCTGCTACAAAGTTATAAACATCAGCTGTTACATAGTTATAAAACCATAATAAAGGAATGACAGAAATCAAAGGATCATCAGTTCTTAATCACATCAAACAGTAGTAATCACATCAAACAGTAGTCCTTAACGTATCAACTAATAGTGCTAACATACCGTTTCCCCCTTTCCATGGGAAAGTATGTGTCAGTGTCCTGCTCCTACTCACACCGGGCTCATAAATGGTTCACAGTATATGATCAATACAACAGTGAAAATAATCAGAACTCAAATACAGAAAACCAAGGGCGTGATGCACCCCAAAATCTGAGGGGGCACAAAATACGTGAGGATGGCTAAGGGGTGGTCCGGAGGGGGGCCTAGGTTGGAGAATTTTGCTTTTTTCAAAAACCTGAAACAGCTTTTTCCTGCAATCTAGAGCCATAATCATTGTGCTTAATTCTATGTCAAAAATGTATATTTTTCAGCATATCTAAGCACACCTCTTGAGCTGTCTGTATCCTCCTGACTGGTGGTTCTTATTTTAAATAAACTAAATATGCTTCTCTGCATCTCTGCTAAAATCTGGGTAAAGGATTGAAAGGAATGTGAGTCTTATTCAGTACATTTAGTTATTGCTTGCTTTTCTAAAGTTTACCAACCTTTTCAGCAGGCATGCCAGCTAAGACAGTTAGACAAGCTAGCTACTCTAACTTGATTGATAGCCTGAAATGGCTTATTGGTAGCTAGTTATGAGGTTGGGAGATTGGGAACCTGTCTGGGCTAGGTAAAGCCAAATTGCTAGGTGGCTAGTAGTATTAGAGAGAAACAATAACAACACAAACATTAAAACAGGACAAATCTGAGGGGGCATGTGCCCCTGTGCCCCCTATGGGCATGACACCTCTGCAGCAAACAATTAACAACATTATTTCCCACTTGCCTACCACCTGAGATTGACACATTTCATTTCCAAAGGGGGTCTTTCCAAGTGATGTGGCCTAATTGCTACAGTCAAATACAGTTGTGATAACATTTATTCCCACATACATGTATTACAGATGTATTCTTAAAGTGTGAATCATTGTTCCTTTCCCACATTTCTGGTGGCAAACATATCAAAAAATACACACTGCCATAGATAACCTTCTGTAAATTTATTTCACTTTCAGGTTCCAAATCCTCACCTCTTGTCACGCCCTGACCTAGAGAACTGTTGTTGGTTGGGTCAGGGTGTGAGTTCAGTTTGAGATCTATGTTATTGTATTTCTATGTTGGAGTCTAGTATTTGTATTTCTATGTTTGGCCGGGTGTGATTCCCAATCAGAGGCAGCTGTCGCTCGTTGTCTCTGATTGGGGATCATACTTAAGTAGCCTGGTTGCGTACCTTAGTTGTGGGATCTTGTTTGTGTTCTGGTTTGGCTTGTTGTGAGTATAGCCCATAGGACTTCACGTTTCGTTGCGTTTGTTGTTTTGTCGAGTGTTTATCTTCATTAATAAATATGTACGCATACCACGCTGCACCTTAGTCTGACCCGTCTCTCAACGATCGTGACACCTCTACCATCTGCTTCTCTTTAACATACAGAGAAATAAGGAACCAGATGTGAAGTGCATTGAGTGTCATGAGAAAAAGCATTATTTAGAGATAATAGAACTTCCTAGGTTTAATCTAAAACATGTGTACTTTATTCTAACAGAACACATTCACTGTGCCTTACTCAAAAGTATGCCCATGTCCAAAAAGGAAAACTGTATAAAATTAGCTATGTAATGTCTTGTCAATAGCTCTGGGGGAGAAACTTATGCTAAGTATGTCTGGGTCAAAATTATCATCTCCAAAGAGGAGACATTTCAATTGAAGGGCACCATTTCTTCTATAACACCACCAAAATCTGAACCAAATCCTGTCTAAAAAATTATAAACATCAAATATACAGTCGTGGTCAAAAGTTTTGAGAATGACAAGTATTGGTCTTCACAAAGTTTGCTGCTTCAGTGTTATGAGATATTTTTGTCAGATGTTACTATGGTATACTGAAGTATAATTACAAGCATTCCATAAGTGTCAAAGGCTTTTACTGACAATTACATTAAGTTTATGCAAAGAGTCAATTGCAGTGTTGACCCTTATTTTTCAAGACCTCTGCAATCTGCCCTGGCATGCTGTCAATTAACTTCTGGGCCACATCCTGACTGATGGCAGCCAATTCTTGCATAATCAATGCTTGGAGTTTGTCAGAATTTGTGGGGTTTTGTTTGTCCACCCGCCTCTTGACGATCGACCACAAGTTCTCAATGGGATTAAGGTCTGGGGAGTTTCCTGGCCATGGACCCAAAATGTCGATGTTTTGTTCCCAGAGCCACTTAGGTATCACTTTTGCCTTATGGCAAGGTTCTCCATCATGCTGGAAAAGGCATTGGTCGTCACCAAACTGTTCTTGGATGGTTGGGAGAAGTTGCTCTCGGAGGATGTGTTGGTACCATTCTTTATTCATGGCTGTGTTCTTAGGCAAAAATGTGAGTCAGCCCACTCCCTTGGCTGAGAAGCAACCCCACACATGAATGGTCTCAGGATGCTTTACTGTTGGCATGACACAGGACTGATGGTAGCGCTCACCTTGTCTTCTCCGGACAAGGTGTTTTCCGGATGCCCCAAACAATCGGAAAGGGGATTCATCAGAGAAAATGACTTTACCCAAGTCCTCAGCAGTCCAATCCCTGTACCTTTTGCAGAATATCAGTCTGTCCCTGATGTTTTTCCTGGAGAGAAGTGGCTTCTTTGCTGCCCTTCTTGACACCAGGCCCTCCTCCAAAAGTCTTCGCTTCACTGTGCGTGCAGATGCACTAACACCTGCCTGATGCCATTCCTGAGCAAGCTCCGCGCTGGTGTTGCCCCAATCCCGCAGCTGAATCAACTTTAGGAGACGGTCCTGGCGCTTGCTGGACTTTCTTGGGCGCCCTGACGCCTTCTTCACAACAATTGAACCTCTCTCCTTGAAGTTCTTGATGATCCGATAAATTGTTGATTTAGGTGCAATCTTACTAGCAGCAATATCCTTGCTTGTGAAGCCCTTTTTGTGCAAAGCAATGACGATGGCACGTGTTTCCTTGCAGGTAACCATGGTTAACAGAGGAAGAACAATGATTTCAAGCACCACCCTCCTTTTAAAGCTTCTGTTATTCTAACTTAATCAGCATGACAGAGTGATCTCCAGCCTTGTCCTCGTCAACACTCTCACCTGTGTTAACGAGAGAATCACTGACATGATGGCAGCTGGTCCTTTTGTGGCAGGGCTGAAATGCAGTGGAAATGTTTTTTTGGGGATTGAGTTCATTTTCATGGCAAAGAGGGACTTTGCAATTAATTGCAATTCATCTGATCACTCTTCATGACATTCTGGAGTATATGCAAATTGCCATCATTATTATCAAAACTGAGGCAGCAGACTTTGTGAAAATTAGTATTTGTGTCATTCTCAAAACTTTTGACCACAACTGTACACTACCGGTCAAACGTTTTAGAACACCTACTCATTCAAGAGTATTTTTATTTTTACTATTTTCTACATTGCAGAATAATAGTGAAGACATCAAAACTATGAAATAACACAAATGGAATCATGTAGTAACCAAAAAAGTGATAAACAAATCATAATATATGTTATATTTGAGATTCTTCAAAAAGCTACCCTTTGCTTTGATGACAACTTTGCACACTCTTGGCATTCTCTCAACCAGCTTCATGAGGTAGTCACTTGGAATGCCTTTCAATGAATAGGTGTGCCTTCTTAAAAGTTAATTTGTGGAATGTATTTCCTTTTTAATGCGTTTGAGCCAATCAGTTGTGTTGTGACAAGGTAGGGGGGTATACAGAAGATAGCCCTATTTGGTAAAAGACCAAGTCCATATTATGGCAAGAACAGCTCAAATAAGCAAAGAGAAACGACAGTCCATCATTACTTTAAGACATGAAGGTTAGTCAATATGGAACATTTCAAGACCTTTGAAAGTTTCTTCAAGTGCAGTTGCAAAAAACATCAAGCGCTATGATGAAACTGGCCCTCATGAGGACCGCCACAGGAATGGAAGACCCAGAGTTACCTCTGCTGCAGAGGATAACTTCATTAGAGTTACCAGCCTCAGAAATTGCAGCCCAAATAAATGCTTCACAGAGTTCAAGTAACAGACACATCTCAACATCAACTGTTCAGAGGTCACTGTGTGAATCAGGCCTTCTCGAAATGCTGCAATGAAAACACTACTATAGGACACCAATAAGAAGAAGAGACTTGCTTGGGCCAAGAAACACGAGCAATGGACATTAGACCGAAATGTGTCCTTTGGTCTGGAGTCCAAATTGGAGACTTTTGGTTCCAACCGCCATGTATTTGTGAGACGCAGTGTGTGTGAACGGATGATCTCCGCATGTGTATTTCCCACCTTAAACCATGGAGGAGGTGTTATGGCGTCGGGGAGCTTTACTGGTGACGCTGTCTGTGATTTATTTAGAATTCAAGGCACACTTAACCAGCATGGCTACCACAGCATTCTGCAGCGATACGCCATCCCATCTGGTTTGAGCTTAGTGGGACTATCATTTGTTTTTCAACAGGACAATGACCCAACACACCTCCAGGCTGTGTAAGGGCTATTTTACCAAGAAGGAGAGCGATGAAGTGCTGCACAATCCCCCGACCTCAACTAAATTGAGATGGTTTGGGATGAGTCACACCGCAGAGTGAAGGAAAAGCAGCCAACAAGTGCTCAGCATATGTGGGAACTCCTTCAAGACTGTTGGAAAAGCATTCCAGGTGAAGCTGGTTGAGAGAATGTCAAGAGTGTGCAAAGCTGTCATCAAGGCAAAGGGTGGCTATTTGAAGAATTTTAAATATAAAATATATTTTGATTTGTTTAACACTTTTGTTTACTACATGATTCCATATGTGTTATTCCATAGTTTTGATGTCTTCACTATTATTCTACAATGTAGAAAATAGTAAAAATAAAGAAAAAACTTTGAATGAGTAGGTGTTCTAAAACTTTTGACCTGTTGTGTAAGTCATCATCATCCCCATTGTAAACATCAGACCAACAGTCTGTTCCATTTGATCCAGGCAAATCGAGACACTCTGGTGAGGGACAATATGTTGTCTTGAAAAAATAAATAAATGACACTGTAGGCCTACCGGTCTTGTCATGACACTCCCATGAGACTGAGCCACTGATTGGAAGCATAGGACGCCAGAACAGTTTTTCTACCTATCTATTGGCCTTTCATTCTAAACTTCAGGTAGGGAGAGTTGGTCTACGCCTATGAGTTTTGCAGATAATATGTTTTTCCTGTTTTCTGTGTCTGAGGAATACAACTGACAGACACCCCCACGTCCACACCCCACTCTAGTCACACACACACAGACTCCCCCCAGTCAATGCAAGGACTCAATTGGCCCCATGGATAAATTCTATAAGGTAAACTAGAAGCGAAAAAATGACGTTGGAAACTTCCCTAATTACAAAAACACGTGATCACTTTGACAGAGGAGAGACTTGCGTGTGCTCTGATTGTGTCCTTCCGCTGCCAACAAAATAACTAGCTAGCCGACTACAAAAAACGTAAATCAGAAAAACGTACACCGTAAATCTTATGCAATGAAATAGCTATTCTGAGAATTCAAAATATATTTATTTAATTGAAATAAACAGTTTTTTTCATTATTTCTAGAACTATATATGTGCGGCGGTAGGATATATATTTTAAACCTATCCTCCTCTACATAATTGTTTCCCCCCCTCCGTTGGAAGCCATGATGGAAGCTTAAGAGAAACACGAAAAGAAGATGATTACCTGGACGTATCTGTCAAACGAATCTGTGCAGATATTTGGTCTTTGTATAGCCAATATAAATGCACGGTGGAGCCTGTCACTTTTTCGCGTGTATTTTGGCAATTAATCGACGAAGATGTTGATTCGCTAGGAGTTTTTTTTTTTTTTTAAGTGGGTAGCTATTGCTGCTAACTAGATGGCTAGCTAAGTCTGAGTGGATATGGTAGCTAGCTACTGCTGGGCTTTCCGAGGGCTGGTCTTCAAATTCGAGCGAGCGCCGGAGAGTTCTCTCACTGCGGCTTCGGTAGATCAAGAGGTTCGGACCGTCTCTTATACCTTATGGTTAGGCGGGAGGAGAATTGTATGTATTTTTCAGGGGGGAGTTGCAAGACAAATTCCAGGATTGGGAAAGTTGGGCCTGTGCGGAGGAGCAGAACAAGGCCAGTCTCTATGATCCAGAGAAGAAGCCATTCTAGCTAGCTAACGCGTTAATCCTACTCACGACAACGAGCACTGCTAGCTTTGAAGCCTGTCTCACTGCGAGGAAGGAGCTGCAAAATCAAAAGGGCAAAGGGCGATCGAGAGGCAAAGCCATTGCAAGCCGAAGCAAAAGCAACGATAACTAGCTAACTTTTCATAATTTGAAACCCACAGAGACTCCTGTCACTTGCTAGTTAGCTACAATGGCTGCGATAATAAAAGAAATGGTCAGCCGGAACAAAAGGAGATACCAGGAGGATGGGTTCGACTTGGACTTAACTTGTATCCTTTTCTTAACTAACGTTAACGTTAGTTTATCATACAGTATACATAACGTTACTGTTGTCAATTGAAAGTCGATGATTGCTAACTAACGTTAAGGTAGCTAGCTGGCTAATGTTTGCTAGCTTATTTATAAAACAGAATAGAAAGCATGTTTGAAAGGTGGTGTGGATCTGTCAAATGAGCACGCAGAAATGTCAGCAGCAAGTATGACATCCAGTAGGTAGTTACCCAAACTGGTTAGCTAGCTAGTCCTACCAACTAGTTAGTTAGCAGTTAGTTGTCATTATCAGTTAACGTTAGCTAGCTAAGTTGTGTAACGAGTAGCCATTAGCCAACACATTATTTGACCAATTTAGCTAGCTAGTTAGCTAACTAGGTTCAGGTTACCCCATTCATAGAAGCGAACTACTTAGCGCCTATTCAGGAGCTTCTTTACCGGGTGAGTTTTGTTAAGAGCCTCGACGCTCGGTCTGAAAGTTAACATCTATCGCTTTCGGTACCGTTTTTGGAATGATAAGGAACGTATCTTTCATATCTGCGATAAATAATTTCCAAAAAACAAAAGGTTAAATTACTACACAACTTTATAAGGGTAGTGTTACCACACAACCATATCTCCATGTAACAGCACTTATTTACATTAGACAGATGGAAGACATAGGCGGCCACCTGTTCGAATTAGCTGTCTAGTGTGCAAGCTTAACTGGAGGCACAGGTAGTGTATGGATCTGTGCAAAACTGCTACAGTAAGTGTATATTTTTTCGCTCACATGAAAGCTAAGGGGCATATCAGCATATTTCGAAAACTGTTTAGAAAGTGATTATTGATGTTTCTAAACGTTAAAACTGTCGGAATTGTAGTTCACATGGAGCCAACCGTGGCCGAATGCAACCCCTGAAAACCCTACATATGGAGAAGGGTTTTCAAGAGCTAGGTTCAGATTAGCAGCCAGTCAATATTACACAATTTAATTGGCTGCAAATTGTCCATCTCTAGAGATGACTACTTTGCCATTAGGTAGCTACTGTAGCTTGCTACAGTAAAACGTGGCTTCTTATTTGACCGTGCAGGGAAGCTGGTTGGCTGCGTTATCAATGTTTTCTTATCTAGCTATGAGGCATCCAACTAAATAGCTAACCTAGCTATTGGCCAGCTAATCAATTGCATACTTGGTTTGCCAACGTGTCGAAGCTGCATTTACACAGGCAGCCCAATTTTGATATTTTGCCCAATTATGGGCAATAGATCAGATTTTGGCTACTTGTGTAAACGCAGCCTGACAGTTCTGGCCCTTTGGCCCAGAGGCCAATTTGATCATGGATTTAATTATTGGACATGTTGGGAAGCAATCAATTGATTGTTTAAGACCGTGCAATGCACTGTTCAAATGTCCTGCTATCCAGATTGAAAGAAACAAAATATGGTCTCATGAATTGGTCAATCATGCAGCTTGTGCTGCTAGCTAGTTGTCAAATGTGATCTAAATTAGGGTAAAGGTAATTTATCTGACAACCTTGGTAAAAAAATATTTGAAAAACACTAGCTAATTCCAAAAGAGCCTCAATGCGTTTGACGTTATCTTTATGCAAATTATTCATTCATTATGCCACATTTTTTATATCTATTTTTCCAATAAATAACAATTAACTTTGTCCAAATATATAAGATAAGATTTCACTTTATTGGTCAGTTGCACACAAGGTTCAACTGAAATTTGACTTCTGCTTTTAACCCAATTGCTGTAGCAAAATCAGGCATTTTTGCTTGCAAATATCACATTCACACTGATACAGCACTGCCTGACATTATTTTAATTGAGAAGATCTTAGGCAATTAACCCAACCCCCTCCGAAATACACACCTACATATACAGGTTTTGGAGCGGTGCGGGGGGCTGTTGTGGGGGGTTAAGTGCCATGCTCAAGGGCACAACGGTAGGCAATGGCATATAGGATTTGATACCAGCAAACCTCCAGTTGCCAGCTCACTTCACAAAATATTTTTCCAGTCGGCCCCGGAATCCAAATTGGAAACACTCCGGTTGCTGGCTCACCTCTAACTGCTAGGCTACCTGGCGCCCCACATTCACACTAATAATTTCTAGATGTTAACTTCAGAACATGCACATATATTCTGTCATGTGATGTTTGTGATCTAGGCCTATATCCATTTCGTTAACCCATAGTATTGCGGTGGTGAGGTTGGTAGTCCCTTGCAGCACATCTCAAACCTGGCCCTGATATTGAAGACTAGTTCAAGGGAGTGCACTGCACGGGTGTGTGCTTAGAATCTGCTCGGTATGGTAAAATACCTTTGCGGAGGAAAATGCCGGAGCAATGACTGAAGCCTGTCTTACAAGCTGACAGCAAAGGTCAAGTTGTGACATCTTCTACCTGGTTGTTTTTTTAATGTGTTTTGACACTTGAGTTCAGGTTGGAAATCAGAAGGGGAGATAGGCAAATGGGGGAGAGACTGTCGGAAGGGTGGACACGGGGATTGAACCCTGGTCAAATGACTGAAGTATTGCATTCATTTCATAGTTTTCTATGTTGATATGGATAACGTGCACAATATTTATTTGGAGAAGATTTTTGTGCAATTTAATATTTGCATTGGACATGTTGATTCAGAACAACTTATGCTGAACAAAAATGCAACATGTAAAGTGTTGGTCCCATGTTTCATGAGCTGAAATAAAAGATCCCAGAAATGTTCCATATGCACAAGGCTTATTTATCTCAAATTTTGTGCACAAATTTGTTTACATCTGTTTTAGTGAGCATTTCTCCTTTGCCAAGATAATCCATCCACCTGACAGGTGTGGCATATCAAGAAGCTGATTAAACAGCATGATCATTATACAGGTGCGCCTTGTCCTGGGGACAATAAAATGCCACTCTAAAATGAGCAGTTTTGTCACAACACAATGCCACAGATGTCTCAAGTTTTGAGGGAGCGTGCAATTGGCATGCTGACTGCAGGAATGTCCACCAGAGCTGTTGCCAGATAATCTAATGTTCATTTCACTACCGTAAGCCACCTCCAACATCTTTTTAGATAATTTGGCAGTATGTCCAACCAGTCTCACAACCACAGACCACGTGTATGGCGTGTATTTGCTGATGTCATCATTGTGAACAGAGTGCCCCATGGTGGCAGTAGGGTTATGGTATGGGCAGGCATAAGCTACGGACAACGAACACAATTGCATTTTATCGATGGCAATTTGAATGCACAGCGATACCGTGACGAGATCCTGAGGCCCATTACCATGCCATTCATCCGCTGCCATCACCTCATGTTTCAGCATGATACTGCACAGCTTTATGTTGCAAGGATCTGTACACAATTCCAGGAAGCTGAAAATGTCCCAGTTCTTCCATGGCCTGCATATTCACCAGACATCACCCATTGAGCATGTTTGGGATGCTCTGGATCAACGTGTACAACCGCTTGTTCCAGTTCCCGCCAATATCCAGCAACTTCGCACAGTCATTGAAGAGGAGTGGGACAACATTCCACAGGCCACAATCAACAGCATGATCCACTCTATGCAAAGGAGATGTGTTGTGCTGCATGAGGCAAATGGTGGTCACATCAGATACTGACTTTTTTTTATCCACGCCCCTACTTTTCTTTTTAAGGGTAACTGTGACCAGCCGATGCATATCTCAAATCAAATTTTATTGGTCACATACACGTGTTTAGCAGATGTTATTGCGGGTGTAGCGAAATGCTTGTGCTTCTAGCTCTGACAGTGCAGGAATATCTAACAAGTAATATCTAACAATTTCACAACATATACCCAATACACAGAAATCTAAGTAAGGAATTAAGAGTATATACATATGTGGACGAGCGACGTTAGAGCGGCATGGACTAAGATACAGTAGAATAGTATAGAATACAGTATATACATATGAGATGAGTAATGCAAGATATGTAAACATTATTAAAGTGGCTAGTGATTTATAGTCTATGTCTATAGGCAGCAGCCTCTAATGTGCTAGTGATGGCTGTTTAACAGTCTGATGGCCTTGAGATAGAAGCTGTTTTTCAGTCTCGGTCCCAGCTTTGATGCACCTGTACTCACCTCGCCTTCTCGATGATAGCAGGGTGAACAGGCAGTGGCTCGGGTGGTTGATGTCCTTGATTATCTTTTTGGCCTTCCTGTGACATCGGGTGCTGTAGGTGTCCTGGAGGGTGGGTAGTTTGCCCCCGGTAATGCATTGTGCAGACCGCACCACCCTCTAGAGAGCCTTGCGGTTGCGGGCGGTGCAGTTGCCGTACCAGGCGGTGATACAGCCCGTATTCCTAGTCACGTGAAATCCATGGATTAGGGCCTAATGAAAATATTTAAATTGACTGATTTCCTTATATGAACTGTAACTCAGTAAAATCTTTGAGATTGTTGCATGTTGCGTTTATATTTTTGTTCAGTATAGTTCAGAGGCTAATGGCAGTCCAGTATTTCAGTGTCTTGTGATATTTGCGGCCAAAAGTGCTCTATTGCTGCATTAATTCAGACATTTTGAATGGCAATTTGGGATGATTGTGTCCATTTTGTCACATGCGCTGACGGGGGGGAAAGTTTGGCTTGACTGAACCATACATTTGATGCAGTAAAAGTTAATTGGTTAAATGCTCTCTTTTTGTAATGCTACGACCTGACAGTTTTATGCGTTAATATTGCAGTGATTACTTTTGTATGCGGTAATTGTGCGGTGATTGTTAAAATTTCTAGCAGTCATAAATATACATGAGTTTGTATTATTATTATTTTTTTAATCAACAATCGTGGGACTGTAATGGCCTGTACACTCCTTTTTTATTTGGGGCGGCAGGTAGCTTAGTGGGTAAGAGCGTTGTGCCAGTAACCGAAAGGTCGCTGGTTCTAATCCCCGAGCCGACTAGGTGAAAAATCTGTCGATGTGCCCTTAAGCAAGGCACTTAACCCTAATTGCTCCTGTAAGTCGCTCTGGATAAGAGCGTCTGCTAAATTACTAAAATGTAAATGTAAATGTAAATCTATGGTGTGGTAGGTGTTTACCCTAATGAACTGGCGATACCTGTGACGGTTTACTGAGGAATTTGTTCAGTTAGCCTACTTGTGTGACTGAGCACATTTTCCCATAGTCTGTGTTGTGGTAGGCTATATAGTATTAAAATGTAGAGAAACCATATTGCTGTAACGTTTTATCGGTTTTGGCATGGTGTCTTAAAGCAATATGGGCTTTTTGCAGTTATGTAATGCAGGATAAGAGTTCTGGGAACAATCCTTAAAGCACCAGTGATCTTGAATCAGCAATGCTGCCTGCGAGTACTCCTCTCTAACCCACCGCCTTTCAATAGCACCCTTTCTTTCTTGCACTTTCTTCTCTGCTCTTACCCACCCTAACACTTCCCATATCATTCGCTCTCTCTTTCCCGCTCCTCTCTTTTTCTCTTTTCCAGTCTCTCCGCATCTACTCTCACTCTTTTTCTGGTGCTCCCAGCCGTGGAGTTGGCTAGAGTAGGGCCCTAGAAAAAATCTGCGTTGAGGATGGAATCCAGACATTAAAACAGAGTTCAACAATATTCAAAATGTATTGTAGGTAATCAAGTAAATGTATTGCACTTATTAGAAATTGCATTAATTTGCCCAAGTTAATCAGAAGACATTAACAAAATGCAACAGTGAAGGGTATTTTCCTGCAACGTTCTGAAACTGCACAGGAATGCCCCTGTCGTGTGTGCGCATGTCTACACTTTGTGTAGCCGTTAGCGATGATGCATATGTCTTCTGGTAGCGATGGAAAGGCTTTCCCAAAAACCTTCTCAATTAAATGTTAACTACAAAGTAGCCTATGCCTACCTGCCAGAATGATATCGTGATTATTTGCATCAGTCCAGTGGCCATTTGTTTTGCAAACTCTGCAATCACATGAGCACTACCGAAACATCGCTAACCAAACAAGTCTCTTGCTGGTGCGCACTTGAAATAAAGGATAACTGCACCCCAAAATCAAAATAGTTTAGCTTTTTTTTCCCAGACCTCAAAAGTGGTCTCTTGGTGTGGTTTAAGCGTTGTTGTGGACTTAAAACATCCAATTTACTTTAATTTACTGGAAAAACGGAAAACTGAAAAAATGGAATTTTGGGGAAAAACTAAACGTAATCAGGCATGAATTAAAACAGATTTTATAGGGCCTTACTAAAGGCAGGACCGCTGAAAACGGCAGAGCGAAAAGGCATGCCTGAAATGCCCGGTTTTTAGAGTAGCTTGCTGTAACTACCCCGGGAGCTTTTTAAACACTTAGTCAGAGTGCAATGATTTTGCCAGTAGGACCAGAGGCGGAGGTTGTAACCCAGGTTGTAGCTCCCTGCCATCCAGGACATTATATCATGCAGCATGAAAGGAAGGCCCGAAAAATCGTTAGACTCCAGCCACACAAGCCTAACAGAATGGCTACACGGACTGAGTTTATCCTTGTATGTTATTTACATTTTTGGTCTCTATCCACACTCACAGGACTCTACATACTCACGCACACTGACACTCCAACACACATACATTTATACTGACGCTACACGCGCGCGCACACTCATTCAATCATCATTTACGCTGCTGCTACTCTGTTTATTATATATCCTGATGCCTAGTCACCTTACCGCTATACATATCTACCTCTTATTACTCCAGTATCCCTGCACATTGTAAATATGGTATTGGAACAGACCCTGTATATATCGTCTTACTTTCTCATGTTCTCATTTTAATTTGTTGTGTGTTTGTTCTACCTTCTGTTATTTTTAGTGCTATATTGATTACTGAATTGTTGGGTTTGGCCCTTGCAAGAAAGGCATTTCACTGCTTGTGCACGTGACATTAAAACTTGAAACTTTGTGGTATAGAATGGCCTGCATTTGTTTCCTAATGAGGTTGAGGCATTCATGGAAATTATTATGTTCCTGTACGTATAGACGGGCTCATATGCTGAAGGCCACAGGGAAGTAGATTGGCATTATGCAAATACATAAAATCGCTGCTGGGTTTGATGAATTAATGCAATGTATTGTGTTCCTAAAACCTAGACCTTGAATTTTATGGCCGTAGCTGGAATTTGGTTGATATTGCGCCTATCTTACATAGATACTTTATTTTTGTAATGGTTATCATGTTCTTGCTAGTTACATTATAATTTTGGCCCAGTTACATTTGATCTTGGCAAATGTGTTAATCGCATTTACAGATATTGCCATAGTATTGTGTTTGTGTGCCTGCACTATGCAGAAATGAGATACAGTTTAAGTGAGTCAAATCGTCACCTTTCTCACCAGAGCCGTCAGTGGTGTGTGTCAAATCTTTAAGACCAGTTTTAAAATGATTTGCGCTCAAATAAGTTCTGCTAGAAACGAAGGAGACAGGGTATCCAATTAGAACTGTTCAGCTTTCTATTTCTGACACCGTGACACATGAAATGTACAAAAAGGGTGTTCTCTTTTGCCAGTGGTTAAAGTGAAAAATCCCACGGCTTATGTTGCATGCAGGCTTTAGAATGTCAGTCACAGGTAGGAGTTAAGATGTGCAATGAACAATTTTTTTGTTGAGATATGACGTTGAAGTTGATAGACATATACAGTGGGGGGAAAAAAGTATTTAGTCAGCCACCAATTGTGCAAGTTCTCCCACTTAAAAAGATGAGAGGCCTGTAATTTTCATCATAGGTACACGTCAACTATGCCAGACAAATTGAGAGAAAAAATGCCAGAAATTCACATTGTAGGATTTTTTATAAATTTTTTTGCAAATTATGGTGGAAAATAAGTATTTGGTCACTTACAAACAAGCAAGATTTCTGGCTCTCACAGACCTGTAACTTCTTCTTTAAGAGGCTACTCTGTCCTCCACTTGTTACCTGTATTAATGGCACCTGTTTGAAGTTGTTATCAGTATAAAAAACACCTGTCCACAACCTCAAACAGTCACACTCCAAACTCCACTATGGCCAAGACCAAAGAGCTGTCAAAGGACACCAGAAACAAAATTGTAGACCTGCACCAGGCTGGGAAGACTGAATCTGCAATAGGTAAGCAGCTTGGTTTGAAGAAATCAACTGTGGGAGCAATTATTAGGAAATGGAAGACATACAAGACCACTGATAATCTCCTTCGATCTGGGGCTCCACGCAAGATCTCACCCCGTGGGGTCAAAATTATCACAAGAACGGTGAGCAAAAATCCCAGAACCACACGGGGGGACCTAGTGAATGACCTGCAGAGAGCTGGGACCAAAGTAACAAAGCCTACCATCAGTAACACACTACGCCGCCAGGGACTCAAATCCAGACGTGTCCCCCTGCTTAAGCCAGTACATGTCCAGGCACGTCTGAATTTTGCTAGAGTGCATTTGGATGATCCAGAAGAGGATTGGGAGAATGTCATATGGTCAGATGAAACCAAAATAGAATTTTTTGATAAAAACTCAACTCGTCGTGTTTGGAGGACAAAGAATGCTGAGTTGCATCCAAAGAACACCATACCCACTGTGAAGCATGGGGGTGGAAACATCATGCTTTGGGGCTGTTTTTCTGCAAAGGGACCAGGACGACTGATCCGTGTAAAGGAAAGAATGAATGGGGCCATGTATCGTGAGATTTTGAGTGAAAACCTCCTTCCATCAGCAAGGGCATTGAAGATGAAACGTGGCTGGGTCTTTCAGCATGACAATGATCCCAAACACACTGCCCGGGCAACGAAGGAGTGGCTTCGTAAGAAGCATTTCAAGGTCCTGGAGTGGCCTAGCCAGTCTCCAGATCTCAACCCCATAGAAAATCTTTGGAGGGAGTTGAAAGTCTGTGTTGCCCAGCGACAGCCCCAAAACATCACTGCTCTAGAGGAGATCTGCATGGAGGAATGGGCCAAAATACCAGCAACAGTATGTGAAAACCTTGTGAAGACTTACAGAAAACGTTTGACCTGTGTCATTGCCAACAAAGGGTATATAACAAAGTATTGAGAAACTTTTGTTATTGACCAAATACTTATTTTCCACCATAATTTGCAAATAAATTCATAAAAAATCCTACAATGTGATTTTCTGGGTTTTTCTTTCTCATTTTGTCTATCATAGTTGACGTGTACATATGATGAAAATTACAGGCCTCATCTTTTTAAGTGGGAGAACTTGCACAATTGGTGGCTGACTAAATACTTTTTTTCCACACTGTACATGCTTATGACATTTTTAATCCAGAGACATATTTTTCAGTAGTTTAAAAACTAAAATCCTTATTAGGTGAAACTGCCACGTCCGTTTGGGATATTACAACAGAGGTTACTGCAAACACCAAACACCATTTTTTATTTTTTTTATAAACCTTGCACGCGCAATAGAACAGCAGAATATGTACTGCAACCACTCTGCCTGACGTTCCTCTGCTCTGTTTCATCAACAAAACAAAAATGGCACTGTTTCCCTAAATACGGATTTGAGCTTTAACAATCTTTAATTTGCACACGAGTGTATGGGTTAAGCAGGGCTCCAGACAAACTTTTCCCCCTGGTGGCACTGTAGCCACTCACATTTTCTGTTGATTTGGTCGCACCAAAATTGTTTGCGGCGTCACAAAATAGAAAACAATGAGCAAGCATCTTATAAAGTAATTCACAGTGCTACTGAGATGGTATGATTCAAGAAATGTTGTTTAATCTAAACCAGTGATTGTCAATAATTTTGGAGTTACAATTGCCATATTTTTGCTATATTTTACCCTCAAAATAGGGCTCCAGAATTGCGGATGTCTTTTATTCAATAGAGATTGATTTGCTTATATATTTTGTGTGTAAGCTACAAATAGGCTATCACATAGGCTAATTCATTTGTGACCAATTCACCATCTGAGGAAGTGGAAACTCAAAATGCATTAGCTAGATTGTTGCTAGTTAGCCATGTAATTGGTTATGCTAATAGTAAATGTCATGTCCTAAACCTTGCAGCATGCCCAATAATGTCTGTATAGGGCTATGCATTCACCGCAAATGGCAGATGCGCGCTTCCTAGGGCTGGGTGGTATACTCTATTTTACGATATACCGGTATTGATGCACAGACTGGTTTACTTGACCTTCTATAACGGTATTTAACATCCATTTTTATAATTTACTCTGCTACTTGAGTCATCTCTCTGCTCTCTCTCTCCATGCTGCTTTCCAAACAGACCTAACCCCGCCCCATGTCACTCAAGGAGCGCATTTGTTGTTGCTTGACCACGAGACACTTGCTTTCAGTCTGCATGGTCAATGCAGCGTATGCAACAATGTTGACGACAACGATGCTGTTTCCACTTTGCGTCTCAATATAAATCCACAAGTGTTATCTAATTACACTTAGTTTGTGTTTCTTACATCTGCAAACAGCTAGTTTATTTTCTTAGCAAGTTGTCTAACTCGTGTTAGCCGCTAATGCTAATTCCTAGTTAGCTGGCTAGCTAGCTAATAAAAGTACTGTCAGAGCAAACGTAGCTAGCTATAGAGCCTGATACCAGTGATGGTGTAAGCCTAAATCAGCATGTTGTTTGTGCAACAGTATCTTCTAAACCAAAGAGGATTAGGCAAAGCATGAATGTTACCTACATGAAGTAGCTAAGAGAACATTTAGCAATCATCTTATAAAGTCATTCACAGTGCTACTGAGATGGTATGATAAAACATTTTTTGTTTAATCTAAACCAGTGATTGTCAAGAATTTTGGGGTTACAATTGCCATATTTTTGCTATATTTCACTCTCAAAATAGGGCTCCAGAATTGGGCGGCAGGTAGCTTAGTGGTTAAGAGCGTAGTGCCAGTAACCGAAAGGTCGCTGGTTCTAATCCCCGAGCCGACTAGGTGAAAAATCTGTCTGTGCCCTTGAGCAAGGCACTTAACCCTAATTGCTCCTGTAAGTCGCTCTGGATAAGAGCGTCTGCTAAATGACTAAAATTGAAAAATTGAAATGTAATGTAGCCAAAGATTATAGGGTCCACTAGGAAACACTGACCAACACTTTGGTTTAATTAATTGTCATGTCAAACAACACTGTATTCAAAGTGCCCACTATTATATTCAAACTATAGAATTATAATAATCCATCTATTTCCATGATTCCAACATTTCACCCAAGTGTTTTGATCTAAATCGCAAGTCAAATCGCAATTGCAACATTTGGTTAAAAATATGGCCTACATTTATTGCCAGTATTGTGCAGCCCTACGTGGCAGTGTGGAAATGATCTCAAATTAGTTTAAAACAATCAGAATGGAGAAAGACCCCAAGGGTCACGCTGTACTCATAAAGGACATTTAGAATTTGTATTATTTAAAAACATGAAATACCGTGATATGATAGTTTGGCCATATCGCCCTGCCCTAGCGCTTCCTGCGCTCCGCTCTGTAAAGGCTACCAGATACTTCGGTTAAAAACGGTGCTCAAACAGTCAATAATGAGAGTTGAGAAATACATTAAATTCCTACAGAAAGCTTTGAATTTTCTCTCTCCAACAGTCACAACAGTTGTTGCTTTGAAAAAAGTTTTCCCCTACGATTTCATTTTGGGTTGCAGTCAGAACTAGGGCTGTTACGGTGACTGTATTACCGCCACACCGGCAGTCAGGAGTAATGACCGCAGTCAAATTCCATGCGACCGTTGAGTAATGGTAACTAGGCTTCTCCAAAACTGCGCTCTGATGCCTCTGATGGTCATTAGTAGCCTACCAAACTTGCTAATGGCCGGTACTTGGTACTCTATTGTCCCTCTAATCACTCTGACATCAGTGCAAATGCAATCAAATCAAACGCTTCATGAGAGCCCTGGCTTTCAGATTTTGAGCGGAATAGGATCACCTGTTGCACAGCAAGAGCCAGCTCCTCATAGCTGATTGATGCATTAAATAAAATGTGTTCCTATTGCGCAACATTTCTATAGGCAATGCAATTGCATGAGAAAATAGTTTTGATGACCTCTATTAAAAAGATCCCATCAGCTTTCTATTGGCTCTCTATATTTATTTCATCAATCTATACACAATACCCTATAAGGTCAAAGCAAAAACAGGTTTATAGAAAACAGAAATATGAAATTTCATAAATATCCAGACCCTTTACTCAGTACTTTGTTGAAGCACCTTTGGCAGCGATTACAGCCTTGAGTCTTATTGGGTTTGACGATACAAGCTTGGCACACTGTATTTGGGGAGTTTCTCCCATTCTCTGCAGATTCTCTCAAGCTCTGTCAGGTTGGATGGGGAGCGTCACTGCACAGCTATTTTCAGGTCTCTCCAGAGATGTTCGATCAGGTTCAAGTCCGGGCTCTGGCTGGGACAATCAAGGACATTCAGAGACTTGTCCCGAAGCCACTCCTGCGTTGTCTTGGCTGTGTGCTTAGGGTCGTTGTGCTGTGGAAGGTGAAGCTTTGCCCCAGTCCGAGGTCCTGAGCGCTCTGAAGCAGGTTTCAATCAAGGATCTCTCTGTACTTTGTTCCGTTCATCTTTCACTTGATCCTGACTAGTCTCCCAGTCCCTGCCGCTGAAAAACATGCCCACAGCATGATGCTGCCACCAACATGCTTCACCGTAAGGATGGTATTGGCCAGGTGATGGGCGGTGCCTGGTTTCCTACAGAGTGACCATATATGATGATGCAGTATTCTGTATTTAATCTGGTCTTTACATATGGTTTACTAATATACTGAATGTGTGGAATTATTTTTGATTAGCAAATGGCCCACAAAAAAGTCATCCATACCCTGCACTTGAATTGCGAATGGAGGTTACGTGCAGTTACTTTTTTAATATGCCAGGTAGGCTACACTGTTTGTAAAGCGGATTAATATGCTTAATTTTTAAGAATTGAGCAATAAATATAGCAGGACGAGAAAGCTGGAATCCGCTTTTATTATATAGTAGTCAGTCAAAACTGTTTTCGCACACGATTGCGCAATGACTGGGCTTATAAATGGAAATAAATTTGCCAAAATTATAGTATTACTGCTTTCTGTTCATAAGAAATGAAATAATTCAGAATAGCCTACTACACCATGAGAAGGCCTATAATTTTGCCGCAGAGGATCAATAGCTTCTGTAAAATAATAGCCTAGCTGTGGATTGTGTGTAGCCCAATAAGGCATAGCCTACAGTCGGAAACGCACAGGAAATCTGTCAGTGAACAGCATGCAGACAAAAGAGGCCTTTCGCAATATTTCAAATACAATCGCGGGAAAACACAGGTTGGAAAGCAAATTAATCCGGCTGAAAAGAGAAGACTAATCCATATGCTGTAGGATACCAAAATATTTTAGCAACTTCCAAATATTGTTTTACAAATTAAAACGAGTGAAATAGGCTTTTGGCACAAACGCATCGGCCATCACCGGCGAGTGAGCTGTGCATCATTGGGTGAGTCAGTGAAACTGGAAGCATTTTTAGGGCTATCATTTTCTCCTCATATTAAAGCAACTGCTTTGCTTTATCTTTGCCAGGTCGCAGTTGTAAATGAGAACTTGTTCTCAACTGGCTTACCTGGTTAAATAAAGGTGAAAAAATAAAAAAATAGAAAATAAAATAAAAAAATATATTGTAGTCTACAATATGTCTCTCCACACACCTAGGCCTAGGCTATTGATGGATTCAAGACAAGGTCGTTTTTATTGATCTCATATTCACAGTTTCAGTGTCAAAAGTAGCCTGTCATTTCAATAATTTGTGCGGTATAAAAAACAATTCTGCCAGTCTCCAGTCATGTAAAATGACTTAGAATTGCATGAAATGCGTTTATAAAAAGGACAAATTCTTCCGGGATCCTAGGCTACTAAAATATTTCCCATGTGTGCAACTTCTGTAAGTGCCTCAACTCTACTGCTCAATGCCACTACGCTAATGCGATGATATGCATGCAATGCTTTATTATAAAAGGTGTTTTATTTTTTCTCTCTCGAGCTCCCCAGGTCACCCCCTTCTCGAGCTCACTTTGTTCCGGCAACTCCCGATTTACAAGTTAAGCACTGGTTTTTACATATACTAAATAATACACTAAGTAGTACTCAGAATATGTTATTCTGTTCTTCTGAAATTGGCAACATTTTCATATTATGTTTCTTTAGACCTGCTTAAAATAAATGATTTATTGTAATGGTGTAAGCTATATTAAATTGATTTATTATACTTTTTTTTTTTTTTTATGTAGATGTTCCAAAGGTCCGCATCAGTGACTTGTAGGTTATGCGTGGAAGCCAGAGATGTTAAATGTGTTTATGTTAATTAATGGTCAATTACCGTAGGACCGGTAGTTATTTGAATGACAATAACCGGCTGACAATGTCATGACCACCACAGCCCTGATCAGAACGCATTTCTTTCCATCTGGTCTTCCACAAGCCTACTCCGAGCACAAAGGGAGAAAGGGCACAGGGGCAGGGCAGACACTTTCATGCAGGGATAAGAAAAATAATGCACTTTAGGCTACTGTTTGACCAAATAATGTTTTTTAGCCGCCCCAAAATTTTTAGTGAAGTAACAAGCTAGAATTTGCAGCTCGCACCAATGCAACCAATTTAAGAATTGAACTCGCACAGGGTTGCAAAGGGACAAAACGGACACACTGGAGTCACCTCCATCAGTGGGTGTCACTGTTCCACTGTTCTTCCCCACATCCTCTACAGTACACTGAACCCTGTAACCAATTGTCATTTATCCCAACAGGGCTTTACTTGTCTGTCGAGGCTGTGTCCTCTTTACCCTTACGTTTGATATGTTGAATATTCCATGTGATTCAGCTGCGGCTGCAGGAGAGTTAAGCCCAACATTTGCAATGATCTCAATATAACTTGGCCTCTATAAATACATGCAGGCTATGGAGATTCTCCTAGTGCACCCACATGTGAGCCCTGCTTGATAGGAGTTGTCCGGTCCTTTCGGCCTGCCTCGCCCTCACACAGCAAACGCCGTCTGTTACACTAGTGATCACAACCCTTCTGCCCTGCACTCTACTTACCCATTACTGTACATTGCTGCACAATGACACCCACATAGTTATAGAAATGTCTATTTTCCTGTCTGAATGATCATTATGATATTTGCTCAGAAATATATATATATATTATTGTGATATGATTGCCTTGTAAACTTGAGGTTTTAGAATAGTATGAGTTATAAAAAATATATATATATATATATATATATATATATATATATATATACACACACTACCGTTCAAAAGTTTAGGGTCACTTAGAAATGTCCTTGTTTTCGAAAGAAAAGCAATTTTTTCGTCCATTAAAATGACATCAAATTCATCAGAAATACAGTGTAGACATTGTTAATGTTGTAAATGGCTATTGTAGCTGGAAACGGCTGATTTCTTAATGGAATATCGACATAGGCGTACAGAGGCCCATTATCAGCATCACAATGGCACGTTGTGTTTGCTAATCCAAGTTTTATCATTTTAAAAGGCTAATTGATCATTAGAAAACTTTTTGCAATTATGATAGCACAGCTGAAAACTGTTGTGCTGATTTAAAGAAGCAATAAAACTGGCCTTCTTGAGACTAGTTGAGTATCTTCAGCATCAGCAATTGTGGGTTCGATTACAGGCTCAAAATGGCCAGAAACAAATACATTTCTTCTGAAACTCGTCAGTCTATTCTTGTTCTGAGAAATGAAGGCTATTCCATGCGAGAAATTGCCAACAAACTGAAGATCTCGTACATGCTGTGTACAACTCCCTTCACAGAACAGCGCAAACTGGCTATAACCAGAATAGAAAGAGGAGTGGGAGGCCCCGGTGCACAACTGAGCAAGAGGACAAATACATTAGAGTGGGTAGTTTGAGAAACAGACGCCTCACAGGTCCTCAACTGGCAGCTTCATTAAATAGTACCCGCAAAACACCAGTCTCAATGTCAACACTGAAGAGGCGACTCCAGGATGCTGACCTTCTAGGCAGAGTTAAAAAGAAAAAGCCATATCTCAGACTTGCCAATAAAAATAAAAGATTAAGATGGGCAAAAGAACACAGACACTGGACAGAGGAAGATTGGAAAAAAGTATTATGGACAGATGAATCGAAGTTTGAGGTGTTTGGATCACAAGACCAAAAAAAAGGCACAGTCTAAACTGTGCAGACCAAATGAAACGATGCTGGAGGAGTGCTTGATGCCATCTGTCAAGCATGGTGGAGGCAATGTGATGGTCTGGGGGTTCTTTGGTGGTGGTAAAGTGGGAGATTTGTATAGGGTAAAAGGGATCTTGAATACGGAAGGCTATCACTCCATTTTGCAACGCCATGCCAAACCCTGTGGATGGCGCTTGATTGGAGCCAATTTCCTCCTACAACAAGACAATGACCAATGCACAGCTCCAAACTATGCAATAACTATTTAGGGAAGAAGCAGCTGGTATTCTGTCTAATGGAATGGCCAGCAGTCACCGGATCTCAACCCTATTGAGCTGTTGTGGGAGCAGCTTGACCATATGGTACGTAAGAAGTGCCCATCAAGCCAATCCAACTTGTGGGAGGTGTTTCAGGAAGCATGGGGTGAAATCTCTTCAGATTACCTCAACAAATTGACAACTATAATGCCAAAGGTCTGCAAATCTGTAATTGCTGCAAATGGATGATTATTTGACGAAAGCAAAGTTTGAAGGACACAATTATTATTTCAATTAAAAATCATTATTTCTAACGTTGTCAATGACTACATTTCCTATTCATTTTGCTATATTTCCTATTGAAACTATTTTCATGTATGTTTTCATGGAAAACAAGGACATTTCTAAGTGACCCCAAACTTTTGAACTGTAGTGTATATACAGTTGAAGTCGGAAGTTTAAATACGCTTAGGTTGGAGTCATTAAAACTCGTTTTTCAACCACTCCACAAATTTCTTGTTAACAAACTATAGTTTTGACTGTGCCTTTTAAACAGCTTGGAAAATTCCAGAAAATTATGTTGTGGCTTTAGAAGCTTCTGATAGGCTAATTGAAATAATTTGAGTCAATTGGAGGTGTACCTGTGGATGTATTTCAAGGCCTACCTTCAAACTACCAAGACCTCAGAAAAAAAATTGTAGACCTCCACAAGTCTGGTTCATCCTTTGGAGCAATTTCCAAACGCCTGAAGGTACCATGTTCATCTATAGTACGCAAGTATAAACACCATGGGACCATGCAGCCGTCATACCGCTCAGGAAGGAGACGTGTTCTGTCTCCTAGAGATGAAAGTACTTTGGTGCGAAAAGTGCAAATCAATCAAAGGACCTTGTGAAGATGCTGGAGGAAACAGGTACAAAAGTATCTATATCCACAGTAAAACGAGTCTTATATCGACATAACCTGAAAGGCCGCTCAGCCAGAAAGAAGCCACTGCTCCAAAAGCACTATAAAAAAGCCAGACTAAGGTTTGCAACTGCACATGGGGACAAAGATCTTACTTTATGGAGAAATGGCCTCAAGTCTGATGAAGCAAAAATAGAACTGTTCGGCCATAATGACCATCGTTATGTTTGGAGGAGAAAGGGGGAAGCTTGCAGTGGCCATCACAAAGCCCTGACCTCAATCCTATAGAAGATTTGTGGGCAGAACTGAAAAAGCGTGTGCGAGCAAGGAGGCCTACAAACCTGACTCAGTTACACCAGGTCTGTCAGGAGGAATGGGCCAGAATTCACCCAACTTATTGTGGGAAGCTTGTGGAAGGCTACCCGAAACGTTTGACCCAAGTTAAACAATTTAAAGGCAATGCTAACAAATACTAATTGAGTGCATGTAAACTTCTGACCCACTGGGAATGTGATGAAAGAAATAAAAGCTTAAATAAATCATTCTCTCTACTATTATTCTGACATTTCACATTCTTAAAATAAAGTGGTGATCCTAACTAACCTAAGACAGAGAATCTTTACTACGATTAAATGTCAGGAATTGTGAAAAACTGAGTTTAAATGTATTTGGCTAAGGTGTATGTAAACTTCTGACTTCAACTGTATATACTGTACATACATACACTACCAGTGAAAAGTTTGGACACACCTACTCATTCAAGGCCTTTTCTTTATTTTTACTATTTTTTACATTATAGAATAATAGTGAAGATGTCAAAACTATGAAATAACACATATGGAATCATGTAGTAAACAAGTGTTAAACAAATCAAAATATATTTTATATTTGAGATTCTTCAAATAGCCACCCTTTGCCTTGATGTCATCTTTGCTCACTCTTGGCATTCTCTCAACCAGCTTCATGAGGTAGTCACCTGGAATGCATTTCAATTAACAGGTGTGCCGCCTTAAAAGTTAATTTGTGGAATGTATTTCCTTCTTAATGCGTTTGAGCCAATCAGTTGTGTTGTGAGAAGGTAGGGGGTGTATACAGAAGATAGCCCTATTTGGTAAAATACCAAGTCCATATTATGGCAAGAACAGCTCTAATAAGCAAAGAGAAACAACAGTCCATCATTACTTTAAGACATGAAGGTCAGTCAATACAGAACAAAGTTTCTTTAAGTGCAGTTGCAAAAACCATCAAGCACTATGATGAAACTGGCTCTCATGAGGACCGCCACAGGAATGGAAGACCCAGAGTTACCTCTGCTGCAGAGGATAACTTCATTAGAGTTACCAGCCTCAGAAATTGCAGCCCAAATAAATGCTCCACAGAGTTCAAGTAACAGACACATCTCAACATCAACTGTTCAGAGGGGACTGTGTGAATCAGGCCTTCATGGTCGAATTGTTGCAACAAAAAAAAACACTACTAAAGGACACCAATAAGAAGAAGAGACTTGCTTGGACCAAGAAACACGAGCAATGGACATTAGACCGGTGGAAATTTGTCCTTTGGTCTGGAGTCCAAATTGGAGATTTTTCATTCCAACCACTTTGTCTTTGTGAGATGCGGTGTGGGTGAACGGATGATCTCTGCATGTGTATTTCCCACCGTGAAGCATGGAGGAGTTGTTATGCTGTGGGGGTGCTTTGCTGGTGACACTGTCTGTGATTTATTTAGAATTCAAGGCACACTTAACCAGCATGGCTACCACAGCATTCTGCAGCAATACGCCATCCCATCTGGTTTGGGCTTAGTGGGACTATCATTTGTTTTTCAACAGGACAATGACCCAACACACCTCCAGGCTGTGTAAGGTCTATTTGACCAAGAAGGAGAGTGATGGAGTGCTGCATCAGATGACCTGGTCTCCAGAATCCACCGACCTCTACCCAGTTGAGATGTTTTGGGATGAGTCGGACCGCAGAGTGAAGGAAAAGCAGCCAACAAGTGCTCAGCATATGTAGGAACTCCTTCAAGACTGTTGGAAAAGCATTCCAGGTGAAGCTGGTTGAGAGAATGCCAAGAGTGTGCAAAGCTTTCATCAGGCAAAGGGTGGCTATTTGAAGAATCTCAAAAATAAAATGTATTTTGATTTAACACTTTTGTTTGGTTACTACATGATTCTATATCTGTTATTTCATAGTTTTGATATCTTCACTATTATTCTACAATGTAGAAAATAGTAAAAATAAAGAAAAACCCTGGAATGAGTAAGTGTGTCCAAACTTTTGTGTTGGTCCCATGTTGACTGAGCTGAAATAAAAGATCCCAGAAATGTTCCATACGCACAAAAAGCTTATTTATCTCAAATTTTGTGCACAAATGTGTTTACATCCCTGTTAGGGAGCATTTCTCCTTTGCCAAGATAATCCATCAAACTGACAGGTGTGGCATATCAAGAAGCGGATTAAACAGCATGATCCTTACACAGGTGCACCTTGTGTTGGGGACAATAAAAGGCCACTCTAAAATGTGCAGTTTTGTCACACCAACACAATGCCAAAGATGTCTCAAGTTTTGAAGGATCATGCAATTGGAATGCTGACTGCAGGGATGTCCACCAGAGCTGTTGCCAGATAATTTAATGTTCATTTCTCTACCATAAGCCGACAACGTTGTTTTATAGAATTCTGTCTGTTATAAAGCCCTTTTGTGGGAAAAACTCATTCTTATTGGCTGGGCCTGGCTCCCCAGTGGGTGGGCATGGCTCTCAAGTGGGTGGGCCTATGCCCACTCATGGCTGCGCCCCTGCCCAGTCATTTGAAATCCATATATTAGGGCCTCATTTATTTATTTTAATTGACTGATTTCCTTCTATGAAGTTTAATTTGGTAAAATTGTTGAAATTGTTGCATGTTAATTTTTATATTTTTGTTCTGTGTGTGCTTTCTGTATCCTTGACCCTCTGGTGACCACAGATATCTATCCAAACATCATTGCTATGGGCTTTCCTGCAGAGCGACTCGAAGGAGTGTACAGGAACAATATAGACGACGTTGTACGGTGAGTAACGGCCACTCATGACCTCGCCTAGTGAGGACTCGGTAATCAATGCGTGTAGGATGTGTTTTGTAACCAACATTAGACAAACAATCCAAGTTGATAAAGTATCCTGAGTAGTGTCAAATATTTTTGCACCGTTGTCTATTTTGTAGCGTGTCATTAAATACATTACGTTGTCAATTTCTGTAGTTGTGGAATGTTCTGAATGTAACTCTACCTTTACCTCAACAGGTTTCTTGATTCGAAACATAAAAGCCATTATAAGATTTACAATCTGTAAGTATACCACAAAACGCTTACACGCTAATATGAATGTTTTGTTTACAAATTAATTGCTTCTTCATGACCACTGACTGATATCCTTCCCATTTCAGTTGTGCAGAACGACACTACGATGCTGCCAAATTTAACTGCAGAGGTACGCCATCACAAATATCTCTGAGACAATTCACTGTCACCTGTCTTACATTTTAGTTTTTAGAGCCAGGTGGCTGAAAGGAAACTTAGTGTCTTTATATTTCTCTCTCTCCACCCTCCAGTTGCACAGTACCCCTTTGAAGACCACAATCCGCCTCAGCTAGAGCTCATCAAGCCGTTCTGTGAAGACCTGGACCAGTGGCTGAGCGAGGATGACAATCATGTGGCGGCCATCCACTGCAAGGCAGGGAAGGGCCGCACCGGGGTGATGATCTGCGCCTACCTCCTGCACCGCAGCAAGTTCCAAGAGGCCCAGGAGGCCCTCGACTTCTACGGGGAAGTGCGGACAAGGGACAAGAAGGTCAGTGACCGTGACTTGCCATGGTTGGAGACTATGCTAGTACTCAGTGCGGGAAGTCTCAATAAAGCAGAATAGGCCTAGATCTTCTTTGTTTTGTCATAGACCTGCCTTGAGCTCAATACTGAATTTCCAATAAATATTTTTTCATTTGTTTTACAATCTGTATATTCTACTGTTTGTGGTAATTATTCAGTTATGAGTTAATTCCCTAGCATTGACTGTTCTTTGTTTTTCCTTTTCAGGGAGTGACAATCCCGAGCCAACGGCGCTATGTGTACTACTACAGCCACCTGCTGAAGAACAAGCTGGACTACAAGCCAGTGGCTCTGCTCTTCCACAAAATGGTGTTTGAGACGCTACCAATGTTCAGCGGAGGCACCTGCAGTGAGTCACTCTTTCATGTTTAACTTGACCTCTGACCCAGGGCGTAGGCATGTAACTCTTTAAACGGGTTGGCAGGCTCTGAGTGTGCATACGGTCACCCACGTTAGTAGAGAGTCATTATATACTTTACATTGAAGCCAAGCTCTTGATCAGTTGCTTGTACTCTTTAAGAAAGATGGCTAGTTATTGATGAGAGAGAAAATAGATGACAATCTCTATTCTCATCAAGGCTGGGTTTTTACCTGCTTATCCAAATTGTGAATTGTATGTTCTGTTCTGCAGTTCAGAAGATGAATGCAGTATGTCTCAATTTGTTTCAAAATAACAAGTCACCAAGGACCTCTCACAGAGATTATATTTGATCGTTTTTTTTCTTCTCAATGCTTGCTCTTCTTGAAAAAGAACTGCATTTATTATTGTTGTTAGGGGATTTTCAGAAAGGCAAAAAAAAGTGAGTCTGCACAAATTGGTTCCCACAACTCCTAGCTCGAGTAGACAGATTTTCACCACCAATCTGTAATCAGTTAACTCCAATGATCTATCCTATGTCTTTCATCTAATGGAATATATGCATTCCTATGCATGTACATCTACTGTTTGTAATTTGCTTGGCTAAACTTTTCTGTGAAACAATGATTTGAATATTGTTCCATTTTGGTCCTTCTATGAAAACCAAGCAATAATGTGTCACAGATCATCTTTCCTCTTGGTGTTTATCGATACGTCACTTTTTTTCCTCCTTGAATTCTCTGTGATGCTCTCACCTAACACCTGAATGTGCTCAACTGCTCTGCGCTCACCGATCTCTTTCCCTCTAACACACTCTAAAGAGGGCCCTATTCTGAGTTTGACGTTTCGTTTTTACGTAGACCTAGATATCATGGTACTTGTTAGCACTCAATCTAAAGTGTCAGCTAAATGCTGAGGTGTATTGGGTGAGAAGCTAATTTGGAGAAAACTATACTTTTTCAATGGACTAGCATATAATTCTAACATATACAGTGGCTTGCGAAAGTATTAATAAATAAAAATAATAAATATGCCATTTAGCAGACGCTTTTATCCAAAGCGACTTACAGTCATGCGTGCATACATATTTTATTTTTTTTGTGTATGGGTGGTCCCGGGGATCGAACCCACTACCTTGGCGTTACAAGCGCCGTGCTCTACCAGCTGAGCTACAGAGGACCACAGTATTCACCCCCCTTGGCATTTTTCCTATTTTGTTGCCTTACAACCTGGAATTAAAATTGATTTTTGGGGGGTTTGTATCATTTGATTTACACAACATGCCTACCACTTTGAAGATGCAAAATAAAAAAAATTGTGAAACAAACAAGAAATAAGACAAAAAAAATAGAACTTGAGCGTGCATAACTATTCACCCCCCCCCAAAGTCAATACTTTGTTTAGCCACCTTTTGCAGCAATTACAGCTGAAAGTCTCTTGGGGTATGTCTCTATAAGTATGTTGTTTCTAGATGTGTGGCTGCGTATGTACATAGTTGATAATCTAGCATATACAGGTAACTGCCAAAATAAAGGAAACTCCAACATAAAGTGTCTTAATAGGGTGTTGGGCCACCACGAGCCAGAACAGCTTCAATACATCTTGGCATAGATTCTACAAGTGTCTGGAACTCTATTGAAGTAATGCGACACCTTTCTTCCATGAGAAATTCCATAATTTGGTGTTTTGTTGATGGTGGTGGAAAACTCTGTCTCAGTTGCGGCTACAGAATCTCCCATAAGTGTTCAATTGGGTTGACATCTGTTGACTGAGACGGCCATGACATGGTTTACATAGTTTTCATGCTCATCAAACCATTCAGTGACCACTCGTGCCCTGTGGATGGTGGAATTGTCATTCTATGGGGGCATAGCCATGGTAGCCAAAATAATGGCCTGCCCAGCATTTTTATACATGACCCAGGAACCACACCTGTGTGGAAGCACCTGCTTTCAATATACTTTGTATCCCTCATTTACTCAAGTGTTACCATTATTTTGGCAGTTGCCTATATATTTACTGATAGAAGTGTTTCTGCTGTGTTCTGAAGGCCCTGCCTGCCAGTGCCAGCCCAGCCAGGCTGTGTGTTAATCTCCTTCTCTCTCTCTATAAGGGGACAGTACCTTTAAAAACAGGAGCGAGCCGATCCCTCAGGGCTTCAAGAAAGGGAATTGGCATTGGGGTAAATGAGCCTTTCATCCATTTTGATGTACTTCCCTCATATACTGTTCATTTGGCCCCAGTCCCAACAAGAACTAGGTATATTTTATTCTAGTGAAGGCTAAAAGAAGGTGTAGTGTTAAGACATTGCAGTGTGGAGGAAACCACCCTACTCCCCTTATGAGAAGTTTCAGACTCTCACAAATGTAATGCATTCCGTTTGTTATTGACGGAAGTGCAACAGTCATCAGAATAGGTTCGGATGGCTTTGGTTTTGGTTCATTTTGGGTGTTATTTGTGGTCTGTTTTTTTCCCTCGCTCCTTCTTCATTGGATAACACTGTTTTCAAGAACTCACAACTAGGGTTTTCTTTAGTAACTGTCCAACTGTCCTTCAATGTGGACATGGCAGCAACTGCAAGAAACTAACATTTGTATCCTGTCTTGTTCTTTCTCTACCTCTGTTACCCTTCGTTGCCACCTCTCTCCCCCGATCTCTGCCCCCTGTCTCTGAAACACTCACCCCTCTCTAGATCCTCAGTTTGTGGTGTATCAACTTAAAGTCAAGATCCACACGTCCAACCCGGCTCACACGCGGAGGGAAGAAAAGCACATGCTATTTGAGTTTCCCCAACCGCTGCCCGTGTGTGGAGACATCAAAGTGGAGTTCTTTCACAAGCAAAACAAAATGATGAAGAAGGTTGGTTTGTTCCACCCATCACATGAGTGTCCCTAGTTTCCACCTGGATTTCCTTGGCTTCAGCTGTTATGGGGTTTTCAATTGCTGGTTTTTCAATTAATTGTGGTTAATAGGGATGAGCATTTTAAATGATTTCACTATTCAAATAATATATCATAATATTTGTATGGATATCCGGATATACATGTTTTAAAGAAATTAAACATATTTCTTACTTTAATGGAGACGTAATCGCGCGACTCGAGAGAGCCGGTGTCAGCAGAAGGGTGGGGGAGGGGTGAGAGAGGAGCAGGGGTTGGTGTGTGTGGCACGGAGGGAGAGCGAGTGAGAAATAAAGTAGCCAAACCGACTCGCGCTAGTTAGACAAACTTGTTGCTGCCATAGTTTATCTATCATACCATCTGGTAGGGCCTGTCTTGAAGCTAGCTAGTTACAGTAGCCAGCTAAGTTAGCTGGCTAGCTAGCTAAAGTAGCAAGGCTAATTGAGGCAATTTCGCTGTGCTCACCGTACTTGTCTACAACAACTCCATTCAAATGAAACAACAGCCTACCAAGGGGTAAAAGTTATCCATAACTGTGACAGATTTCGGTCATATGGATTCTGGAGAGGTCGCTTTTGATATCAGTGTACAGTCGCAATAAAAATCTTGGGGTGGGGGGTGGGGCTCTGGTTTGGAGATGACATAGCCTAATACAGACAGAAGCATGTCTGTTCCCAAATGTATGTATTCTCAAATATCTTATTTTCTCTTATGCTGTGTGCCCTGGACTGTCATGAATGATTGTTGATGACACTCCGACATTCAGATGAAGGGAATTAAATGCTCTATAATGCGCACCACAGCAGCACTCAATTCCGACAGCGGTGTGCAGCCTACTGCAGCTGCTGGCAAAGTAATTCAAAGCCTTTACTTTATCACTCAGGATGTAACTTTCCAGTGCTGCTATTTTTGCCAGTGGTGGAAAAAGTACCCAATTGTCATACTTGAGTAAAAGTAAAGAGTCCTTACTAGAAAATGACTCAAGTAAAAGTGAAAGTCACCCAGTAAAATCCTACTTGAGTGAAAGTCTAAAGTATTTGGTTTTAAATATACTTAAGTATCAAAAGTAAATGTAATTGCAAAAATATACATAAGTATCAAAAGTAACAGTGTAAATCATTTCAAATTCCTTATATTAAGCAAACCAGACCATTTTCTTGTTTTTTAAATTTACAAATAGCCAGGGGCACGCTCCAACACTCAGATATCATTTACAAACGAAGCATGTGTTTAGTGAGTCCGCCAGATCAGAGGCAGTAGGGATGACCAGGGGTGTTCTCTTGATAAATGTGTGAATTAGACCATTTTCCTGTCCTAAGCATTCAAAATGTAATGAGTACTTTTGGGTGTCAGGGAAAATGTATGTACATAATTTTCTTTAGGAATGTAGTGAAGTAAATGTCATCAAAAATATAAATAGTAAAGTACAGATACCCAACAAAAAATACTTAAGTAGTACTTTCAAGTGTTTTTACTTAAGTACTTTTCACCACTGATTTTTGCCATGTAATGTTATTAAAACAAAATCAGACAATAATAAGATAAATATTCCTCTAAGCGCATTGAAGTTAGTCAGGAGGGAATGTTTTGAGTTAATAATAATAATTTATAATAACAACTACAACAATCCTGATGTTGTGTTCAATGGGGTAAATACAGCCTATTTGTTTATAGCCACTATGCTGCATCAGTTGGGCTACAGGTGTTGATGCTTATCGCTAATAGCACATCTGATAATATAGACCATGCATAGGCTATATGCATGGTCCAGTATGTTAAAATAATTTAACATTTTTACCAATAAGTTATTGGGCCCATTTCTGGAGGTGGAAATTGTATTTTAGAGTGTGTCAGCATTTTATTTTCATAAATTCTGGGAGTATACTTTTTTTTAAGTCACCAGAACTGAGCTTCTCAGCCCTTCTTCATAAACATTTTCCTGGGGCCCCAGACCTCCTAAGCAAGGGGACTGGAATTTGTCAAACTCGCAGTTTAATAAATAAATGTACACAATTATCCTCTTTCTTTAAAAGCATGATGATCATGACTTTCTTACATGAAACGGGAGGTTAACTTGGACACAGACAATCGATCTGAGATAGACTTAAGTTTTGGTCATGGGATTTTTTGTTGTTGCTTTAACCCCTGAGCCTACCTGTTTGTTGATCATTGTAGCCTACTTCATCTGATTTATCCAGTTTTAATTCCGTTTCGAAATCTCCCACTTCACTTGCTATGCATGGAGCCTCTGACTGTAGTGCCGCTTTGATTGACTGACAATAACAACAAGCTACACGTGTGAAGGCTACCGATGCGTTATTTTTTTAATGGTGCGCAATGTTTAATGTAAATGTTTAATGTAAACGTCTATCCTTGTAGGCTATGTAGCAATGTCACATATATATATACAGTGGGGGGAAAAAGTATTTAGTCAGCCACCAATTGTGCAAGTTCTCCCACTTAAAAAGATGAGAGTCCTGTAATTTTCATCATAGGTACACGTCAACTATGACAGACAAATTGAGATTTTTTTTCTCCAGAAAATCACATTTGTAGGATTTTTTATGAATTTATTTGCAAATTATGGTGGAAAATAAGTATTTGGTCACCTACAAACAAGCAAGATTTCTGGCTCTCACAGACCTGTAACTTCTTCTTTAAGAGTCCTCCACTCGGTAACTGTATTAATGGCACCTGTTTGAACTTGTTATCAGTATAAAAGACACCTGTCCACAACCTCAAACAGTCACACTCCAAACTCCACTATGGCCAAGACCAAAGAGCTGTCAAAGGACACCAGAAACAAAATTGTAGACCTGCACCAGGCTGGGAAGACTGAATCTGCAATAGGTAAGCAGCTTGGTTTGAAGAAATCAACTGTGGGAGCAATTATTAGGAAATGGAAGACATACAAGACCACTGATAATCTCCCTCGATCTGGGGCTCCACGCAAGATCTCACCCCGTGGGGTCAAAATGATCACAAGAACGGTGAGCAAAATCCCAGAACCACACGGGGGGACCTAGTGAATGACCTGCAGAGAGCTGGGACCAAAGTAACAAAGTCTACCATCAGTAACACACTACGCCGCCAGGGACTCAAATCCTGCAGTGCCAGACGTGTCCCCCTGCTTAAGCCAGTACATGTCCAGGCCCGTCTGAAGTTTGCTAGAGTGCATTTGGATGATCCAGAAGATGATTGGGAGAATGTCATATGGTCAGATGAAACCAAAATATAACTTTTTGGTAAAAACTCAACTCGTCGTGTTTGGAGGACAAAGAATGCTGAGTTGCATCCAAAGAACACCATACCTACTGTGAAGCATGGGGGTGGAAACATCATGCTTTGGGGCTGTTTTTCTGCAAAGGGACCAGGACGACTGATCCGTGTAAAGGAAAGAATGAATGGGGCCATGTATCGTGAGATTTTGAGTGAAAACCTCCTTCCATCAGCAAGGGCATTGAAGATGAAACGTGGCTGGGTCTTTCAGCATGACAATGATCCCAAACACACCGCCCGGGCAACGAAGGAGTGGCTTCGTAAGAAGCATTTCAAGGTCCTGGAGTGGCCTAGCCAGTCTCCAGATCTCAACCCCATAGAAAATCTTTGGAGGGAGTTGAAAGTCCGTGTTGCCCAGCGACAGCCCCAAAACATCACTGCTCTAGAGGAGATCTGCATGGAGGAATGGGCCAAAATACCAGCAACAGTGTGTGAAAACCTTGTGAAGACTTACAGAAAACGTTTGACCTGTGTCATTGCCAACAAAGGGTATATAACAAAGTATTGAGAAACTTTTGTTGTTGACCATATACTTATTTTCCACCATAATTTGCAAATAAATTCATAAAAAATCCTACAATGTGATTTTCTGGATTTTTTTTCCTAATTTTGTCTGTCATAGTTGACTGTGTACCTATGATGACAATTACAGGCCTCTCTTATCTTTTTAAGTGGGAGAACTTGCACAATTGGTGGCTGACTAAATACTTTTTTCCCCCACTGTGTATATATATATATATATATATATATTTTTTTTTTACTAAGCCTTTTCCTTGTTAAAATAGGCCTATATATATCTTCAATTTTTTGTAATGAACCAAAGTTATAAACAGCACTCTGAAGTTTTAATTGGCTAGCTTACCTGGAAATGTGTTGAATCATCTTACTATGAATAACTGAGGATTTTCACACCTACAGTGAGGGAAAAAGGTATTTGATCCCCTGCTGATTTTGTACATTTGCCCACTGACAAAGAAATGATCAGTCTATAATTTTAATGGTAGGTTTATTTGAACATTGAGAGACAGAATAACAACAAAAAAATGCAGAAAAACGCATGTCAAAAATGTTATAAGTTTATTTGCATTTCAATGAGGGAAATAAGTATTTGACCCCCTCTCAATCAGAAAGATTTCTGGCTCCCAGGTGTCTTTTATACAGGTAACGAGCTGAGATTAGGAGCACACTCTTAAAGGGAGTGCTCCTAATCTCAGCTTGTTACCTGTATAAAAGACACCTGTCCACAGAAGCAATCAATCAATCAGATTCCAAACTCTCCACCATGGCCAAGACCAAAGAGCTCTCCAAGAATGTCAGGGACAAGATTGATTTTTGTGTATGGGTGGTCCCGGGGATCGAACCCACTACCTTAGCGTTACAAGCGCCGTGCTCTACCAGCTGAGCTACAGAGGACCTGGTGGCCAAGTACAAGTAACGTCTGACCTCTGTGATTGCCAACAAGGGTTTTGCCACCAAGTACTAAGTCATGTTTTGCAGAGGGGTCAAATACTTATTTCCCTCATTAAAATGCAAATCAATTTATAACATATTTGACATGTGTTTTTCTGGATTTTTTTGTTGTTATTCTGTCTCTCACTGTTCAAATAAACCTACCATTAAAATTATAGACTAATAATTTATTTGTCAGTGGGCAAACGTACAAAATCAGCAGGGGATCAAATAGTTTTTTCCCTCACTGTATGTACTGTAATTGTTTAGTTTTTCTAAGCCCGGCATTAGTGTGGTGATTATAACCACAATGATCTTCAGGCAGACTCCAGTACAGTTAGTCATACCTCACCCTCTCCCTCCACTATTCAGGATAAGATGTTCCACTTCTGGGTTAACACCTTCTTCATCCCCGGGCCATCGGAGGAGAGCATGGAGAAGGTGGAGAACGGGTCGGTGGTGGTGGTGGTGAACGACATGGAAGGGGTCCAGTACCAGCCTCCGGGCGGCCCCCCTCCCCAGGCCCAGCCCCCCCAGAGCGCCGAGTGCAGGGACAGCGGCAAGGACAGTCACGGGGACTACCTCATCCTTGCGCTCACCAAGAATGACCTGGACAAGGCCAACAAAGACAAAGCTAACCGCTACTTCTCACCTAATTTCAAGGTGAGCCATTTAAACTAATGGTTGTAATGGATTATTGTGGTTAAATTAATGAGGAAGGTACTACAATTCTTGGTAAATCTTTCACAAGGTTCCCTTTTCTGATATTATGGCTTTCCCTTTCTCTCTCGCTGCTTTAGGTGAAGTTGTATTTCACAAAAACCGTGGAAGATTCTTCGAATTCCGAGGCGAGCACTTCGACATCCATCACGCCGGACGTTAGCGACAATGAGCCTGACCATTATCGATATTCCGACACCACTGACTCTGATCCGGAAAACGAACCTTTTGACGAGGAGCAGCACACGCAGATCACGAAAGTGTGAACTTTTTTTAACAGCAAAAAAAGGAGAGAACTTGAATATGAACTAAAAAAAAAGAACCTTTGTCCCCTCCCTCCACAAAACGGCAATAGAGCATCATCATGTCAAATGCCAATTTTAGGTTAAAAAAAATGAATATCCTGACCAATATATAGTTTTTATTATTTGTACCATTCGCGAAGTATTGACACTGTTGCCCCGTGGGGAATGGTGCTGTTGTGTGTGTGTGTGTGTGTGTGTGTGTGTGTGTGTATGTATGTATGTATGTATGTATGTATGTATGTATGTATGTATGTATGTATGTATGTATGTATGTATGTATGTATGTATGTATAAATATATATATATATATATACACACACACACACACACAGTACCAGTCAACATTTTGGACACCTACTCATTCCAGGGTTTTTCTTTATTTGTACTATTTCCTACATTATAGAATAATAGTAAAGACATCAAAACTATGAAATAACACATATGGAATCATGTAGTAAACAAAGAAGTGTTAAACAAATCAAAATATATTTTATATTTCAGATTCTTCAAATAGCCACACTTTGCCTTGATGACAGCTTTGAACACTCTTGATATTCTCTCAACCAGCTTCATGAGGTAGTCAAAATTAACAGGTGTGCCTCCTTAAAAGTTAATTTGTGGAATTTCTTTCCTTCTTAATGCATTTGAGCCAATCAGTTGTGTTGTGACTAGGTAGGGGGGTATACAGAAGATAGCCCTATTTGGTAAAAGACCAAGTCCATATTATGGCAAGAACAGCTCAAATAAGCAAATAGAAACGACTGTCCATTATTACTTTAAGACATGAAGGTCAGTCAATACGGAACATTTGTGCAGTCGCAAAAAACGCGCTATGACGAACTGGCTCTCATGAGGACCGCGACAGGAATGGAAGACAGAGAGTTACCTCTGCTGCGGAGGATAAGTTCATTAGAGTTACCAGCCTCAGAAATTGCAGCCCAAATAAATGCTTCACAGAGTTCAAGTAACAGACACATCTCAACATCAACTGTTCAGAGGGGACTGTGTGAATCAGGCCTTCATGGTCGAATTGCTGCAAAGAAACCACTACTAAAGGACACCAATAAGAAGAAGAGACTTGCTTTGGCCAAGAAACACGAGCAATGGACATTAGACCGGTGGAAATTTGAAATTTGGTTTGGGTTCTAACCGCCGTGTCTTTGTGAGACGCTGTGTGGGTGAAAGGATGATCTCCGCATGTGTGTTTCCCACCATAAAGCATGGAGGAGGAGGTGTTATGGTGTGGGGGTGCTTTGTTGGTGACGCTGTCTGTGATTTATTTAGAATTCAAGGCACACTTAACCAGCATGGCTACCACAGCATTCTACAGCGATACGCCATCCCATCTGGTTTGGGCTTAATGGGACTATCATTTGTTTTTAAACAGGACAATGACCCAACACACCTCCAGGCTGTGTAAGGGCTATTTGACCAAGAAGGAGAGTGATGGAGTGCTGTATCAGATGACCTGGCCGCCACAATCACCCGACCTCAACCCAATTGAGATGCTTTGGGATGAGTTGGACCGCAGAGTGAAGGAAAAGCAGCCAACAAGTGCTCAGCTTATGTAGGAACTCCTTCAAGACAGTTGGAAAAGCATTCCTCATGAAGCTGGTTGAGAGAATGCAGAGAGTGTGCAAAGCTGTCATCAAGGAAAAGGGTGGCTACTTTGAGGTATCTAAAATATTTTAACACTTTTTTGGTTACTACATGACTCCTTATGTGTTCCGTCATAGTTTTGATGTCTTCACTATTATTCTACAATGTAGAAAATATAAATAATTAAGAAAAACCCTTGAATTAGTAGGTGTTTCCAAACTTTTTACTGGTACTGTGTTTTATATATGTGTGTATATATATATATATATATCTCACTACATGACCAAAAGTATGTGGACATTCCAAAATCATGGGCATTAATATGGAGTTGGTCCCCCCTTTGCTGCTATAACAGCCTCCACTCTTCTGGGAAGGCTTTCCACTAGATATTGGAACATTGCTGTGGGGACTTGCTTCCATTCAGCCACAAGAGCATTAGTGACGTCAGGCTCTGATGTTGGGCGATTAGGCTTGGCTCGCAGTCGGCATTCCAATTCATCCCAAAGGTGTTCGATGGGGTTGGAAGCACAGCATCGTCTAGAATATCATTGTATGCTGTAGCATTAATATTTCCCTTCACTGGAACTAAGGGGCCTAGCCTGAACCATGGAAAAACAGCCCCAGACCATTATTTCTCCTCCACAGAACTTTACAGTTAGCACTATGCATTGGGGCAGCTACTGTTCTCCTGGCATTCTCCAAACCCAGATTCGTCCATCGGACTGCCAGATGAACGCGTTTCCACTGCTCCAGAGTCCAATGGTGGCAAGCTTTACCCCACTCCAGCCGACGCTTGGCATTGCGCATGATGTTCTTAGGCTTGTGTGCGGCTGCTCGGCCATGGAAACTCTGTAGCTCAATGTGGTCCTCT
Source organism: Coregonus clupeaformis (assembly GCF_020615455.1). Lineage (NCBI taxonomy): Eukaryota > Metazoa > Chordata > Actinopteri > Salmoniformes > Salmonidae > Coregonus > Coregonus clupeaformis. The sequence continues at coordinate 56,222,800 of NC_059192.1, forward strand.
GTAGCTCAATTGGTAGAGCATGGCGCTTGTAACGCCAGAGTAGTGGGTTCGATCCCCGGGACCACCCATACGTAACAATGTATGCGCACATGACTGTAAGTCGCTTTGGATAAAAGCGTCTGCTAAATGGCATATTATTATTATTTATGGAAACCCATTTCATGAATCTCCCGACGAACAGTTATTGTGCTGACGTTGCTTCCAGAGGCAGTTTGGAACTCGGTAGTGAGTGTTGCAACCCAGGACAGACGATTTTTACGCGCTTCAACACTCGGCGGTCCCGTTCTGTGAGCTTGTGTGGCCTACCACTTCGCGGCTGAGCCATTGTTGCTCCTATACGTTTCCACTTCACAATAACAGCACTTACAGTTGACCGGAGCAGCTCAAGTAGGGCAGACATTTGACGAAATTACTTGTTGGAAAGGTGGCATCCTATGACGGTGCCATGTTGAAAGCTTTTCAGTAAGGCCATTCTACTGCCAATGTTTGTCTATGGAGATTGCATGGCTGTGTGCTTGATTTGATACACCTGTCAGCAACGGGTGTTGCTGAAATAGCCGAATCCACTAATTTGAAAGTGTGTCCACATACTTTTTTGTATATGTGTGTGTGTGTGTGTGTGTGTGTGTGTGTGTGTGTGTGTAGTGCTTAATTTGAGCCGGATCCTGCCGGAACAGGATCCGGCACCTCTCCGTTTTGGACTGTTTTATTCCGTAACCTATTTGGCCGGATCCGGTAACTAACATTGCATGAAAAATAATTGTCACTTTTTTCAATGTAGAAGTTCTAGCAAAAGTGATCAAAGTTCATTCGAGTTGTCAATTCGTTAATTATCATGTCCCCACAAAAAACGTAATGTGAAAAAGTAAATTTTCAGCCACGGTCTAATATTCTAAGAGTTGATTCGGTTTGGGCCGGCCTGGGTTTATGGTTTGCGCAACATTGTAACCTATGATTGAGACCAATGCGTGGCTTTGTGAGAAGCGCACCAGTATCTCTCACATAACTACAATGAGATTCACTTTATATATGATGTCTCTCCCTCTCTGCTCTGATATATATGAGCCTGCAACTCTCATCTCTCCAGTGTTGCACTTCATCATTTATTTCCTTATAGAATCGGGCGAAGGGTTCTGAAGCAACTGCAGCACCTCTGATCAATTGAAATACATTTGCCAAAGTTATATAATTACTACTGTCTGTTTAGAAATAAATGAAATAATTCAGAATAGCCTACTACATCACAAGAAGGCCTATAATTTAGCTACAGAGGGTCAATGGCTTCTTTAAAAAAATTACCTTGCTGTGGATTGTAGCCCAATAACAAGGAATAGCCTAAAGTCGGGAACGCGGCGGCAAATCTGTCAGTGAAAAACCAGCATGCAGACAAAAGAGGCCTTTCGCAATAATTCAAATACCATCGAGGGAAAACACAGGTTGGAAAGAAAATGGCTCCTGCTGAAAAGAGAAGACTATGCTGTAGGCTACCAAAATATTTGATCAACTTCCAAATATTGTTTTACAAATTAAAACGAGAGATAGGCTTTTGGCACGAGCCCATCGGCCATCACCAGTGAGTGAGCTGAGCATCATTGGGTGGGTCAGTGAAACTGGAAAGCATTTTTAGGACTATAATAATCTTGTAGCCTACAATATGTCTCTCCACACACCTAGGCCTAGGTTATTGATGGATTCAAGACAAGGTCGTTTTTATTGATCTCAGATTCTCAGTGTCAAAGTAGCCAGCCATTTTTATCATGTGTGTGGTATTAAAAACGATTATGCCAAAGTCTCCAGTCATGTAAAATGATGTATAATTGCATGAAATGCGTTTATAAAAGGCCAAATCTTTCCCAGACCCAAGGCTACTATAAATGTTCCCCATGTGTGCAACTTCTGTAAGTGCCTCTACTCTACTGCTCTATGGCACTTTTTTCTCATGTGTTCCAGAACCTCATAACTCCCCAGGTCACCCCCCTCTTGCGCTCACTTTTTGTTCCGGCATCTCCCGATTTACATGTTAAGCACTGTGTATGTATGTGTGTGTGTGTGTTTATATATATATATATATATATACTCAGCAAAAAAAGAAACGTCCTCTCACTGTCAACTGGGTTTATTTTCAGCAAACTTAACGTGTGTAAATATTTGTATGAACATAACAAGATTAAAGAACTGAGACATAAACTGAACAAGTTCCACAGACATGTGACTAACAGAAATGGAATAATGTGGGGGAAAATGCAGGAAATCACGCACAGAATGAGCAGTATGGCTGGTGGCATTGTCATGCTGTAGGGTCATGTCAGGATGAGCCTGCAGGAAGGGTACCACATGAGGGAGGAGGATGTCTTCCCTGTAAGCCTGCAATGACAACAAGCTCAGTCCGATGATGCTGTGACACACTGCCCCAGACCATGACGGACCCTCCACCTCCAAATCGATTCTGCTCCAGAGTACAGGCCTCGGTGTAACGCTCATTCCTTCGACGATAAACGCGAATCCGACCATCACTCCTGGTGAGACAAAACCGCGACTCGTCAGTGAAGAGCACTTTCTTCCAGTCCTGTCTGGTCCAGCGACGGTGGGTTTGTGCCCATAGGCGACGTTGTTGTCGGTGATGTCTGGTGAGGACATGCCTTACAACAGGCCTACAAGCCCAGCCTATTGTGGACAGTCTGAGCACTGATGGAGGGATTGTGCGTTCCTGGTGTAACTTGGCAGTTGTTGTTGCCATCCTGTACCTGTCCCGCAGGTGTGATGTTCGGATGTACCGATCCTGTGCAGGTGTTGTTACGCGTGGTCTGCCACTGCGAGGACGATCAGCTGTTCGTCCTGTCTCCCTGTTGCACTGTCTTAGGCATCTCACAGTACGGACATTGCAATTTATTGCTTGGCCACATCTGCAGTCCTCATGTCTCCTTGCAGCATGCCTAAGGCACGTTCACACAGATGAGCAGGGACCCTGGGCATCTTTCTTTTGGTGTTTTTCAGAGTCAGTGTCCTAACTTCATAACTGTGACCTTAATTGCCTACCGTCTGTAAGCGTCTTAACGACCATTCCACAGGTGCATGTTCATTAATTGTTTATGGTTCATTGAACAAGCATGGGAAACAGTGTTTAAACCCTTTACAATGAAGATCTGTGAAGTTATTTGGATTTCTACGAATAATCTTTGAAAGACAGGGTCCTGAAAAAGGGATGTTTCTTTTTTTGCTGAGTGTGTGTGTGTGTGTGTGTGTGTGTGTGTGTGTATGTATGTATGTATGTATGTATGTATGTATGTATGTATGTATGTATGTATATATATATATATATATATATATATATATATATATATATATATATATATATACATATATACAGTGAGCACCATAATTCATTGGACAGTGACAATTTATTTGTTATTTTGGTTCTGTACTCTAGCACTTTGAGTTTGAAAGGATACAATGACAATGAGGGTGAAGTGCAGACTGTCAGCTTTAATTTGAGGGTATTTTCATACATATCGGATTAACCGTTTAGAAATTGTAGAAGCTTTTGTACATGGTCCCCCCCATTTTCAGCATCAAAAAACATTGGACAGTTTAACATAATGTAGAATAAAGTAATCATTGTTAATATTTGGTTGCATATCCTTTGCATGCAATGACTGCTTGAAGTCTGCGATGCATTGACATCACCAGACGCTGGGTATCTTCCCTGGTGATGCTCTGCCAGGCCTGTACTGCAGCCATCTTCAGTTCCTGCTTGTTTCGGGGACTTATTGCCTTCAGTCTCCTTTTCAGCATGTAAAATGCATGTTCAATTGGATTCAGATCCGGTGATTGACTCGGCCAGTCAAGGATTTTCCACTTTTTGGCCATCAAAAACCCCTTCGTTGCTCTAGCAGTATGTTTAGGGTCATTGTCTTGTTGCATGATGAAGTGCCGTCCAATGAGTTTGGAGGCATTTGGTTTTATCTGAACAGATAAAATATTTCTGTAGACTTCACAATTCATTGTTCTACTTCTGTCTGCAGTCACATCATCGATGAAGACAAGTGAGCCTGTTCCACTGGCAGCCGTACAGGCCCAAGCCATAACACCCCCTCCACTATGTTTCACGGATGAGGTGGTATGCTTTGGATCATGGGCATTTCTTTTTTTTCTCCACACTTTCCTCTTTCCATCACTCTGGTACATGTTAATCTTTGTCTCATCTGTCCACAATACTTTTTACAGAACTCTTGGGGCTCTTTTAGGTGCTTTTTAGCAAACTGTAATCTCGCCTTTCTGTTCTTCAGGCTTATCAGTGGTTTGCATCTTGTAGTGTACCCTTTGTAGTCCTGCTGGTGTAGTCTTCTATGAATGGTAGACTTTGACACATGCATCCAGGAGAGAGTTTTTTATCTGTTGGGCTGTTGTCAGGGGGTTTTCTTCACCATAGAGAGTATTCTCCGGTCATCAACTACAGTGGTCTTCCTCTGTCTACCGGGTCTTTTGACATAATTGAGTTCACCAGTTTTTTTTTCTTCTTGTTAATGATGAACCAAACTGTTGAGTTGGGCATGGCCAGGGTTTTTGCAATGTTCCTGATTGATTGATTTTCATTTCTGAGCCTTATGACAGCCAGCTTCATTTGCATCGACACTGCTGTCTTCCTCATGTTGTCAAACCCCAACATCAACCTCCAAAGGCAATAGCAAAGTCTAGAATCAATACTATTCATCAACAGCTCTCATGCATTCACTAACACAAATGAATACACCTGCCTAACGACACACATCTGTGAAGCCAATTTAACAAATACTTGTAGTACCTTAAAATGGGGGGACCATGTACAAAAGGTGGTGTCATTTCTAAACGGTTCATCCGATATGTATGAAAATACCCTCAAATTAAAGCTGACAGTCTGCACTTCACCCTCATTGTCATTGTATCCTTTCAAAGTCAGTGCTAGAGTACAGAACCAAAATAACAAAATAATTGTCACTGTCCAATGAATTATGGTGCTCACTGTACATATACATATACGTATGTATGTGTGTGTGTGTGTGTGTGTGTGTGTGTGTATATATATATATATATATATATATATATATATATATATATATGTATATATATATATATATATATATATATATATATATATATATATATATATATATATATATATACACATGTATTATACAGTATCTCACAAAAGTGAGTACACCCTTCACATTTTTGTAAATATTTGAGTATATCTTTTCATGTGGCAACACTGAAGAAATGACACTTTGCTACAATGTAAAGTAGTGAGTGTACAGCTTGTATAACAGTGTACATTTGCTGTCCCCTCAAAATATTACAACACACAGCCATTAATGTCTAAACCGCTGGCAACAAAAGTGAGTACACCCCTAAGTGAAAATGTCCAAATTGGGCCCAATTAGCCATTTTCCCTCCCCGGTGTCATGTGACTCGTTAGTGTTACAAGGCCTCAGGTGTGAATGGGGAGCAGGTGTGTTAAATTTGGTGTCATCGCTCTCACACTCCCTCATACTGGTTACTGGAAGTTCAACATGGCACCTCATGGCAAAGAACTCTCTGAGGATCTGAAAAAAAGAATTGTTGCTCTACATAAAGATGGCCTGGGCTATAAGAAGATTGCCAAGACCCTGAAACTGAGCTGCAGCACGGTGGCCAAGACCATACAGCGGTTTAACAGGACAGGTTCCACTCAGAACAGGCCTCGCCCTGGTCGACCAAAGAAGTTGAGTGCACGTGCTCAGCGTCATATCCAGAGGTTGTCTTTGGGAAATAGACGTATGAATGCTGCCAGCATTGCTGCAGAGGTTGAAGGGGTGGGGGGTCAGCCTGTCAGTGCTCAGACCATACGCCGCACACTGCATCAAATTGGTCTGCATGGCTGTCGTCCCAGAAGGAAGCCTCTTCTAAAGATGATGCACAAGAAAGCCCGCAAACAGTTTGCTGAAGACAAGCAGACTAAGGACATTGATTACTGGAACCATGTCCTGTGGTCTGATGAGACCAAGATAAACTTATTTGGTTCAGATGGTGTCAAGCGTGTGTGGCGGCAACCAGGTGAGGAGTACAAAGACAAGTGTGTCTTGCCTACAGTCAAGCATGGTGGTGGGAGTGTCATGGTCTGGGGCTGCATGAGTGCTGCCGGCACTGGGGAGCTACAGTTCATTGAGGGAACCATGAATGCCAACATGTACTGTGACATACTGAAGTAGAGCATGATCCCCTCCCTTCCAACATGATAACGACCCCAAACACACCTCCAAGACGACCACTGCCTTGCTAAAGAAGCTGAGGGTAAAGGTGATGGACTGGCCAAGCATGTCTCCTGACCTAAACCCTATTGAGCATCTGTGGGGCATCCTCAAACGGAAGGTGGAGGAGTGCAAGGTCTCTAACATCCACCAGCTCCGTGATGTCGTCATGAAAGAGGACTCCAGTGGTAACCTGTGAAGCTCTGGTGAACTCCATGCCCAAGAGGGTTAAGGCAGTGCTGGAAAATGATGGTGGCCACACAAAATATTGACACTTTGGGCCCAATTTGGACATTTTCACTTAGGGGTGTACTCACTTTTGTTGCCAGCGGTTTAGACATTAATGGCTGTGTGTTGAGTTATTTTGAGGGGACAGCAAATTTACACTGTTATACAAGCTGTACACTCACTACTTTACATTGTAGCAAAGTGTCATTTCTTCAGTGTTGTCACATGAAAAGATATACTCAAATATTTACAGAAATGTGAGGGGTGTACTCACTTTTGTGAGATACTGTGTGTGTGTCTATATATATATATATATATATATATATATATATACTGCTCAAAAAAATAAAGGGAACACTTAAACAACACAATGTAACTCCAAGTCAATCACACTTCTGTGAAATCAAACTGTCCACTTAGGAAGCAACACTGATTGACAATAAATGTCACATGCTGTTGTGCAAATGGAATAGACAACAGGTGGAAATTATATGCAATTAGCAAGACACCCCCAATAAAGGACTGGTTTTGCAGGTGGTGACCACAGACCACTTCTCAGTTCCTATGCTTCCTGGCTGATGTTTTGGTCAATTTTGAATGCTGGCGGTTCTTTCACTCTAGTGGTAGCATGAGATGGAGTCTACAACCCACACAAGTGGCTCAGGTAGTGAAGCTCATCCAGGATGGCACATCAATGCGAGCTGTGGCAAGAAGGTTTGCTGTGTCTGCGCAGTGGTCTAAGGCACTGCAGCGCAGTGCTAACTGTGCCACTAGAGATCCTGGTTCGAATCCAGGCTCTGTCGCAGCCGGCCGCGACCGGGACACTCATGGGCGGCGCACAATTGGCCCAGTGTCGTCCAGGGTAGGGGAGCGAATGGCCGGCAGGGATGTAGCTCAGTTGATAGAGCATGGCGTTTGCAACGCCAGGGTTGTGGGTTCGATTCCCACGGGGGGCCAGTATATATATATAAAAAAATATGTATTCACTAACTGTAAGTCGCTCTGGATAAGAGCGTCTGCTAAATGACTAAAATGTAAATGTAAATGTAGTGTCCAGAGCATGGAGGCACTACCAGGAGACAGGCCAGTACATCAGGAGACGTGGAGGAGGCAGTAGGAGGGCAACAACCCAGCAGCAGGACTGCTACCTCCGCCTTTGTGCAAGGAGGAGCAGGAGGAGCACTGCCAGAGCCCTGCAAAATGACCTCCAGCAGGCCACAAATGTGCATGTGTCTGCTCAAACGGTCAGAAACAGACTCCATGAGGGTGGTATGAGGGCCCGACGTCCACAGGTGGGGGTTGTGCTTACAGCCCAACACCGTGCAGGACGTTGGCATTTGCCAGAGAACACCAAGATTGGCAAATTCGCCACTGGCGCCCTGTGCTCTTCACAGATGAAAGCAGGTTCACACTGAGCACGTGACAGACGTGACAGAGTCTGGAGACGCCGTGGAGAACGTTCTGCTGCCTGCAACATCCTCCAGCATGACTGGTTTGGCGGTGGGTCAGTCATGGTGTGGGGGTGGCATTTCTTTGGGGGGCCGCACAGCCCTCCATGTGCTCGCCAGAGGTAGCCTGACTGCCATTAGGTACCGAGATGAGATCCTCAGACCCCTTGTGAGACCATATGCTGGTGCGGTTGGCCCTGGGTTCCTCCTAATGCAAGACAATGCTAGACCTCGTGTGGCTGGAGTGTGTCAGCAGTTCCTGCAAGAGGAAGGCATTGATGCTATGGACTGGCTCCGCCCGTTCCCCAGACCTGAATCCAATTGAGCACATCTGGGACATCATGTCTCGCTCCATCCACCAACGCCACGCTGCACCACAGACTGTCCAGGAGTTGGCGGATGCTTTAGTCCAGGTCTGGGAGGAGATCCCTCAGGAGACCATCCGCCACCTCATCAGGAGCATGCCCAGGCGTTGTAGGGAGGTCATACAGGCACGTGGAGGCCACACACACTACTGAGCCTCATTTTGACTTGTTTTAAGGACATTACATCAAAGTTGGATCAGCCTGTAGTGTGGTTTTCCACTTTAATTTTGAGGGGGACTCCAAATCCAGACCTCCATAGGTTGATAAATTAGATTTCCATTGATAATTTTTGTGTGATTTTTTTGTCAGCACATTCAACTATGTAAAGAAAAAAGTATTTAATAAGATTATTTCATTCATTCAGATCTAGGATGTGTTATTTTAGTGTTCCCTTAATTTTTTTGAGCAGTGTATATATATGTGTGTGTGTGTGTGTGTGTGTGTGTTTTGAGCAGTGTGTATATATGTGTGTGTATGTAAATGTGTGTGTGTGTGTGTGTATATATATATATATATATATATATATATATATATATATATATACAGTGAGGGGAAAAAAGTATTTGATCCCCTGCTGATTTTGTACGTTTGCCCACTGACAAAGACATGATCAGTCTATCATTTTAATGGTAGGTTTATTTGAACAGTGAGAGACAGAATAACAACAAAAAAATCCAGAAAAACGCATGTCAAAAATGTTATAAATTGATTTGCGTTTTAATGGGAAATAAGTATTTGACCCCTCTGCAAAACATTACTTAGTACTTGGTGGCAAAACCCTTGTTGGCAATCACAGAGGTCAGACGTTTCTTGTACTTGCACCAGGTTTGCACACATCTCAGGAGGGATTTTGTCCCACTCCTCTTTGCAGATCTTCTCCAAGTCATTAAGGTTTCGAGGCTGACGTTTGGCAACTCGAACCTTCAACTCCCTCCACAGATTTTCTATGGGATTAAGGTCTGGAGACTGGCTAGGCCACTCCAGGACCTTAATGTGCTTCTTCTTGAGCCACTCCTTTGTTGCCTTGGCCGTGTGTTTTGGACCAAAATTGAGCTCTTTGGCATCAACTCAACTTGCTGTGTTTGGAGGAGGAGGAATGCTGCCTATGACCCCAAGAACACCATCCCCACCGTCAAACATGGAGGTGGAAACATTATGCTTTGGGGGTGTTTTTCTGCTAAGGGGACAGGACAACTTCACCGCACCAAAGGGACGATGGACGGGGCCATGTACCGTCAAATCTTGGGTGAGAACCTCCTTCCCTCAGCCAGGGCATTGAAAATGGGTCATGGATGGGTATTCCAGCATGACAATGACCCAAAACACACAGCCAAGGCAACAAAGGAGTGGCTCAAGAAGAAGCACATTAAGGTCCTGGAGTGGCCTAGCCAGTCTCCAGACCTTAATCCCATAGAAAATCTGTGGAGGGAGCTGAAGGTTCGAGTTGCCAAACGTCAGCCTCAAAACCTTAATGACTTGGAGAAGATCTGCAAAGAGGAGTGGGACAAAATCCCTCCTGAGATGTGTGCAAACCTGGTGGCCAACTACAAGAAACGTCTGACCTCTGTGATTGCCAACAAGGGTTTTGCCACCAAGTACTAAGTCATGTTTTGCAGAGGGGTCAAATACTTATTTCCCTCATTAAAATGCAAATCAATTTATAACATTTTTGACATGCGTTTTTCTGGATTTTGTTGTTGTTATTCTGTCTCTCACTGTTCAAATAAACCTACCATTAAAATTATAGACTGATCATGTCTTTGTCAGTGGGCAAATGTACAAAATCAGCAGGGGATCAAATACTTATTTCCCTCACTGTATACATATATACGTGTGTATGTATGTATACGTATATATATACACACTACCGTTCAAAAGTTTGGGGTCACTTAGACATTTCTTTGTTTTCCATGAAAACATACATGGAATGAGTTTGAATAGGAAATATAGCAAAATGCAAAGGTTAGGTTAGAACTAATGATTTTTAATAGAAATATTATTTGTGTCCTTCAAACTTTGCTTTTATCATAGAATCCTCAATTTGCAGCAATTACAGCCCTGCAGACCTTTGGCATTCTAGTTGTGAATTTGTTGAGGTAATCTGAAGAGATTTCACCCCATGCTTCCTGAAGCACCTCCCACAAGTTGGATTGGCTTGATGGCACTTCTTACGTATCATACGGTCAAGCTGCTCCCACAACAGCTCAATAGGGTTGAGATCCGATGACTGTGCAGGCCACTCCATTATAGACAGAAACCAGCTGACTGCTTCTTCCCTAAATAGTTATTGCATAGTTTGGAGCTGTGCTTTGGGTCATTGTCCTGTTGTAGGAGGAAATTAGCTCCAATCAAGCACCGTCCACAGGGTATGGCATGGCGTTGCAAAATAGAGTGATAGCCTTCCTTCTTCAAGATCCCTTGTACGCTGTACAAATCTCCCACTTTACCACCACCAAAGCATCCCCAGACCGTCACATTGCCTCCACCATGCTTGACAGATGGCATCAAGCACTCCTCCAGCATCTTTTCATTTGGTCTGCGTCGCCTCAAACTTCGATTTGTCTGTCCATAACACTTTTTTCCAATCTTCCTATGTCCAGTGTCTGTGTTCTTTTGCCCATCTTAATCTTTTCTTTTTATTGGCCAGTCTGAGATATGGCTTTTTCTTTGAAACTCTGCCTAGAAGGTCAGCATCCCGGAGTCGCCTCTTCACTGTTGACGTTGAGACTGCTATTTTGCGGGTACTATTTAATGAAGCTGCCAGTTGAGGACCTGTGAGGCGTCTGTTCCTCAAACTACACACACTAATTTACAGTGGCTTGCAAAAGTATTCACCCCCCTTGGCATTTTTACTATTTTGTTGCCTTACAACCTGGAATTAAAATGGATTTTTGGGGGGTTTGTATCATTTAAAGTTGCAAAAAAAATTTGGGGTGAAACAAACAAGAAATAAGACAAAAACAGAAAACTTGAGCGTGCATAACTATTCACCTTGGTGATGAGATGTGTTTGGGTTTGCGCCAGACATAGCGTTTTCCTTGATGGCCAAAATGCTCAATTTTAGTTTCATCTGACCAGAGTACCTTCTTCCATATGTTTGGGGAGTCTCCTACATGCCTTTTGGTGAACACTAAACCTGTTTGCTTATTTTTTTCTTTAAATAATGGCTTTCTTCTGGCCACTCTTCCGTAAAGCCCAGCTCTGTGGAGTATACGGCTTAAAGTGGTCTTATGGACAGATACTCCAATCTCCGCTGTGGATCTTTGCAGCTCCTTCAGGGTTATCTTTGGTCTCTTTGTTGCCTCTCTGGTTAATGCCCTCCTTGCCTGGTCCGTGAGTTTTGGTGCTGCAGCCCTCTCTTGACAGGTTTTTTGTGGTGCCATTCTTTCAATTTTTTAATAATGGATTTAATGGTGCTCCGTGGGATGTTCAAAGTTTAGGATATTTTTTTTTATAACCCAACCCTGATCTGTACTTCTCCACAACTTTGTCCCTGACCTGTTTGGAGAGCTCCTTGGTCTTCATGGTGCCGCTTGCTTGTGCCCTTGCTTAGTGGTGTTGCAGACTCTTGGGCCTTTCAGAACAGGTGTATATATACTGAGATCATGTGACACTTAAATAAAGTCCACCTGTGTGCAATCTAACTAATTATGTGACTTCTGAAGGTAATTGGTTGCACCAGATCTTATTCAGGGGCTTCATAGCAAAGGGGGTGAATACATATGCACGCACCACTTTTCCATTATTTATTGTTTTGAATTTTTTGAAACAATTTATATATTTCATTTCACTTCACCAATTTGGACTATTTTGTGTATGTCCATTACATGAAATCCAAATAAAAATCAATTTAAAGTACAGGTTGTAATGCAACAAAATAGGAAAAACGCCAAGGGGGATGAATAATTTTGCAAGGTACTGTATTTGTCCTCTTGCTCAGTTGTGCACCGGGGCCTCCCACTCCTCTTTCTATTCTGGTTAGAGCCAGTTTGCGCTGTTCTATGAAGGGAGTAGTACACAGCGTTGTACGAGATCTTCAGTTTCTTGGCAATTTCTCGCATGGAATAGCCTTCATTTCTCAGAACAAGAATAGACTGATGAGTTTCAGAAGAAAGTTATTTGTTTCTGGCCATTTTTAGCCTGTAATCGAACACACAATTGCTGATGCTCCAGATACTCAACTAGTCTCAATAAGGCCAGTTGTATTGCTTCTTTAATTAGCACAACAGTTTTAAGCTGCGCTAACATAATTGCAAAAGGGTTTTCTAATGATCAATTAGCCTTTTAAAATGATAAACTTGGATTAGCAAACACAACGTGCCATTGGGACACAGGACTGATGGTTGCTGATAATGGGCCTCTGTACACCTATGTAGATATTCCATTAAAAATCAGCCGTTTCCAGCTACAATAGCCATTTACAACATTAACAATGTCTACACTGTATTTCTGATCAATTTGATGTTATTTTAAATGGACAAGAAAATTTGCTTTTCTATCGAAAACAGAAATTTCTAAGTGACCCCAAACTTTTGAACGGTTGTGTGTGTATATATGTATATATATGTATATGTATATGTATATATATGTATATGTATATATATGTATATGTATGTATATATGTATATATATGTATATGTATGTGTGTATATATATATATGTATATATATATATGTATATATATATATATGTATATATATGTATATGTATGTGTATATATGTATATGTATGTGTGTATATATATATGTATGTGTGTATATATATATGTATATATATATGTATATATATGTGTATATATATGTATATATGTATATATGTATATATATATATATGTATGTATATATGTATATATATGTGTATATATGTATATATGTGTATATATATGTATATATGTATATATATATATATGTATGTGTATATATATATATGTATATATATATGTATATATGTGTGTGTATATATATATATATATATGTGTGTATATATATGTATGTATATATGTGTATATATATATATATGTGTGTGTATATATGTGTATATATATATATGTGTGTGTGTATATATGTGTATATATATATATGTGTGTGTGTGTGTGTGTGTGTGTATATATATATGTATATGTGTGTCTGTATATATATATATATATGTGTGTGTATATATATATATGTGTGTGTGTATATATATATAATATATATATATATATATATATATATATATATAATAATAATAATAATATATACACACACATATATATACACACACACATATATATATATATATATATGTGTGTGTATATATATGTGTGTATATATATATATATATGTGTGTATCTATCTATCTATCTATCTATCAGTGGGGGGAAAAAGTATTTAGTCAGCCACCAATTGTGCAAGTTCTCCCACTTAAAAAGATGAGAGAGGCCTGTAATTTTCATCATAGGTACACGTCAACTATGACAGACAAAATGAGGGAAAAAAATCCAGAAAATCACATTGTAGGATTTTTAATGAATTTATTTGCAAATTATGGTGGAAAATAAGTATTTGGTCACCAACAAACAAGCAAGATTTCTGGCTCTCACAGGCCTGTAACTTCTTCTTTAAGAGGCTCCTCTGTGCCCCTATAATGGTAGCCCATTATGGACCACCACTGATGTAGGTCAGACATGAGCTCTTGGGTCCTTTTTCCCACACTGGGCTACCATTATAGAGGTCTAACTCACAGGCAACTACACTGATGAAAAATATAAACGCAACATGTAAAGTGTTGTTTCATGAGCTAAATAAAATATCCCAGAAATGTTCAATATGCACAAAAAGCTTATTTCTCTCAAATGTGTTAACATCCCTGTTCGTGAGCATTTTTCCTTTGCCAAGATAATCCATCCACCTGACAGGTGTGGCATATCAAGAAGCTGATTAAACAGTGTGATCATTACACAGGTGCAGGGGACAATAAAAGGCCACTCTAAAATGTGCAGTTTTGTCACACAACACAATGCCACAGATGTCTCAAGTTTTGAGGGAGCATGCAATTGGCATGCTGACTGCAGGAATGTCCACCAGAGCTGTTGCCAGAGAATGTAATGTTCATTTCTCTACCAACATCATTTTAGAGAATTTGGCAGTACGTCCAACCGGCCTCACAACCGCAGACCACCAGCCCAGGACCTCCACATTCGGCTTCTTCACCTGCGGGATCGTCTGAGGGGGGTGCTGAGGAGTATTTCTGTCTGTAAAAAGTCATTTTATGGCTGGGCCTGGCTCCCAAGTGGGTGGGAGGGCCAATGCTGTCCCAGGCCCACCCATGGCTGCGCCCCTGCCCAGTCATGTGAAATTCATAGATTAGGGCCTAATGAATTTATTTCAATTGACTGATCTCCTTCTATGAACTGTAACTCTGTAAAATATTTGAAATTGTTGTATGTTGAGTTATTTTTTGTTCAGTATAAGATGGTGAAGCCAGAGAGATACAAGGAAATACCATGAGAAAAACAGTATATACCAATATCATGCCAACATCGCGCTATACCAACATCATGCTTCGTATGGAGGGGGAGGGGTCGAGGTGAGGAGGGCCATTATTTAAGAGACTCTTTGAAGAGGTAGGGTTTCAGGTGCCTGTGTCTGCTTTTCCAGTTTTTCTCCATCCCAGCAGCTGAAGGATAGCAAACTCCACATTACTTCCTGATAATTGAGACGCAGCCCTGGAGAGAGAGAGCTGCCTGTGCCTGGGTAAAGCAGCTTACTCCGCTCCCCAACTTCTGTGGCTTCCCATATGAAAGAGTAACAGGATTAAGTACCATGTCACTGATAGGAACCACAGAGAGGCAGGACCCTGGCTAAAGCAAGGCCACTCTATTTAGAGTTGCTCTCCCTGTCCTCGTTAAAGACACGCAGCTCGCCAGTGAATGAGACTGGCAGGAGTCGCTGGGGCCTTACTGTAATTGGCTAGAGCAATGGAGAGAGAGAGTCCCTGGTATGTTAGATGCATAATGAATGTGCTGGGTTAGGTTGGGAGAGATGCCTCAGCCCTCTATGGGCAAATAAAGACTGAAGCGTAATACACTGGCCTCTGGAAGATTCTAGCTCAAGCTGGCAATCCACATGTTGTTTATAATTAGGCCTTCATTGCAGTGATATATAGATAAATTAAATAAATACGCAGCATGATGTTGGTATAGCAAATAGCTCTTCTAATATACTGGGTTTCTCATGGTTTTCCTTGTATCTCTCTGGCTTCACCATCTTATATACATTCACAGCACTGTATCTCTAAGAATATGAGGGGTAGAGCTTACACCAAATATATAGATTCAAACACTTATGATTAAATAGGGCAGTTTCAAAGTATGGCTCAGCACAGCAGGACCTGGCAACCCTCCCCCCACCCCTCTCTTCCTAGCTGCACAGCTGTGTTGCGTTTGGATTAGGCCAATAATAAAACAGGAAGTCGAAATTAAACAAAAGCTTTAAAAAACACAGGCGCTGTAAAGTTACCAAAGCCTCAGCGGCACGACTGATAGCCTGTGGAAAAAGAGCACAGACATAAAACACACTACACCTACACACATTTACAGTATCATATTGAAAACACATACATGCTGTCATTCTGTGAACACAGTAATTCACACATACATTTAGTCTGACACATTTCACACCCCTATATGCACACAGACACACAAGCATATTGCCTTTTGCTCACATCCACCCATACAGTATGGTCCATACACACATGCAAAGTGCCTCACAGTTTTTTTCCCCCTTTGGTAGTTTACTGTAGTAGCTGATGAGGGTTATTGCAGCTGAAAAGAGCCTCAAAATAATAAATGGTAGAAACATCGTGGAATATCACTCTCCTCTCCTTGAGTGTTCTTCCTACAGAGAGGCTCAGAGCTTCAAATAACAGATTTGTTTTTCTTTTTTTTTATACACAATTTGCCATTTAGCTACTTCACTGAGTTGTCATACAATGAATGAATCACAACAGGACGTGAGAGATAAATAATATATTGTATATTGAGCTTATATGAAATAGGCCTGACTTCCAGATATCAAAGAGGAACTATAGAGAAAGAAGTAGAATAGAGAAGAACATGGAGAATGGGAGCTTTAGAATTGACATTTGGTAGGTGACAAGTCGGAGATACGTGAGCACGTATTAGGCTTATACACAATATACCGCACAGGAGGTTGGTGGCACCTCAATTGGGGAGGACGGGCTCGTGGTAATGGCTGGAGCGGAATTAGTGGAATGGTATCAAATAAATCAAACATATGGTTTCCATTTACTCCGTACCAGCCATTATTATGAGCCGTCCTCCCCTCAGCAGCCTCCTGTGATATACCGTATTAGGAAAGGCAGGCCATGGGTTTAATAAAAGGTCACAAAGGTTAAAATAACATTAGAACTTACCCTAAGTGGCCTGTGGTGGTCTAGCGGTCTAAGCCGCTGCCTCTGGAGTGCATTTACGATGTACCACTGACAGCATGGGTTTAAATCCGCCCCACTGCTCTTTCAGCACCCTGTCCTTCCTTTCATCTCTATTCAATAAACATACAAATACAAAAAATATATATTTAAACAAAAAACTGACCCTAAAATGTATTGCTTTCCCTAGAAATATGTAGTGATGTATCCTGTTCTCCACCCTCCCTTACAACCCCAAGGAAGGTCTGACAACATTTTAGGGTGTTAATCTATTATATAAACCAGGGGTGTCAAACTCATTCCATGGAGGGCCTAGTGTCTGCGGGGTTTTGGTTTTCCCTTTCAATTAAAACCTAGACAACCAGGTGATGGGCATTCTTTACTAATTAGTGACCTCAATTAATCAATCAAGGACAAGGGAGGAGCGAAAACCCGCAGACACTCGACCCTCCGTGGAATGACTTTGACATGTGGCATAAACCATAAGTGCATCTATTGTATAAACCGTGTGTGTGTGTGTGTGTGCGTGTGCGTTTCAATGTAGGCCTATGCATATGAGAAGCATATGGAAACAGTTGCTGCTGTCATCACCACTAACCCCCTACCGCAGTGTTTCCCAACCCTGGTCCTCAAGTACCCCCAACAGTACACATTTTTACTGTAACCCTGGACAAGCACACCTGATTCAACTTGTCAACTAATCATCAAGCCCTCAATGAGTTGAATGAGGTGTGTTTTTCCAGGGCTACAATGAAAATGTGTACTGTTGGGAGGACCAGGGTTGGGAAACACTGCCTACCCAACACACACCACACACTAGCGCGTACCCATCCATTCCCCAAAATGTGTTATAAGTAGAGTTGACTGTCCAGTCCAGTGCCCATTGCATAATGAAAGACATGCATAGTCACCAGCACATACTGTACTGTACATACATGTCTATAAACAGTGTACAATTACAGTATAAATTATTCACACAAAAATAGTCTCCACACACACAGGAACTTGCATTTGACTTTGCTCAGGGGTGTGGTGGTAAAGCGTCTCTCTGCTAAATTGTGTTGGCCTGCACCCTCTAGGGGAATAAAGACCACATTTATCAGCCTTTACTGTGACATGTCCCTCTCTACCTGACTTTTACTCTGAGCCGGCGTAATCTTCCCTCTCTCCTCCCCCTCTTTATCAAGTGTCATCAGAAGGTAATATGAGGCATATGGCTGCTGATGACAGCCCCTAATCCTCACACTGATAACTGATAGTTACCCACCCGCTGTAGTCTCATCCCCATACGGAGAGGAGAGCGGCAGTGTGTGCGTGTGTACGTACACTCGTGTGTATGTGTGCTCATACGATAGCTACAGTAAATCCTTCCCCTCACACTATAAAGGTGTCCTGATCTCTTTCCATGACCACATCTGAGTGTCGCTATCTGACATGATTGATATTCAGAGAGTTATATGAAAAATATATATGTTTGTTAGATATTTAAATCATGGACATGTATACGGGGAAGTGAAGTGGGTTATGTGTGTGGGAATGGGTAATAGCATGAGGCCTCAAAATAACAGTGGTGTAAAGTACTTTAAAGTATTTTTACTCAAGTCGTTTTTTGGGGTATTTACATTTTAGTCATTTAGCAGACGCACTTATCCAGAGCGACTTACAGTTAGTGAGTGCATAAATGTTTTCATACTTGCCCCCCGTGGGAAACGAACCCACAACCCTGGCGTTGCAAGCGCCATGCTCTACCAACTGAGCTACAGGGGACTGTACTTTACTTTACCATTTATATTTTTGCCAACTTTTACTTTACTACATTCCTAAAGAATAGAATGTACTTTTTACTCCATACATTTTCCCTGACACCCAAAAGTGTTTATTACATTTTCACAGGAAAATGGTCCAATTCACACACTTATCAAGAGAACATCCCTGGTCATCCCTACTGCCTCTGATCTGGCAGACTCACTAAACACAAATACTTAGTTTGTAAATTATGTCTGAGTATTGGATTGTGCCCCTGGCTATCCGTCAATAAAAATAAAAATATAAAATTGTGCCATCTGGTTTGATCATTTCATTTTCATCTGGTTTGCTTAATATAAGGAATTTGAAATGTTTGATACTTAAGTACATTTTAGGAATTCCATTGACTTTTGATACTTAAATATATTTAAAACAAAATACTTTAAGACTTTTACTCTAGTAATATTTTACTGGGTGACTTTCACTTTTGTCTTCACATTGTCTATTAAGGTATCTTTACTTTTACTCAAGTATGACAATTTAGTACTTTTTCCCGCCACTGCTAAATAAGATACTGTACCAAGCATCTGAGCATGTTAGTGGGTGTACATCAATAAGTTTAGGGTAGGATATTGTGCGTGTGACTTTATGCGTGTGGTGGTATGTTTGTGAACGTGTTAGTGCTTACTTATGTTTCTTTGAAAAGTGTTTATTTGAAAAGAGAAGTACCATGGGTCTGTGCATGTGAGTGGCTGTATTACCTAAATACCACAACTTCAAGGTGGTACATGTGTGCATAGGCTATACTGTACTATGCATGACACTCACGCGACAGTGTGCATGTGTCCTCTCATTTGTAGCCAGCCAGTGTTGAGGGTCAGTGTGGCGGATGCGTTTTTGCCTACCCTCACCACCTGGGGGCGGCCCGTCGGGTAGTCCAGGATCCAGTTGCAGAGGGAGGTGTTAAGTCCCAGGGTCCTTAGCTTAGTGATGAGCTCGGAGGGCACTATGGTGTTGAATGCTGAGCTGTAGTCAATGAACAGCATTCTCACATAGGTGTTCCTTTTGTCCAGGTGGGAAAGGGCAGTGTGGAGTGCAATAGATATTGCGTCATATGTGGATCTGTTGGGGCGTTATACGAATTGGAGTCAGTCCAGTGTTTCTGCGATGATGGTGTTGATGTGAGCCATGACCAGCCTTTCAAAGAATTTCAAGGCTACAGATGTGAGTGCTACGAGGGGATAGTCATTTAGACAGGTTACCTTGGCATTCTTGGGCACAGGGGCTATGGTGGTCTGCTTGAAACATGTAGGTATTACAGACTGGGTCAGGGAGAGGTTGGCTAGCGCATGCTCTGAGTACGCGACCTGGTAATTTTCAAAGTCAAAGAAAAAGGATAGAACATATTTTTAATTAATAAAAACAAAAATAACGAAGATGTCTTGATTGCGTATGTCTTCACACCCCAGAGATAATACTTGGTGGAAGCACCATTGGCAGCCATTGCAGCTGTAAATCATTTTGAATAAGATTTTACCAACTCTGAGCAACTCTTAGGGCAAAATACATAGATTGTTTTTGTCAAAATTGCTCAAGCTCAGTAAATATTCAAACCGTGTTTCTGATTTTAAAGCCGATTTATAGTCAGGACTGAGACTGGACCCCTCGGGAACACTGAACACCTCTTGGAAAGCCATATTCTGGCGTGTCATTGGCATTACAATTTGGGTATTTGTCCCGCTGAAAAATATAACTACACGTAGACTACTCGTAGAAAAAAGGATTCCAAAAGGGTTCTGCCTGGAACCATAAATGGTTCTTCAAAGGGTTCTCCTATGGGGACAGCCAAATAACTATTTTAGGTTCTAGATAGCACCTTTTTTTCTAAGTGTATCCCAGAGTTAGGTATTCAAAAGACTGAGGCAGGTTTTCTTCTTTTAACAAGGCTTTGCTCCTTTCATATTTCTTTAGATTCTGACAACACTCCAGTCCCTGCTGGTGACAAGCATACATAACATGATGCTGCCACCACAATACTTGAAAATACAGAGGGTTTCACAACAATGTATTCACTCCACATTACTGTACTGTATGACAAAGTGAAAAGAAGGAAGCCTATGGTCGGCAGGAGATGTTTGCAACTAGGCCCTTAATACTACAAGACAACATGGCAAAGAAATTAACTTTTTGGCTTAAAATGGTTTGAGTCAAATACAATACAACATCACAGAGTGAGTCTGTATTGTCAAGGAATGTGGTGGCAGCTATGGATATGCTTGTCTATAAAAACAAATAAAGAGTCACACACTCTGTATAAACTCCCAGTAATTGATTGGGTAAAAAAACACCAACGTTTTGGCATCACTGTGCCTTCTTCAGGGTCATGGATATGCTTGTCACCGGCAGGGAGACAATGTTTGAATATTGCTGTCCATCAATGATTCCCAACCAAATACCCCTTGACTTATTCCACATTATGTTGTGTTACAGCCTGAATTCAAAATTGATTAAATTTATATTTTTTCTCACCAATGTACACACAATACCCTAAGTGATAACATGTTTTTAGAAATGTTTGCTAATTTATTGGAAATTAAATACTCAAATATCTCATTTACATAAGTATTCATACCACTGAGTCAATACATGTTAGAATCACCTTTGGCAGCCATTATAGCTGTGAGTCTTTCTCAGCTGTAAGTCACCAAGAGCTTTGCATACATGGGTTGTACAATATTTGTCCATTATTCTCTTCAATATCTGTCAAATTGGTTGTTGATCATTGCTAGATAATAATTTTCAATTCTTGCCATAGATTTTCAAGCAGATTTAAGTCAAAACTGTAACCCGGCCACTTAGGAACATTCACTGCCTTCTTGGTAAGCAACACCAGTGTAGATTTGGCCTTGTGTTTTAGGTTATTGTCCTGCTGAAAGGTGAATTCTATCACGTTTCAGGAGAAGACCCAGATGCAGACAGTGTCGAAGTAACAAACGTTTATTTCAAAAACAGGGGGCAGGCAAACGACAGGTCAAGGGCAGGCAGAGGTCAGTAATCCAGATCAGAGTCCAAAAGGTACAGAACGGCAGGCAGGCTCAGGGCAGGCAGAATGGTCAAAACCGGGAAAACTAGAAAACAGGAACTTGAGAAAGACAGGAGCAAGGGGGAAAATGCTGGTAGGCTTGACGAAACAAAATGAACTGCAACAGACAAACAGAGATAATGGGGAAATTGGGCGACACCTGGAGGGGGGTGGAGACAATCACAAAGACAGGGGAAACAGATCAGGGTGTGACAGAATTCATCTCCCAGTGTCTGGTGGAAAGCAGACTGAACCAGGTTTTCCTCTAGGATTTGCCTGTGCTTAGCTTCATTTTGTTTATTTCTTATCCTGAAAAACATTTTTTGCAGTATTACTTTAGTGCCTTGTTTGCGAACAGGATGCATGTTTTGAAATATTTGTATTCTGTACAGGCTTCCTTCTTTTCACTCTGTCAATTAGGTTAGTATTGTGGAGTAACTACAATGTTGTTGATCCATCCTCAGTTCTCATATCACAGCCATTAAACTCTAACTGTTTTAAAGTCACCATTGGCCTCATGATGAAATCCCTGAGTGGGTTCCTTCCTCTCGGGCAACTGAGTTATGAAGGACGCCTGCATCTTTGTAGTGACTGGGTGTATTGATACACCATCCAGTGTAATTAATAACTTCACCATGCTCAAAGGGATATTCAATGTCTGCTTTTTTTATATACCAATAGGTGCCCTTCTTGGTAAACCTCCCTGGTCTTCGTGATTGACTCGGTGTTTGAAATTCACTGCTCGACTGAGGGCGCTTACAGATAATTGTATGTGTTGGGTACAGAACTGGAGGTAGTGATTCAAAAATCATGTTAAACACTATTATTGAACACAGAGTGAGTTTATGTAACATGTTAAGCACATGTTTACTCCTGAACAGTAGAAGTGTGTGGGGAAGCCAAGCCAAACCAGTAAAAAAGCCATATTACAACCTGTTGTAATAACTGCATTGTGTGCTCTATAACCCATTTGTTCATACGCCACCATGATATACAATAAGGCTGTGACAACAAGAAGACAACAGCCACACAGTGGCGGAATAAATTCAACTACACATACGTTTGTTTCATCACAAAACCGGAGAGCAACATCTGTCCGGTGAAGTCCACAAAGCAAATATTGCATGTAACAAATGGTTATATCACGTGCAGCATGGACAAGCAAGTTCATGTTTTCTACAGTTTACAAAACAACTACTGATTTAGAACCATGGAGTTACCATAAATCAGCACAAAGACAACAGGAGAACTGCCTCCACTATTCCAGCACCATTTCAACTTAAGCATTTAAACATAATAAAATCAACATGACTATATACAGTATGCTTAGTTTAATGAACTGAAAACAAACTTAAAGATACCAAAAACAATTTAGTCCAATCAATGTTGCTAAATATCATGTAGCTGTCCATGGTACTGATTTCTCTGTGTGTGTGTGTGTGTGTGTGTGTGTGTGTGTGTGTGTGTGTGTGTGTGCAAGTAAAACAAAAACATGTTGACTCACCCTACTTGTAGACTAGTTGAACACCAATGCCATCCTCCTCTCTCATCTTGGCAAAACGGTGTATGGCTCTGTCATACACTACACTTTTAGTTTTTGTCGTAATAGGCTACGCTACCTAGCTAAAATACTTGCTAGCCTAACTTCCTCGCATGGGCAACAATGAACCAGCTAAGTTAGCTAGCTAGCTAGTTAACGTGAGCCTACTAGGCTACATACTGAACTTCAATCATCTCAGGCTAGTGGCACAACATATTCATTTATGATTAGATCAGAATCTCCATCATAATAATTTGCCTGTACAGACAATTAACTTAAAACCACAAGTCCAAATCCACATCTCCATCCATGGCTTAGAAAAGGGCAGATTTAGCAAGCTAGCTACTGCAGCACATCAACACAAGCAGACAAGTTTTTCTGAACATGACATTTTTCTTAGGAAGTGATTTGATTGGTGTGAAGTCAAATCCAAATGGCCTCCCTTGGAGGGCGTTTTGCTGCACTAGTACGACCCATAGTTGAGCTCAGCTCAAAGCTGATTGGCTAATTATATATATATATATATATATATATATATATATATATATATATATATATATATACATATACACACATACATACATACACACACACACACACAAACAGTGGGGAGAACAAGTATTTGATACACTGCCGATTTTGCAGGTTTTCCTACTTACAAAGCATGTAGAGGTCTGTAATTTTTATCATAGGTACACTTCAACTGTGCGAGACGGAATCTAAAACAAAAATCCAGAAAATCACATTGTATGATTTTTAAGTAATTAATTTGCATTTCATTGCATGACATAAGTATTTGATACATCAGAAAAGCAGAACTTAATATTTGGTACAGAAACCTGTTTGCAATTACAGAGATCATACGTTTCCTGTAGGTCTTGACCAGGTTTGCACACACTGCAGCAGGGATTTTGGCCCACTCCTCCATACAGACCTTCTCCAGATCCTTCAGGTTTCAGGGCTGTCGCTGGGCAATACGGACTTTCAGCTCCCTCCAAAGATTTTCTATTGGGTTCAGGTCTGGAGACTGGCTAGGCCACTCCAGGACCTTGAGATGCTTCTTACGGAACCACTCCTTCTTTGCCCTGGCTGTGTGTTTTGGGTCGTTGTCATGCTGGAAGACCCAGCCACGACCCATCTTCAATGCTCTTACTGAGGGAAGGAGGTTGTTGGCCAAGATCTCGCGATACATGGCCCCATCCATCCTCCCCTCAATACGGTGCAGTCATTCTGCCGTTTGCAGAAAAGCATCCCCAAAGAATGATGTTTCCACCTCCATGCTTCACGGTCGGGATGGTGTTCTTGGGGTTGTACTCATCCTTCTTCTTCCTCCAAACACGGCGAGTGGAGTTTAGACCAAAAAGCTCTATTTTTGTCTCATCAGACCACATGACCTTCTCCCATTCCTCCTCTGGATCATCCAGATGGTCATTGGCAAACTTCAGACGGGCCTGGACATGCGCTGGCTTGAGCAGGGGGACCTTGCGTGTGCTGTAGGATTTTAAACCATGACGGCGTAGTGTGTTACTAATGGTTTTCTTTGAGACTGTGGTCCCAGCTCTCTTCAGGTCATTGACCAGGTCCTGCCGTGTAGTTCTGGGCTGATCCCTCACCTTCCTCATGATCATTGATGCCCCATGAGGTGAGATCTTGCATGGAGCCCCAGACCGAGGGTGATTGACCGTCATCTTGAACTTCTTCCATTTTCTATTAATTGCGCCAACAGTTGTTGCCTTCTCACCAAGCTGCTTGCCTATTGTACTGTAGCCCATCCCAGCCTTGTGCAGGTCTACAATGTTATCCCTGATGTCCTTACACAGCTCTCTGGTCTTGGCCATTGTGGAGAGGTTGGAGTCTGTTTGATTGAGTGTGTGGACAGGTGTCTTTTATACAGGTAACGAGTTCAAACAGGTGCAGTTAATACAGGTAATTAATTAGTGGAGAACTTCTTAAAGAAAAACGAACAGGTCTGTGAGAGCCGGAATTCTTACTGGTTGGTAGGTGATCAAATACTTATGTCATGCAATAAAATGCAATTAATTACTTAAAAATCATACAATGTGATTTTCTGGATTTTTGTTTTAGATTCCGTCTCTCACAGTTGAAGTGTACCTATGATACAAGTTACAGACCTCTACATGCTTTGTAAGTAGGAAAACCTGAATCTCCCCACTGTATATATACACATACACACAGTGAGGGAAAAAAGTATTTGATCCCCTGCTGATTTTGTACGTTTGCCCACTGACAAAGAAATGATCAGTCTATAATTTTAATGGTAGGTTTATTTGAACAGTGAGAGACAGAATAACAAAACAAAAATCCAGAAAAACACATGTAAAAATTTTTTATAAATTGATTTGCATTTTAATGAGGGAAATAAGTATGACCCCCTCTCAATCAGAAAGATTTCTGGCTCCCAGGTGTCTTTTATACAGGTAACGAACTGAGATTAGGAGCACACTCTTAAAGGGAGTGCTCCTAATCTCAGCTTGTTACCTGTATAAAAGACACCTGTCCACAGAAGCAATCAATCAATGAGATTCCAAACTCTCCACCATGGCCAAGACCAAAGAGCTCTCCAAGGATGTCAGGGAGAAGATTGTAGACCTACACAAGGCTGGAATGGGCTACAAGACCATCGCCAAGCAGCTTGGTGAGAAGGTGACAACAGTTGGTGCGATTATTCGCAAATGGAAGAAACACAAAAGAACTGTCAATCTCCCTCGGCCTGGGGCTCCATGCAAGATCTCACCTCGTGGAGTTGCAATGATCATGAGAACGGTGAGGAATCAGCCCAGAACTACACAGGAGGATCTTGTCAATGATCTCAAGGCAGCTGGGACCATAGTCACAAAGAAAACAATTGGTAACACACTACGCCGTGAAGGACTGAAACCCCCTGCTCAAGAAAGCACATATACATGCCCGTCTGAAGTTTGCCAATGAACATTGTCTCCGTGCTGCTGTGCTGTTTGTTGCTACTTGGCTACCTGCCAAACTATTCACGTTTTACTTTTAATAAACGTTTAATCAATCTCTGTGTTCAACAAATTTACCAACTTTTTTAGTTTTTCCTCACTCATCCTTTTTCGTTAAACTTTTTCACCCCGGACGTTTTATCCCGAGACAGAAGAGTCATTTTCCTGTGCGTTTTAGCTGCCAATTTTACTTTATTTTCCTTTTTTCCATCGCAACTTTTTTCCCTTATTCAACTTTTTCACTCCGGACGCTTTATCTGGACATGGTTCGTCAACATCTTCAACAGCCGAAGCTAAGTAGTAACATTAACATGATGTCTTCTAATTGCAGTCGCTGTACTCATAATATACAGGAGAACGATCGCCTTACGGCGAGAATAGCTGTGCTACAAGCCCAGCTTCAGACGCATTCGTTAGGCAAGGGTAATTTCAGTGTAGGAAAGGAAGAAACAGCGTCTGTGCCACCAGTAAGTACAGACAGTAACGTTAGTATAAATCCCCCCGCACAGTCCCCGCAGCCGGACAACTTTCTCATGGCTTCTGGAGGGGAAATACTGTTGGAATGCTCAACCGGTGTCGCTCATTCAGCCGACAGAAACCTTCAACCGGTTTTTCCCATTATGTAGCGAGTCGGAGTCTGAGTCTGAGTCTTCTCTTGTCTCTACTCCTCCCGTTACGGGGTCTGAGACGCCGAAGGCTCCCACCATTAGCTCTGACAAATTGAAAACCCTAGTCATTGGCGACTCCATTACCCGCAGTATTAGACTTAAAACGAATCACCCAGCGATCATACACTGTTTACCAGGGGGGCAGGGCTACCGACGTTAAGGCTAATCTAAAGATGGTGCTGGCTAAAGCTAAAACTGGCGAGTGTAGAGAGTATAGAGATATTGTTATCCACGTCGGCACCAACGATGTTAGGATGAAACAGTCAGAGGTCACCAAGTGCAACATAGCTTCAGCTTGTAAATCAGCTAGAAAGATGTGTCGGCATCGAGTAATTGTCTCTGGCCCCCTCCCAGTTAGGGGAAGTGACGAGCTCTACAGCAGAGTCTCAGCACTCAATCGCTGGTTGAAAACTGTTTTCTGCCCCTCCCAAAAGATAACATTTGTGGATAATTGGCCCTCTTTCTGGGACTCACCCACAAACAGGACCAAGCCTGACCTGCTGAGGAGTGACGGACTCCATCCTAGCTGGAGGGGTGCTCTCCTCTTATCTACCAACATAGATAGGGCTCTAACTCCTCTAGCCCCACAGTGAAATAGGGTGCAGGCCAGGCAGCAGGCTGTTAGCCAACCTGCCAGCTTAGTGGAGTCTGCCAATAGCACAGTCAGTGTAGTCAGCTCAGCCATACCCATTGAGACTGTGTCTGTGCCTCGACCTAGGTTGGGCAAAACTAAACATGGCGGTGTTCACCCTAGCAATCTTATTAGGATAAAGACCTCCTCCATTCCTGCCATTATTGAAAGAGATCGTGATACCTCACATCTCAAAATAGGGTTACTTAATGTTAGATCCCTCACTTCAAAGGCAGTCATAGTCAATGAACTAATCACTGATCATAATCTTGATGTGATTGGCCTGACTGAAACATGGCTTAAGCCTGATGAATTTGCTGTGTTAAATGAGGCCTCACCTCCTGGTTACACTAGTGACCATATTCCCCGTGCATCCCGCAAAGGCGGAGGTGTTGCTAACATTTACGATAGCAAATTTCAATTTACAAAAAAAAATGGCGTTTTCATCTTTTGAGCTTCTAGTCATGAAATCTATGCAGCCTACTCAATCACTTTTTATAGCTACTGTTTACAGGCCTCCTGGGCCATATACAGCGTTCCTCTCTGAGTTTCCTGAATTCCTATCAGACCTTGTAGTCATAGCAGATCATATTCAAATTTTTTGTGATTTTAATATTCACATGGAGAAGTCCACAGACCCACTCCAAAAGTCTTTCGGAGCCATCATCGACTCAGTGGGTTTTGTCCAACATGTCTCTGGACCTACTCACTGCCACAGTCATACTCTGGACCTAGTTTTGTCCCATGGAATAAATGTTGTAGATCTTAATGTTTTTCCACAAAATCCTGGACTATCGGACCACCATTTTATTACGTTTGCAATCGCAACAAATAATCTGCTCAGACCCCAACCAAGGAGCATCAAAAGTCGTGCTATAAATTCTCAGACAACACAAAAATTCCTTGATGCCCTTCCAGACTCCTTCTGCCTACCCAAGGACGTCAGAGGACAAAAATCAGTTAACCACTTAACTGAGGAACTCAATTTAACCTTGCGCAATACCCTAGATGCAGTTGCACCCCTAAAAACGAAAAACATTTGTCATAAGAAACTAGCTCCCTGGTATACAGAAAATACCCGAGCTTTGAAGCAAGCTTCCAGGAAATTGGAACGGAAATGGCGCCACACCAAACTGGAAGTCTTCCGACTAGCTTGGAAAGACAGTACCGTGCAGTACCGAAGAGCCCTCACTGCTGCTCGATCATCCTACTTTTCCAACTTAATCGAGGAAAATAAGAATAATCCAAAATTTCTTTTTGATACTGTTGCAAAGCTAACTAAAAAGCAGCATTCCCCAAGAGAGGATGGCTTTCACTTCAGCAGTAATAAATTCATGAACTTCTTTGAGGAAAAGATCATGACCATTAGAAAGCAAATTACGGACTCCTCTTTGAATCTGCGTATTCCTCCAGGGCTTAGCTGTCCTGGATCTGCACAGACTCTGCGAGGGCCTGGGATCGGGAGAGACACTTAAGTGTTTTAGTACTATATCTCTTGACACAATGATGAAAATAATCATGGCCTCTAAACCTTCAAGCTGCATACTGGATCCTATTCCTACTAAACTGCTGAAGGAGCTGCTTCCTGTGCTTGGCCCTCCTATGTTGAACATAATAAACAGCTCTCTATCCACCGGATGTGTACCAAACTCACTAAAAGTGGCAGTGATAAAGCCTCTCTTGAAAAAGCCAAACCTTGACCCGGAAAATATAAAAACTATCGGCCTATATCGAATCTTCCATTCCTCTCAAAAATTTTAGAAAAAGCTGTTGCGCAGCAACTCACTGCCTTTCTGAAGACAAACAATGTGTACGAAATGCTTCAGTCTGGTTTTAGACCCCATCATAGCACTGAGACTGCACTTGTGAAGGTGGTAAATGACCTTTTAATGGCGTCAGACCGAGGCTCTGCATCTGTCCTCGTGCTACTAGACCTTAGTGCTGCCTTTGACACCATCGATCACCACATTCTTTTGGAGAGACTGGAAACCCAAATTGGTCTACACGGACAAGTTCTGGCCTGGTTTAGATCTTACCTGTCGGAAAGATATCAGTTTGTCTCTGTGAATGATCTGTCCTCCGACAAATCAACTGTACATTTCGGTGTTCCTCAAGGTTCCGTTTTAGGACCACTATTGTTTTCACTATATATTTTACCTCTTGGGGATGTTATTCGAAAACATAATGTTAACTTTCACTGCTATGCGGATGACACACAGCTGTACATTTCAATGAAACATGGTGAAGCCCCAAAATTGCCCTCGCTAGAAGCCTGTGTTTCAGACATAAGGAAGTGGATGGCTGAAAACTTTTTACTTTTTAAACTCGGACAAAACAGAGATGCTTGTTCTAGGTCCCAAGAAACAAAGAGATCTTCTGTTAAATCTGACAATTCATCTTGATGGTTGTAAAGTCGTCTCAAATAAAACTGTGAAGGACCTCGGTGTTACTCTTGACCCTGATCTCTCTTTTGACGAACATATCAAGACTGTTTCAAGGACAGCTTTTTTCCATCTACGTAACATTGCAAAAATCAGAAATGTTCTGTCCAAAAATGATGCAGAAAAATTAATCCATGCATTTGTTACTTCTAGGTTAGACTACTGCAATGCTCTATTTTCCGGCTACCCGGATAAAGCACTAAATAAACTTCAGTTAGTGCTAAATACGGCTGCTAGAATCCTGACTAGAACCAAGAAATTTGATCATATTACTCCAGTGCTAGCTTCCCTACACTGGCTTCCTGTTAAGGCAAGGGCTGATTTCAAGGTTTTACTGTTAACCTATAAAGCGTTACATGGGCTTGCTCCTACCTATCTTTCCGAGTTGGTCCTGCCGTACATACCAATACGTACGCTACGGTCACAAGACGAGGCCTCCTAATTGTCCCTAGAATTTCTAAGCAAACAGCGGGAGGCAGGGCTTTCTCCTATAGATCTCCATTTTTATGGAACAGTCTGCCTACCCATGTGAGAGACGCAGACTCGGTCTCAACCTTTAAGTCTTTACTGAAGACTTATCTCTTCAGTAGGTCATATGATTGAGTGTAGTCTGGCCCAGGAGTGTGAAGGTGAACGGAAAGGCTCTGGAGCAACGAACAGCCCTTGCTGTCTCTGCCGGGCCGGTTCCCCTCTCCACTGGGGTTCTCTGCCTCTAACCCCTGTTGCAGGGGCTGAGTCACTGGCTTGCTGGTGCTCTTTCATGCCGTCCCTGGGAGGGGGTGCGTCACTTGAGTGGGTTGAGTTACTGACGTGATCTTCCTGTCTGGGTTGGCGCCCCCCTTGGTTTGTGCTGTGGT
Organism: Coregonus clupeaformis; assembly: GCF_020615455.1. NCBI lineage: Eukaryota > Metazoa > Chordata > Actinopteri > Salmoniformes > Salmonidae > Coregonus > Coregonus clupeaformis. Next base: position 56,253,480 of record NC_059192.1, read on the forward strand.
GGAGACCTCTGTGGGCTATACTCGGCCTTGTCTCAGGATTGTAAGTTGGTGGTTGAGGATATCCCTCTAGTGGTGCGGGGGCTGTGCTTTGGCAGAGTGGGTGGGGTTATATCCTTCCTGTTTGGCCCTGTCCGGGGGTTTCTTCGGATGGGGCCACAGTGTCTCCGGACCGCTCCTGTCTCAGCCTCCAGTATTTATGCTGCAGTAGTTTATGTGTCGGGGGGGCTGGGGTTAGTTGGTTATACCTGGAGTACTTCTCCTGTCTTATCCAGTGTCCTGTGTGAATTTAAGTATGCTCTCTCTAATTCTCTCGTTCTCTCTTTCTCTCTGAGAACCTGAGCCCTAGGACCATACGTCAGGACTACCGGGCATGATGACACCTTGCTGTCCCCAGTCCGCCTGGCCTTGCTGCTATTCCAGTTTCAACTGTTCTGCCTGCGGTTACGAAACCCCTACCTGTCCCAGACCTGCTGTTTTCAACTCTTAATGATCGGCTATGAAAAGCCAACTGAGAGACCTGAGCCCTAGGACCATACGTCGGGACTACCGGCCGTGGTGACTCCTTGCTGTCCCCAGTCCGCCTGGCCTTGCTGCTATTCCAGTTTCAACTGTTCTGCCTGCGGTTATGGAACCCCTACCTGTCCCAGACCTGCTGTTTTCAACTCTTAATGATCGGCTATGAAAAGCCAACTGAGATTTATTCCTGATTATTATTTGACCATGCTTGTCACTTATGAACATTTTTGAACATCTTGGCATGGTTCTGTTATAATCTTCACCCGGCACAGCCAGAAGAGGACTGGCCACCCCTCATAGCCTGGTTCCTCTCTAGGTTTCTTCCTAGGTTTTCGCCTTTCTAGGGAGTTTTTCCTAGCCACCGTGCTTCTACACCTGCATTACTAGCTGTTTGGGGTTTTAGGCTGGGTTTCTGTACAGCACTTCGAGATATTAGCTGATGTAAGAAGGGCTATATAAAATAAAATTGAAAAATTGAACATCTGAATGATTCAGAGGAGAACTGGGTGAAAGTGTTGTGGTCAGATGAGACCAAAATCGAGCTCTTTAGCATCAACTCAACTCGCTGTGTTTGGAGGAGGAGGAATTGCTGCCTATGACCCCAAGAACACCATCCCCACCGTCAAACATGGAGGTGGAAACATTATGCTTTGGGGGTGTTTTTCTGCTAAGGGGACAGGACAACTTCACCGCATCAAAGGAACGATGGACGGGGCCAAGTACCATCAAATCTTGGGTGAGAACCTCCTTCCCTCAGCCAGGGCATTAAAAATGGGTCGTGGATGGGTATTCCAGCATGACAATGACCCAAAACACACGGCCAAGGCAACAAAGGAGTGGCTCAAGAAGAAGCACATTAAGGTCCTGGAGTGGCCTAGCCAGTCTCCAGACCTTAATCCCATAGAAAATCTGTGGAGGGAGCTGAAGGTTCGAGTTGCCAAACGTCAGCCTCGTAACCTTAATGACTTGGAGAAGATTTGCAAAGAGGAGTGGGACAAAATCCCTCCTGAGAAGTTTGCAAACCTGGTGGCCAACTACAAGAAACGTCTGACCTCTGTGATTGCCAACAAGGGTTTTGCCACCAAGTACTAAGTCATGTTTTGCAGAGGGGTCAAATACTTATTTCCCACATTAAAATGCAAATCAATTTATAACATTTTTTAAATGCGTTTTTCTGGATTTTTGTTTTTTTATTCTGTCTCTCACTGTTCAAATAAACCTACCATTAAAATTATAGACTGATCATTTCTTTGTCAGTGGGCAAACGTACAAAATTAGCAGGGGATCAAATACCTTTTTCCCCCTCACTGTGTGTAATATATATATATATATATACACACACTGCTCAAAAAAATAGAGGGAACACTCAAATAACACATCCTAGATCTGAATGAATGAAATAATATTATTAAATACTTTTTTCTTTACATAGTTGAATGTGCTGACAACAAAATCACACAAAAATTATCAATGGAAATCAAATGTATCAACCCATGGTGGTCTGGATTTGGAGTCCCCCTCAAAATTAAAGTGGAAAACCACACTACAGGCTGATCCAACTTTGATGTAATGTCCTTAAAACAAGTCAAAATGAGGCTCAGTAGTGTGTGTGGCCTCCACGTGCCTGTATGACCTCCCTACAACGCCTGGGCATGCTCCTGATGAGGTGGCGGATGGTCTCCTGAGGGATCTCCTCCCAGACCTGGACTAAAGCATCCGCCAACTCCTGGACAGTCTGTGGTGCAGCGTGGCGTTGGTGGATGGAACGAGACATGATGTCCCAGATGTGCTCAATTGGATTCAGGTCTGGGGAACGGGCAGGCCAGTCCATAGCATCAATGCCTTCCTCTTGCAGGAACTGCTGACAAACTCCAGCCACATGAGGTCTAGCATGGTCTTGCATTAGGAGGAACCCAGGGCCAACCGCACCAGCATATGGTCTCACAAGGGGTCTGAGGATCTCATCTCGGTACCTAATGGCACTCAGGCTACCTCTGGCGAGCACATGGAGGGCTGTGCGGCCCCCCAAAGAAATGCCACCCCACACCATGACTGACCCACCGCCAAACCGGTCATGCTGGAGGATGTTGCAGGCAGCAGAACGTTCTCCACGGCGTCTCCAGACTCTGTCACGTCTGTCACGTGCTCAGTGTGAACCTGCTTTCATCTGTGAAGAGCAAAGGGCGCCAGTGGCGAATTTGCCAATCTTGGTGTTCTCTGGCAAATGCCAAACGTCCTGCACGGTGTTGGGCTGTAAGCACAACCCCCACCTGTGGACGTCGGGCCCTCATACCACCCTCATGGAGTCTGTTTCTGACCGTTTGAGCAGACACATTTGTGGCCTGCTGGAGGTCATTTTGCAGGGCTCTGGCAGTGCTCCTCCTGCTCCTCCTTGCACAAAGGCGGAGGTAGCAGTCCTGCTGCTGGGTTGTTGCCCTCCTACGGCCTCCTCCACGTCTCCGGATGTACTGGCCCGTCTCCTGGTAGCGCCGCCATGCTCTGGACACTATGCTGACAGACACAGCAATCCTTCTTGCCACAGCTCGCATTGATGTGCCATCCTGGATGTGCTGCACTACCTGAGCCACTTGTGTGGGTTGTAGACTCCGTCTCATGCTACCACTAGAGTGAAAGCACCACCAGCATTCAAAAGTGACCAAAACATCAGCCAGGAAGCATAGGAACTGAGAAGTGGTCTGTGGTCACCAGCTGCAAAACCAGTCCTTTATTGGGGGTGTCTTGCTAATTGCCTATAATTTCCACCTGTTGTCTATTCCATTTGCACAACAGCATGTGAAAAATGTCAATCAGTGTTGCTTCCTAATTGGACAGTTTGATTTCACAGAAGTGTGATTGACTTGGAGTTACATTGTGTTGTTTAAGTGTTCCCTTTATTTTTTTTGAGCAGTGTATTATTATTTAAAAAAATGTTTTTGCCACCAAGCGTTTCAATCAAACGCTACAGTGGCAATATGTTATACTCTTTTGGTTCAGACAGCATCTGTCAAAGGTATAGAGAGGAGTAGGCAGGAGGCAGTCGCAGGTTTAGAACTACTGAATTTATTTAAGCACTATAGATCAAAGCGGGACAAAACACAAACGCTGTTGTGCTCAATATACGGTACCAGTCAAAAGTTTGGACACCTACTCATACAAGGGTTTTTCATTATATTGTAGAATAATGTAGTCACCAAAAAAGTGTTATACAAATCAAAATATATTTTATATTTGAGATTCTTCAAATAGCCACCCTTTGCCTTGATGACAGCTTTGCACACTCTTGGCATTCTCTCAACCAGCTTCATGAGGTAGTCACCTAGAATGCATTTCAATTAACAGGTGTTCCTTCTTAAAAGTTATGACGCCGTGATGTCCAAGGGAGGGGGAGGTGTGTCGTGGGGTCCAGCACTAGCCAAGGGACTAGCTGCCACCGGCCTGAGGAGAGATACATGAAATGAGGGTGAGCTACGGTAATTGACGGGGAGCTGTAATCTGTACGTCACCTCATTGACTCTCCTCAGGACCTTGAACGGCCCCACAAACTGCGGGCTCAGCTTCCGGCAGGGCAGGCGGAGGGGCAGGTCCTTTGTAGAAAGCCAGACCCTGTCACTGGGGTGAAAGACCGGGCCACACTGCGGTAATGATCGGCCTGCACCTTCTGCCCGGAGGAAGATGCGCTGGAGACGGGTGTGCGCTGTGTTCCATACCTTTTCGGCGCGCCGGAACCAATCGTCCACCACAGGAGCCTCAATCTCACTCTGGTGCCAGGGCCAGCTGATAGCCTAGAACACACTGAAAGGGTGTGAGGTTTGTGGAGGAGTGACGGAGGGAGTTTTGTGCATATTCTGCCCAAGGCAGAAATGCAGCCCACTCCCCCGACCGGTTCTGACAGCAACAATGAAGGTACCTACCCAGTTCCTGATTTACCCTTTCCACCTGCCCATTAGATTGGGACAGTATCCGGAGGTGAGGCTGACCGTGACCCCCAGTCGTTCCATGAAGGCCTTCCAGACACGGGAGGTGAACTGAGGACCACGGTCAGACACGATGTCCTCCGGTATCCCGTAGTGCCGGAAGACGTGAGAGAAGAGAGCCTCCGTGGTCTGCAGGGCGACAAGGCAGAGGAATCAAATGACAGGCTTTGGAAAACCGGTCCACAACGACCAGGATGGTGGTGTGCCCCTCCGAGGGGGGAGGGTCTGTGAAAAAGTCCACGGAGACCAGGGTCGTTATGGAATCGGCAGCGGGTGGAGTTTGCCATAGGGGAGGTGTCTAGGTGTCTTGCTCTGTGCGCAGGTAGAAACGTAAACCCGGATGTCCTGGGCCAAGGTGGGCCACCAGTACTCGGTGGAGAGACAGTCAATAGTACAGGCTATACCCAGGTGCCCCGAGACAGGTGCTGTGTGTGCCCAGGCGAGGAGAAGGTCCTGCTCATCAGAGGGCACGTAGATACGTCCCTCAGGACAGTGGGCAGATGAGGGCTCAATGTGGGACAGGGGAATAATGGGTGTTACTTTCACCTGAGTCCACTAGGGCATGACTCAGTGGGGGACCAGGGTAGTCAGGGAAGGTGACAGGGAGGAGGGTGGGCTGGTTGGACAGAAATGAGTAAGGCATGTCCACGCTTACCTGGGAAGGTGCAAGAGCGCTCCTCGGCCTGTCGCTTCCTTGCCTGGTTCTCCTTCTGGGACAGGTGTTCCAGGGGTGGTCCGACTTCCTGCAGTAGACGGCGGCGTTGAGTTTCCGCAGGGAGAAGGTGCGTTGTGCTCACCTCCATGGGCTCAGTCTCTCTGGAGGTTCCTGGGAGAGACCCGAACCCCTGGGATGAGGGACGACAGGCACGCAGTAGATTATCCAGGCGGTTGGCCATGGCGATGAGCTGGTCTAGTGTGAGGTCCTTGTCGCGACAGGCCATCTCGGTCTGGACGTCCGCCTGTAGCCCGCTGCGGAAAACCGTCAACAGGGCCTGGTCGTTCCAGCCAGTGGACGTAGCCACCGTCCGGAAATCCAGAGCGTATTCCGACGCTGTCCTGAACCCCTGGCGTAGACGGAGGAGACGCTCACCTCCCTCTCGGCCCTCTGTTGGGTGGTCAAAGATGGCATGGAAGTTGTGTGAAGCGCTCATAGGACTGCACTTCTGGACCGTCCCTCTCCCAGATGGCGTGTGCCCACTCCAGAGCCCGGCCTGTCAGCACCGAGATCACCAAGGACACCTTGTCCCTCTCGTAGGCCATCCCGGCATGACTGGCAAGGTGGGGGTCACACTGCAGGAGAAACCCTTTACAGTAAGCTGGGGTGCCGTCAAACCACTCCGGGAGGGGCAGGTCGATGTTTCTGATCGGACCGGGTGATGTAGATGGTGGTGCGGTGGCTGGAACGACCGCAGGGAGCTGGGAAGGTGGTGGTGTAGCCTGCAGTTGGCATACGGCCCGGAGCACCTTATCCATGGCGGTCCCGAGGCGCTCCAGGCACGAGTCTGGGTGAAGGAGCGTCGCTCCTACAGCGGAGAGGTCAGGATGTCCTGCTGCTTCCTGTTTTCTTAGGTCGGTCATTCTGCCACAGGTGTAGAGAGCAGTAGGCAGGAGGCAGTCGCAGGTTTAGAACTACTGAATTTATTTAAGCACCATAGATCAAAGCGGGACGAAACAAACATTATTGTGCTCAAAATATATCTTCATAAACAAAAGGCACAGATCAAAGTGCAAAATATAAAGTACTCAGGAAATAGTAGGCGAGATTCCTCTCAGGAAAACAAGTAACATATACAATGACCGACAAAGACAAACGGCAGAGGGAGTATATATATATATATATATTTATATATTTTTTTCACCTTTATTTAACCAGGTAAGCCAGTTGAGAACAGGTTCTCATTTACAACTGCGACCTGGCCAAGATAAAGCAAAGCAGTGCAAAGCCAACAGTGATTATGTGCAAATAGAGATACTTGGGTGCAAATGAGCAAAATAAATAACAATATAGAGATGAGGTATTTGGGTAGGCTAATTTCAGATGGGCTGTGTACAGGTGCAGTGATCGGTAAGGTGCTCTGACAACTGATGCTTAAAGTTAGTGAGGGAGATAAGTGTCTCCAGCTTCAGAGATTTTTGCAATTCGTTCCAGTCATTGGCAGCAGAGAAATGGAAGGAATGGCGGCCAAAGGAGGTGTTGGCTTTGGGGATGACCAGTGAGATATACCTGCTGGAGCGCATACTACGGGTGGGTGTTGCTATGGTGACTAATGAGCTAAGATAAGGCGGGGATTTGCCTAGCAGTGATTTATAGATGGCCTGGAGCCAGTTGATTTGACGACGAACATGTAATGAGGACCAGCCAACAAGAGCGTACAGGTCACAGTGGTGGGTAGTGTATGGGGCTTTGGAGACAAAACGGATGGCACTGTGATAGACTACATCCAATTTGCTGAGTAGAGTGTTGGAGGCTATTTTGTAAATGACATCGCCGAAGTCAAGGATCGGTAGGATAGTCAGTTTTACGAGGGCATGTTTGGCAGCATGAGTGAAGGAGGCTTTGTTGCGAAATAGGAAGCCGATTCTGGATTTAAACTTTGGATTGGAGATTCTTAATGTGAGTCTGGAAGGAGAGTTTACAGTCTAACCAGACACCTAGGTATATGTAGTTGTCCACATACTCTAGGTCAGACCCGTCGAGAGTAGTGATTTTAGTCAGGTGGGCGGGTGCCAGCAGCTTTCAATTGAAGAGCATGCATTTAGTTTTGCTAGTGTTTAAGAGCAGTTGGAGGCTACTGAAGGAGTGTTGTATGGCATTGAAGCTCGTTTGGAGGTTTGTTAACACAGTGTCCAATGAAGGGCCAGATGTATACAAAATGGTGTCATCTGCGTAGAGGTGGATCTGAGAGTCACCAGCAGCAAGAGCGACATCATTGATATACACGGAGAAAAGAGTCGGCCCAAGAATTGAACTCTGTGGCACCCCCATAGAGACTGCCATAGGTCCAGACAACAGGCCCTCCGATTTGACACATTGAACTCTATCTGAGAAGTAGTTGGTGAACCAGGCGAGGCAGTCATTTGAGAAACCAGGGCTATTTAGTCTGCCAATAAGAATGAGGTGGTTGACAGGGTCGAAAGCCTTGGCCAGGTCGATGAAGACGGCTGCACAGTACTGTCTATTATCGATCGCGGTTATAATGTCGTTTAGGACCTTGAGCGTGGCTGAAGTGCACCCATGACCAGCTCGGAAACCGGATTGCATAGCGGAGAAGGTACGGTGGGATTCGAAATGGTCGGTGATCTGTTTGTTAACTTGGCTTTCAAATACTTTCCAAAGGCAGGGCAGGATGGATATAGGTCTGTAACAGTTTGGATCTAGAGTGTCACCCCCTTTGAAGAGGGGGATGACCGCGGCAGCTTTCCAATCTCTGGGGATCTCAGACGTTACGAAAGAGGTTGAACAGGCTAGTAATAGGGGTTGCGACAATTTTGGCGGCTAGTTTTAGAAAGAAAGGGTCCAGTTTGTCTAGCCCAGCTGATTTGTAGGGGTCCAGATTGTGCAGCTCTTTCAGAACATCAGCTGTCTGAATTTGTGTGAAGGAGAAGCGGGGGGGGCATGGGCAAGTTGCAGCGGGGGGTGCAGAGCTGGTGGCCGGGGTAGTGGTAGCCAGGTGGAACGCATGGCCAGCCGTAGCAAAATGCTTGTTGAAATTCCTGATTATTGTAGATTTATCGGTGGTGATAGTGTTTCCTAGCCTCAGTGCAGTGGGCAGCTGGGAGGAAGTGCTCTTATTCTCCATGGACTTTACAGTGTCCTAAAACTTTTTGGAGTTAGTGCTACAGGATGCAAATCTGTTTGAAAAGGTTAGCCTTTGCTTTCCTAACTGCTTGTGTATATTGGTTCCTAACTTCCCTGAAAAGTTGCATATCGCGGGGGCTATTTGATGCTAATGCAGTACGCCACAGGATGTTTTTGTGCTGGTCAAGGGCGGTCAAGTCTGAGGAGAACCAGGGGCTATATCTGTTCTTAGTTCTGTATTTTTTGAATGGGGCATGTTTATTTAAGACTTTTAAAGAACAACCAGGCATCCTCTACTGACGGAATGAGATCTATATCCATCCAGGATACTTGGGCCAGGTCAATTAGGAAGGCCTGCTCGCTAAAGTGTTTTAGGGAGCGTTTGACAGTGATGAGGGGTGGTCGTTTGACCGCGGACCCGTTACGGACGCAGGCAATAAGGCAGTGATCGCTGAGATCCTGGTTGAAGACAGGAGACAGACAAGATATACAGTGATAGAGTGGAGATTGGAACCAGATGTGTGTAATAATGACGGGACAAGTCCAGGGTTGATGAGTGATGGGCGTTTTCCAGCAGTAGGTTCGGCAGCAGCTAGAAGGCCGGTGACACTGAACGCCTGAGCTGGACAGGAGGGGGAGCCAAAGAGAAGGCTGGTGTGACAGCATCAGATACCTTGGCTTCACAAACTGAGACAGAGCGGTGCTGTTTCCCCTCACTCTGATGATTTCTCCAGTGATATTCAGCCACTTGCGAATTTACGGAAAATTATGAAAACAGAGAGACACGAAAGAGAAATTATTTGTATAAAAAAAGAAAAAAGGTCAAATATTTTGGGACACCTGTCTTCCCTTGGCATCTATGAATACACACCACTGCTCCTGAACTTATTTAGGCTTGCCATAACAAAGGGGTTGAATACTTATGGACTCAAGACATTTCAGCTTTCATTTTTAATACATTTGAAAAAAAATCTAAATCATAATGCCACTTTGAAATGATGGAGTATTGTGTTTAGGCCAGTGTCAAAAAATCTCAATTCAATCCATTCAAAATTCAGGTTGTAACACAAAACAATTTGGAAAAAGTCAAGGGGTGTGAATACTTTAATGTGCTGTATGTTGCCCTAAGAGTTGTGCAGAGTTGGTACAGTCTTATCTGTAAGTCGCTTTGGATAAAAACTTCTGCTAAATGGCATATTATTATTATTATTTATTTTAAATGATTTACAGCTGTAATTGTTGCCAAAAGGTGCTTCCACCAAGTATTAACTATGGCATGTGAAGACATCTGGAATCAAGGCATCCTCGTTTTTTAAATTGTATTATTCATGTTCAATAATTAATAATAATACTTTTTCTGCCACTTTGAACATGGGAAGCAAGTTGCATAGGGTCAAAAATCTATTTTAAGGCAGCAAAATGTGAAGACTGTGCAAGGGGTGTGTAGACTTTCACTAAGCACTGTATGTAATCAGGGTTAATGTACCTAGCAGCAGGATAAATATAATAAATACTAGCAGCAGCGAATATGGTGATCGTGTGTGTGCATGTGTAGTGTGTGCATCACTAGCGTACAGGACAACCCCGCAGCCCCCACAAGGCGGGGAGGGCCATGAGCTCTGGGGTCACATGCGCCGGTCAATGTCAATTTTTTAAATTTAAGAAATTATTTTGACACTAACCCTCCAAAAAGTCAATCATAAACCTTTTTCATTTCCATATGTACTAGGAAGCTACGTGTTTGTTTCTTGGGCTTCAGGAATGTGACTGAAACAGTGCCTCAGGCCTTGAAAAAGAAAACATTTAATTGATTGAACGTAAAGGGGATATCGGTGAACATATCAGTGCAATGAGTGGAGCTTACTCAGGTGTTCAAAAGCGCATATCAGACCGAGAGGCTAATGCTTCTTAAGTAGTTCTTTATGAATTTTTGTTTAGAAAATGATCTCTCCACACAACACAACCTCCACAGAAGCGACACATGCTGATCAGACTGTTCGTGTGCGCCATCACGTGCAGTTAATTTTGTCCACCCACACCAAACATGATCAGGACACGCAGGTTGAAATATCAAAACGAATTCTGAACCAACTATATTAATTTGTGGACAGGTCGAAAAGCATTAAACATTTATGTCAATTTTAGCTAGTTAGCTTGCTGTTGCTAGCTCATTTGTCTTGGGATATAAACATTGGGTTGTTATTTTACCTGAAATGCACAATTAAACCACAGATAAAAGGGTAAATGGAGTTTGTTTCTAGTAATCCCTCCTCCTTCAGGCTTCTTCTTCTTTGGACTTTATATGGTGGTTGGCAACCGTCTTTAAGGTGCATTACTATATGCTCCTAAAAACCAAAGAGGAGATGGGAGAGGCGGGACTTGCAACGCGTCAAGAGTCACAAATAGAACCAAGTTCTATTTTAGCGCCTGGCTACGCAGACGCTCATTGATGTGCGCAAGCAGTGTGGGTGCAATGATTGAATAATATGTATGTGTACATTTATTTTGCAACCCTCGTGCACGCGACTCGAGCGGTGTGGTTAACAGGGATGGTAAAAACAACTTGATTGCTGTAGGAACATCAGCTAAACAGAAGGGAGTGGTGCTTCAAATACAGCAGCTCTGCAACATCTTTAATTGAGCGTCTCATTCTCCTTAATTGCCGGCCTCCAACACGTTATGGAAAGAGATGAACTGTATAGGATGCTCTGGGGACAGGTTGTCTGGAAAGCCAATAAATTGGACAAGAGTTCTTGAGGGCTTGAACAAAAAAAGCAGTTTGCGATTTCGTTCATAGGCTACTGGTGAACCGCCGTTTGAGTTGTGAAGTTGCAATATCAACAGTCCCTTATCTCTGGTATCTTGGCATGCATCACTCAAGACTAAGTTTAAATTCTGTGCAGCGCAATGGACATATAATGCCAGTCTCAGGAAAGACTCAACCTGGACCTACAGGCCATGGTGAAAACATTTGCACACACAAAAAGAGGACTTCAGGAGACCAGGGGAGTCTCTCAAGTTGGATTTAATTTACCTTGAATATTGCAGCCCATTTGTGTAGGCTGTTAGCCAGACAAAACCCACTGAGTAGTGGCTGAATTTATCCTCAAGCCGATTACTTATTTAGTTCCTATTTGATATGTAATTTTCATTACAAGTTCATAAATAGCAGCTAAATACGTTATATACAGTGAGGGAAAAAAGTATTTGATCCCCTGCTGATTTTGTATGTTTGCCCACTGACAAAGAAATGATCAGTCTATAATTTTAATGGTAGGTTTATTTGAACAGTGAGAGACAGAATAATGACAAAAAAATCCAGAAAGACGCATGTCAAAAATGTTATCAATTGATTTGCATTTTAATGAGGGAAATAAGTATTTGACCCCCCTCTCAATCAGAAAGATTTCTGGCTCCCAGGTGTCTTTTATACAGGTAACGAGCTGAGATTAGGAGCACACTCTTAAAGGGAGTGCTCCTAATCTCAGCTTGTTACCTGTATAAAAGACACCTGTCCACAGAAGCAATCAATCAATGAGATTCCAAACTCTCCACCATGGCCAAGACCAAAGAGCTCTCCAAGGATGTCAGGGACAAGATTGTAGACCTACACAAGGCTGGAATGGGCTACAAGACCATCGCCAAGCAGCTTGGTGAAAAGGTGACAACAGTTGGTGCGATTATTCGCAAATGGAAGAAACACAAAAGAACTGTCAATCTCCCTCGGCCTGGGGCTCCATGCAAAATCTCACCTCGTGGAGTTGCAATGATCATGAGAATGGTGAGGAATCAGCCCAGAACTACACGGGAGGATCTTGTCAATGATCTCAAGGCAGCTGGGACCATAGTCACCAAGGAAACAATTGGTAACACACTACGCCGTGAAGGACTGAAATCCTGCAGCGCCCGCAAGGTCCCCCTGCTCAAGAAAGCACATATACAGGCCCGTCTGAAGTTTGCCAATGAACATCTGAATGATTCAGAGGAGAACTGGGTGAAAGTGTTATGTTCAGATGACACCAAAATGGAGCTCTTTGGCATCAGCTCAACTCGCCGTGTTTGGAGGAGGAGGAATGCTGCCTATGACCCCAAGAACACCATCCCCACCGTCAAACACGGAGGTGGAAACATTATGCTTTGGGGGTGTTTTTCTGCTAAGGGGACAGGACAACTTCACAGCATCAAAGGGACGATGGACGGGGCCATGTACCGTCAAATCTTGGGTGAGAACCTCCTTCCCTCAGCCAGGGCATTGAAAATGGGTCGTGGATGGGTATTCCAGCATGACAATGACCCAAAACACACGGCCAAGGCAACAAAGGAGTGGCTCAAGAAGAAGCACATTAAGGTCTTGGAGTGGCCTAGCCAGTCTCCAGACCTTAATCCCATAGAAAATCTGTGGAGGGAGCTGAAGGTTCGAGTTGCCAAACGTCAGCCTCGAAACCTTAATGACTTGGAGAAGATCTGCAAAGAGGAGTGGAACAAAATCCCTCCTGAGATGTGTGCAAACCTGGTGGCCAACTACAAGAAACGTCTGACCTCTGTGATTGCCAACAATGGTTTTGCCACCAAGTACTAAGTCATGTTTTGCAGAGGGGTCAAATACTTATTTCCCTCATTAAAATGCAAATAAATTTATAACATTTTTGACATGCGTTTTTCTGGATTTTTGTTGTTGTTATTCTGTCTCTCACTGTTCAAATAAACCTACCATTAAAATTATAGACTGATCATGTCTTTGTCAGTGGGCAAACGTACAAAATCAGCAGGGGATCAAATACTTTTTTCCCTCACTGTAAGCTATACATATACAGTATATGGAGGGACCTCTCCAGTTCTCCTGCCGACCTCTGGTGCGAGTTACAGGGCAGAAATGCAAATCAGCTGCATCCCTATAATCCACCAGGGCCAGCTCTCTCCATTAGAGCAGCCCACACAACTAAATAGACTGCACACATGCACGGTTCCTTTGTGTAGTGAGTGGGCTGTACTTGTGTGTGTGTGTATGGGGGATGGGTTGATATGACAGTGAATACAGGCCTTGTATTTTCTATCGCATGTGTGTATGTGCGTGTGTGTGTGAATACCACTTAAAGACAAAATAGTAATGTAAAGCAGCAGTACATACTCAGTCCGTCAGATGTAAATATTCTAACACACAACAACCCTACTACACTAATCTTCAAATATGTATTTTAACCATAAATTGACACATAATGGCCACACACAGTATGTGACCAGACAGGGTGGCTGAGCAACTCAATGGCAAGTAATGCCTCTTATCTGAGCCTGAGCAGCAACACAACTGATAGGGAACCTATTAAAGTTTGGAAAACCAAACACCCAGGCAGATGATGCAACGTTGAAGCAACACGTGTTATGCAGACAGACTCATTCTCATTTCTCTGCCTGCGATGACACCTCTGAATTATAAATGAGGACTCTTTACATGTTTTTTTTACTGTATTATTCTCAAATATACTATCATCTCTGTCTTCACCTTGATTTGAGCTATTCTATTCCAATTATTTTCATTAACTTTGATCGCATTTCTAAAGCCAGTAATTTGTATTGTTTTTTGTTCTTGGATAGTCAAGAGTAGTAGTGTGGAGCTGCACTGCTCTGTGAATGTGTATGTCAATGTGTGAATGGAAGTGAGCAAGAGAAGTCAAGAGAGAGCATGGGAACAGAGAGTGTGAATGAGAATGAGTGAGGGAGCAAAAAAAGATCTGATATCTGAAGTTAATTTCATGTAATAAGAATATAGTCACAATAATACCTAAATTACATGCTTTTCAGAATTATTCTTGAGAAATGTCAGATTTAATTTCCCATGCAGCTAACTTTACTATTTTCCTCCTCTAACTGATCTAAGGGGCAGATATGCACTGTAAAGGGACATGGGACAATGTTTCTCATTTCCTGTATTAAGATTGTTCCCCAATAGGCTAATCATGTAGATATTCCCAGATGTGCGTGTGGAAGTGTGTCTGCCTTCTTTCTGCACAGTTTGTTTTCTGTGTGTGCCTGTATCATACAGTGAGGGAAAAAAGTATTTGATCCCCTGCTGATTTTGTACGTTTGCCCACTGACATAGAAATGGTCAGTCTATAATTTTAATGGTAGGTTTATTTGAACAGTGAGAGACAGAATAACAACAAAAAAATCCAGAAAAACACATGTCAGAAATGTTATAAATTGATTTGCATTTTGAATTAGGGAAATAAGTATTTGACCCCTCTGCAAAACATGACTTAGTACTTGGTGGCAAAACCCTTGTTGGCAATCACAGAGGTCAGACGTTTCTTGTAGTTGGCCTCCAGGTTTGCACACATCTCAGGAGGGATTTTGTCCCACTCCTCTTTGCAGATCTTCTCCAAGTCATTAAGGATTCGAGGCTGACGTTTGGCAACTTGAACCTTCAGCTCCCTCCACAGATTTTCTATGGGATTAAGGTCTGGAGACTGGCTAGGCCACTCCAGGACCTTAATGTGCTTCTTTTTGAGCCATTCCTTTGTTGCCTTGGCCGTGTGTTTTTGGTCATTGTCATGCTGGAATACCCATCCACGACCCATTTTCAATGCCCTGGCTGAGGGAAGGAGGTTCTCACCCAAGATTTAACAGTACATGGCCCCGTCCATCGTCCCTTTGATGCGGTGAAGTTGTCCTGTCCCCTTAGCAGAAAAACACCCCCAAAGCATAACGTTTCCACCTCCATGTTTGATGGTGGGGATGGTGTTCTTGGAGTCATAGGCAGCATTCCTCCTCCAAACACGGCGAGTTGAGTTGATGGCAAAGAGCTCCATTTTGGTCTCATCTGACCACAACACTTTCACCCAGTTCTCCTCTGAATCATTCAGATGTTCATTGGCAAACTTCAGACGGGCATGTATATGTGCTTTCTTGAGCAGAGGGACCTTGCAGGCACTGCAGGATTTCAGTCCTTCACGGCGTAGTGTTACCAATTGTTTTCTTGGTGACTATGGTCCCAGCTGCCTTGACAAGATCCTCCCGTGTAGTTCTGGGCTGATTCCTCACCATTCTCATGATCATTGCAACTCCACGAGGTAAGATCTTGCATAGAGCCCCAGGCCGAGGGAGATTGACAGTTCTTTTGTGTTTCTTCCATTTGCGAATAATCACACCAACTGTTGTCACCTTCTCACCAAGCTGCTTGACGATGGTCTTGTAGCCCATTCCAGCCTTGTGTAGGTCTACAATCTTGTCCCTGACATCCTTGGAGAGCTCTTTGGTCTTGGCCAAGGTGGAGAGTTTGGAATCTGATTGATTGCTTGCTTCTGTGGACAGGTGTCTTTTATACAGGTAACAAACTGAGATTAGGAGCACTCCCTAATCTCAGCTCGTTACCTGTATAAAAGACACCTGGGAGCCAGAAATCTTTCTGATTGAGTGGGTGAAATACTTATTTCCCTCATTAAAATGCAAATCAATTCATAACATTTTTGACATGTGTTTTTCTGGATTTGTTTGTTGTTATTCTGTCTCTCACTGTTCAAATACATCTACCATTAAAATTATAGACTGATCATTTCTTTGTCAGTGGGCAGACATACAAAATCAGCAGGGGATCAAATACTTTTTTCCCCTCACTGTATATTATTGTAAATGCACTGTGTGAATCCATAAATGATGAATAGCACTATTCTATCAAGATAATCAGAACACATAATCAAATATATTAAGAAATGTATTATGATCATCTGACTATTTACTGTGATGTGGAGGTTCTGGGCAGGCATGGTCACAAATGGTCTGTGGTTGTGAAGCTGGTTGAACTTACTGCCAAATTCTCTAAAACAATGTTGAGGCGGCTTATGGTAGAGAAATGAACATTACATTCTCTGGAAACAGCTCTGGTGGACATTCCTGCAGTCAGCATGCCAATTGCACGCTCCCTCAAAACGTGAGACATCTTTGGCATTGTGTTGTGTGACAAAACTGCACATTTTAGAGTGGCCTTGTTGTCCCCAGCACAAGGTGCACCTGTGTAATGATCATGCTGTTTAATCAGCGTCTTGATATGCCACACCTGTCAGGTGGATGGATTATCTTGGCAAAGGATAAATGCTCACTAACAGGGATGTAAAACACATTTATGCACAACATTTTAGAGAAATAAGCTTTTTGTAAGTATGGAACATTTCTGGGATCTTTTATTTCAGCTCATGAAACATGGGACCAACACTTTACATGTTGTGTTCATATACAACCATGAGAGCCTGTAGGAAATGTTATGCTGAAGTACTGAAATTCCCACAGAAAGACATTGTTTCTTAATGTTCTCTGAACTATGAGAACATACCCAATGTCAAACCAATTGGAGAACGTTCTAGAACATTTTGTCAAGTTCCTTAAAATGTACTGAGAATGTTCCAAAGCCAATCAACTATCCTGCACCATTCCCAGAAAGTTGTGGGAAGGTTTTAAAAATAACCATAGGACAACCACGCTCTCACCAAGCTCTAAGAAACATATGGTTCTCTGAACGTTATGTGCTAGCTGGGTGATTGTCTTACCTAGCTCCCTTAAGATGAATGCACTTACTGTAAGTCACTCTCAATAAGTGTGTCTACTAAATGACTAAAATGTGAAATGTAAATTAAGCAGAATAATGAATGTTGAATAATAAACACCTAAGCTCAGGCCAAAACACTGAGCAGTCTACCGCAACATGCATATAGAGTACATTTAAATTTACAAAGTATTTGGAATGAAAATAATTAAACAGCTACTAAAACCCTGTTGTCTAACATACTTACAGCAAGTAACTTTTACAACTTCACCTTAAATTCACCTTGCAATGCCTCTGCCAAGACTACCAGTTTTAGTACAATAACAGTTGAAACAAATTGGTTACCACTGAATTGTAATACTATAGTCTTTGAATGTATCTACCAGTGGCAGTCGGTGCTGTTTAATATGATTTATTTTAGGCGCATGGCCTTATTTCTATTACAGCATATTCAATGGTCATTCATATTCCATTCACCCAGCTCAATGTAACATCGATAGGTTTAGGCTACTACATGATACAAAACATTTCCCTGTACCCTTCATGAGGTTGATACAACCTAGCCTATGAATGAAAGTTCACAATGTAGATGCACAGGTCGATAGAATTTTGAGAAATCAAGGTGACAGACAGTGACCCATTCAATACCATGATGCACACTCTTGCCTGTATCTAGGTAATGATCTGTACTTCTCCACAACTTTGTCCCTGACCTGTTTGGCGAGCTCCTTGGTCTTCATGGTGCCCCTTGCTTAGTGGTGTTGCAGACTCTGGGGCCTTTCAGAACAGGTGTATTTATACTGAGATCATGTGACAGATCATGTGATACTTAGATTGCACACAGGTGGACTTTATTTAACTAATTAAGTGACTTCTGAAGGTAATTGGTTGCACCAGATCTTATTTAGGGGCTTCATAGTAAAGGGGGTGAATACATATGCACGCACCACTTTTCCGTTATTTATTTTTTTGAATTTTTTGCAACAACTATTTTTTTTCATTTCACTTCACCAATTTGGACTATTACATGTATGTCCATTACATGAAATCCAAATAAAAATAATTTTAAATTACAGGTTGTAAGGCAACAAAATAGGGGGATGAATACCTTTGCAAGGCACTGTACACTCCTTTCTTGAAACATTAATATCTTAACAGCCTTATCTATTATAGACATGTTTGCACTGTGGCAAACCTATTGGCCTTCAGTGTGTGACAGGTTCGTGATTCTGAAAGGACAGCAATCATAATACCAGTGCATTCATGTAGGAGAGTACACTTCATGTAAAACACAAAGGGCCAGTGGTGTAATGGAGGGTATAAACAGGTATAAACCGTATGTATACCCACTTTTTTTCAGTGGGCATTGCGTATACTCACTTCTTGATCCCTACTGATTCGTATCAAAGTAGTGTAGTGGAGGTATACAACTTATAAATGATGTAGTACAATAGAGAAATCATGCACAAAGTAGCCTACATAATCGCAAAGCACTTGACATATATTCAGATGTGCGCCGCACACATAGCTTAGTTTCAGCTGAATGTCATCTGCAGGCAACAAGAGTGTGCAGCTGTTAACCTTTTTTTTTTTTAAGGGGTGTCCACATACTTTTGTATATATAGTAAGTATTTTTGAAAGTTTGGTAATGTTTAGCAATAATATATTTCCTGTTGGACATTATTATGGAGTAACACATTTACACAAACAATCTAAGCTTTTATAAATGACACAGTAATGTTTCCTCAAATTTTATTAGCCAGAATTTCAAGCGGTGATAATATCACAGACACTATCAAGAATGCAATGTCATCTTGATAGTGTTAAGCATATATTGTCCCAAATTACACAGGCCACTGAAAAATATATTCCACAAATGTTTAAAAATGTAGGCCTCGGGGCAAATCTCTGGCTTGGATTCTAGAATATATATTATGTTTTAGACATCTGTACTCCCTTGTCTTCTGTTCTGGGTTTAATGTTAGCAGAAACTCCAGCCTCACATGTGGCTTTAGGCTTGTGATCTATTCCCTGCTCATCCACCCAGATCTCTTGAAACTTGGTATACTTGATGGAACTGTTGGCAGTGATGATGAAGGATTTAGGCTGGCCAATGGGATTAATCGCCATGTAGTTTTCGAAGATAGGTTTCTTGCCGCCTGCGTACCCAGTGACGTATAAGGCCTCGAATGCAGGGCAGTGGATGTAATCTCTCACTGGGATGACTTGGGTGCAAACATCTTCACTGCGAGTGAAGTTAAACCTTGATTCTGCTGTAGCTTTGACTTGGGGGCCCGTAGTCCCTACACAGACTTCTCCACCAATGGTCACATTGAGGTCTTCGACATTCAACTCTGACCTTTTGTAGAAAATCTGAATGTTGCTGTCTGTTGCATTGGCAATGTGGGTATTTCCCATTTCTGCAGCTGTGAGAAACATAATAATTATTTTACGAACAGTACACTAACAAAAATGTGATTTTTGTGATCTGTGAACTTACACTTTTAAACCACTGTAATCAAGTATTCAAATGTAAAAAGCAGATATATAGAGAGGGTGAATGGGACAGAGAAGATTAATAAAGATAACACATCTGGATGAATAAGACAATTAGAAGAAGACTACTCGCCTGGTTGGATTCAGAATCTGATGGTGAACTGAAGAGGTGTTTCGGAGTGTGGCTCAGGAGCAATACCTACCTAGACACATCACTGGGTTTATATAGATCCCGTTCTTCCTCCTTTACTCTTTCTATCAGATTCTTGAGAAACAAGAAGTCCTGTCATGTCCTGATAAGGATTAAATCGTATGCTGTTCTTCATCATCATATGACTCTGATGAAAAACAAGTTGTTTCAGAACTTGACTGCTGTACATTAGGCTTACATATTCAATCTAAATGTCATCAGTTGTTGTTACCTGTGTGGAGTGGTCCATTTGAGATAAAACATACATTTGGACGTGGAAATCACTTGATATGATAAGATGTGAGTGCAATTTGATGTCTATCTGAATTGACTGTAAAATGTATGACAACTGGGCTGTTATTTTCAGTTGTGTGGGCAGTTGGGCAGTGACTTTTTTGTCAAGTGACTGAATTTCTTGCTTGAAGACTTGCAGCATGTACAATGGTTAGATGATAAACTGTCTTTGAAGAAACAAAAGTCCAACTTATTTTTTTGTTCTTTTTTTAGGCGGGGCGGGGGAGATTCAGCAACACTTAGAGGACAATGGAATTAAATACAAAACCTTATTGCCAAAAGTAGAACCAACGCAGCAGTGACCCTTCCCTCATATTACATTAAGAAAATACTTGTACAAGCCACTTTCCTACCCATAATTGACTATGGCAATGTAATGTGTTGTACAGTCACATCCAAAAAATATTGGCACCCTTGATAAAGCAAAAGACACTGTATAAAATAGATAATCCAAATGCTGAGCTATATTGTATGCTCAAAAAATGGGAAAACAATTTACTTTTATATTAATACAATTGCTCAGAGAAAAATAGTAATAAAAACAAACCTCCAAAAGATATGTGTCAAAATCATTGGCACCCCTGTTTTCAATACTTTGTGCACCCTCCCATTGCGAGGATCACAGCACTTAGTCTTTGTCCATAATGTTTTATGAGATTGAAGGACCTGTTAACTGGTTTTGGCATGGAGCAGCTCACAGAAGAATGACATCAGTAGCCGGTAGGGTAGGAAAGACATTTCAACTAATGATATCTACCAGTAAATGCTAACTAAGGCAACAATGGGTATGCAAACCAGGTATTGAAAAAGTTTAGTCCAAAGTGCTGGTTAGTAGGCTATTTGTGATGCACAATTTTCATCTTGTGCTATTTGCATCAGAGGCGTAGACATGGATGGGCCTGGGTGGACAGAGGCCCACCCACTGGGGAGCCAGGCCCTGACAGGCCCACCCAAACAAACTGATGTGGTTTAAGCATTGCTGTGGACTTAGACCATCACATTTTTATATTTTTTCTATTGAAGAAAAATGTGATTTTGAGAGTGAAAATCTGAAAACTCTATCTCTATAGGAAAACTCATTAAAAACATAGGAAAACATAGGATCTTTCACACAGGGTGCCTTCCCTTTGCTGGGCGGGCCGTTTGGGAACTTTTTGGCAAAATTAGAGTATACCCACTTCTCCAGGCACCACTACACCACTGCATAGGGCCGATGGAAAGACAGAAATCACTCACAGCATGATGTTAAAGGATAAGCAGTTCATGAACACGTACATACAGTGGGGGAAAAAAGTATTTAGTCAGCCACCAATTGTGCAAGTTCTCCCACTTAAAAAGATGAGAGAGGCCTGTAATTTTCATCATAGGTACACGTCAACTATGATAGACAAATTGAGAGAAAAAAAATCCAGAAAATCACATTGTAGGATTTTTTATGAATTTATTTGCAAATTATGGTGGAAAATAAGTATTTGGTCACCTACAAACAAGCAAGATTTCTGGCTCTCACAGACCTGTAACTTCTTCTTTAAGAGGCTCCTCTGTCCTCCACTCGTTACCTGTATTAATGGCACCTGTTTGAACTTGTTATCAGTATAAAAGACACCTGTCCACAACCTCAAACAGTCACACTCCAAACTCCACTATGGCCAAGACCAAAGGACACCAGAAACAAAATTGTAGACCTGCACCAGGCTGGGAAGACTGAATCTGCAATAGGTAAGCAGCTTGGTTTGAAGAAATCAACTGTGGGAGCAATTATTAGGAAATGGAAGACATACAAGACCACTGATAATCTCCCTCGATCTGGGGCTCCACGCAAGATCTCACCCCGTGGAGTCAAAACTATCACAAGAACGGTGAGCAAAAATCCCAGAACCACACAGGGGGACCTAGTGAATGACCTGCAGAGAGTTGGGACCAAAGTAACAAAGCCTACCATCAGTAACACACTACGCCGCCAGGGACTCAAATCCTGCAGTGCCAGACGTGTCCCCCTGCTTAAGCCAGTACATGTCCAGGCCCGTCTGAAGTTTGCTAGAGTGCATTTGGATGATCCAGAAGAGGATTGGGAGAATGTCATATGGTCAGATGAAACCAAAATATAACTTTTTGGTAAAAACTCAACTCGTCGTGTTTGGAGGACAAAGAATGCTGAGTTGCATCCAAAGAACACCATACCTACTGTGAAGCATGGGGGTGGAAACATCATGCTTTGGGGCTGTTTTTCTGCAAAGGGACCAGGACGACTGATCCGTGTAAAGGAAAGAATGAATGGGGCCATGTATCGTGAGATTTTGAGTGAAAACCTCCTTCCATCAGCAAGGGCATTGAAGATGAAACATGGCTGGGTCTTTCAGCATGACAATGATCCCAAACACACCGCCCGGGCAAAGAAGGAGTGGCTTCGTAAGAAGCATTTCAAGGTCCTGGAGTGGCCTAGCCAGTCTCCAGATCTCAACCCCATAAAAAATCTTTGGAGGGAGTTGAAAGTCTGTGTTGCCCAGCGACAGCCCCAAAACATCACTGCTCTAGAGGAGATCTGCATGGAGGAATGGGCCAAAATACCAGCAACAGTGTGTGAAAACCTTGTGAAGACTTACAGAAAACGTTTGACCTGTGTCATTGCCAACAAAGGGTATATAACAAAGTATTGAGAAACTTTTGTTATTGACCAAATACTTATTTTCCACCATAATTTGCAAATAAATTCATTAAAAATCCTACAATGTGATTTTCTGGATTTATTTTTCTCATTTTGTCTGTCATAGTTGACGTGTACCTATGATGAAAATTACAGGCCTCTCTCATCTTTTTAAGTAGGAGAACTTGCACAATTGGTGGCTGACTAAATACTTTTTTCCCCCACTGTAATAAGCCAGTAGGTCCCAATCATAATAATAAAAAAACACAACCATTAAGCATTTCCCAATCGAAATGTACAACTATTACTTCCCATTACAAAAAAACTTTTCAGGTTTAGCACACAAAGTAACTGGTAACCTAAAGTTGAAAGTGGAACTGACAGCATTTTAACTACTTTGCAGATATGAAACAAACAGACTATCATAATATCAGTCAAAAATATCAAATTCCCAGTTTATGCTACAAAACCGAGAGAGAGAGAGAGAGAGAGAGAGAGAGAGAGAGAGAGAGAGAGAGAGATCATGAGCAGATGGGCTCCCGCATTTTTCAGCATGTTTTTACAAATAAATAGATTTAGAGTTAGATAAACTTGGATTTTTCCGCAAGGACATATACAGGATACTACACTCCACACCATAACCTTCACTCCAAATCAAAACTCCAAACATACAACCTGATTTTTGGACAGAATTACCAGGAAGGATTCCTACCACCAAAGATTCTTATTTCCAAGGTCTATACAGAAAATGTTCTGGCAAACCAACGACCAGCAAAAGAAGCACAAGAAACCTGAAAACACCATCCAACCTGGAACTGAGTGAGTAATGTTAGTCTGAAGCTACTTTTAAAGCCAAGAAGAAAAATACATTACAATGATATATTTTACTTTATAAGGACTGAATGCTAAGTTAAGGCTACCAAGCTTGCTAGGACAGCACAGATCCAGCTGCAACTTACATTAGCACTGAGGTGTGAAGTGAGAGGTGTCAAAGCCCTTGAGCCCATCAATACAGAGGCCTTTGAAGCCCCCTCCATCTGTGCAATAAGAAACCATATTGTTGCTTTGATCACATCAGAAGATATCCTCCTCACAATCTCCAAAATACAACAGCCACAGGACAACTTTGTTTGGACGTCGTAAAGGATAATTTGCCTAAACTGAAGAGATATAGCTAGCTAATGACCTCCTTTTCCACATAGAGAAAACGGTGGACAGAGACTTGCTAACTACTTTAGCTAGTTAGCTGGGATTTTCTACAAGGTATCTGCCTCCCGAAAAGAGCTTCTCCCAAGTGGGTGTGACACCTACTCCCTTTGCCTGCTGCACTGCTGCTTGCATTCCACCTGGCGATCTGTTCACCGTCTGCCCTGGCCTGTCTCCCCCTGTCTGGTACAGGTACTCCCACCACACTCCCCCCTCTCTCCCGAGCTTTCGCTTGCCTCCAGCACACACACACTGTTGGGTCGAGTGACTCTGAACTTACAATGGCTAGCCCCAAGTCGTTATATTTTTTTATTGTGCTTTATGCTATTTGCCTCATGACTCCTGCGTGCTTGGTTGACTATGAACTTGCTTGTTTACTCGACTGCGGGACAGACTATTGTCGTGACGTGCCTTTCATTATTGTGATGACTATTATTTATTGAATAATTACCTACTATGTTTAATTGTTACTAGGTTAAATTAATCATGTAACAATGAACTCATTAGGAATTTGGGGCACCACGGGAAAAGTTGTTTAACGCGTTACCATTTCCCGAATTAACTCTAAAGATATCTAGATATCTCTTATCATTTAACAGTCATTTATTAATAATTTACCTCATATCAGTCTCATTCTGAAAGTCGTGGGCTCTTTAAGTCTGCACGAACCCGGGTCTTAATGATAACTCCGTACCACACAAATTGATGTAATTATTTACTAACTAATAAAAAATGATAACACAAGATAAAAACACATACACATTATAGGTAGGGATTAGAAACATAATACAATGAAAACGGGTCCCTAGCGGACTAATACAATATGACACTTGTTACAAAAGATGGAGAGCTAAAGAGAGAGAGAGAGAGAGAGAAAGAAAAACACTTGGATACACATGGACCTATGCTCATAGTAATCCTAATACTTTTCCCAGAACTGCCGCCCGTTTGGTAAGAAGTAATGCAGTTGGACCCAGGCCTTCGTGGGAAGGGTCGATTGGGCCTTCTCTTTTTGGATGGCCTTTTATATGTAAGACTCAGATGTAAGGCTCAGATTGTCCACAACAGGTCACAATGTCCTTCTTCTTAGTCGTCTGTTTACTTTCACTCGTTCTGGAAGTGGTCTTCTGAGGACGGCTAATCAGCCATGTCGATGATCCCCTGTGGGGTGATGAGAGCAGCGTAGTAGACAATGGTTTGAAGAGAGTAACAGGATGGTCCCACTTAAATTCATGTTCTTAGATACAATACTTAGAACAGCTACTCAGCCATAACATTGATTGTTAGTGGAGGTAACTTTGTCGTCTTCACCTCGTGTTGATTTTCAGGGTCGGGACCAATATGGACAACAGCTGCAGCTTGAGGTCCGTCTAGTCTGATCTGATCATTCTTATCTCAGTCTTTAATGCACTCTGGTAAAGAGGGGCGTTTCCGTCAAACTGACACGCTCTCTGAGCTCCCTCGGGCGTGGCTAGTTACGAGGCAAAAGTATTATTATCACTATGATTTTGTTAGAAAGCTAAAATCACATTCCTATCTTCACGAAAACATTGTCTTCCTCCTTGATATTTTCTACACAACGTAAAGGATGTAAACATGATATACACAGTGTAAAAGCTCTTCAAGTCACAATGTTTTCATTATAACGCCTTTATACAATTTTTAATGACATCACAAAATATACATTAATTTTCCATATTCCATTTCTCATCATTCCTAACGTTTGGATGTTGAAATATATTGTCCCAATGTTCATTGTTGGATGTTGAAGTTTTTGGGCGGCAAAAGTCTCTGAAACAAAGGACAATCCTTTCACCATACTAGAGGGCCAGAGATAGATTCCCCTATCTCTAATTCATGCAAATGCCCGACAACAACCAGACCCCCCCCCCCCGTGGGTAAGAGGGTCTGGTTGTTGTCGGCCATTTGCCAAGCTGATATGAGGCCTTTAATCCTCACCCATGGAGAGTCATGACACTATGTTTGTTCCCACACTCGGGACTCTGACTCTATTAGTTACATGGACTCTTGGCCTCCCATCCTATTCTAACCACCTCTCGCCTGCTTTGTATTAATGATACCTGATGAATTTGCTGTACAATATGATTTTGTTGCCATTTGATGCACATTCAAATGTCATACAAAATCAACACTGCAGAGCTCTCCCTGTCCTCTGCCATGCCATGATTGTATTACTGCGGATGATATCTGGAAATGTGCATGTACACCCTGGCCCATCTACTGTTGCTAGCCCCAATTCTGATTTGTGCTCTGATATCTGCTTCACTGATTTCTGCTCTCGTAAAAGCCTTGGTTTTCTGCACATTAACACTAGAAGCTTATTACCTAAAATTAATCAATTGAAAGTGTGGGTTCACAGCTCTAATCCAGATGTGTTGGTCATTACTGAGACATGGATAAGAAAGAGTGTTTTGGACACTGATGTTAACCTTTCTGGTTATAACCTTTTTCGGCAAGACATATCTTCCAAAGGTGGTGGAGTGGCAATCTTTACCAAGGAACACCTTCAGTGCTCGGTTATCTCCATCAAGTCTGACCCCAAACAATTTGATTTCCTGGTTTTAAGCATTAAACTTTCAAATAGCTCTTTGGTGTTATCGTCCACCATCAGCACCGGCCTGTACCCTAAATGCCCTAAGCTCTCTCCTGGCCCCTTACACTTTGTCTGAATTTGTCCTGCTAGGTGACCTAAACTGGGACATGCTTAAACCACCTGACCAAGTCCTAAAGCAATGGGACTCCCTAAATCTTTCTCAGATTATTACCAATCCCACAAGGTATGACTACAAACACCCAGAAAAGGCCACTTTCCTTGATGTGATCCTCACAAATAATCCTGATAGGTATCAGTCTGGTGTTTTCTGTAATGGCCTTATTGATCACTGTTTTACAGCCTGTGTTTGTAATGGCTGCTCAGTGAAATGACCTGTCCTGATTTGTCATAGACGCTTGCTAAAAAACTTTAATGAGCAAGCCTTCCTTTATAACATGGCCTTTGTAAATTGGTATAGAATCCACCTTAAAAATTCAATTTGGCGAAAGGCTCAGCACACGTATTCTCAGGCTGACTGGCTCTCGTTCAGGCAAGTGAGAAATAAGTGCACTCAGGCTATCCGGAAGGCCAATCTTAGTTACTTTAAGGAACAGTTCTCTCTCTGTGGGTCTAACCCCAAGAAGTTCTGGAAAATGGTTAAAGACCTGGAGATTAAAGCCTCCTCCTCACAGCTGCCCATGTCCCTTAATGTTGATGATGTGGTTGTTACTGACAAGGAGCACATGGCTGAGGTCTTTAATCACCACTTCATTAAGTCAGGATTCCTATTTCACTCAGCCATGCCTCCTTGCCCGTCCAACATTTCCTCATCTCCCACCCCTACTAATGCGACTAATCTCCCCGATGATCCTCCCTCTTTTTCCCCTGCCCTGCTACAAAGTTTCTCCCTGCAGGCGGTCACTGAGTCTTAGGTGCTAAAGGAGCTCCTTAAACTTGACCTCAAAAAAACATCTGGGTCAGATCCAACAATCAACTGACTGGCTTTCTTGATGTCTATAGTATTCCCTCTGGTATGCAATCTGGTTTACACTCAGGTTATGGATGTGTCACTGCAACCTTAAAGGTCCTAAATGATCCCACCATTGCCCTTGATTCTAAGCAATGTTGTGCTGCTATATTTATTGACTTGGCCAAAGCTTTTGATACGGTAGACGATTCCATTCTTTTGGGCCAGTTAAGGAGTATTGGTGTCTCTGAGGGGTTTTTGGCCTGGTTTGCTAACTACCTCTCTCAAAGAGTGCAGTGTATAAAGTCAGAACATCTGCTGTCTTAGCTACTGCCTGTCACCAAGGGAGTACCATAAGGCTCGATCCTAGGCCCCACGCTCTTCTCAATTTACATCACCAACATAGCTCAGGCAGTAGGAAGCTCTCTCACCCATTTATATGCAGATGATACAGTCTTATACTCAGCTGGCCCTTCCCAGGATTTTGTGTTAACAACAAAGCTTTCTTAGTGTCCAACAAGCTTTCTGTGCCCTTAATCTGGTTCTGAACACCTCCAAAACAAAGGTAATGTGGTTTGGCAAGAAGAATGCTGCTCTCCCCACTGGTGTGATTATTAGAGCTTGAGGTAGTCACCTCATACAAGTACTTGGGAGTATGGCTAGACGGTACACTGTCCTTCTCTCAGCACATATCAAAGCTACAGGCTAAGGTTAAATCTAGACTTGGTTTCCTCTATCGTAATCACTCCTCTTTCACCCCAGATGCCAAACTAACCCTGATTCAGATGACCATCCTACCCATGCTAGATTACGGAGACGTAATTTATAGATTGGCAGGTAAGGGTGCTCTCGAGCGGCTAGATGTTCTTTACTATTCGGCCATCAGATTTGCCACCAATGCTCCTTATAGGACACATCACTGCACTCTATACTCCTCTGTAAACTGGTCATCTCTGTATACCGTTCGCAAGACCCACTGGTTGAAGCTTATTTATAAACCTTCTTAGGCCTCAATCCCCCCTATCTGAGATACCTACTGCAGCCCTCATCCTCCACATGCAACACCCGTTCTGCCAGTCACATTCTGTTAAAGGTCTCCAAAGCACACACATCCATGGGTCACTCCTCTTTTCAGTTCGCGGCAGCTAGCAACTGGAACAAGCTGCATAAAACACTCAAACTGGACAGTTTTATCTCCATCTCTTAATTCAAAGACTCAATCATGGACATTCTTACTAACAGTTGAGACTGCTTCGCGTGATCTATTGTTTTCTCTACCTTCTTGCCCTTTGGGCTGTTGTCTGTGCCCAATAATGTTTGTACCATGTTTTGTGCTGCTACCATGTTGTGCTGCTGCCATGTTGTGTTGTCATGTGTTGCTGCCATGCTATGTGGTTGTCTTAGGTCTCTCTTTATGTAGTGTTGTGGTGTCTCTCTTGTCGTGATGTGTGTTTTGTACTATATTTGATTTATTTATTTATTTTTAATCCCCCGTCACCGCAGGTGGCCTTTTGTCTTTTGGTAGGCCACCATTGTAAATCAGAATTTGTTCTTAACTGACTTGTCTTGTTAAATGAAGGTTAAATACAAATAAATAAATAAGAGGTTTTAAAAATAGGTTATATTTTACTCAATGTTCCATGACGTATACTAAGGCATTGTTGGCAGAATAGAGGGATGCAGTTCAATGCATGATTAATATAATGCACCAGTACATCCAAAAATATTGCTATCAGGTTGTAAATCACAGCTGGCCTGGTACATTGTTTGCTTCCTCCATTCGGGATGTACTGTTTCAGTTTCAATAACTCAATATTCTGGACAAAAACGGACGAATGTAACTAAGGCTGGGAATATCAATACAATCAAACTAGCAAGGGCAATGATCACAAGTCAGTCATAACGTGGCTAATAAGCTAGCGTATCTATTTATGTAGCAAGCTAAAAACACAGAGCCTAACGTTAGCTAGATAGCTAGCTAGCTAGCTGCTAGGAGGATGTCATGTTATGCCACTGGAGGAGTGGGTGAGTGACTGACTTTTTCACCTCATATCGTTTTTTTGGTGGTTATACACAGCTAGAGGTGCAGGTGTCAGTTGGTTAGCTAGCAAGAACTTGAACAACTGTTATCCAGTTAGCATATATTTTGAGTTCGCAAATTCACTCTGGCTATCTACTCCGATTTCAGAGCACTCTCGTCTGAGTGTGCCAGTGCAAGAACAACTGATGAATTTATGAACGCGCAACACCCGCTGAATATAACCGGCGTCAGTAAACGTAGGCAAAACAAGTAATAGTTAGTCAAGAACGATCTAGATAACAAGTAAACAGCCTAACCAGCTCTGCTACGGTGAGTAAAATAGTCAGATTGAGGTGTTCTCTAATTTGTGTCTGGAAGTAGCTCCATAGCAAGCTAGCCAACTTTATCCAGTTAGCTTGGGTGCTTGATTGGGACAAGCATGCATTGGCAGGCAAGCTGCAGTAGGACGAGGAGACTACAATCCCCATCGTTTATCAGTGCAATTTTGACAGCCAACTAGCTGAAAAAGTTTGAGAGGGTTTATCTAATGTTCCTTCGTTAGATTTTAGCTCATCTTGCTCTGGCTAGCACTAGTTGTTTATCTTGTTGTTGTTTATGTGCATAACTGAGGGAGAGAGAGCCTACCTTTTCATGGTTGTTTGATCAATAGGACTGTAAAGTTCCCAAATGTTAGAGGACTGTGGTGTTTACATATTTGCTGAAATCCATTCAGATGTATTTTGTGGCTTTTGGCGAATGTGTTCTAATGATCTAAAGATGTGCTGTTGCAACTGCCTGTAAACACACAGTCCAGTTCAAAGTGAATGATGGAAGGCCCGTGTGGCAAATGTCTTGTTTATATAAAGGCCTACTGTAAATCTGATTGGCTATAGCGCACCGTTCTGTGTAGACTCCGGTCCTGGACAAGACAGAAGTTTTTATTCCGTTTTATTTACTGCAGTGTCTATTAAATGTCTAAACGCACGGCCGCTTTCCCACTCTATATTGCTATAGAATTTTCACAGATGCCTTAGTATACGTAATTCCCAAACGTTCCAAGAATTTATGAAAACGTGAAAATGACCATATCTAAGTGGTCACTTGTCAGAACATTTTTACAAAAGTGTCATATTCTTCCTGGGGGTGTAAATTAACAGATTTTAATAAGATTTCATGTTGCTAAAATGCTGTCAGTTCCACTTTAAATGCAATAATGTTTCACAAACCTAAGTTATTTTCAAAGAGATGGCTAACAACAGCAAGCGCGTTGCAATAAAAAACACAGTTCCACTCACCAGATGATGATAATTTGAAACTTAACTTCTTGTTGAAAGTTATTCTTGAAAAGGGAGACGCTAACAAATTAGCAACAACATCCTCTTTGATAACAGTTGCTGCAGCTGCTGCAATCCAGCCGACAACAAAAGCTATCTAGCTAAACTGTGGGAAAACTACTGCTCGCTACTGCGTTGGTCTTCAAGAAGGCAGAAGTTTCCATCGGTTTTTGTAAAAACGGTCCCACCCATTAACTCAAAATGTGATTGGTTGATTCCACTGTCACTCCACAAATGTGCCCTAATAAGTGGAATGGCAGATGCCTTTATCTAGCTTCTGATGGTCTAACCAATGGCTGACTTAGCTAGCTATATTTATCAGAACATCATTGAAAATAATAAAGTAATAATTTTATAAATCCTTAGCCCTTCTCTGAAGGAGGAGGCCCATTGTTCCCCACTGGGTTTGGGTTAGTAATAATTTGTAGAGTGGCTCTATTTTCCCTAAGCATGCATTTTTTCACTATTCTGAATGTCTAAAGAATCATTATGTTGTTCTGAAATATGAACACAGAAATACTAGACATTTTGAACTCTTATTATGGTGGTGATTTGACAAAATTACAATCACGGTCTCGAATTGGACTCACATTTTTCTGGTCTCTGTCTTGACTCGGTCTCGGAACCCTTGTCCCCCTCCCGGTCTCGTTCTTGACTCGGTCTCGCTTTGCTCCAGTCTTGGTCCTGAATCGGTCTTTCTTTAGGTGGTCTCGAACACAACACTGCTTCATTCCCTCTCCCCCTGAAAGTAGATATTCTACCTGTGTGCTCTTACGCTGCTCGCTCTCTCAGGTTAAACTTCAAAGGCATCCTCCACACAACAAAACACAAAACTGCTTTTTCATCCTGCTGTACTGTAGATACAAATTCTGAACATGACCTGGGGTGATGGTGGGTGGCACACAGTGGTTGTGGATGAGATGTATTTCCTTAGTAGTAGTAGTAGTAGTAGTAGTAGTAGTAAACATGATACACCACATGACCAAAAGTATGTGGACACCTGCTCGTTCGTGGACCTCGCTTTGTGCACGGGGGTATTGTCATGCTGAAACAGGAAAGGGCCTTCCCCAAACTGTTGCCACAAAGTTGGAAGCACAGAATTATCTAGAATGTCATTGTATGCTGTAGCGTTAAGATTTCCCTTCACTGGAACTAAGGAGCCCGACCCATGAAAAACAGCCCCAGACCATTATTCCTCCTCCACCAAACTTTACAGTTGGCACTATGCATTTGGGCAGGAATTTGACGAACTGACTTGTTGGAAAGGTGGCATCCTATGATGGTGCCACATTGAAAGTCACTGAGCTCTTCAGTAAGGCCATTCTACTGCCAATGTTTGTCTATGGAGATTGCATGGCCATGTACTTGATTTTATGCCTCAACCAATTGGCCATGCTCCCAGCAGGCTTTGCAGTGCCAATGGGAAAAGATGAGCGTCAACCACTTGATGCTTATGTCAATACATCACAGTCAATGGGAAAAGATGAGTGTAAACTAATTTAAGCTTATATCAATACATTGCATTCAATAGGAAAAGATGAGGGTCACAGGGTTGATGCTTATGTCAATACATTACATTCAATAGGAAAAGATGAGGGTCACTTATGTCGATACATTTCCAGTCAATGGGAAAATATGAAAAAATTAGACTCACAGACAGATAGACAGACAGAAACGTCTCTATCGCTCTCTCTCTCTATTCTCTAATCCCCCTCCCTCCCTTTCTTTGCCTCCCTCTGTCTCTTTCTCTACCTCCTCTTTATCCCCCTACTCTTCTCTCTCCCTCCCCCTTTTTTCACCCCCTCCACCCTCTCCCCCTCTCTCTCCCTAATCTCTCTTTCTTTCTCTCCTTCCCTCTCTCTTCTATCTCTCTCTTTCTCTGTCCTATCTCTATCCCCTCCCCTCCCCCTCCCTCCTTCATTCTCTCCTTCTCTTTCCCCTCCCTCCCCCTGCTGTCATCTCTCTTTCTCCCCCGCTCTTCCTCCTCTCTCCCACCTACAATACCAGCCAAAAGTTTGGACACACCTACTCATTCAAGGGTTTTTCTTTATTTGTACTATTTTCTACATTGTAGAATAATATTGAAGACATGAAAACTATAAAATAACACATATGGAATAATGTAGTAACCAAAAAAGTGTTCAGCGAATCAAAATATATGTTATATTTGAGATTCTTCAAATAGCCACCCTTTGCTTTGATGACAGCCTTGCACACTCTTGGCATTCTCTCAACCAGCTTCATCTGGATTGCTTTTCCATCAGTCTTGAAGGAGTTCCCACATTTTCTGAGCACTTGTTGGCTGCTTATCATTCACTCTGCGGTCCGACTCATCCCAAACCATCTCAATTGGGTTGAGGTCGGGGGATTGTGGAGGCCAGGTCATCTGATGCAGCACTCCATCACTCTCCTTCTTGGTAATATAACCCTTACACAGCCTGGAGGTGTGTTGGGTCTTTGTTCTGTTGAAAAACAAATGATAGTCACACTAAGTCCAAACCAGATGGGATGGCGTATCGCTGCAGAATGCTATGGTAGCCATGCTGGTTAAGTGTGCCTTGAATTCTAAATAAATCACAGACAGTGTCACCAGCATAGCACCCCCACACCATGTACAGTTGGAGTCTGAAGTTTACATACACCTTAGCCAAATACTGTACATTTAAACTCAGTTTTTCACAATTCCTGACATTTAATCCTAGTAAAGATTCCCTGTCTTAGGTCAGTTAGGATCACCACTTTATTTTAAGAATGTGAAATGTCAGAATAACAGTAGAGAGAATGATTTATTTCAGCTTTTATTTATTTCATCACATTCCCAGTGGGTCAGAAGTTTACATACACTCAGTTAGTATTTGGTAGCATTGCCTTTAAATTGTTTAACTTGGGTCAAACGTTCCGGGTAGTCTTCCACAAGCTTCCCACAATAAGTTGGGTGAATTTTGGCCCATTCCTCCTGACAGAGCTGGTGTAACTGAGTCAGGTTTGTAGGCCTCCTTGCTCGCACACGCTTTTTCAGTTCTGCCCACACATTTTCTATAGGATTGAGGTCAGGGCTTTGCGATGGCCACTCCAATACCTTGACTTTGTTGTCTTTAAGCCATTTTGACACAACTTTGGAAGTATGCTTGGGGTCATTGTCCATTTGGAAGACCCATTTGCGACCAAGCTTTAACTTCCTGACTGATGTCTTGAGATGTTGCTTCAATATATCCACATAATTTTCCTTCCTCATGATGCCATCTATTTTGTGAAGTGCACCAGTCCCTCCTGCAGCAAAGCACCCCCACAGCATGATGCTGCCACCCCCGTGCTTCACCATTGGGGTGGCGTTCTTCGGCTTGCAAGCCACCCCCTTTTCCCTCCAACCATAACAATGGTCATTATGGCCAAACAGTTCTATTTTTGTTTCATCAGACCAAAGGACTTTTCTCCAAAAAGTATGATCTTTGTCCCCATGTGCAGTTGCAAACCACTCCAATATATTGGTATACCCGTACCAGATTTAGTCAATGTGGAAGGGGGGTCATGGCACAGTCCCCGGAAGGGGAGGTGACATCCAGGACCGCTGAACCAACCACAGAGGGAGGTGCCACATTTACCCGATAGTACCTAGTAAAGGTGCAAGAGGAAGCCCAGCTGGCCGCAGCACAGATATCAGTGAGAGGCATTCCAGTGAGACAAAGAGCTGTTCTGTTTTTCTCACTGACCGTGTCCGCTCCACATAGGCAGCCAGTGCCCACACAGGGCACAGCATGCCGGAGGGAGGCCCAGACTCCCCCGCCACTGCCCGTGGGTCGTAAGCAGACAGGATAAAAGGGATGTTCACATGCCTGTCTGACAGAACCTTCGGGAGGAATGAAGGTTTGGGGAGGAGAGACATACTCCTCCCACCGGGGTTCCCCGGTCTGAGACAGCAGGTCGGGTCTCAGGGGCAGTTGCAAGGTGTCCCAGACAACAGGGACAGGAGAAGGCTGATCCAGGGTCGCCTGGGCCAGTATAGGGCCACCAGCACCAGACGACGCTCCGCCATCCTGGTCCTGTCCAGCACAGCCTGGATCAGGGGAAAAGGGGGGGATGCGTAAAGCCCCAGCCCTGGCCAATCGTGAGCCAGAGCATCCAAGCCCAGAGGCCCTGGTGGCTCCGACATGGAATACCACAGGGGGCAGTGTGCATTGCCCAGGGAGGCAAACAGGTCCACCTGCGCCCCCTCCCAAACTTGTCCTACAGGTGCTGCACCCCCTGGGAATGTAGGCTCCAGTCCCAAGGTGGTGGGCCATCCCTCGAGAGCATATCCGCTGCCACATTCAGGATGCCAGGTACGTACGCTGCGCGTAGAGACACTAGATGTCCCTGAGCCCAGAGAAGGAGCTCCCATGCCATAAGATGGAGACGGTGGGAACTCAGTCCACCCTGATGGTTGAAGTAAGACACCACTGTGGTGTTGTCCATTCTCACCAGGACATGTCTTCCCTTCAGATGTGGAAGGAAAGACCGCAGGGCCAGCAGTACAGCTCGGAGCTCTAGTGTATTGATACGCCTGCCGCTTCAAGGGAGTAGCCAACAGCCGCCGGCCGACCTGCCCATGGTCACACACCCTCAGCCGATCTGGGAGGCGTCTGTGCTGACCAGCTCCCGGCAGCACATCCTCAGCATCTCCACCCCACCTGAGAGAAAGGAGCGACAGCGCCACCTCAACAATACCCTGAGGCACTATGCGGTCACCCGCCTGGCGGAGACGGTGGCACTTCGGGTGCAGCCGTTGGGAGTTGAACCACCGTTGAAGAGGCCGGAGATGGAGCAGGCCCAGGGGAATCAGCAACGAGGCCGCCGTCAGCAAGTCCAACAGGATTTGGCAGGTCAGGGCGGCTACCACTCGCCCCTGCTGAAAGTGGTAGAGGCAAGATAAGATCGCCTGAACCGTTCTGGTGGGTAGGCATGCTCTCATGAGGACTGAGTCCAGTTCCATGGCAATGAAGGCCACCCTCTGGGTGGGCGTCAGACAACTCTTCTTGTTGTTTACAGTAATGCCCAGCCCGCCGATATTGGTCAGGAGCATGTCTTTGTCTGACAGGACCTGGGTCCTGGTCGGGGCAAATCAGCCAATTGTCCAGGTTATTGAGGATTAACAATCCTTGGAACGTGAGAGCCTTTTCTTTTTTTTTCTTCTATTTTTGTGGGGGTAGATCAGCTTAATATTGCTGATGGATTGTAACTTCCATCAATGTAATTGTCTGCATCACTTCCAATCCTCCATGTTTTGTATATATATATATACAGTGAGGGAAAAAAGTATTTGATCCCCTGCTGATTTTGTACCTTTGCCCACTGACAAAGGCATGATCAGTCTATAATTTTAATGGTAGGTTTATTTGAACAGTGAGAGACAGAATAACAACAATAAAATCCAGAGAAACGCATGTCAAAAATGTTATAAATTGATTTAAATTTTAATGAGGGAAATAAGTATTTGACACCTCTGCAAAACATGACTTAGTACTTGGTGGCAAAACCCTTGTTGGCAATCACAGAGGTCAGACCTTTCTTGTAGTTGGCCACCAGGTTTGCACACATCTCAGGAGGGATTTTGTCACACTCCTCTTTGCAGATCTTCTCCAAGTCATTAAGGTTTCGAGGCTGACATTTGGCAACTCGAACCTTCAGCTCCCTCCACAGATTTTCTGTGGGATTATGGTCTGGAGACTGGCTAGGCCACTCCAGGACCTTAATGTGCTTTTCTTGAGCCACTCCTTTGTTGCCTTGGCCATGTATTTTGGGTCATTGTCATGCTGGAATACCCATCCACGACCCATTTTCAATGCCCTGGCTGAGGGAAGGAGATTCTCACCCAAGATTTGACGTTACATGGCCCGTCCATCGTCCCTTTGATGCGTTGAAGGTGTCCTGTCCCCTTAGCAGAAAAACACCCCCAAAGCATAATGTTTCCACCTCCATGTTTGACGGTGGGGATGGTGTTCTTGGGGTCATAGGCAGCATTCCTCCTCCTACAAACACGGCGAGTTGAGTTGATGCCAAAGAGCTCGATTTTGGACTCATCTGACCACAACACTTTCACCCAGTTCTCCTCTGAATCATTCAGATGTTGATTGGCAAACTTCAGACGGGCCTGTATATGTGCTTTCTTGAGCAGGGGGACCTTGCGGGCGCTGCAGGATTTCAGTCCTTCACGGCGTAGTGTGTTACCATTTATTTTCTTGGTGACTATGGTCCCAGCTGCCTTGAGATCATTGACAAGATCCTCCCGTGTAGTTCTGGGCTGATTCCTCACCGTTCTCATGATCATTGCAACTCCAAGAGGTGAGATCTTGCATGGAGCCCCAGGCCGAGGGAGATTGACAGTTATTTTGTGTTTCTTCCATTTGCGAATAATCGCACCAACTGTTGTAACCTTCTCACCAAGCTGCTTGGCGATGGTCTTGTAGCCCATTCCAGCCTTGTGTAGGTCTACAATCTTGTCCCTGACATCCTTGGAGAGCTCTTTGGTCTTGGCCATGGTGGAGAGTTTGGAATCTGATTGATTGATTGCTTCTGTGGACAGGTGTCTTTTATTCAGGTAACAAGCTGAGATTAGGAGCACTCCCTTTAAGAGTGTGCTCCTAATCTCAGCTCATTACCTGTATAAAAGACACCTGGGAGCCAGAAATCTTTCTGATTGAGAGGGGGTCAAATACTTATTTCCATCATTAAAATGCAAATCAATTTATAACATTTCTGACATGCGTTTTTCTGGATTTTGTTGTTGTTATTCTGTCTCTCACTGTTCAAATAAACCTACCATTAAAATTATAGACTGATCATTTCTTTGTCAGTGGGCAAACGTACAAAACCAGCAGGGGATCAAATACTTTTTTCCCTCACTGTATACATATATACATACATATATACACACATACATATATACATACATATATACACACATACATATATATATATATTTATATACATACACATTCACATACATACACACATACACACACACATACATACATACATACAAACACATACATATCCTTAAAAATATATATATATTCCCCTATATTACTTTCCAACCCTGCCACCCTTTCCCCACTTGGAGTAAACTAGTGAACAACAACGCCTAGGCCTCTACTTCCAGCCCATACCCACTATCTACATTTTATGGACACAGTCAATTTTACAGTAATTACATTTTGTTTGTTCTTTCTCCTGAACTTCTTCTACTCTCAACCTCTCCGATCATTTTCATGATGTCCATCCGGTTTGCTTCTATATGCCATATCTTTCTAACTGTGCTCCTTCACAAAAGCTCCCAACCTACAACCCATACACTTATTATGGACACAGCGTGCCTACATTATTAGTTATCTTGTTATTGTTTGTTGTTAGTTGGTATTAGTCCCATCCTTCCATTCCATTCAACACCTCCCATCTATCTTTTAACACCATCCGTATAGGATTTCTATTTGCATATATATTTCAACTGTACTGTGATGTCTTACAAAAGTTCTGAACCTTTCTATTCTCATTGTTTCTACAGATTGTGAATTGAAAATAAACATTTTTGCTAATAGTATTATTATGTTATTGATCGATTGACTATGACTTTTCAGATCACCCAGTAGTGCTATCTGCAGGGTTAGCTCCAGGTAAATATTGCAATCCTTTAGCCATTCCTGGACCTGTGTCCAAAAACAAGCTGCAAATGGACAGTAACAAAACAAATGATCTAATGATTCTGTCTCTTCGCAGCAAGATCTGCAGAGCTGGGAAGATTGTATCCCCCATATAAATAACATTCTATTGTTAGCAAGAATTTTATATAATAATTTAAATTGAAAGATTCTAAGTTTTGAATCCGGTGTCGTTTTGCGTATCAGTTCATAAACACTATGCCATGGGATCGGTACGTCAAAAATCTCTTCCCAACTATTTTGCAATCTATATGGGACGGCTGTCAGTCCTTTGGTCCTTAAATGAAACTGATATACCTTTTTATTTATCACAGTTTTCCTTAACCAATGATGTTCTTTAATGCAAGGCCGACAGACAAGTTCCTTACTTTCTATTTGCATATATATTTCAACTGTACTGTGATGTCTTACAAGAGTTCTGAACCTTTCTATTCTCTTTGTTTCTACAGATTGTGAATTGAAAATAAACATTTTTGCTAATAGTATTATTATGTTATTGATCGATTGACTATGACTTTTCAGATCACCCAGTAGTGCTATCTGCAGGGTTAGCTCCAGGTAAATATTGCAATCCTTTAGCCATTCCTGGACCTGTGTCCAAAAACAAGCTACAAATGGACAGTACCAAAACAAATGATCTAATGATTCTGTCTCTTCGCAGCAAGATCTGCAGAGCTGGGAAGATTGTATCCCCCATATAAATAACTTTTTTATTATCACAGTTTTCCTTAACCAATTATGTTCTTTAATGCAAGGCCGACAGACAAGTTCCTTACTTTCTCCTCCTTCCACTTTCCTCTTCCATTTTTGCGGTAAGGCTGCAATTATTTGGTTGTAATTTTGGGTAGAGCAGACATTTCCATATGTTTTTGTTAGCTGCATGTGCGACATAACTCCACCAGTCCTACCGATGATATAATTTACAAAGATTATAAATTTTTTAAACATTTTGTCCAAAAAAAAAAAATTGGTCAATTAGTATATTTCAGTTTAACCACAATATTTGTTGCATTATTTGTTCTGTTGTTTCTAGAGGATTAAATTGAAATTGCAACCAACTTTCTATGGCTTGTTTTAGAAATAGTGTCACGAGTGTCAGTGTAATGTGGTGGATCGAAGTCAGACGCAGGACACAGAAACTCGTATGAAACATACTTTACTGTAGAAGTAAAGAAAACAATACAAAACACCTCCACACAGGGAGGAACAAACCCACTCACCAACGACACACGAAACGAAAAGGAAACATGCACAAAACACATTGGGAGCCACCGGGTTAAATAGGGAAGGAGTAATCACATAATGGGCAACAGGTGTGTAACAATCAGACAACAGGTGCAACATAGAAACATAGAACATAGATCGGCAGCAGCTAGTATTCCGGTGACGACGAACGCCGAAGCCTGCCCGAGCAAGGAGGAGGGGCAGCCTCGGCAGAATCCGTGACAAATAGTGATATCTGGGAGATGATTTCCTTTTCAAATAACTGAAAGTGAGTGGTTGTAATCTGAATAAAGGGAAAAAGGCCATTCTTGAACATTGGGTGAGACAATCTTACTTCGGATTTAAGTATAATTTTTGTATGACTGAAGCTTTTAGTGATAGGTCTAATGCTTTAATATTTAATAATTTCTGTCCTCCGAATTCATATTCATTATATAAATAGGCCCGTTTAATTTTGTCTGGCTTGCCGTTCCAAATAAAATGGAATATTTTTTTCTCATATTATTTTAAAAAACTGTTCGCTAGGCGTAGGCAAGACCATAAGCAAATAGGTAAACTGGGATAATACTAAAGAGTTAATCAGGGTGATTTTTCTACAAATTGACAGGCACCCGCCTTTCCATGGTAGCAAGATCTTATCTATTTTTGCTAACTTTCTATTATAATTTATTGAAGTGAGATCATTTATTGCATTTGGGATATGTATTCCGAGTATATCCACATCACCATCAGACCATTTTATTGGTAAACTACATGGCAATGTAAAATTTTTATTTTTTATTGATCCAATACGTAATATAGTACATTTGTCATAATTTGGTTGTAATCCAGAGAGGTTAGAAAATATATCTAGATCCTCTATGAGTGTCAGTAGTTCCGATGTGGATGTGGTGGAGGAGTCAGGCGCAGGACACAGAGGATACGTCCAAAAGACTTTAATAGTCCAAAGAGCAACAAACAAAACACAACATAGAAAACAGACGGAGGCGAGGCAATTACGCAAACACGCGTAAACAATAATCCCAAACATGGACAGAGTGCAGACACGCAGCTCTGCACGACAGGCAGAAAATAACAACACACAATCAGACTAATGCAAAACAAGGAACTTATAAGACAAGTAATCAACACACAAATGGACACAGGTGTAAAAGACAGACAAAAGCAATCACACTACGAAACATAGAGCGGTGGCAGCTAGTACTCCGGGGACGGCGAACGCCGAAGCCTGCCTGAACCAGGAGGAGGAGCAGTCTCGGCAGAATCCGTGACAGTACCCCCCCCTTGACGCGCGGCTCCAGCCGTGCGCCGACCCCGGCCTCGGGGACGGCCAGGAGGACGCGGACCCGGGCGCGTGGGATGCCCACGGTGGAACTCAGTCAGGAGGGATGGATCGAGGATGTCCCTCCTGGGCACCCAGCACCGTTCCTCCGGACCGTACCCCTCCCACTCCACGAGATACTGGAGACCACTCATCCGGCGCCTCGAGTCCAAGATGGCCCGGACCCTGTACGCCGGGGCCCCCTCGATGTCCAAAGGGGGCGGAGGGGTCTCTCCTATCTCATCTTCTTGGAGTGGGCCAGCTACCACCGGCCTGAGAAGAGACACATGGAACGAGGGGTTAATATTTTTGTACTCTATAGGCAGTTGTAACCTGTAACACACCTCGTTCAATCTTCTCAGGACTTTGAAGGGCCCCACAAAATGCCGACCCAGCTTCCGGCAGGGCAGGCGGAGGGGCAGGTTTCGAGTCGAGAGCCAGACTCGATCTCCCGGTGCGTACACCGGTCCCTCACTGCGGTGGCGATCGGCGCTCGCCTTTTGTTGACGGATGGCACGCTGCAGATGGACATGGGCAGCGTCCCACGTCTCCTCCGAGTGCCGAATCCACTCGTCCACCGCAGGGGCCTCGATCTGGCTCTCGTGCCATGGTGCCAGGACCGGCTGATAACCTAAAACACACTGGAAAGGTGTTAAATTGGTGGAGGAGTGGCGGAGAGAGTTCTGGGCCATCTCTGCCCAGGGGATGAACCTAGACCACTCCTCCGGCCGGTCCCGGCAATAGGACCTCAAAAACCTACCCACATCCTGGTTGACACGTTCCACCTGCCCATTGCTCTCTGGGTGGTACCCCGAGGTAAGGCTTACCGAGACCCCCCAAGGTTCCCATGAACGCCCCCAAACTCTGGAGGTGAACTGGGGACCTCGGTCAGACACAATATCCTCGGGGACCCCATAGTGCCGGAACACATGGGTAAATAGGGCCTCAGCGGTTTGTAGGGCAGTAGGGAGACCCGGCATTGGAAGGAGACGACAGGCCTTGGAAAACCGATCCACAACGACCAAAATGGTGGTATTCCCCTGTCCTTCTTCTTCACAAAGAAGAAACTCGAGGAAACCGGGGAAGTGGAGGACCGTATGTATCCCTGTGCCAAGGACTCGGCTATGTAAGTCTCCATAGCCGCTGTCTCCTCTTGAGACAGGGGATACACACGACTCCGTGGAAGAGCCGCTCCTGTTTGGAGATTTATCGCACAGTCCCCCTGTCTATGAGGAGGTAGCCGTGTTGCCCTCGATTTGCTGAACACAAGTGCTAAGTCCTCATACTCAGGGGGAATGCGCAGTGCGGGCACTGGGTTCGGACTCTCTAGCGAGGTCGCCCCTACGGAAACACCTAGACATCTCCCTACACACTGGGCAGACCACTCCATAAGAGCCCTCTGTTGCCACGCAATGGTAGGATCATGGGTGCTTAACCAGGGAAGCCCCAACACCACGGGTACGCAGGAGAGTCAATCAGATAAAACTGAATGATCTCCTCATGACCCCCTGCGTCGTCATCGTCAGTGGTGCTGTGACCTCCCTGATCAGGCCCGACCCCAACGGCCGGCTGTCTAAGGCGTGGACAGGAAATGGAGCTTCTACCGGCCGAAGGGGAATTCCTAACCTACAACAAAATGCCCGATCAATAAAGTTCCCAGCTGCGCCTGAATCTACTAGCGCCTTATGCTGGGAATGAGGTGCCACCTGTGGAAATCTCACAGGAATACTCATGTGACCAACAGAAAGCTCTGGGTAAGTGGGGCGCCTACTCACCTGAAATGACTCCCCAGTGCGTGACCTGTTGTCCCCTCTCCCAGGAGACCCTCCCCAGCAATCCTCCACGACCACAGTTGGTGCAGGGGATGGCCCCCCTCGGGTTCTCTCTCCTCCTCTCTCTAGCGCCAGCACTCCCGAGCTCCATGGGAATCGGCTCGGAGGTGCTGGAGGGTGGAATGGACGACCCCCACTCGGGACGTCCGCGGGTAGCCAGCAGGGTGTCTAGACGGATGGAGATGTCCACTAACCGGTTGAACGACAGGTTGGTGTCCCTGCAGGCCAGCTCACGACGAACGTCCTCTCGTAGGCTACACCGGTAGTGGTCGATGAGGGCCCTCTCAATACACCCCGCATCCGCCGCTAGCGTCCGGAACTCCAGTGCGAACTCCTGTGCGCTCCTCTTCCCATGTCGGAGGGAGAACTCCGCGTAGGTGATGGTAGCGGCGTCTATTCCCCTCCATTCGGCGTTGGCCCACTCCAACGCCTTGCCGGATAGACAGGAGATGAGGGCGGAGACGCTCTCGTATCCCGAGGGCGCCGGGTGTATGGTGGCCAGGTAGAGTTCCACCTGCAGGAGGAATCCCTGACACCCGGCTGCAGAACCGTCATATGCCCTCGGGAGCGAGAGCCGAATGCCACTGGGTTCCGGTGCTGAGAGAGGAGGACTGGCCGTTGGTGATGGGATGGTGTAAGAATGCGTGGGCACCTCTCCAGTCACCAACCGGCGCAGAGTGTTGGACACCTCGTCCATGGCGGCCCCAAGTTGCCGGATCATGGTGTCTTGGTAGCTGATCCGGTCTTCCAGGGATTCGGGTGCCGCCGCTGTTCCTGCTGACTCCATAGTTAGGTGTGTTGTTCTGTCAGTAGTTCTGATGTGGATGTGGTGGAGGAGTCAGGCGCAGGACACAGAGGATACGTCCAAAAGACTTTAATAGTCCAAAGAGCAACAAACAAAACACGACATAGAAAACAGACGGAGGCGAGGCAATTACGCAAACACGCGTAAACAATAATCCCAAACATGGACAGAGTGCAGACACGCAGCTCTGCACGACAGGCAGAAAATAACAACACACAATCAGACTAATGCAAAACAAGGAACTTATAAGACAAGTAATCAACACACAAATGGACACAGGTGTAAAAGACAGACAAAAGCAATCACACTACGAAACATAGAGCGGTGGCAGCTAGTACTCCGGGGACGGCGAACGCCGAAGCCTGCCCGAACCAGGAGGAGGAGCAGTCTCGGCAGAATCCGTGACAATGAGGCTGTGGAGTGATTCTAGTTGTGGATTTAAAAGGAAACATGAATCATCAGCGTACAATGACACCTTTGTTTTTAAGCCCTGGATTTCTAATCCCCTGATATTATTGTTGGATCTGATTTTAATAGCTAACATCTCGATGGCCACAATAAATAGATATGCCAATAGTGGACAACCTTGTTTCACTCCTGTTGACAGTTCTAAA
The DNA here is from genome assembly GCF_020615455.1 of Coregonus clupeaformis. Lineage (NCBI taxonomy): Eukaryota > Metazoa > Chordata > Actinopteri > Salmoniformes > Salmonidae > Coregonus > Coregonus clupeaformis. Next base: position 56,297,494 of record NC_059192.1, read on the forward strand.
CTTTCTTAGAAATAGCCATTATTTACTATTTTACACCTAGGGTTACTATACATGATTTTGACCCATTGTATAAGAGATTAACCAAAATTGAAATGCTCCAGGCATTTATATATAAACCCCAGTCGTACTTTATCCAATGCCTTTTCGAAGTCTGCTATGAATAGCAGGCCTGGTTTCTTGCCTTATATTATCTCCAATGTATCTTCCATGTAAAAAAAACCTGTCTGATTAGAATGAATAATATCCGACAATACCTTTTTTATTCTATGCGCTATACATTTTGCTAGAATTTTTGCATCACAACACTGAAGTGTACGGGGCCTCCAATTTTTTTAATGGACTGAATCTTTATACTTGAATTGCTTGCAGGGTTGATAATGTATTATATATATTGTCAAAGAAGTGTGGATCATCATTATTTGGTCCGTAAATGTTAATGAGCCATATCTGTTTATTGTCCAATAACATATTTAAAATAATCCATCTACCTTGCGTATCTATTTGGACAATTTGCACATTCGGATCGAAATTACTATTAATTAATATCATCACCCCTTTTGAATTTATTTGCCCTTGGGAGAAGTATATTCCCCCCTTCCCCCCCCCCACCCCCCATTCCTTTTTCCACGCAACTTCATCTAGAATTGTTGAATGAGTTTCCTGTAAACAATAGATATTATATTCCTTCTCTTTGAGCCATGTAAATATTGTTCTTTTTGTTATTATCAGCTAAGCCATTACAATTATAACTGGCTATACTTATTTCACCATACACCATAATGAGATACAAGTTTCAAGTCTATTTATCATTATATATGTTTGTAAATTTACCATAAAAAAAACCCATAATGGTTGAGTGTCCATATAGCTGTTCCATGATATTTGCATTGCTACTAAGTATCCCTTCAATTGTTCTCCACTAATTCCCTCGCTAAAGCCCCTCCCCATCCCAAGTTGAGCCGTCATCCCAGTGATCGGCATCCCACCCACATCCCTCCGGATCCCTAGGGCCCCGAGAGGCCAGGACCCATCCATCGAAAAACAGCACACAGTGCCACGCACAAAACAGAAGCAGATTAACCGCCAAAAGCATTTCCAATGCTGTCACCTCTATACAGTGAGGGAAAAAAGTATTTGATCCCCTGCTGATTTTGTACGTTTGCCCACTGACAAAGAAATGATCAGTCTATAATTTTAATGGTAGGTTTATTTGAACAGTGAGAGACAGAATAACAACAAAAAAATCCAGAAAAACGCATGTAAAAATTTTTATAAATTGATTTGCATTTTAATGAGGGAAATAAGTATTTGACCCCCTCTCAATCAGAAAGATTTCTGGCTCCCAGGTGTCTTTTATACAGGTAATGAGCTGAGATTAGGAGTATACTCTTAAAGGGAGCGCTCCTAATCTCAGTTTGTTACCTGAATAAAAGACACCTGTCCACAAAAGCAATCAATCAATCAGTTTCCTACTATCCACCAGGGTCAAGACCAAAGAGCTCTCCAAGGATGTCAGGGACAAGATTGTAGACCTACACAAGGCTGGAATGGGCTACAAGACCATCGCCAAGCAGCTTGGTGAGAAGGTGACAACAGTTGGTGCGATTATTCGCAAATGGAAGAAACACAAAAGACCTGTGAGAACGGTGAGGAATCAGCCCAGAACTACACGGGAGGATCTTGTCAATGATCTCAAGCTGGGACCATAGTCACCAAGAAAATAATTTGTAACACACACTACGCCGTGAAGGACTGAAATCCTGCAGCGCCCGCAAGATCCCCCTGCTCAAGAAAGCACATATACAGGCCCGTCTGAAGTTTGCCAATGCACATCTGAATGATTCAGAGGAGAACTGGGTGAAAGTGTCATGGTCAGATGAGACCAAAATCGAGCTCTTTGGCATCAACTCAACTCACCGTGTTTGGAGGAGGAGGAATGCTGCCTATTACCCCAAGATCACCATCCCCACCGTCAAACATGGAGGTGGAAACATTATGCTTTGGGGGTGTTTTTCTGCTAAGGGGACAGGACAACTTCACCACATCAAAGGGACGATAGACGGGGCCATGTACTGTCAAATCTTGGGTGAGAACCTCCTTCCCTCAACCAGGGCATTGAAAATGGGTCGTGGATGGGTATTCCAGCATGACAATGACCCAAAACACACAGCCAAGGCAACAAAGGAGTGGCTCAAGAAGAGGCACATTAAGGTCCTGGAGTGGCCTAGCCAGTCTCCAGACCTTAATCCCATAGAAAATCTGTGGAGGGAGCTGAAGGTTCGAGTTGCCAAACGTCAGCCTCGAAACCTTAATGACTTGGAGAAGATCTGCAAAGAGGAGTGGGACAAAATCCCTCCTGAGATGTGTGCAAACCTGGTGGCCAACTACAAGAAATGTGTGTACCTCAGTGATTGCCAACAAGAGTTTTGCCACCAAGTACTTAGTCATGTTTTGCAGAGGGGTCAAATACTTATTTCCCTCATTAAAATGCAAATCAATGTATAACATTTTTGACATGCGTTCTTCTGGATTTTGTTGTTGTTATTCTGTCTCTCACTGTTCAAATAAACCTACCATTAAAATTATAGACTGATCATGTCTTTGTCAGTGGGCAAGCGTACAAAATCAGCAGGGGATCAAATACTTTTTTCCCTCACTGTATATAACTATTTAAAAATATATATCTATTCAAATATCTTGCATATCTTATTTTCAATCATTATCAATTAATATGCGTAATAATGTCGGCAGTTCATATGTAGGATTTCAACATATAATCCGGATTGCCATTGTATTACATTTAATTTATTGACAAGCAATCATTATCCTAGCCAATAATTACTGTGGTCCATCCCATACCATAGCAAATAATTACCGTGGTCCATCCCATCCCATACCCCCCCCCCGCCCCAACATCACCACCCCCCACAACAGATGCCGGACAAACACACACGCACATACTCACATACTCCAACACACTCATTCCCCCTCCTCCACAATCCACCATAAAATCAGATACTCAATGGTTGTTATATCCCAGATCCCAACTCAAGAAAGGACCTGATTTACGAGTGCACATACAGTTACAGCTGATTGAGAAAGCATGCAAGATTGAGCAGAAATTGACAACAATGTCAGATTTGATTAATCTACTTAATCTATGTCAAGTCCTAGGTGATGGAGATCAGATCCACCCTCCTCACCTGAGACACAAACACTCTGGTCCACCGTTGTAACCATTTGATTTGATTATTTTGTGCCACCTGGGCCACAATGATAAACCTTCTCTGATTGTCCGAGTGTGACCCCCTCCCCATGGGTTACTGCAGCCAGTGTTGCCAGCACTGCCACTACCTGGGTGGGGGTACCCCACCGGAATCCCCACCGGCTAGGTAAAAGTTCGTCAAGGTTCTCATTAGCAGCTTTGAGAATTTCCTTGTATATAATGCTCTCCCATCAGGGGGCTCTGGCTTTGTAGGACCAACCCTGCCAGGCAGGCTCAGAATCTTGAGGGGGCGGTGCTGCTCAAGTAGGTCTCTGACCGCATTTATTTCTCTGTTTAGGCTGCATACTCACAGCAGGTCCATAAAAGAGATGGGAACTTCTCTATGGTGTATGGGTCACTCAGGTGGGTGTCCAGGATATAGGGTTGGGGATCTTTCCATCATGATAGGACAATAAAAAATTAGATTAGATGTATACTATATTTAAAAATGTATATCCCTCATCTACACAAAGTTGAAAGCTTTCTCTCACTACCCCTGCTCATTGACACCCGTCGGCTCTAGGATATGCAACCATTTACCCTCTCACTCAATTAACACCGCACCTTTCCAAACACAAAAATGCACACCACATGGTTGACTGCGGAGGAAATGGGCCGAGCGTGCAAACGCACCCACATCCCACACCTGCTGCAAGGGGGAAAGGACGCCAGTGAGAACACAGTATCAACCGTCTGCCAAAACAACAATTGCCCGCCAAAAAAGCCATGTTCTAATTAGTTGTATTTGAAGATGTATTATTCTGCTTGTTATCTTTTCTTGTTATATGATTTTATCCTTTTTTAAATACTATACTTACTATAAATGTTATTTAATATTCCAATCCCTATCATTGGTAGTATTGGGTGTTCCATTATTCAACTCCTCTATTACAACTTTTAGAATAGCCATGGAGTAGTCTTTATAGTTTATCGACCACAAGTGCCACACGTTTCCCTTTTAATCTATTTTCCTTGAAGACTGGATACAGAACTTTGCGCCTTTCTGCAATCTCCCTCGGGAACTGATCATCCATGCCTATTTTCGTGCCAGCAAGTCTTTTTCCTAGGCTTTTAACCATAGCTTTATCCTTAAAAAATGCAAATTTGGCATCGATTGGGCGATCATATTTCTGTTCTCTTTGTCCGAAATGGTGTACACGTTCGAGTTGGATTTTATCAACAGCCTCGAGTGGTATTTGAAGCGCTGTATGCAGGAAATCCTACATAATATTTTCGGATATTTCTCCCTCCTTTTCCTGAATACCCGTAAGTACTAGATTTTCTCTCATCGATCTAGTTTGGATGTCAAGCCATTCTTTGTCCAGGAGTGAGGAGATCTCCAGCCGCAGGGTTTTCTTCTTCAGGGTGTCGGCCACCGTGGTGACACGAAGGCCCCTGAAGGACGGGGGCCGGCACTGACATTGGAGTCGGTACGCTTCGAGCATTGTGGACAACACCCAGGGGGACTCCACACCCTCCTCCCACTTTGCCCTTTGAGACCGGGAGAAGTGGCCGAAGCCGGGGAAGGGTGTGTCAGGCGTCCTGCTGGGGCCTGCCTTTCCTATGGTGGTGACAGTTGACAGGTTGTTGCTTCACCACACACTGTGCCCCTCCCCGCTGTTGTCCATCAGCATGAGGCGATGGAGCAGGAGAGGGACCCCCCCGGTCGTCCATAAGAACTTATCCATCAGAACTCATCCACCAGAAATCAGCCCATGTTACTCACTACTCACCCTACCTTCACCTTATCACACAAACAGTACAAGTACAACCCAAGTACAACAATACTGTATCCCTCTGTGTCCTAAAGGTTAAGGCAGAGAGAAGAAGAGAGGGGGGACTTACTCTTGCCCTTGCGTCTCCATGGGCCTTGGACCCGGGCCTGAGAAGGCGGCATGAACCGTCTCAGGGTCTCCCGGTCCCTACGCACCTTATCGGTCTGCTCCAGAATGTCATCAACCCCTGGGCCAAACGTCAGCCCTGGGGTGATGGGGAGAGTGGCAAATGTTCTCTGGAGAGCAGCTGGTAGAAGGTATTGGGCCATCCGAGATGTGCCATGGACCGTCCATTGGCGAGGACCACATCCCTCTGGAGCTGGGAAAAAAGGCGAGACACCTCCATCGCTTCCCTGTGGAGCTCCTCTGTGCCCTCCTGCGGCCGGGGCAACAGAGTCTGCAGGTAGGCCTGCAGTAGCATGGCCGCATTGGTAAGGAGGCCAAGAGAGCAGAGGGACCCATATGTGGCTTTCAAGTCTGCATCAAAGACTCTGGGGGGTCCCGGCTTCAGTTGCGGGTTCCACCCTATAATCTCCCGGTCTGGGAGGACCATGGCAGCTATCATGGTGTCCATGGTCGGGTACTCCCGGAGGCCGAGTGACTCCACGCCTGCAACATAACTCCATGGTCCAGTCTCTGCTGTATCAGAAGCGCCCCCTGGCAGAGGCCCAGCTATCCTGGAAGGCCTCGCGGAACAGATAGAGAGTCATCACTGTCCACCAGTTTGATGTCCAGTGTAGTGGCTACCCGAGTGAGTAGGCTGCTCATAGCCTCTCGAGCCGCTGGGGGCGATGAAGCCCCGTTGCCGGCTTCTGATGGTCTGTTAGCCTGGTGGCCCCGCTCATGGTGGTGAACAGTGCCAGCATCGTCACCCAGGAACAGCCTATCACTGGCCAACAGGGAACAGCTGTTGTCGCCACCGAAGCTATCAACCATGCTCCCTCCGTTCAAGGTGGTCCTCCGCGTGGCTCAAACCCAGGCAGTGCATACACGAGGTATGCGGATCACCAGGGGGGATGCCACCATCACACATGTCACAAAGGGAAGCCATAAGCTCAGCCAAGCCAACAAGGCCACAGAGCAGGGGTCTGACGCCCTGGGAGAGCTTATGTCGTGACCCGCTTGGAGGAATAGGAACCCAGTGAGGGATAAATTACTCAGTACCTCTGCAAAAACCGGGGAAGACCTATGTGGGAAAAGCAGGCAGACAAAAAAACTGCAACCAGGTAATGGTTTTGATTTATTCGTTTTTTTGTTTTTGTTTTACGCCAACTGCAATAGTACCTAGCCGGTTTAATATCCAAGCAGTAAACACAGCACCACATGATGGAGTAACTCCATTAAGGAACTCCAAAGTTAATGTCTCAATGTAGTGGAAAGCCCACCACGATACTCTTACACTCTGCAGGGGAAAGAACAACAAAAATAACTGCAGGGTACTTAACAGAGAACCTGCAATATGACGCGGGGAGTAGCATGTTAAGCAATTCACAACACACACATAGAACAAGCCAGTCGGCAAGTTGTGTAAGGTAAATTACAGTTTGCCATACTAATGGATGCACATGGAGTCATAGTGTAATGCTAACGAAACACAAGTACGACAAACCACGTGTGGAAGATACAGATCAACCGAGTGGAGCACTCAAGAGGAGGGGCTGGCCATGTGGCCAGCTGCTCCAGGTCTGCAAACAGCCAGTGAGTATACTTCCACGCAAGATATTACACTTACCAGTGACTTACCAAGCGAACTTCAGAAAGTTTGTACCTCAAACCATACAGACGTCCGCCAAGAAAATGAAAGAAAACGTGTGTCGCGGCCAAGGGGTCTATATATAGGGGCGGACCCCAGCCTTGACAGGTGTACACGGGAGTACATCTGTAAATCCTCACCTCGGATGTATCCCTCCGCCGCGGAGTGATACCAATATATTGGAGTAATCCAATATAGTGAAACATAACACCTCCTCCTCCATGCTTTATGGTGGGAACTACACATGTGGAGATCATCCGTTCACCCACACCACGTCTCACAAAGACACAGCGGTTGGAACTAAAAATCTCCAATTTGGACTCCAGACCAAAGGACAAATTTCCACCGGTCTAATGTCCATTGCTCATGTTTCTTGGCCCAAGCAGGTCTCTTCTTCTTATTGGTGTCCTTTAGTAGTGGTTTCTTTGCAGCAATTCGACCATGAAGGCCTGATTCACACAGTCCCCTCTGAACAGTTGATGTTGAGATGTGTCTGTGACTTGAACTCTGTGAAGCATTTATTTGGGCTGAAATTCCTGAGGCTGGTAACTCTAATGAACGTATCCTCTGCAACAGAGGAAACCCTCGGTCTTCCATTCCTGTGGCGGTCCTCATGAGAGCCAGTTTCATCATAGCGCTTGATGGTTTTTGCGACTGCACTTGAAGAAACTTTCAAAGTTCTTGAAATGTTCTGTATTGACTGACCATCATGTCTTAAAATAATGATGGACGGTCGTTTCTCTTTGCTTATTTGAGCTGTTCTTGCCATAATATGGACTTGGTCTTTTACCAAATAGGGCTATCTTCTGTATAACCCCAGACAGGCATGCAGACAGACAAACAGGCAGGAAGAAAGACGTATACAGACATACAGACAGAAGCATGCAGGCAGGCAGACCGACAGACGCAGACAGACAGACAGGCAGGCAGGCAGGCAGGCACACAGACAGTTTCAAGTGTCAAGTCAATCAAAAGAAAATTGACCAATATCCTCTTCAGAAATTATTCTAACAAGGCTCTTAGCTTCTAGAACTGCCAGACCATTGTGTCCAAAGGAGGTCAAAAATGCTTTTGGGTCGATTGACTTCAAATGTCATATGCCGGGTCTTTGACGGTCCCCCGGTCACAAATATGTACAATTTGGGAAGATTAAACCTTTAAAACCCGTTGAAATTGCCCCTATGATCCCCGATTAAGTCAATTCCTGTAATCGCAGCCTCCTGGGGAAACTCTTTAACAATGCCCGAGTTTCAAGTCTTTAGGTGCCTTTTGGCAAACTCTAAGCGGGCTGTCATGTGCCTTTTACTGAGGAGTGGCTTCCGTCTGGCCACTCTACCATTAAGGCCTGATTGGTGGAGTGCTGCAGAGATGGTTCTCCTTCTGGAAGGTTCTCCCATCTCCACAGAGTAACTCTAGAGCTCTGTCAGAGTGACCATTGGGTTCTTGGTCACCTCCCTGACCAATGCCCTTCTCCCCAGATTGCTCAGTTTGGCTGGGCGGCCAGCTCTAGGAAGAGTGTTGTTGGTTCCAAACTTCTTCCATTTAAGAATGATGGAGGCCACTGTGTTCTTGGGGACCTTCAATGCAACAGAAATGTGTGGCTCAAAACAATACTGTCTCGGAGCTCTACGGACAAATCCTTCGACCTCATGGCTTGGTGTTTACTCTGACATGCACTGTCAACTGTGGGACCTTATATAGACAGGTGTGTGCTTTTCCAAATCATGTCCAATCAATTGAATTTACCACAGGTGGACTCCAATCAAGTTGTAGAAACATCTCAAGGATGATCAATGGAAACAGGATTTACCTGAGCTCAATTTCGAGTCTCATACAAAGGGTCTGAATACTTAAGTAAATAAGGTATTTCTGTTTTTATTTTTAATACATTTGCAAACATTTCTTAAAACCTGTTTTCACTTTGTCATCATGGGGTATTGTATGTAGATTGCTGAGGATATTTTTTAAAAAATTCATTTCAGAATAAGGCTGTAACGTAACAAAATATGGAAAATGTCAAGGGGTCTGAATACTTTCCGAAGGCACTGTATATATATATATATATATATATATATATATATATATATATATATATATATATATATATATATATCCATATTTTGTTACATATATATAGAGTTAGTATACTAAACATTAGGAACACCTTCCTAATATTTAGTTGCACCCACCCTTTTGCCCTCAGAACAGCCTCAATTCGTCAGGTCAGGTCATGGTCACTCTACAAGGTGTCGAAAGCATTCAACAGGGTTGCTGGCCCATGTTGACTCCAATGCTTCCCATAGTTGTGTCAAGTTGGCTGGATGTCCTTTGGGTGGTGGACCGTTCTTGATACACAGGAAACAGTTGAGAGTGAAAAACCCAGCAGCGTTGCAGTTCTTGACACAAACCGGTGCGCCTAGCACCTACTACCATAGCCTGTTCAAATGCACTTAAATCACTTGTCTTGCCCATTCACCCTCTGTATGGCACACATACACAATCAATCACTCTATTGTCTCAAGGCTTAAAGAGAGAGAGAGAGAGAGAGAGAGAGAGAGAGAGAGAGAGAGAGAGAGAGAGAGAGAGAGAGAGAGAGAGAGAGAGAGAGAGAGAGAGAGAGAGAGAGAGAGACGGGTAGAGGGGTTGGGTTAATGCGGAAGACACATTTCAGTTGAATGCATTCAGTTGTACAACAGACTATGTATCCCCCTTTACCTTCGGAAAGTATTCAACCCCTTGACTTTTTCCACATTTTGTTACGTTACAGCCTTATTCTAAAATTGATTAAAATGTTTTTTTTCCCCCATCAATCTACACACAATATATCACATTTACATAAGTATTCAGACCCTTTACTCAGTACTTTGTTGAAGCACCTTTGCCAGCGACTACAGCATTGAGTCTTCTTGGGTATGATGCTACAAGCTTGGCAAACCTGTATTTGGGGAGTTTCTTCCAGAGAGAGAGAGAGAGAGAGAGAGAGAGAGAGAGAGAGAGAGAGAGAGAGAGAGAGAGAGAGAGAGAGAGAGAGAGAGAGAGAGAGAGAGAGAGAGAGAGAGAGAGAGAGAGAGAGAGAGAGAGAGAGAGAGAGAGAGAGAGAGAGAGAGAGAGAGAGAGAGAGAGAGAGAGAGAGAGAGGAGAGAGAAAAGAGAGAAAAGAGAGAGAGAGAGAGAGAGAGAGAGAGAGAGAGAGAGAGAGAGAGAGAGCGGTCTGCCTACGAGTCTTGTATTTTCATATTTTCCCATTGAATACAATGTATTGACATAAGCTTCAACCCAGTGACTATGACACACTCATCTATTCCCATTGAATGCAATGTATTATACAATGGGTGTGTCTAATCCTGAATGCTGATTGGTTAAAACCGCATTCCAGCCAGTGTCTATTCCACAAGTTACCACCGGTTAAATCTATGACGTTAAAATGTCTATTTACTCGGTTCCATCTGACTGCGCAATCCACTGTCACATCAGTACAGCCAAGCAATTTATAAACTCGATCTCCACTATAAAAAGCATCTAGACATTATCTCACATTTCTTTAAGATTAACATTTAGTTTTCAACAGCAGAGATTTGTATAAACCTTGCTCTCTGTCTCTCCGACATTTGCAACATTGTTTAAATATTCAAATTGGATCTCCAGCTGTCCCATAGTAATGAACGTGTAGGGGTCGGGACGAGACAGACAGGCAGCGTTTCTCAGCCAGTCGAAATCATGAATCAGTTGGCATCATTTTTATGGATATATACAAAGAAATGTCAATTGGAAAAAGGTCAAACGAAACGAAGTGCAGCTAGTTTGCAGTCTTTCCAGCTTCAGTTTGAAGTGATTGTGTTAGCTGTGTTGTTGGCTAGCTCCTCTGAACAACAATGTCCTAACGAGAGAGCACATTTTCTATGCCAGACGAAATCATGCCTCATTAGCTCATTGTTATGGATGTATCCGAATAAATAAATAAACTAGAAAACATCTTAAACAAATGCAAATGCAGCTACTGTTGTTATTCTGTCTGCACTGTTTGATGTGACTGTAAGTTAGCCTAGGTTGGCTGGTTAGCAAGCAAGGGCTAAGAACTTTGCCAGCCGGTATGGCAATGGAACATTTAGAACGAACGACTGGGTCGCGTTCATAGATACAGAACAAAAAGACTGAACGACTGGGTCACGTCTCTGGCAACCGAACCGATAGAACGAACGACCAGCCGGCTTGGTTAGCAACCCTAGATTTGTGTCGGGACTATATCTTGTGGAAGGATGAAATAGTATGAATAAATTCATCAAAATATCATTTTTAATGAAAATATGTAAATCATTATTTGAATATGTTGGTAACCCGTTGTATAAAAGTGATAGTGCCCTCGAAGCCGGTGTTTGGAGGATATCGACTTCGTCTCGGGCCTAACAACACCCGTGCCAATATATCCTCCAAACTACGGCTTCACGGGCATTACCACTTAATTGATATAAGCATCAATTGTTTGACACTCATATTTTCCCATTAACTGCGATGTATTGACAGAAGCATCAACTTTGTGACACTCTTCTTTTCCCAACGAATGCAATGTATTAACATAAGGGTCAATTGGATAACACTATCTTTACCCATTGACTGCGGTGTATTGACATAAGAGTCAACCTTGTGACACTCATCTTTTCCCATTGAATGCAATATATTGACAGAACCGTCATTTGGTTGATGTTTCTCTTTTCCCATTCACTGCAATGTATTGACATAAGCATCAACCCTGTGACACTCATCTTTTCCCATTTACTGCCCTGTACTGACATTATCGTCAACCCTTTGACACTCATCTTCTCCCATTGAATGCAATATATTGACGACATAAGCTTCTATTGGTTGACACTCATCTTTTCTCTTTGAATGCAATGTACTGACATAAGCATCAACCCTGTGTCACTCATCTTTTCCCATTGACTGGAATGTATTGTCAGTAGCATCAATTGGTTGATGCTCATCTTTTCCTATTGGCACCGCAAAGCCTGCTGGGAGCATGGCCAGTTGCCATGAGCATCAATTGGTTGAAGCATAACTTTTAGCAAAAACTTGACAGGATGACGTTTTGAGGTTGATAATGGTCTTTAGTAGTAGTAGTAATAGTAGTAGTGATATAGTGTAGTCATAAAGGCTGCTAAATTATGATGGACAGTCAATGTGAACATAATATCACATGTATTAACATTAATGTTATGTGGTCACATCGATAGCTTAGTTGAAAGAGAACTAAGCTAAAATAATACATCCCTCTCTGTGGAATAGCAAAGCTAGTGCGAGAGACAAAATAATAATTCTGCTGCATCATTGAAACCAAACAAGGTGCTATCTAGAACTGAACTTCTACGGGATCAGTGTCCCGTATACGGGACAGTTGAACTAACGTGCGATAATGTGATTAGCATGACTTTTGTAAGTAACAGCAAACTTTCCAGGACATAGACATGACTTATATGGGCAGAAAGCTTAAATTCTTGTTAATCTAACTGCACTGTCCAATTTACAGTAGCTATTACAATGAAAAAATACCATGCTATTGTTTGAGGAGAGTGCACAACAACAAAAAACTTATCACGGTAACTGGTTTGATACATTTACATTTGACATTTTTTTCATTTAGCAGATGCTCTTATCCAGAGAGACTTACAGTTAGTGAGTGCATACATTTTTTTTCATACTCTGAAGGTAAATAATGTACTTACATTCAGTAATCTTGCTCTGATTTGTCATCCTAAGGGTCCTAGAGATAAAATGTAGCATAGTTATGTTTGATCAAATCCATTTTTATATTCAAATGTAGGAACTGAGTTCTACAGTTTGAACCCCTGCTGTCTCTGGCTCCACACCCACCCAGCCCAGCCATCTAGATGTGTGAAAGTTAGTGTATAAGCTAATGATCCAACATGTATGACATTCCTTGGAGTGTGTAAACTTACATTTTGTATTACCATATCATTTTTGTATGTTCTCTATAGTTATGTACTTGAAAATGTATCAATTGACCAATTCGGCACATTTGGGCAGACTTGATACAAAATAGCCCAGTATTGCAATGCTTCACTGGATCAATCTGAAACTTTGCACACACACTGATGCCATCTAGTGGCCAAAATCTAAATTGCGCCTAAACTGCAATATTATATTGTGGCCTTTCTATTGCATTTCAAAGATGATGTAACAAAAAAACAAATAAAGAACGCATGTATTTTTTTGTATTATCTTTTACCAGATCTAATGTGTTACATTCTCCTATATTAGTTTCACATTTCCACAAACTTCAAAGTGTTTCCTTTCAAATGGTATCAAGAATATGCAAATCCATGCTTCAGGTCCTGAGCTACAGGCAGTTAGATTTGGGTATGTCATTTTAGGCGAAAATTGAAAAAAAGGGTCAGATTCTTAGGAGGTTAAAAGGGTTCTTCTGCTATCCCAATAGGAGAACCCTTTGAAGAACCTTGTTTGGTTCTAGGTAGAAACCTTTTGGTTCCAGGTAGAACCCTATTGGTAAATTAGGAGTCAAAGTACGGGTTTGGACTCCTTAACTGCTGTTACTTTTCCGACATAAGTAAAGTACTAGCCAAATGATATGTCTGTGTAGGCTATAGACCTACCTTAAGGTCATCTTTCAGGGTGAATATGTAGTGGCTATAGCAAACACACAAATACACACACACACACACACACACACACAGCTTGTGCTTAAAGCTGCTGATGAGGTACAATTAATCTGACCTAGTAGCCATGATGTCACTGTCAATTGATTTTTTTTTTTTTTTACTGGCAAATTAAGAAAATTCTAATGATTAATGTTGGAGAATTTATAGAGCTTTATTGAGCTATTTCAATATCAAATGTCCCCCTTTATCAGCCAAACATTTGTGGTGAACTGCCAAGGGCATATAAATTAGTATCCAATAGATGTGATTGCTTGAAAATACTACAAACATTTCCTTACAGAAATGTATATAGAGATATTTGACTACAAATGTTAATCAGCTGTACAGGTAGGTGCATAAGAACAGACATTGTAGGCTAGCTGTCACAGTTCCCTCAGCCAGAACCCAGAAGCAGACCAGGACAAGGAGAGTTGAACGAAGGTGAGGGTTTATTTAGATACAACCAAAGGTGCAGAATAATCCAGGGACAGAGCGGGCGGCGTGGATGAGTAGTTGGGGGTGCAGCACAAGGTCCAGTGATGGCTCGGCAGCCGCCGACCATCAGGCAGAGGTGGGGTGAAGGTTCCGGACGTGTGACTGCAGGTGGAACAAAAAACGGAGGTAAGGACACAAAAACTCAACAAAGTACAAAACAACAAAACTCACGCAAGAAACTCTAAACTGATACACAGAACACCTACTGTTCATGGCTAACGATCCGGCAGGAACTGGATGTTTGGCCAGAGCCTAAAAAGGGTGATGATGAGGGCCAGGTGTGCAGATTGCTGACGGGATGCAGGTCGCGGAAAACCAGAGAGCTCCCCGGAGCGTTCCCGAACCCTCGGGAAACAGGAGACTACGAACCCAAAACACTGGTCACCAGACAGGACCCGACTCAGACTGCCGGGATCGTTACAGTACCCCCCTCCGACGAACGCCACCGGGCGGACATCCCGGAGCGCCAGGATGGAGGCGGTAGAAATCCCTGATGAGGTCAGCATCTAGGACCTGTCGCCGCGGAATCCAACTCCTCTCTTCAGGACCATACCCCTCCCAGTCCACGAGATACTGGAAACCCCGGCCCCGCCGTCTGGAATCCATGATGCGACGCACCGTGTAGGCAGGACCACCTCCGATCATCCGAGGAGGAGGAGGAGGAGGCGGAGGAGGCAACAGAGGACTGAGGAAGACAGGCTTGAGGCAGGAGACATGAAAGGTGGGATGGACTCTGAGCGTCCTCGGTAGTTTGAGTCGAACTGCCACCGGATTGATCACCTTCTCCACCACAAACGGACCAATGAACTTCGGTAACAACTTCCTAGACTCAGTCCGTAACGGAAGATCCCGTGTGGCCAACCAAACCCTATCTCCGATGGTATAGGTGGGAGCGGGGATCCGGCGACGATTCGCCTGGAGCTGATACCGATCCGAACCTCTAAGGAGTGCCTTTCTGGCCCGATGCCAGGTCCGGTGGCAACGACGAATATGAGCCTGAACAGAAGGCACTGATAGCTCCCTCTCCTGAGAAGGGAACAGGGGGAGGTTGGTAGCCATACAGGCACTGGAAGGGAGACATCCCAGTGGCAGATGTAGGGGAGAGTATTGTGGGCATACTCAACCCAAGGCAACTGAGAGGCCCAGGAGGTGGGGTTGGAAGAGACCAGACAGCGTAGCGTGGATTCCATCTTCTGGTTGGCTCTCTCCGCCTGACCATTGGATTGGGGGTGAAAACCAGATGTGAGACTGACTGTAGCTCCAATGGCCAAACAGAAGGACTTCCAGACAGCAGAGGTAAACTGAGGGCCACGGTCGGAAACGATATCACTGGGCAAACCGTGGACCCTGAAAACCTCCCTAACCAGGATCTCGGACGTCTCCGAGGCAGAGGGAAGCTTGGCAATAGGCACAAAGTGGGCGAACTTGCTGAATCTGTCCACGATAGTCAGAACGACCGTGTTCCCCTCAGAAGCGGGCAACCCCGTGACGAAGTCCAGGGCCAGATGCGACCATGGACGCCGGGGAATAGGAAGGGGGTGAAGTAGTCCAGAGCTGGGCCGATTGGTACTCTTATTCTGCGCACACACTGGACAGGCAGCAACAAAACCCCGAGTATCCTCGGCCATGGCAGGCCACCAAAAACGTCTGCGAAGAAACGCCATTGTCCGAGCCACGCCAGGGTGACAAGCCATCTTGCTGGCGTGGGACCATTTGAGGACAGCAGGACGAACCGACTCAGGCACAAACAACCGACCGGGTGGACCGCTACCGGACCGGGCTGAGTCCGAAGGGCCGCCAGCACCTCCTCCTCAATCTTCCACATCACTGCTCCCACGACGCAGTTCCGGGGGAGAATAGTCTCGGTCTTGGACCCACTCTCCTCCGTCTTGGAGAACATCCGGGACAAGGCGTCCGCCTTGCCGTTCTTAGATCCAGGTCGGAACGTCAGGACAAACTTGAATCGTCCGAAAAACAACGCCCACCTGGCCTGACGGGGAGTTGAGACGTTTAGCCGATTGCACGTAAGCAAGATTCTTGTGGTCAGTCCAGACAATAAACGGTTGCTCCGCCCCTCCAACCAGTGGCGCCACTCCTCCAAGGCAAGTTTCACCGCGAGAAGCTCCCGGTTACCCACATCGTAATTCCTCTCTGCAGGCGAAAGGCGACGAGAGTAGTAGGCGCAGGGATGGAGTTTACTGTCCGTGGAGCATCGTCTGCGACAGGATGGCGCCAACTCCCACATCAGACGCGTCCACTTCAACGACCGAACTGACGGGCCGTGTCCGGTTGAGAGAGAATCGGTGCGTTGGTGAATCGCCTCTTCAAATCCAGAAACGCTCGATCCGCCTCCGGATTCCACTTGAAGGTCCTGATACTGGAAGTCAAGGCAGTTAATGGAGCGGCCACACGGCTGTAATCCCGGATGAATCTGCGGTAGAAATTCGCAAACCCCAAAAATCTCTGGAGTTGCAATCTCGTACCGGGCTGGGCCCATTCCAGAACCGCTCTAACCTTCTCCTGATCCATCCTAATCTCACCCCTGGAGATGATGTACCCGAGAAAGGATGTAGTGTGGGCGTGAAACTTCGCACTTCTCGGCCTTCACGAACAGGCGATTCTCCAACAATCGCTGCAGAACCTGCCGGACATGCTGGACGTGGTCGGAAGGTTCCTTCGAGAAGATCAGAATGTCATCCAGGTAAACAAACACGAAGAGACCGATCATATCTCTCAGGACGTCGTTCACCATACTCTGGAATACCGCTGGAGCATTGGTCAGTCCAAACGGCATCACCTGATACTCGAAGTGACCCATCGGTGTATTGAAACCCGTCAACCACTCGTCCCCCTCTCTGATCCGGACCAGGTGATACGCATTGCGTAGGTCTAGCTTGGTGAACACCGTAGCACCCTGTAAGGAGTCGAAGGCAGAACTCATCAAGGGCAGGGGATACTTGTTCTTGACCGTGATGTCATTCAACCCCGATAATCAATACACGGTCGAAGAGAGCCATCCTTCTTTCCCACAAAGAAGAATCCTGCCCCCAGGGGTGATGACCGAGGGACGAACGAGACCAGCAGCTAGGGACTCCTTGATGTAGGTCTCCAACGCCTCACGTTCAGGTCGGGAGATACTGTATAACCTTCCCTTGGGGTAGACAGCTCCAGGAACCAGGTTGATGGCACAATCATATGGTCGGTGGGGAGGAAGTGACAGAGCCTTCTGCTTACTGAAAACTTCCCCCAAATCGTGATATGTCTCGGGAACCAGGGACAAATCTGGGGGTTTAGCCTCAATCACCTGACTGGGAACCGAATGGGGGCAGGCAGTCTTGAGACAGTTAGCATGACAATCAAGGCTCCAACTCGTTACCTTGCCCGTCACCCAATCGAACGTGGGATTGTGTTCCTTCAGCCAGGGGTATCCAAGGACCAGAGGAACATGGGAAGACGGCAGAATGAAAAATGAAATCATCTCAGAATGATTCCCCGACAACCGCATCTTAACCGGTTCAGTCCTCATCGTGATACGTGCCAGACTACTGCCGTTCAGAGTGGTCGCTTCAATGGCTTCCGGCAATTGCTCCTTGGAAAGCCCCAGCTGTTCCACCAACTCGGCATCAAGAAAGCTTCCATCGGCACCTGAATCGATAAAGCGTTAAGCGCTAAGCTCTGATTCCTGTTAACAAGGGTAGCCGGGAAGCGGGGTCTGACAGAGGTACTGAGAGGTTGAAACTGGCTCGCTAAAAGTCCTCCCAACTTTAGCGAGCCGGGCAGTTTGACGACCGCCGGGAACAAGTGGAGATGTAATGTCCCGAGCGACCACAGTAGAGGCAGCAGTTGGTCTTACGTCTATGTTGACGCTCCTCCTTGGTTAACCCGTGCCGCCCCACTTGCATGGGTTCAGAATCGGGAGAGAGGTCCTCTCCCCTAATCCTTAGTGGTGGAGAATGATCGACGTGTTCTGGTCCACCACCCGACCCGACTGGGAACTGAGAAGCTGATCGATTGGACGGAACCCATTGCTTCACCCTCCTTCGCTCTCGGACTCGATTATCCACCCGAATAGACAAGGCTACCAAGCTGTCCAGGTCACTAGGCTCCGGATAGGAGATCAACTCATCCTTGAGCTGCTCCGACAGGCCCTGGTAAAAGGCCGCTTGCAAAGACTCCTCGTTCCATCCACTCTCCACAGCCAACGTCTTGAACTCGATCACGAAGTCGGCCACGCTACGAGTTCCTTGGTGAAGAGAAAACAGACGCCTAGCTGCGTCCCTCCCTCGGACGGAATGGTCGAAGAGCTTCCTCATCTCGGCCGTGAACCCCTGGTATGAAGCCATGCAGGGATCCTGTCGTTCCCAAACGGCTGAAGCCCACTCCAGCGCTCGACCACGCAGCAACTCAATCAAAAAGGCTATCCTAGCCTTGTCAGTGGCATAAGAGTAGGGCTGTAGATCGAACACTAATCCACACTGCATAAGGAAGGAACGGCATCTTCCCAGCTCCCCCTCATATTTATCCGGCGCCGGAACCTTGGGCTCACGGAGGGACACAACTTCAGAAGCGGCAGGCGAGATGGGTGAAACCGGTAGTGGGTCCTCCACCGGACACTGGCGTTGGTTCTGGACCTCCGTCAGGCCGGTAGAAAGGTTCCGAACTGACAACGCGATCTCCTGTAGTACCATGCTATGATGGCCCAACGTCTTCTCCTGCTGGGTAATGGCATGGCGAACAGAGTCCAGGTCCGCTGGGTTCATATTTGGCCGGATCGTTCTGTCACAGTTCCCTCAGCCAGAACCCAGAAGCAGACCAGGACAAGGAGAGTTGAACGAAGGTGAGGGTTTATTTAGATACAACCAAAGGTGCAGAATAATCCAGGGACAGAGCGGGCGGCGTGGATGAGTAGTTGGGGGTGCAGCACAAGGTCCAGTGATGGCTCGGCAGCCGCCGACCATCAGGCAGAGGTGGGGTGAAGGTTCCGGACGTGTGACTGCAGGTGGAACAAAAACGGAGGTAAGGACACAAAAACTCAACAAAGTACAAAACAACAAAACTCACGCAAGAAACTCTAAACTGATACACAGAACACCTACTGTTCATGGCTAACGATCCGGCAGGAACTGGATGTTTGGCCAGAGCCTAAAAAGGGTGATGATGAGGGCCAGGTGTGCAGATTGCTGACGGGATGCAGGTGCGGAAAACCAGAGAGCTCCCCGGAGCGTTCCCGAACCCTCGGGAAACAGGAGACTACGAACCCAAAACACTGGTCACCAGACAGGACCCGACTCAGACTGCCGGGATCGTTACACTAGCACAAAGCTAAGTCAGCACTTCAAAGAATCAGTGGAACTACAAAGGGCTGAAATTTGATACTCTTGGAAAAAGCACATATACAGGCCGGTCTGAAGTTTGCCAATGAACATCTGAATGATTCAGAGGAGAACTGGGTGAAAGTGTTGTGGTCAGATGAGACCAAAATCGAGCTCTTTGCCATCAACTCAACTCGCCGTGTTTGGAGGAGGAGGAATGCTGCCCATGACTCTGTAGCTCAATTGGTAGAGCATGGCGCTTGTAACGCCAGGGTAGTGGGTTCGATCCCCGGGACCACCCATACCTAAAAATTTATGCACACATGACTGTAAGTCACTTTGGATAAAAGCGTCTGCTAAAGGGCATATTATTATTATTATAACACCATCCCCACCGTCAAACATGGAGGTGGAAACATTATGCTTTGGGGGTGTTTTTCTGCTAAGGGGACAGGACAACTTCACCGCATCAAAGGGACAATGGACGGGGCCATGTACCGTCAAATCTTGGGTGAGAACCTCCTTCCCTCAGCCAGGGCATTGAAAATGGGTCCTGGATGGGTATTCCATCATGACAATGACCCAAAACACACAGCCAAGGCAACAAAGGAATGGCTCAAGAAGAAGCACATTAAGGTCCTGGAGTGGCCTAGCCAGTCTCCAGACCTTAATCCCATAGAACATCTGTGGAGGGAGCTGAAGGTTCGAGTTGCCAAACGTCAGCCTCAAAACTTTAATGACTTGGAGAAGATCTGCAAAGAGGAGTGGGACAAAATCCCTCCTGAGATGTGTGCAAACCTGGTGGCCAACTACAAGAAACATCTGACCTCTGTGATTGCCAACAAGGGTTTGCCACCAAGTACTAAGTCATGTTTTGCAGAGTGGTCAAATACTTATTTCCCTCATTAAAATGCAAATCAATTTATAACATTCTTGACATGCATTTTTCTGGATTTTTTGTTGTTATTCTGTCTCTCACTGTTCAAATAAACCTACCATTAAAATTATAGACTGATCATGTCTTTGTCAGTGGGCAAACGTACAAAATCAGCAGGGGATGAAATATTTTTTCCCTCACTGTAGATGATTGTATAGCTGATCTTAGTTCATAGCTTTATTGGAAACCCCCTCCCCAGAGGCATTCAATCAGACGCATTCAGTGTCAATTTTTTCAATACTATTTATATGAGAAGAATTGAAGATTCTACCTCTTTTCTGGTTCAATAGCTTGTCCTTTGATGCTGATGGAGACTTCAAGGGTTACAAAGCAGTGTCGTACCCACTGCAGTGTCGTATCCACTGCTGGCCATCAAACTAGTATCTTAATTCACTGCTGAATATAAAGTCATCCAGAGGTCTAACAGAGGGACATAGTTGAGAGGCCTGAGCACAGTATATCCAGACTTACAACAATAATCTACTGAGCCGTCCCAGGTGTGCATCGAAGTGCACCGCTGTGCGCTTATCATGTCTACTCTGTATTTCAAACCTGACTGATCACTCTTGGACTATCCATTATTTCAGTATCTTTTCAGTGATCCAACACACCGTACCCTTTCCTCAAATAGTCTCCACTCCCTCCTGCCACATCTATCTGAATGGGACTCACAGGAAAGCAATGTGAATGAGCACATTTCCTCTCACCCACTCTCTCACTCTCACTGTCTCTCTATCTCTCTGCCTTCCCTCTCACAAAAATGGCAATAAGCTATTGAATGGCAGGGGTGATACCATGTAGCTCAGTTTTTTATTCATACTGAACAAAAATATAAACGCAACATGTAAAGTGTTGGTTCCATGTTTCATGAGGTGAAAGAAAATATCCCAGAATTGTTCCATACGCACAAAAACGTTTTCTCAGATTTTGTGCACAAATTAGTTTACATCCCTGTTAGTGAGCATTTCTCCTTTGCCAAGATAATCCATCGACCTGACAGGTGTGGCATATCAAGAAGCTGATTAAACAGCTTGATCATTACATCTCCACTGTGATATCGTGTGATATAGTGATTAGAGTCATGGCTACAGTAAATGCACATGCATACTGCACGTCTCTAATAGAGATGTGTGGTGACTCTGATTGATGTGACATTCAATGTTGTGCATCACCAGTAGAGATCACTCCATACATATAGTATGCAGACTGTTGGTCTGTAGGGATCTCTGGATTGCATCAACCTTTATTAATGTATGGACAGGGTTGATGATAAGTTTTTCCTAACCACCTGATTTGAAGAAAGTCTCTGGGCCATATGGATCACTGATGAGTGTCACCACAATGAAATGCAGACTAAACATTGTTGAATGTAGCTAACACACTGGCCAGGTAAGTCCTTACCGTTTTTGAGGATCACCAAGCAATGATCTCTATTGCACTGCATGGTAGAACGAGAGCTTGATACTATGATATGAAACAATCGTATCTGCCTCGGGGCTTGGTGTGCTTGGAAAATTACCAGCACACACATCTAGTCCTGACGGATCGCTGCAATAACGGACCCCAGAAAATAAGTAAAAAGAGGAGCAACTCAGGCCTTCCCGCGCAAAGGCCCCTCACTCCCCCTAGTGGTAAATGGAGAGATAGACCTGTCTCATAAAACAAGTATACCTAATAAACTTACTTCAACAACTCATTGTATGTATCTCATGAGATAACCCTTTCAATGGTGAAACATATTTTTACTGGATGTTTTCTTCAATAAAACGGTTGGAATAAAACCCACACGCATTGCCAAGTTGGCATTGCTTGTCTATGCGCCCTACAAACGTCCGCAACCCTGACAGTGGCATTGCGTAATTGTGGTCAACTGTCTGTACTCCCTCCAAACCGAAAACAGAGCGCAGATTCCACAACACAGGGCGTTGCAACCTCTTCTTGGAGGCATCAATTTGGAAAATGAACAAGTATACTTTTTTATATATCCTGTGCATTTTGGTGAGTTGACTATCAACATCTTATTGTTGACATACTCTGTATAGGTTAAACTCATAGATGTTATTATTGTCAGAACCTGGGCTAGCAAAACAAACTCTCACAGCCATATTCGTCAAGTCAGTCAACTCTGCGCTGTGATCAACTCTGCGCTGTAATCTTGCATGGATGAAATACAGTATATACATCTACCAAACACGATGTATAAATATCTGATCTTTTTTATTAATATTTAATCGACAGGTAACACTCTGTAAGATAAGTGTATTTCTATAAACGAAAGTCTAACCTAGTCAAGTTGCTAAACTGTCTGTGCTGAAGTAGTTTCACTTGAGATTTTGACTTGTTGGAACTTGCCATACCAGCCTGGTCTCATAGTAAATTTACGCGAACGTCTAGCGACCCAACGGTTGCGTATTCGAATCTCATCAAGGACAACTTTAGCATTTTAACTAAATACCAACTTTGCAACTTCAACAATCAACAATGGACTAATGAAACAAATACAAGATAGTTTTTGGGTGGAGTTTTCCTTTAAAGGTGCAATATGCAGAAATCTCTCTGCCATTTCCTGGTTGCTAAAATTCTAATAGTTTGCCTAATTTCTGTTTATGTCACAAAACAAGCAAGTATAGTGTAGATAATCATTGTACCATCAACACCACTGTGTGATATATTTTTAATAACCAAAAATATTGTATTTTAAGCTGTTTGAAGCTGGTGTACAAAACCGAAAGTGAAAGATCAAAAACAAAACTTATGAACGGGAAGCATAGCAATAGTGCACATAGAACAGATGCTGCTTCTTAGACTTGCTTTCAATGAGAATGACAGATCTATAACTCATATTTCTATGTGAATTTGGTCAGGTCACCCAAAAAGTTATATATTGCAGCTTTAACCCTAACCTTAACCCCTAACCCTAATCTCTAGCCCAGCTAACTTCAGCCACCTAGCTAACGTTAGTGTTAGCCACCTAGTTAACATCAAATCAAATTGTATTTGTCACATGTGCCAAATACAACATGTGTAGACCTTATCATGAAATGCTTACTTACAAGCCCTTAACCAACAATGCAGTTTTAAGAAAATAGAGTTAAGAAAATATTTACTAAATAAACAACAGTAAAAAAAAAATTAAATAAGAAAAGTAACCCTACAAAATAACAATAATGAGACTATATACAGGGGATATACAGGGGGTACCGGTACCGAGTCAATGTGCGGGGGTACAGGTTAGTCAAGATAATTTGTACATAGTAGGTAGGGGTAAAGTGACTATGCAGAGATAATAAACAGTGAGTAGCAGCAATGTAAAAACGAAGGGGGGGGGGATGTCAATGCAAATAGTCCAGGTGGCCATTTGATTAATTGTTCAGCCACAACAAATTGGAATTCGTAACATATCATACATATGGCACATTTTTTACATATTGTAGGAATTGTAATTCATAACATATCATACGAAATGGATGATGGACATCCACAAATTAATACAGGTTTAACTTTACTATGTTACGTTTACACGCATATGCACTTTTCCTTAATAATAATAATTGATCTTCCAATGTCTCATACTTAAATCACTGATAAGTCTCTCTCTCTCTCTCTCTCTCTCTCTCTCTCTCTCTCTCTCTCTCTCTCTCTCTCTCTCTCTCTCTCTCTCTCTCTCTCTCTCTCTCTCTCTCTCTCTCTCTCTCTCTCTCTCTCTCTCTCTCTCTCTCTCTCTCTCTCTCTCTCTCTCTCTCTCACTCACTCACTCACTCACTCTCACACACAAACACACACACACACAAGTGCGCCTACTGTAACTGCCTACTGCTGTCAGTTTTAATAACACTCCATAATGTCATTGCATTTAACAGTGTATGGTTCGTTTAGCTACACCATTCAAAGCAGAGCGGAGTTCCCAAGACAACTTAATCACTAGCAAATTGCGCACCAAAAGGCAGAGTTGTCAAGATGGCACTTACCAGCATGAGGGAATGGCCTGCTGTCTCTGTGCTGCTGGTAAGCATCTAATGTTTAACATTATCTGTATCGAACTATCTCACATTAGCGTTCTTTTGGTCACCACCATGACAGCACAATAACATTATAATTGCGCAAGCACATTTACATTGGAGGGAGAACTGAAATGTTGATTAATTAACATGCACTTTCCCAGTCAACTCCTGTAAATTGCATGAATAAAATGAATGTATGCTACGTAGGCCTATGTCTTTCCCTCTGATTCTGTCTTGGTACTCTGTGTCCAGGCCAACATCTGAAGAGCCACTGCAGTGTGAGGCCAGAGGATAGGACCTGTGTTTACTGTGAGGCAGACAGGACCTACAACAGTGACCCCAACTCCCTGGACTCCTGTGAGCCCTGCACTTCCTGCGACCCTAAAGGTAGGCCTACACACACAACAGGTAGAACTGACACCTTAAAGGTAGGCCTACCTACTGTAGCAAATTAGGTTCTCTTTTGTTTTCGTAACGGGGTCGCCAAACAACCTATGGGAACTCCTTCCCCTTCACGCGATATGATTGCGATGCTTAATATCAAAGGATGTTTACAGTTACGCCTCACCCTTACTGTACCCACATGACCTGTCACTATAGAAGGCGGTGTGGCATGGCATGCTGTCTTTTGTTCACTGTCTTTTCTTCATTCTCACTTTGTGTTTTACATTACGAGATTATGAAAGTTTGTGTGACCACTGCGCTCAACAGGTGCGTCGGCCAAAAGGTAATAGAATTCCAAATTTGGTTAGCTGGTCCGCATTCAAAAAGGATATTCAATGTTTCATTTTAGTATTTATTTCATTCAGGGGTAGGTAGATAGACAAACGTTTCATCTTAAGCCTTCGTCAGTGTCATTCGCGTCTCCTCTGAAGGTGCGCTTCTTTATTGTGGGCTCGTTAAGGGTAACCACCGACAGGTGCGTTCGTGTGCGCGCTCCTGGAACAGACACACATGTCAATACTGCATCTCAAATATACAATAAACAGATTGCTATTAATCCCCTTCGGATTACTTCTTTACGGAATTAGGATTCTTCAACAAGTCGAGGAGGTGCTGTGAGTAGTTGATTTTGAGCTAATCTTCTCCCCTTCTCTCTCGTTATTGTGCCTATACTAGCTAACTTTTATTGCTTATTGTCAGGTATTTCAATCCATCCGTTGTGTGTTAGCTAGCTAATTAGCTTCGGGTCTGTCCCCTTACCTCAGAAGTTAGCTCGTATCTAGCTAGCGAGCTAAATAAGGCACACATAGCTACCTTAATTAGCTTGTTGTTGGCGCCTGTTGTTGGCACTTGTTTGCCTGCGGTGTCATGCCAGTCCTCTCTTGACTGGCACGTCAGCCTGTTGATCTGGCATTACCACTCGCTCGCTTGGAGATTTGCTGTGATCACAGAGCCCAGCGATGCTGTAGGCTATCAGTCCTCGCTTGACCGAGTCCACCACAGACTGACAGTCCACACTTGACTGTGCCAGTCAGATAACTTTATATAGGAGGGAGTCTCAAGGCCGGACCTTGATACATATTTAGGACGGAGTCTCGACCCCGAAGCACTATGGATCAGAGTCGGCGGTAAGTGTAACTATTCTCTCACCGACACCGAGGCAATCGAAGCAGTGACAGAGACACACAGAGACAAAAAGCTATTTATTTTTATTAGTAACCTTTACTTATGTGAAAATCTGTTCTTTAGCAGATTGATTTATTGCTGTAAACAGGTGTCATTCCACCAGTGTCAACAGTGTGAGAAACAACTCCCAGCCTCGGATGAGCAAAAACAATATTTTCTTGGGAGCTGAACATGCTCAAGCTCTTGAACTCACTGTCAGAAATTCAAACAGAGAGCTTTGAAATCACAACTTGCACGCTTTGGGGCAGAGCCTCCGGACTCCGGAGTCTGTCACACTGATCAATGAGCATAGACCTTCCTTTGCAGATCGTTCCAAGCGCTCCAAGTAGTCTAGCGGTTAAGAGTATTGGACCAGTAACTGAAAGGTCGCTGGTTCGAAATCCCCATGCCGGCGAGGTGGAAAAATCTGCCGTTCTGCCCTTGAGTAACGCAGTTAACCCCCAACAACAACTGCTCCCTGTCAATTAAGGCAGACCCCCCGCACCTCACTGATTCAGAGGGGTTGGGTTAAATGCGGAAGACACATTTCTGTTGAATGCATTCTGTTGTGCAACTGACTAGGTATCCCCCTTCCCTTTCCCTAATGATGGGTCTCACTCCCTTTGTGATCCACCACCCATTAAACACCATTGCTCATCAAAAAAAATAAAAAATAATAATAATCCTCGCCTGGGCACAAATCTCGACTCACTGAGATGCTCAAGGTGATTAAGTCACTGGACAGTCGTATGGCAACCGAGTCTGCCCTCGAACACATCCTGGCCAGGCTTCCCCCGCCGGTACCAACCCTTACCTCTGAACGGAGTGTGGTTGTTGAATCGGGTGACACTGATGTACTGTCCACAAGAACCTCCCACTCTTATGACACAGACTATGAGCACTCTGGTGATGATGATGCTATGCACCACGGCTCTAGCATCGTTCAGTCCCAGCCTGCCGGTCAGGCAGTGACGCTCAACCAGAAAATGTCCTTGTCTGAAAACTTTGAGAAAGCAAGCAGGAACTTCAACATGGAGTATGCCCCTACTGCCATTGCATCCACATCCAACTTTGATGAATTAAGTTCTTCAAAGACTGAGACATCCATCCCATTGTTCAAAGACTTTGTGTGTGAGCTCCAACGCACTTGGAGCATGCAGAATGACAGAACCCCTGCCATGCCTACAGCTCATAGTGCAGATGAGAATGGTTTTTCCCCTACATGGACAAATCATTTGCTTTGCTTGTTCTGCCTACTTCTTTCCATCACAGTTAAGACCAAGAGCTGCCTAACAAACGATGTAGGGCATCTGATCGCTTCCTATGCAGGACACATGACAGCACTGCTTCAGCTGCTAGACTTAGTAATTCAGTAGCGATATTGGCCTTCTATCAGAAGGAGCTGCAGGCATGCCTCTCTGCAAAGTATGATGCTGAGACCATGAAAGAACAGTTTACAGTGACAAACCTGCTCATCCAATGTCTTCAAGGCAATGCTCAGATGGTTGGGAACTCTTTGGCCACACTGTGTGTTGCACGGCACTACCTATGCTCCCATACAAAGAGAAGGTTCCACTCATAAGTGTACCCATATCACCTGGCCAGACATTTGGCCCAGCAGCGACCCACCTCCTTCCAAAGCTAAGAATGCATCAGCCAGAAAACAATTACTCCCGTCCAAGGGCCACAACTGGGATGCCAAGAAACAAGGCTGAGAGTCAAGCTACACCTGCTCAGGAGTGGAGGAACAGACACTCTCAGTCCTACCAAAGAGGTGGAGCGCAGCATTGCCCAAGAGGCAGAGGCACACCATATGCAAGCTGCGTCCCCTCTGCACCGCAGCATTTTCAGTGATCCCCACGCTTCAGGGGTGTCTTGAAAACAACGGCTCGCAGTCCTGCTCAAAAGCAAACACTCTTCTCCTGGAAAAGCATACAATCGAAGAGGTAGAACCAGTGCAAATAAACTGTGGGTTCTACTCAATCTATTTTCTGGTACCAAAAAAGGGTGGAGGCCTTCGTCCGATCCTGGACCTAAGGTGCCTGAATCGTCATCTTTTAGCACTTCCCTTCAAAATGCTGACAACCAGAACCATCCTTCAGTCAGTACAACCAAGCGAATTGTTCACCACAGTGGACCTGAAAGACGCGTACTTTCATATCCCCATTCTACCAGCACACAACCAATTACTGAGATTTGAGTTGTAACATTCGGCCTATCGCTCACTTTCACACTTACACAAAGTGCATAAGCGCAGCATTAGCCCCCCTTCTCCAAGCAGGAGTCAGGGTCCTGAACTACGTAGACGATTGGCTAACATGTGCAGGGTCACAAAGCCAAGCTTTGGCACACACATCCATGGTCTCACATCAACTCTCTGAGTTGGGAATACCAATGAACTTGTAAAAGAGTTATCTGGTCCCCACTCAGTGTGTGTACTTCCTGGGCTTGACACTGGACACTCAAATCATGCGTGCAACACTCTCCAGAAAGAGTGGTATTGTTGACAAATTGTCTTTCAACATTCAAACTGAGAAAACAGGTTCACAACCAGATGACTTTGACCACAGATGCTTCCCTACAGGGATGGGGAGCAGTCTTGAACCAGTCAGGGGTTCATGGTGTATAATCGGCAACATGGACAACAGCTCACATCAACATACTGGAGCTCAAGGCGGTTCACCATGCACTCTAGCACTTCCTCCTAGTGCTGAAAGGACAGACACGGACAGACAACACAACTGTGGTTGCACACATCAACCGCCAGGGCGGACTGAGGTCAATGGCACTGCACCAGGGAGCAAGGGAGCTACTGCTTTGGGCAAACAGACACCTCACATCCCTTAAAGCAATACATCTGTCAGGGGTGGATAATTAGGCAGCAGACCTTCTCTTGAGAGGAGGCCCTCTTCCTTCAGACTGAAGGATACATCCCACGGTAGTGGAGATGATCTGGGCGTGATTCGAAATGGCCATCACCAATCTGTTCTTATCGCAAAACTCAACCCATTGTCGTATGTGGTTTTCAGACCTTGTACAGCTGACAACCTCCCAACCATGGTAACTCCCTTTTTGAGCGGACGTCCTGTCACAAGCAAACGGCACGTTTGGCACCCCAAACCCAGAAGACTGAAGTTATGGGTGTGGCCCCTGAATGTGACCGCCATAGCTGCAGGGTTGACCTCCTTGGAAATTGATACAATAGAGGCAGCCAGGGCATCCTCTACGCGAACCCTGCATTCGTTCAAGTGGAACGTGTTCAGGAAGTGGTGTGTCAACCATGCAGAATCGCCATCTTCCTGCCCAATTTCTGTCATTTTGACTTTCTTCTAGGAGCTTATGGCTGCAGGGAAGTCCCCATCTAAATTGAAAGCGCATATGGCAGTCATCTCTACGAGTCATGGCCAGATTGTGGGTGCATCACCAAGGGCACACCCTCTGGTATCGCAATTCATGAAAAGAGACCGCAGGCTACGGCCCCCCCAAGGCTACTTCAGTACCCTCATGGGAGTTAGATATTGTCCTACGATCACTTATGAGCCCACCATTTGAGCCCCTGTCTTCACTTGAACTACAGTATGTGAGCTGTCAGTCAACTGCCTTTCTATTGGCTATTGTTTCAGCCAAGTGTGTTGGAGAATGACATGCACTTTCTACCTATCCTTCCTGCCTCATTTTAGCAGAAGATGGATATAAGGCAGTGCTTTGGCCAAATCTAGCAGTCTTACCTAAGGTGCTTTCATCATCACATGCTAATATCAGCATTTCACCCGCTTCCCCACTCCACACTGGAGAGCCGTGAGATCCATACATTGAGTGTCTGTGTTGCTTCAACAAGAACTATTCGTCAAACATAACAGCCTTTTGTGTGTTGTGGGGAGAACACCAAAGGTCGCGCTTTCTTGAAGCAGAGACTCGCACATTGGATTACCAATGCAATGTCAAAATCATATGCTGCAGCAGGTAGACCAACTCCAGGAGTATGGACACTTTATGGGCACTGTTCATAGGGGCCTCCCTGGTCTGTGCTGCTGCAAGTTGGGCAACACCCATGACTTTCATGAGGTACTACAGACTCAATCTTATGTCCACACCAGCTGTGTGTACCAGGTGAGTGAGCGTACCATCAACCTTGTACATTCTTACTTATCAACCATCAGTGAGATGGATGTTCTATACAGGGGGCTGTTGCACCAAATTGAAGCCTCTCATGTTTCAAGTTCGAGCTTTCAGCTTGCTTGCGTATACAATTGTATACCACAGTTGAAATCCAAATTGTACATTTCTGAATATACGGTGAGATCCAAAAGTATTGGGACAGTGACACATGTTTTGTTGTTTCTGCTCTGTACTCCAGCACTTTGGAAATGATACAATGACTATGAGGTTAAAGTGCAGACTGTCAGCTTTAATTTGAGGGTATTTTCACATTTTGTACATAGTCCCCCCATTTTAGGGACCAAAGGTATTGGGACAAATTCACTTATATGTGTATTAAAGTAGTCAAAAGTTAAGTATTTGGTCCCATATTCATAGCACGCAATGACTACATCAAGCATGTGACTCTACAAATGTGTTGGATGCATTTGCTGTTTGTTTTGGTTGTGTTGGAAATGGAGCAACTCCCTGGCTCTGCCCCAAAGCGTGCAAGTCGTGATTTCAAAGCTCTCGGTTTGAATTTCTGACAGTGAGTTCAAGAGCTTGAGCATGTTCAGCTCCCAAGAAAATAATGTTTTTGCTCATCCGAGGCTGGGAGTTGTTTCTCACACTGTTGACACTGGTGGAATGACACCTGTTTACAGCACTAAATCAATCTGCTAAAGAACAGATTTTCACATAAGTAAAGATTACTAATAAAAATAAATAGCTTTTTGTCTCTGTGTGTCTCTGTCACTGCTTCGATTGCCTCGGTGTCGGTGAGAGAATAGTTACACTTACCGCCGACTCCGATCCATAGTGCTTCGGGGTCGAGACTCCGTCCTAATGGAAATGAATGGTAAATAATGTATAGTGTCATTTTCGAGTCACTTTTATTGTACATAAGAATATAATATGTTTCTAAACTCTTCAACATTAATGTGGATGCTACCATGATTACGGATAATCCTGAATGAATCTTAAATAATGATGAGTGAGAAAGTTACAGATGCACAAATATGTAGTACAATAAAAGTGACTCCAAAATGACACGGCTCAATCCCTCAAGGGAACTGTGGTAACCCGGATAAGTGTGAAACCTGCGTGCTGCCTAACACCCACTCCAGGGCCAAGCCATTACATTTGACATTTTAGTCATTTAGCAGACGCTCTTATCCAGAGCGACTTACAGTTAGTGAGTGCATACATTTTTCATACTGGCCCCCGGTGGGAATCGAACCCACAACCCTGGCGTTGCAAGCGCCATGCTCTACCAAGTGAACAATATGAGCCACACTCGGAGCAGTTACATCCAAGTGATAAAACCTCACAAAGGTATGTGGGGAACCCCAACTCGCTGCAGCACAGACATCACTAATCGTCATGCCCCTGAACAATGCCCAAGAAACCGCCACAACCCTAGTGGAGTGAGCACGTGCACCGCTAGGCAACCCTTGTCATTTGCTGTCATATGCCAGGGAGTTAGCCTCCACAATCCAATGAAAAAAGACAGTGCTAGAAAGAGGCCTACCCCGAGCTGGATTAGCGAAACAGACAAAAAGCTGGACACAAACACGGATACCCTTGGTCCTATCCATATACGTGCGTAAAGCGCACCGGACACAGGCCATGCAACCTCTGTTCACTGCAAGCAAACAGAGGAGGTGAGAAAGGGAACAGCTCGAAGGCCAGGGACCTGTAAGACATAGGCATAACCTTGGGAGCAAAAGCTGCATGGGGGACGTAACATCACTTCGGAGTCACCAGGCACAAACTCCAAACAGGTGTACTGATAATGTCTGGAGATCCCCAATGCTCTGAGCAGGGTAGCCTTGTAGGAAAGGACCTTCAGGTCCACAGACTCCAATGGTTCAAACGAAGGCTCACACAGAGCGTTCAGGACCAAAGCCAGGTCCCAGGTCGGTGCCATAGGCTTAGACTTGTCTGAGCCGACGCACACCTTTCAGGAACCGCGCCAGAGGATGAGACCCCGGGGTAGAGCTGTCAATCCCTACATGACACACCACATAAACTTTTTATGTGTAAAAAGAAAGGCCCTGCTCAAAAAGCTCTTGCAAGAACATCAAAATGTCCACCAAAGAGCTCTGAAAAGGAGAAACTCCTTTAATCTGACACCAACCCTCAAACGCGTGCCACTTAAATGTATACAACAATGTCATAGAGCATGCATGCGCTGACTGTATAGTCGTAATCACGTTCGAGAGTAAACCCCAAGCCATCAAATTCAACCTTTCAGGGGCCAAACCCAAGGGTGCCAAATTCTCCTGTGCGCTGGGGACAATAGATCCCAACGACACATAACCCTCCGTGGGTCGCTGCCCAACAGGTGGATGATCTCCGGGAACCAGGGTTGTCTGGGCTAACAGGGAGCCACCAGAATCAACAACAGACCCTCCTGACGGAGCCTCTCCATGGTGGCCTGAATCAGGTCCAACCGGAGGAAACGCATAGAGCAGAGTACGAGGCCATTGATACGCAGAAGCATCCATTCCCAACGGAGCGCCTAGATCCCTCATTGAGACGACAATGCAAGTTTTCTCGCCATGCGTAAAGATCTACGTCGGCCCTTTCGAACCGGTCCCACATCTGGGCAACCATGAGGGGTGCAGTCCCCACTCCGTAGAGATAGGACCCCCGGAAAGTAGAGCCGCACACACGTTGAGAGATCCGGGAAGATACGTCGCCCCAAGCGACAGGAAATGCGCACTGCTTCATACGAGCAGATAACGGGCCAGGTTTACGAGAGAGAGAGACCGCGTCCCCCCCTCCCGCTTGTTGATATATGCTACCGCCGTCCTGTCTTCGGACCTTACCAACACATGCTGGCCCTCCAACATCGGAAGGAAACGCCTCAGCGCTATCAAAACAGTCAGTAGCTCTAGGTAATTGATATGTGGTGCCCTTTGCACTGTTTACCAAATCCCCAGAATGGACACATCTGTTGTGATCACCCTGCAGGACACTACCCCGCCCCTGAGAACCCCCTGCAACAGAAGTCGCGGGTCTCTCCAAGGAGTCAACACCCTTAGGCACAACGGAATACCTTGAGCAACGAATGGCAGTGGCGAGGTGCGTCCAGACGCGTAGCAATCACCCAACACTGAAACAGATTCATCAACGGAAGTTCCAGAGGCACCGCAGCTACAGTATCATAGAGGCCATCAGACCTCCACAACCATAGAAAAGGTGCGGGCGATAGGGAGAGCCCGAAAGGCTCTCGTGGTACCACCATTCTGATAACCGGCCTGCACCAGGCCCCCATCGACCGAGTCACTTGGGAGCACTGTTGCCACAGCAAACAGCCAGGATAGTAAACCGGGAAAGACGCAGCGCAAAATCAGCAGTCACACGGATTTCGTAGAGAAACTCTAAAACCGGCTTCCCCGCCTCTACGGTCTTATTCAGCTCCTGCAGCAAATCAATATGGTACATCTGCAGCATTTTGACCACATTCAACGACCGGGCCGCCATACCCTCAGCCTGGTACACTTTGTCCAGCTGATCCGCCAAGAACCTGCACTATTTATTCGGAATCACCGTGCTAGGATTAGCCCCCTTGTTAGCCTCTGGAGCTAAGTAACTTGCCAGCCTTCCATCCACTGGCGGTGTGCCAACGAGCCCCGCCTCCTCCATACCCTCTACATTCATGAACTCGCCATAACCTGCTAGCACCAGCCTGGCTGAATGAGAGGAATCGCAGGTCACCTTTAGCTCATCGGCAAAATCTTTAAACAGGGGTAAGCGACTCTTCACCGCTGCAGGGACAGGAGGTAAATACCTTCCCCCAAACCTGGAGGAACTCCGCTGAGGGGGAAAAGATGGCCAATCCCATCCCCAGGTGATCTGCCGCCCTACAACACAGCTCCATCAAAGGCGCATTAACCACCAATGGTTCACTCTCCCCCTCCGAATCCAACGCCGGGGATTCAGGCTGCCTTGGACTGATGTCATCTGATTCACACTCTGAAAACCCTCCAGAGCCAACCAGGGATAGCATATCATCCCCGGAATCTGGACTCTGAACATTGCCAGAGAAACTGGAATTACCCTCACTCGGCTAAGATGACACCCTCATCATCTCCGACCACCGCTGGTGCTCTCTCCCGGCCTCAGACAACCACATTTCCTAGGTCGCCTCACCGGAAAACCTTTCGCCAGCAGCCCCAATCTTCCTCACAAAGTCAGCCCAACGCCCAATGGAAGTTGAACCCAGCCCGGAGACAATGGTAATGCGAACTGGTCCAAGCCAAGGCCTCTTGAGCGTGTTTCCAACCTAGGCAAACAGGACAGCACTCGTGAGTATCTTTCATTTTCATTGTGAAACCACATGCTCTAGGGCACGATCAGAAGTTCAAACTCGGCTGGTTAGCCTTTTTTTAACTTACTCTTACCACTGGCCATCCTACTCAAGCAAGGAAGCACTGGCTACACAAGCAGAGCAGAAAGCAGTGGGGTTTTAGCAAACACAAATACTACCCAAACAAGGAAGCATAAGCTACACAAGCAGAGCAGAAAGTAGTTAGCTTTTAGCAAACACAAAAACCGATACCAATACCCAAAACTCGCGACATCTAGAGGGACGAGTACTCTCTCCCCACTAACAGACACCTAAGTCAGAGCCGAATCTCATAGCCTTCGTGTGCTTGAAAAGTTAGTAAATTGCGTGACACATTTTTCCTTCAGGCGAGCTGAAGAGCGAAGAATTTAGGAAATGAATGCGAGCCCCGGTATTATAGCCAGGATGGCGGGGCTTCCGAGGGCGGACTCGGCATCCATTGGCCCGTTGGCCGTGTTTTCAGTTTTTTCTTCAGGTGAATAGGATTGGTCGTTGACTCCCCATAATATGTTATACCGAGTGACCACCTGTGTTACCCTGTTGGGTATTTATATTATGTTGCATCCTGTGGTGGATACAAGGATGTCCCAGGTTAAATGGTGAGTTATCCCACTCTGTTGTCCGAACAACCTCTCCCATAGGTTGTTTGGCGACCTGTTACGAAAATTAAAGGGAATGCTGGGTTACGGATATAACCTTGGTTCTCTGAGTAGAGTAAAAGCTTTCATGTCATTCCTCCCCCTCCGTGGGGTTCGAATGAAGTAATAGACAGTATGTCGCGCCATACCGCCTTTTATAGTGACAGGTCATGTGGGTACACTAAGGGTGTGGCGTGACTGTAAACATCTTTGATATTAAGCATATCAATCACATCACGTGAAGGGGAAGGAATTCCCATAGGTCGTTTGGCGACCCATTACACTACTCAGAGAAACAAGGTTACATCCGTAACCCAACCTTTGTAATGTATTGTCACTGTGGTGGTTGTCCTTCGTAGTCAATCTGGAGATGGAGAAAAAATGCACCATCTTCAGGGACTCAGTATGTCGATGCCAGCAGGGCCACTACTGTAACAAGGGGAAGGAGCACTGCAGGGCCTGCTACCCGTGTACCACGTAAGTCCAAGATACTGTAGTGGACATCTTTAACCAAATAGCTATCAAAATACATTGATTTATTGTTTTCTAAAGGTTAAAGACACATTGTTAAATCGGTAACACTTTACTGTAGGTGTCCTTATTCATGCATTCATGAAGTCTTTATAACAGCTATATAACATATAAGCTGTCATACGTCGTTTTGAATACACTGAACAAAAATATAAACGCAATATGTAAAGTGTTGGTCCCATGTTTTAGGAGCTGAAATAAACGATCCCAGAAATGTTCCATATGCACAAAAAGCTTATTTCTCTGATTTTGTTTACATCCCTGTTAGTGGGCATTTCAGTCATTTAGCAGATGCTCTTATCCAGAGCGACTTACAGTTAGTGAGTGCATACATTTTTATTTTATTTTTTCATACTGGCCCCCTGTGGGAAACGAACCCACAACCCTGGCGTTGCAAACGCCATGCTCTACCAACTGAGCTACATCCCTGCCGGCCATTCCCTCCCCTACCCTGGACCAATTGTGCGCCGTCCCATGGGTCTCAGTGTACAGGTGCAGTGATCGGTAAGGTGCTCTGACAACTGATGCTTAAAGTTAGTGAGGGAGATAAGAGTCTCCAGCTTCAGAGATTTTTGCAATTCGTTCCAGTCATTGGCAGCAGAGCAAGTTTCAGCGAAGGGTGCAGAGCTGGTGACCGTGGTAGTGGTAGCCAGGTGGAAAGCATGGCCAGCCGTAGCAAAATGCTTGTTGAAATTCGCGATTATTGTACATTTATCGGTGGTGATAGTGTTTCCTAGCCTCAGTGCAGTGGGCAGCTGGGAGGAGGTGCTCTTATTCTCCATGGACTTTACAGTGTCCCAAAACGTTTTGGAGTTAGTGCTACAGGATGCACATTTCTGTTTGAAAAAGCTAGCCTTTGCTTTCCTAACTGATTGTGTATATTGGTTCCTGACTTCCCTGAAAAGTTGCATATTGTGGGGGCTGTTCGATGCTAATGCAGTACGCCACAGGATGTTTTTGTGCTGGTCAAGGGCAGTCAAGTCTGAGGAGAACCAGGGGCTATATCTGTTATTAGTTCTGAATTTTTTGAACGGGGCATGCTTATTTAAGATTGAAAGGAAAGCACTTTTAAAGAACATCCAGGCATCCTCTACTGACGGAATGAGATCGATATCCATCCAGAATACCTGGGTCAGGTCAATTAGGAAGGCCTGCTCGCTAAAGTGTTTTAGGGAGCGTTTGACAGTGATGAGGGGTGGTCGTTTGACCGCGGACCCGTTACGGACGCAGGCAATAAGGCAGTGATCGCTGAGATCCTGGTTGAAGACAGCGGAGGTGTATTTAGAGGGTAAGTTAGTCAGGATGATATCTATAAGGGTGCCCATGTTTACGGATTTAGGGTTGTACCTGGTAGGTTCCTTGATAATTTGTGTGAGATTGAGGGCATCTAGTTTGGATTGTAGGATGGCCGGGGTGTTAAGCATATCCCAGTTTAGGTCACCAAGCAGTACGAACTCTGAGGATTGATGGGGGGCAATCAATTCACATATGGTGTCCAGGGCACAGCTGGGGGCTGAGGGGGGTCTGTAGCAAGCGGCAACAGGGAGAGACTTATTTCTGGAAAGGTGGATTTTTAGAAGTAGGAGCTCAAACTGTTTGGGCACAGACCTGGATAGTATGATAGAGCTCTGCAGGCTATCTCTACAGTAGATTGCAACTCCACCCCCTTTGGCAGTACTATCTAGACGGAAAATGTTGTAGTTGGGGATGGACATTTCTGAATTTTTGGTGGCCTTCCTAAGCCAGGATTCAGACACTGCTAGAACATCAGGGTTGGCGGAGTGTGCTAACGCAGTGAATAACTCAAATTTAGGGAGGAGGCTTCTGATGCTAACATGCAAAAAGCCAATGCTTTTACGGTTACAGAAGTCAACAAATGATAGCTCCTGGGGAGTAGGAGTGATACTGGGGGCTGCAGGGCCTGGGTTAACCTCTACATCACCAGAGGAACAGAGGAGGACTAGAATAAGGATACGGCTAAAGGCTTTAAGAACTGGTCTTCCAGTGCGTTGGGTACAGAGAGTAAAGGGGGCAGATTTCCGGGCGTTGTAGAATAGGTTCAGGGCATTATGTACAGACAAGGATATGGAAGGATATGAGTACAGTGGAGATAAACCTAAGCGTTGGGTAACAATGAAAGAGATATCATCACTGGAGGCACCGATTGAGCCGGTCTCCGCGTGTATGGGGGGTGGAACAAAGGAGCTATTTGAGGCAGTTTGAGAGGGACTTGGGGCTTTACAGTGAAATTGTATAATAAGAACTAACTGGAACAGCAATAGGCAAGGCATATTGACATGGGAGAGAGGCATAAAGCAATCACAGGTGTTATTCGAGAGAGCTAAGACAACAACTGGTAATGGCGATGAAAGTTTGGGCTGAGGCTAAACAGATAAACAGGACAGGGTATCGTGTAAAGGAACAGTCCAGCAGGCATCAGCTGTGCAGCTGAGTGATCATAAGGTCCAGTGAACAGCAATATGTGAGTCCGAGAGCAGTTCGAATTGGTGCTACAGCACTGGCTAGCAGGAAGCACGGCTGTAGTTTGCGTGTGCTAGCGGGCCGGGGCTAGCAGATGGATCTTCGTGGTCGTCGCAACGGGAAGCCTGTTGAAACCACAGATGATTACGTCGGCAGACCAGTCGTGATGGATCGGCGGGGCTCTGTGTCGACTCTAGGAGGTCCCATCCGGTTGACAGAGAGGTAGATAGCCGGGAGATGGGCCTGACTCGAGGCTAGCTCAAGGCTGATTAGCCAACAACAACATCCATTTGGTTGCAGCTAGCTAGTTGCGATGATCCAGAGTTAAAGGTCCAGTGATTTAGTGATTCCGGCAGAAAAAACGATATGTTCTGGGTCGATAACGTGCTGTGCAGACAGTGCAGACTGGCCGATAATAGTCCAGGCTAGAGCTGGCTGGTAGGTAGTGCAGGCCACGGACAATGGTGAAAAACCGCTAACGGTGGCTAATAGCAAGTAGCTAGTTAGCTGGCTACTCCCGTCCGGTAGACAGATAGGTAGATAGCCGGGATATGGGCCTGGCTCGAGGCTAGCTCAAGGCTAACTGGTGCTTGCTTCGGGGGCAGTGATGATTAGCCAACAGCAACATCCATTCGGTTGCGGCTAGCTAGTTGCGATCCGGTGTTAATGTCCAGTGATTCAGTTATTCCGGCAGAAAATCTGATGTTCTGGGTGAAAACCGCTAACGGTGGCTAATAGCAAGTAGCTAGTTAGCTGGCTAGCTTGTTTCAACTGGAGATTCTAGATAAAAGGAAAGTCAATAATATAATCCGTTCCACATTGAGTGAGGCGGGTTGTAGGAAAGTATATTTAGTAGAAGGATGAAAAGCATGATAGGGAAATATGTACGAAAAATAATAAAGAAATAAAGAAAACTGGCTATTTACACGGACACACACATAGTACACAACCGCACTGCTACGCCATCTTGGAAATCCAATAATTATTTTTTAAAGCCTTGCCAATGCATTTATATTCAAATTATTATTACATTCTTAAATATGTGAGAATAATGTGGACATTGCCTGACTAAATGCATGCATGCCGATTTTTCTGTAGCCTATGTGGCTGACGCAGGCACACATAACAAAGCCATGAATAGCGGTAGCATTAAGCTCACCATTTGAAACTCACCATCGCTGTTTTTATCATCTTTTTTAATGGAAGGATTTGTATGGAATGCCAACTTGAAGCCAGCATTAGCTGTTGTCTTCCTCATAATAACCACATGTGGTTTTACTGCAACAGAGTAGCACAACACCCTTCAATCGAAGCGACGGGAAACAAATTAAAGTGGCCACATCTCTCACAAAAACGGACCAAAAATGAAATCACAGATAATTATAAGGTAACAGGAGAACTTATAAATTGACTACAATAATTACAATAACTTTTTTTGCACCAAATTGAGGAAATGTCTGATTTTAGCTAGGCCTATTCCAGTACTTGAATTTCTGAGCTCCACATTCAAGTTCAAGTAGGCAACTTCAAGCCCCTTGAAGTTGCCTACTTGTTTAAAATAGCAGGTTTAACATGGAAAACAAAACTTATTCGTCAAGTTATTTCATTACCAGATCATATTGTGAATAAGCCCACTAGGCTATGTAATTTGTTGTCATTATATCCAGAATAATTAATAGGAATAGCGTTGGGTGTTGCGCAATAGTCTATCCTACACAATTGCGCACAGTAGACTCGGTGTCCAATCCGAGGCACAAATACATATGAAAACATGAACTCATTACCTTGATGCTTTCTCTGTTAAATCTAACAAGACCCTGCTGTAAATCAAGCAGACAACATCAATTCGCTAGGGATGTTATATCCAACATGGATCCAGGCACAACTGTCTTCACCGGTGTAAAGAATGAAACACCAAAATATTCTGGACATCCCTTGTGAATTTTCTAGCACTTGGGCTGTTGTTGCATCGCATGCCCGATCACAACAGCTGTTCGTCACTTGACTGTCATTCTGAAAATTCCTTCCTGGATCAGATGACAATGTGTGAAAATGTCACGCGTAACTAATCAGCTAGACACCAAATGCCCATGCAACAACTATTATGCATAATTATTGAAGAACCACGTTAATGATAGTATTGATTTAAGTTTGAAGTATCAAGGTAAGGTGACTATTTCGGTTAGAAGCATTCCATTTTGCAATGCATACATTATTTTGGATTTGTGTGCCCATGAAAAGTTTTCACCCCGTAACATAAGGACGAAGTGTTACGTAGTTACACTGCATTTCTGAGATGTCTATACAAAAAAACTGTCCGACAGCTAGATCCAGGATTCTTACAGGGTTCAAGTTCAATGTCTAATTTAACTGATTAGTATATGATATAGCGACAACTTACACTGCCATAAATGCAAGGACAGAAAAGTAATGTTTTATGTCACACGATTTTGGACAAATCCGTCAAGACACCAACCATGATAAAGGATTAAACATAGGTTTTAAATCAACTTGTGAATTTTATTGAATATAGCTATGATCCCCCCTTATATAATAATGTAATGACATTAACAAATTTGGAGGATTATTATCAATGACTTTTCAACAGCTGTAACAAGTTGTCCAGTGTAGGAAATCCTCACTGGTACACTAGTTTATAGAAAGACCCATACCATTTACCAAACTCTGTCACATTATTACAGTGAATGGAATGATGGGTGTCATAACCATGTCATATGCCGTTATAGAGTGTGCACAGACACCTTAAGTAAAGTGACATTAATTTGAGGTGTTATAAAACAGTTATGAATGTGCATAATACCACAGGATGAGTTTATAGTATCACAAAACCATTCAGGATCTCCAAGAAACATGGGCACATACGTAGTTAGGATTATCATTTTTATTTATTACAACAAATGAAACAATAAACTTCTCTGGGGCAGAACAGGATTTGTGACAGCTGTGAAAAAAGGAGGTTGTGCAGGCTACAGTAACAATGACATAAATGGGTAACATGTATCTCTCCAGACATCCTGGTCTCAGAGCATTTCGTATTATTCTGTAAGTAAATCCGAGACACTTCATTTAGTACAATATGTTACATTTTGCATGGTATGTATTAATTTGTGGATGTCCATCACCCATTTCGTATGATATGTTACAAATTACAATTCCTATTATATGTTACGAATTTGCAAAACATACAATATGTTACGAATTTGCAAAAGGAGGAGAGGAAATAGAGGTAGGGAGGTAGGGAAGGAAATGAAGCTGGAAAAGAGGAAAGGAATCGAGGAAAGGATGTGGTCCAATTTGTACAACTCAGCAGTTTATTGTGTCAAAAAAAAAATAATCCTAAATACATCAGTGCTCCAATTTGCCCATGTTTCTTGGAGATCCTAAATGGTTTTGTGGTCCTCAGTAGCTCAATTGGTAGAGCATGGCGCTTGTAACGCCAGGGTAGTGGGTTCGATCCCCGGGACCACCCATACGTAAAAATGTATGCACACATGACTGTAAGTCGCTTTGGATAAAAGCGTCTGCTAAATGGCATATTATTATATTATTATACTCTCAACTCTGTGGTATTAAGAACATTACTGTTTTATAACACCACAAATTAATATCAGTTTACTTAAAGCTGGAATCTTTAATGTTGAAACTAACATGTCCATTTGCGACATTACAACAACAAAGAAGTTACTGCAAACGACAAACACAGATTTTTTTTCCTTTGGACATCATTGCACGTGCGATAGAACAGCAGAAAATGTACAGTTTTTTTGTTTTTTTTTACCACGTAGCTCCTCAACTATGCTTTGTCAACTTAACAAAAACAATAACAATGGCGGTGGAGCGGACAGTGGCGCTGTTTCCACTACTGCAGATTCCATCTTTAAGGTGTTTGTGCACACTCTATAATGGCATATGACATGGTTATGACACCCATCATTCCATTCACTGTAATAATGTGACACAGAGTTTGGTAAATGATGTAACGCATGGTCATAACATCTGGAGTGTAGATACTTATGTAGCATGTAATAACATAAGACATAAGTTGTCAGGCAGACTGTGTAATAGCAGTTGTTATTAACAGTTGACATTAGAGCATATGACAACAGGATGAACAGTCGCCTATAAAGCTTAAAGTATGCTTCCCAGTCTAAACAGGTCAGCTGTTTCGAGCACATTCAATTTTTTCTTGAGGTTAGTCGAAGTTCGGTTGCCGAGGTCTACGCGGTGATTGGTCAACAGTAGGGATTCTTTAATGAAGTGTTTGTTGTCATTCAACGACCTACGACTTGCAAATTTTTTCACTTGAGAAATACTGCACCAAACATCTTAGTTAGTTGTGAAATTGCGTGACTATGACCTCCTTGGCATAAACTTCTAAATTAATTACAGATTTCTTGAGTTATCTTAGAATAATTCTGACTATTTTGAGGAAGTGTACTGGCTTACGGCCACTCAAGAAGGACAAACAGTGATTTTGCTGCTTTTTTATAGTTTTTCAAGCGAAGGTATTTCAGGAGTATGCAATCACAGACATTCACTATGCCTAGGCGAGTTCTGCTAGGAGCATACCGACGCCTTAACACCCATTATAACTAGTGTTATATAATCGTATGCCGTTACTCATGACTGTTTAAAACTACTTATGACATCATATGACAAATGTTGTAATGTGTTATATCAGTGTTTCTTAATCCTGGTCCTGGGGACCCAAAGGGGTGCAAATGTTTGTTTTTGCCTAAGCACTACACACCTGATTCAAATCATCAAAGCTTGATGATGAGTTGATCATTTGAATCAGCTGTTAGGGCAAAAACAAAAATGTGCACCCCTTTGGGTCCCCAAGACCAGGATTAAGATAGACAGGATTAAGAATGCATGAATAAGGACACCTACAGTAAAGTGTTATCATTAAATCTGGTGTAGGCTATAGACTAGAGCGATACCTTTCTGCATCAAATCTTATCATTTCTCTTGAAGATGCGGGGATGAGGGCATCAAGGTAGCCTGTAGCGCCACTAACAACACCATATGCCATGCCGTCAAAGAACAAGGTTTGGGGATTGAGCAAAACCATAACATTTCAATGCATTACAATGATTTGGAAGATGTGCTTTCACTTACAGTATGAATGT
The DNA here is from genome assembly GCF_020615455.1 of Coregonus clupeaformis. Classification (NCBI taxonomy): domain Eukaryota; kingdom Metazoa; phylum Chordata; class Actinopteri; order Salmoniformes; family Salmonidae; genus Coregonus; species Coregonus clupeaformis. The sequence goes on from NC_059192.1 coordinate 56,340,607, forward strand.
TATAAGGTTGTTTTTTAATATAAAAATTAGGTTTTTATTTTAATTTATTGCAGGAGGAAGCACTTTGGCAGCAGTAGTTGTCCTGATTGCTGTTCTTCTTGTCGCTTTGTTTGTGCCTATTTACCTGTGGCGAAAGAAGAAATATTGTTTTGGTAAGCGTTTGGGTCATTCTGCCAGTTGTAGACTATGCTAAATCACCAGAAGGGGGCAGAAGAGGTTATTCTCTAATTTAGTTGGTAAAGCGGTTGAAGAGAGGAGAAGTCTGGCTTGTTGAAAAGCTCTCTTTCCAAAAGTATCTGGTTTTGAGTCGTCCTTGAAATAGCATTGAAATGTCTCTATTTTCCTTTGTTAGGGCCAAATGGTGGTTCGACCGAACTGCCCAACCGGAGTTCAGAGGTAGCGGAGGTAATTATCTTCAGTTTATACAAGGGGTGGGTCTAATCCTGAATGCTGTATACAAGGGGTGGGTCTAATCCTGAATGCTGATTGGTTAAAAGCGCATTCCAACCGGTGTCTATTCCACAAGTTACCACCGGCTAAATCTATGACAGTAAAATGCCTATTTACTCTGTTCCATCTGACTGCACAATCCACTGTCTCATCAGCCCAGCCAGGCAAGTTATAAACTTGATCTCCACTATAAAAAGCATCTAGACATTATCTAACTTTTCTTTTAGACTAACATTTAGTTTTCAATAGCGGAGATTTGTATAAACCTTGCTGTCTGTCTCTCCGACATTTGCAACATTGTTTAAATATTCAAATTGGATCTCCAGCTGTCCCATAGTAATGAACATGTAGGGGTCGGGACGAGACAGACAGGCAGGCAGCGTTTCTCAGCCAGTCGAAATCATGAATCAGCTGGCATAATTTTTATGGATTTATACAAATAAATATCAATTGAAAAAAGGTCAAAAGAAACTAAGTGCAGCTAGTTTGCAGTCTTTCCAGCTTCAGTTTGAAGTGATTGTGTTAGCTGTGTTGTTGGCAAGCTCCTCTAAACAACAGTGTCCTGTTCTATGCCAGGCGAAATCACGCCTCAGTAGCTCATTGTTATGGATGTATCCAAATAAATGCCACTAGAAAACAGCTTAAACATATGCAAATGCAGCTACTGTTGTTATTCTGTCTGCACTGTTTGCCGTGACTGTAAGTTAGCCGTAGTTGGCTAGCTAGCAAGCAAGGGATAAGAACGTTGCCAGCCAGTATGGCAATGGAACATTTAGAACAAACGACTGGGTCGTGTCCATAGATACAGAACAAAAAGACTGAATGACTGGCAACTGAACCGATAGAACGAACGACCAGCCGGCTTGGGTAGCAACCCTATATTTGTGTCGGGACTATATCTTGTGGAAGGATGAAATACTATGAATACATTTATCAAAATAACGTTTTTAATGAAAATATGTCAATCATTATTTGAATATGTTGGTAACCCGTTGTATAAAAGTGAGGAATGTAGATATTTTCAAATACATGCCACTTAAAAGTTTCATATCACGAAATTTCGATTTCAAATCTTTTGGACATCAGAGCAATCTTGAGGAAATCCTATTAGAGTCAGAAAAGGATATTCATTTGAGAGATGAGATATACAAAACCTTGCCGAGAGCCAACTGACGTCTTAGAAAATAATATAAATTGTTGGAACCAAGATATTAAACTTAATCCAGTATAAACTAATGTACAGAATGACCCTGAGTTCTTCATTGTTATGCCATTCTCCTTGTTGCCCTCGAAGCCGGTGTTTGGAGGATATATTGACTTCGTCTCAGGCCTAACAACACCCGTGCCAATATATCCTCCAAACACCGGCTTCTCTGGCATTATCACTTAAGTGTCACACTACTCCACTCTGTCCCTGACTACAGCCACCACTTAAAACACACACATGCATCTCTAGTGCTACATCACTGTTACATATCATGTCATCTATTATAATTAGTGAGTTAAATATCAATAGTGAATGTGTTTTACATGTATTTATTTTTTTACAGGAAATGCATCCACTTAGAGGTAAGAACATCATCAATGTTACTACTGATGTGTGCCATGTGTGCTTATATGACACTTATGTATATAATTTCCAACTAAGATTTACCCATAATCCCTCTTTCTTCTTTGGTTTCAGGTGTTGACCTCAGGCCACACCTCCCAGAAATCGCTAACACCTTGGGGTGGAAGGACATGAAACAGGTGGCCGAGGGCAGCGGGATGAAACATACCGCCATAGAATGCCACCAGCTGGACTTTCCCAATGACTCCCAGCAGCAGTGCTCCAGCCTACTGAGGGCCTGGGTGGAAAAGGAGGGGATGGCCACAGCCTCTGAGAAACTGGTCAATACTCTACACCGCATGAAGAAAAAGGCCAAGGCAGAGGATATCAAGGCTATCATCAGCAGCAAGGAGCATGGCGTCACAGGGGAGAACTCAGGGTTAGAACAGGTGTAGATACTGTATATACAGTAAGGTCAGTGGTACTGTCCCTGCGAGTATTGGCGTGGTGTCTATTTAAAATATATTTTGATTTGTTTAACACTTTTTTGGTTACTACATGATTCCAAATGTGTTCTTTCATAGTGTTGATGTCTTCACTATTATTCTACAATGTAAAAAATAGTAAAAATTAAGAAAAACCCTTGAATGAGTAGGTGTGTCCAAACCTTTGACTGGTAGTGTACAGTGGGGAAAAAAAGTATTTAGTCAGCCACCAATTGTGCAAGTTCTCCCACTTAAAAAGATGAGAGAGGCCTGTAATTTTCATCATAGGTACACGTCAACTATGACAGACAAATTGAGGGAAAAAAATCCAGAAAATCACATTGTAGGATTTTTAATGAATTTATTTGCAAATTATGGTGGAAAATAAGTATTTGGTCACCTACAAACAAGCAAGATTTCTGGTTCTCACAGACCTGTAACTTCTTCTTTAAGAGGCTCCTCTGTCCTCCACTCGTTACCTGTATTAATGGCACCTGTTTGAACTTGTTATCAGTATAAAAGACACCTGTCCACAACCTCAAACAGTCACACTCCAAACTCCACTATGGCCAAGACCAAAGAGCTGTCAAAGGACACCAGAAACAAAATGGTAGACCTGCACCAGGCTGGGAAGACTGAATCTGCAATAGGTAAGCAGCTTGGTTTGAAGAAATCAACTGTGGGAGCAATTATTAGGAAATGGAAGACATACAAGGCCACTGCTAATCTCCCTCGATCTGGGGCTCCACGCAAGATCTCACCCCGTGGGGTCAAAATGATCACAAGAACGGTGAGCAAAAATCCCAGAACCACACGGGGGGACCTAGTGAATGACCTGCAGAGAGCTGGGACCAAAGTAACAAAGCCTACCATCAGTAACACACTACGCCGCCAGGGACTCAAATCCTGCAGTGCCAGACGTGTCCCCCTGCTTAAGCCAGTACATGTCCAGGCCCGTCTGAAGTTTGCTAGAGTGCCTTTGGATGATCCAGAAGAGGATTGGGAGAATGTCATATGGTCAGATGAAACCAAAATATAACTTTTTTGGTAAAAACTCAACTCGTCGTGTTTGGAGGACAAAGAATGCTGAGTTGCATCCAAAGAACACCATACCTACTGTGAAGCATGGGGGTGGAAACATCATGCTTTGGGGCTGTTTTTATGCAAAGGGACCAGGACGACTGATCCGTGTAAAGGAAAGAATGAATGGGGCCATGTATCGTGAGATTTTGAGTGAAAACCTCCTTCCATCAGCAAGGGCATTGAAGATGAAACGTGGCTGGGTCTTTCAGCATGACAATGATCCCAAACACACCGCCCGGGCAACGAAGGAGTGGCTTCGTAAGAAGCATTTCAAGGTCCTGGAGTGGCCTAGCCAGTCTCCAGATCTCAACCCCATAGAAAATCTTTGGAGGGAGTTGAAAGTCCGTGTTGCCCAGCGACAGCCACAAAACATCACTGCTCTAGAGGAGATCTCATGGAGGAATGGGCCAAAATACCAGCAACAGTGTGTGAAAACCTTGTGAAGACTTACAGAAAACGTTTGACCTGTGTCATTGCCAACAAAGGGTATATAACAAAGTATTGAGAAACTTTTGTTATTGACCAAATACTTATTTTCCACCATAATTTGCAAATAAATTCATTAAAAATCCTACAATGTGATTTTCTGGATAAAAAAAATCTCATTTTGTCTGTCATAGTTGACGTGTACCTATGATGAAAATTACAGGCCTCTCTCATCTTTTTAAGTGGGAGAACTTGCACAATTGGTGGCTGACTAAATACTTTTTTTCCCCACTGTATATAACAACAATCCAACCTCGTTTAGCATGATCCATGGCATAATTCCACTATTTGTATTCATTTGTATCACTGTCAATGACATACTTTTATTTTGAAGGCTAACCGCAAATTCCACTATTGTGGCTAATCCTTATTGTGGCTAGCTTCACATAGGTGAAGCCATTAATCAAATAAGAACCGTTTTATAAATTAGGGGTACTTTAGATGATGACACCTAGCTAGATAGTTAGCTAGCTAACCATAGCTACTGAAACAGATTGTCGTTTTGCTATGTTTTTGGGGAAGAACATTGTTTGCATCCATCAGCTAACATTAGCTATCTTTTTTTATGACCAGCACTGTCCAGAGCTTGAGGAAGGGCAGGTGCGCGAGACAAAACTTTACCAGCATCATAGCATACGTATCGATGAGTCGTTGTGACATATGGTGGTCCTCTGTAGCTCAGCTGGTAGAGCACGGCGCTTGTAACGCCAAGGTAGTGGGTTCAATCCCCGGGACCACCCATACACAAAAATGTATGCACGCATGACTGTAAGTCGCTTTGGATAAAAGCGTCTGCTAAATGGCATATTATTATTATGAAATACGAGTGATAGTGTAATCAATGTGTAATAACTCCGTAAAAAATGAATGAATGTGTTAAATTATTATGTCATGTCATATTCAGGTCCTGATTGGTCAACATGCTAATTTGACAGGTCAAATAGTGTAATTTGAGAAGTCAAATAGTGTTATTTGACGTGTATATTTTTTGACATGCAAAGACCCAAACAGCATTCCATATTAGACTCCATTGTCTGTAATTCTCTCAAGGATTATCCCATCCTCGTCGCTAAAATTGTTGTTGTAATTATTCTAATCTAAGGTGAGACTTTTAGATTTCTTCAAAACAATGATACTTTTTTATCGATTAATAACTGCAGTAATGGAGTTGGTCAGTAACCACCCTGGAGGTGATCACTGAGAACTCAGAAAAGAGAACTGAGGTTACAGCCCTTTATAGCAAAGACACATCCTTCTGAATACATGACAAACAGCAGATGTGTGGAATGGGTAAAACAGTACATTGTGCTCTCATGAAACAGACATCAAGATTTACATGGAGCCAAATATCTGTCTCATTTACTGCTTGTTTATACAGAAATACTAATGTAACCTAGAACACTAGGTCATTCCCTCAAATGATTAAGTCTAGTGTTCATCTTCCATATAGGATAAATAAACTGGAGATTGGGTCTCCCTGGCACCGACAGACACTAATCATGGAATGGAATGTTGTCTTATCACCAAGTCATCGCAAATCAGCTGTCAGCGTTTAAATCTCTTAAGGCTCATCTCAGTTCCACACAGACACAGGAGGGCTCCAAAACACCTACTATGCTGCATAAAACAACCATTTGATGCAATAATAGTATTATAACATAATCTTGTAATTTCCCCACCATACCTGTTTGTTGCACTGTAAATAAGAATTCCAAAGCACAGCTCGTGATTTTGTATCCACATTTGTATTGAGACTAGATATGATTCATATATTGTAGAAACAATTTGAATATTGTTTGTTGGCTGATTGATGTGTATGACAATTGGATACATAAGTACGCTCTCATTGGTTTGACCTGTACTTGCACTTTGTAAACCATGTGGTATTATTAGTTGCCAAATCATATTGGGAGACTATTTATTTATCCCCAAACCAAGAGTGTCTGTGTAAATGTCATTCAAGAGTTTTTCTTTATTTTTACTATTTTCTACATTGTAGAATAATAGTGAAGACATCAAAACTATGAAATAACACATATGGAATCATGTAGTAACCAAAAAAGTGTTAAACAAATCAAAATATATTTTGTATTTGAGATTCTTCAAATAGCCACCCTTTGCCTTGATGACAGCTGTAACGCCCTGGCTCCGGGACTCTGAATATTGAGCCAGGGTTGTTCATTCTTTTGGGTGTATTTCTATGTGTTTGGTCAAGTGACTCCCAATCGGAGGTAACGAGTGTCAGCTGTCGGCTCGTTATCTCTGATTGGGAGCCATATTTAATCTGTTTGTTTTCCGTTGGGGGTTGTGGGTTTTTGTTCTATGTTCAGTCGGGTGTACTGAGGACGTTACGGATCGTGTTTTGTTTTGTCGTTATTTCAACATTAAAGTCATCATGTTCACTCCCAACGCTGCGCTTTGGTCCTACTTTATTGGCGATCGTGACAGAAAAACCCACCACAACGAGACCAAGCAGCAGTTGGATAACGAGTGGTGGAGCCAGAAGAGCGAAGGTTGGGAGAGGACTATGGAGGCCTGGTCCACCGAGAGGAGAGACCCCAGAAATTTTTAGGGGGGCTCACGACGTCGGGGCAGAAGGTGTACGGCCCGGAGGAGTGCAAGAGGTTGGCAGATATGGCCGCCAGTTTAAGGGGGCCACTGGTTACGAGGGGATGGAAAGTGTGGAGGCACGGCGAGAGGTACTGGGGGTGTTTCCAGTCCGGTCCGGCCCGTTCCTGATCCCCGTGTAGGGCCAGGGGTGTGTGTCCCCAGTGCGGTTCTGTCTGTCCCTGCTCAACGCACCAAGCCTACGGGGTGCGTCGCCAGCCCAGCTCGGCCTGTTCCTGCGCCCGCACCAAGTCTGTGGTGCGTTTTGCCAGCCCAGCCCGGCCTGTCCCTGCTCCACGCACCAAGGATACGGTGTGCGTCGACAGCCCAGCCCGGCCTGTCCCTGCTCCACGCACCAAGGATACGGTGTGCGCTCGACAGCCCAGCCCGGCCTGTCCCCTGCTCCACGCACCAAGGATACGGTGTGCGTCGACAGCCCTGCCCGGCCTGTTCCTGCTCCACGCACCGAAGGATACGGTGTGCGTCGACAGCCCTGCCCGGCCTGTTCCTGCTCCACGCACCAAGGATACGGTGTGCGTCGACAGCCCTGCCCGGCCTGTTCCGGGCACTCGCACCAGGGATACGGTGCGCGTCGCCAGCCCGACCCGGCCTGTTCCGGCCACTCGCACCAGGGATACGGTGCACGTCGCCAGCCCGGCCCGGCCTGTTCCGCCACTCGCACCAGGGATACGGTGCGCGTCGCCAGCCCGACCCGGCCTGTTCATGCCACTCGCACCAGGGATACGGTGCGCGTCGCCAGCCCGGCCCGGCCTGTTCCTGCCACTCGCACCAAGCCAGGGGCGAGTCGTCAGCCTGGTAAGGCCCATTCCTGTTCCACGCACCAAGCCAGGGGCGCGTGTCGTCAGTCCGGCTCCGGCCAGCGGGGCTAGACAGGACCGGGGGTACTTTGGGGGGGTTGGAGAGGGAGTGGGGATCAGGGCCGGAGCCGGAGCGCCGCCGAGGAGGTGTGCCCACCCAGCCCTCCTTGTGTAGCCCTTGTTGAGGCGCAGTCGCGGTCCGCGCCTTTTAGGGGGGTACTGTAACGCCCTGGCTCCGGGACTCTGAATATTGAGCCAGGGTTGTTCATTCTTTTGGGTGTATTTCTATGTGTTTGGTCAAGTGACTCCCAATCGGAGGTAACGAGTGTCAGCTGTCGGCTCGTTATCTCTGATTGGGAGCCATATTTAATCTGTTTGTTTTCCGTTGGGGGTTGTGGGGTTTTGTTCTATGTTCAGTCGGTGTACTGAGGACGTTACGGATCGTGTTTTGTTTTGTCGTTATTTCAACATTAAAGTCATCATGTTCACTCCCAACGCTGCGCTTTGGTCCTACTTTATTGGCTGATCGTGACAACAGCTTTGCACACTCTTTGCATTCTCTCAACCAGCTTCATGAGGTAGTCACCTGGAATGCATTTCAATGAACAGGTGTGCCTTCTTAAGTTAATTTGTGGAATTTCTATCCAATCAGTTGTGTTGTGAGGGGGGTATACAGAATATAGCCCTATTTGGTAAAAGACCAAGTCCATATTATGGCAAGAACAGCTCAAATAAGCAAAGATAACTTTGAAAGTTTCTTCAAGTGCCGTCGCAAAAACCATCAAGCGCTATAATGAAACTGGCTCTCATGAGGACCACCACAGGAATGGAAGACCCAGAGTTACCTCTGCTGCAGAGGATAAGTTCATTAGAGTTACCAGCCTCAGAAACTGGAGCCCAAATAAATGCTTCACAGAGTTCAAGTAACAGACACATCTCAACATCAACTGTTCAGAGGAGACTGTGTGAATCAGGCCTTCATGGTCGAATTGCTGCAAAGAAACCACTACTAAAGGACAACAATAAGATTACCTTAAGATTGTCCAAAATATTTAAAATCGAATGTATTTGAAAATATCTTCATTGGTCAGTCCAAAATTGCTTTTTAATTCTGTCATGGAAATACATGTATTTCCTATTACCAAGTCACTTATGGTTTCTATGTGGATGAATTTATCGGTGCATTCGGAAAAGCTTTCGAAGGACTGTTCCATAGGGTTTTATTTTTTGGGAGTGATATTGGTTCTTGTAGAATCTGTTTCATTTTCTTCCATATTGTTTTGATGTTCTTAACTATGAAGTTGTTCATTTTCTTAGCTTTATCCTTTGAAAATAGGCACATGAAAAGATTCTGGGGGTGAGCATGCACATCTAATAATTACCCAACAATGCATTTAACAATATGTCTCAAGTAAAAACCTATGTCTCATGGTTAAAACCACCCTCAGACTTCCTTTTTTATTCTATGAGTTTTATTTGCCCATATAATGTCTGTTAATGCAGAGTATACTTTTTTAAAGAATGTCTTCGGTGGGATAATTGGTATTACCAAGAATAAATATACAAACTTTGGGAGCCATGCCATTCTGAAGAGGTTTATTCTACCTGTAAGATTTATGGGAAGATTGTTCCATTTAAATAGATCGGTTTTCATATTGTTGAGTAATGGGATAAAGTTATCTTTATATATTTGTTGTTTGTTGTCACTTATTAAGCATCCTAAGTATTTCATATTTTTTTGTGGTCCACAAAGGATTTCTGTAGATCATGAGTTATTATTTTTCCTATTGCCATTATATCCGTTTTTTCCACGTTAATTGTATATCCTGAGATTTTACAGTATTCTGAAAATATTTTTAGCAAGGGGGACATTGAGTTTTCAATATTGGTCAGGTATATCAGGAGATTAACTGGAAATAAATTGAGTTCTGACCAGATTTCAACTAGAAAAATAAGTCTTTATCATGTTGTATGCCCACTGGGTGGTGTGTGGTTGGAGGCAGTTTATATTTGTCATGAGTCCAGCTATTGCAATTTTGCAAAGGTCTTTGTTGAATTGTTTTCCATTGAGTCCGTGTATTTTGTTTAGACCTATGTAAGTCATGTGATGTATACTGTAGTCATAAAGAGGGGCCCTCTTTTATTGAAAAAGACAACAACTATAGCCTTTAACAGTATTTGAGAACACCGCTTCACATCTCTTGTATTCTTAGAAATGTGCACTGCATTGTAGGCTATTCTGTTGAAATGCAGGCCAAATGATGGAAAATAGCCAAGTAAAGTAAGTAAGTAATGTTGACAGGGTATAGGCCTACAATGTTTATCTCCATTATATTTTTCATGTCTCTACAACTTTCATACCTCATAGTCTTTAGTCTGAAGGAGATTTCAAGGAACAGACTAAATCCACCATTAATTAACAACTTTCATTAGTCAAGTTGACACAACTTCATGGCATTTAGACAGTTGTATCAATGGAAGGCTACATGGGGTTTACAGGGGAAATGCCAAATAGTTGTTCAACATCTCAAAGGCTAAAAGGATTGCATGTGCACTAACAGTTTATTTGGCATTTCACTGTACATGTTTGTGATTTTAGTTACTGTTGAAGTTCTATTAAAAGCTTGGAACATTTTGAAAGGGCCCTTACGTAATTTCCATCCTCTTTATATTGTGGTTCCTTCCTATCTACTGTAAACACAACCAAAATGTTTCATGAAGAAATTACAAGAGTCAAAGTTACATGAACTGTGCAGCTATGTACCCCTTTCAGGACACATCATCTGACCTAATACCGCACTGCAATAGTATTTATCTTTGACTATCATTGACACTAAGTAAAATGAATTGGGAATTTGCCAAATCATTTTGTAAGGCTTTTCCTTGAATAGTTTACTGGAAGCAAATTCTTGACAGATACAATGCAATCAGTGCTATGTTTGGTTATCGGAGAAGGTTGCATTCCCTCAAAAACGCTTTTTCAAAAGGATATCTTACGTCCTTCCATGGCACACAGTTCAATATTGTGTCAACAGTGAGTCACTCTGCTCTCTTTATATTTAGAGGGGCATACTGCTGCCTCAAGAAGGCTCACAGAGTTAACACATGGTTGTGTGTCATGATTCTCCTGAATTACCTTGCAATGTACTGTACACATTACACAAAAGCAATACCCAATAGCAACTTGTTTGAAGAAGTAAAAGAGCTCTCAATCTGAATAGCTATGATATCCAATATAAAAGTTGCAATGACATTTCATAACATATTTTTTATCTATTTGTTCTTCAGGTGTTGGGCTGAGGCATGATCAGAGTCGATGAGATGCTGGTGTGAGGGGTGACACTGTGGTTTTGTATCCTCCCTGAAGCCTAGGGAGCCAGGATGCAGGGGGCCATGGTGTGGGTGTTTCTGGTGGTGGCAGCGGCCATCTTTAACCACCCACTGCTGTTCCCCCAGGAGAACACCACCCTCCCAGAGCAGGACGATGTGCTGCTGGCCCACATGAGGAGAGGCTCGAGCTGGAGCAGGTGCGGCTGGAGCAGGAGCAGCAGGACCCTGGCTCGGAGGACGGCTACGGCTGGTACTTCTGGAGCGCCATCTCACTGGTCATCTTCTTCACTATCGACGTGTGTCGGCAGGATCTGGCAGACATGGAAACTCGAGATGCTGATGATAAGGATTGGTTTGTTGAGGGTGGATCCATCAGTTCCAAGACACTCATGCTCGATAAGGGAGTCCTAAACGGCTTCTGTGAGAAATGCATCCACACCTCGGCCCATGAGAACTGGAGGGTGCAGGAATTTGTTAAGAGCTTCACAGAAGACCTGCTGGAGTCCCTGAGAAGTTTGTGTGACAGGGAGGCTGAGATGGAGGTGGAGGTCTTTGTGGGCGTTGGGAGCATGTTTGAGTCGTGGCGGATGAGCAAGCCCCTGATGTGTGTTCTCATCGTCCCTTTCAACCCACCGGAGCCGTACTCCTTCCAGCTGTGGTGCAGCCCCTCCAGTGATGTGCCCCTGGACATGCAGGGCTGTGGCAGGATCAAGGTGACGAGGATTGGGGAGAATGAGGACGGCTGTCTCTGTGGCTCTGCCAACCTGGGTGAAGACATGCTATGCTTGCTGCATGTCAAAAATTAGAAGCCCAGAGCTGACCACACCCCGGACGACCTTCTGTGCTCCAAGAACACGCCTCATCTGGCCAAGGACCAGGTCATGAAATGGTTCCAGATCTCTGTGACAAAAGCCTGAGGACAGATTTCTCACAAGTACGAGTTTGAGCTCACTTTCCTCAACCTGGATGAAGCTGGAGCCCTGAAGGTCCGATTCCGCTCAAGAAAGGTAGTTGTGATTAACATTATCCCCGTCGTGCAACTAGAGGACACAGATGCTTACTTTGTGTCACACTTCCCCTCTGACAGCAGCACCTATTCAGACACCTACTGGCCCCTCTCATTTGCTGTCTATGAGAGGAATCTGCTCAAACGTGGCTAAAAGCCTGCCTGAAAATTCCTGCCACCTCCACTGCCTTCAGATCGTCACTTTCCTACACAAGAAACAGATGGGTCTAAAGGGTGTACTCTGACAAACTACCACCTGAAAACAACCCTGCTGCACCTGTTGTTGAGTAAGGAGTTGTCTAGCTGGGGCTCTGAGAGTCTGGAGCACCAGCTATGGGACATGCTAGGCTTCCTGCACAGGAGTCTTCAGGAGAACAGACTCTGTCATGCTCTGGTAGGTAACAGCCAAGTTCCACCAGAAGTCCGGGTTCCCGCAACATTCCGCACGGCGGAGACCATCAATCTTTTCTGGCCACTGGTGTTACAGAGAGCGCTTTACGCGGACACGCTTCTGCGTTTCCAGGAGATGCTCAGTCAGGAATGCTCCTGTTCTGATTCAGGAGTACACGTCTCTGTTACAAAATGGTATACAACAACTCACCACAGACTCAACTCAACAGTACAGTCTGAGTAATTGACTGTTTTTTGATGCACTGAAGTGAGTGGAGGTATTCTCCATTATAATTAGTCACAAATTTATGTTACAGCTTTAAGACATTTCTCTAGGCACTGAAAATAAGTGAGGTGAACAATGCTTCTTTGTTATTTTGAGATGGACGTTTTGGTTGGTCTTGCTGTAGCAGCTTCCAAAACCCTCAAGGAAGTTACCAGTGTTCTTATACTGAACAAAAATATGAATGCAACATGCAACAATTTCATTGATTTTACTGAGTTACAGTTTATATGAGGAAATCAGTCAATTGAAATAAATTCATTAGACCCTAATCTATGGATTTCACATGACTGTGACCAACAGATATGAATCTGTTGGTCACAAATACCTTTAAAAAATGGGCCGCACAATGGGCCTCAGGAACTCGTCACGGTATTTTTGTGCATTCAAATTGGCATCGATAAAATGCAATTGGGTTTGTTGTCTGTAGCTTATGTAGTTTATGCCTGCCCATACCATAACCCCACCGCCACCATGGAACACTCTGTTCACAACGTTGACATCAGCAAACCGCTCACCCACACAACGCCAAACACGTGGTCTGCGGTTGTGAGGCCGGTTGGACGTACTGCCAAATTCTCTAAGATGACATTGGAGGCGGCTTATGATAGAGAAATTAACATTCAATTATTAACAGTTCTGGTGGACATTCCTGCAGTCAGCATGCCAATTGCACGCTCCCTCAAAACCTGAGACATCTGTGGCATTGTGTTGTGTGACAAAACTGCACATTTTAGAGTGGCCTTTTATTATCCCCAGCACAAGGTGCACCTGTGTAATGTGCACCTTGTGTAATGATCATGCTGTTTAATCAGTTATTGATATGCCACACCTGTCAGGTGGATGGATTATCTTGATAAATGAGAAATGCTCACTAACAGGGATGTAAACAAATTTGTGCACAACATTTGAGAGAAAAAAGCTTTTTGTGCATGTGGAACATGGGACCAACACTTTACATGTTGCGTTTATATTTTTGTTCAGAGTAGTAACAGTACTCTAACTGCTATTTCAGTATGGCTGTTTCAAAAGTGCAATTATATTTAACTGAATGAAGGTTCTTTACAAAAACAGTTTTTCTCCTCACAAAATTAGAGCAGTATATTTTGATATGAAGAATAGGTATTATTTCTGTATATTTGTATTCTAGAGAAGAGCACATCATACTTTGTAGAATAGTTGTTTTTAAGATAAAGTATTATCAGTTTTAAAATACGTGTCAACAATTGCAAACTGTTCTTGGATGGTTGGGAGAAGTTGCTCTCGGAGGATGTGTTGGTACCATTCTTTATTCAGGTCTGTGTTCTTAGGCATAATTGTGAGTGAGCCCACTCCCTTGGCTGAGAAGCAACCCCACACATGAATGGTCTCAGGATGCTTTACTGTTGGCATGACATAGTAGTGCTCACCTTGTCTTCTCCGGACAAGGTGTTTTCCGGATGCCCCAAACAATCAGAGAAAATGACTTTACCCCAGTCCTCAGCAGTCCAATCCCTGTACCTTTTGCAGAATATCAGTCTGTCCCTGATGTTTTTCCTGGAGAGAAGTGGCTTCTTTGCTGCCCTTCTTGACACCAGGCCATCCTCCAAAAGTATTCGCCTCACTGTGCGTGCAGATTCACACCTGCCTGCTGCCATTCCTGAGCAGGCTCTGCACTGGTGGTGCCCCGATCCCGCAGCTGAATCAACTTTAGGAGACGGTCCTGGCGCTTGCTGGACTTTCTTGGGCGACCTGACGCCTTCTTCACAACAATTGAACCTCTCTCCTTTAAGTTCTTGATGATCCGATAAATGGTTGATTTAGGTGCAATCTTACTAGCAGCAATATCCTTGCCTGTGAAGCCCCTTTTGTGTAAAGCAATGATGACGGCATGTGTTTCCTTGCAGGTAACCATGGTTAACAGAGGAAGAACAATGATTTCAAGCACCTTTTAAAGCTATTGTTATTCTAACTTAATCAGCATGACAGAGTGATCTCCAGCCTTGTCCTCGTCAACACTCTCACCTGTGTTAACGAGAGAATCACTGACATGATGGCAGCTGGTCCTTTTGTGGCAGGGCTGAAATGCAGTGGAAATGTTTTTTGGGGATTAAGTTCATTTTCATGGCAAAGAGGGACTTTGCAATTAATTGCAATTCATCTGATCACTCTTCATGACATTCTGGAGATATGCCATCATCAAGACTGGGGCAGCGGACTTTGTGAGGATTAGTATTTGTGTCGTTCAAGACTTTTGACCATGACTGTGTGTGTATATATATATATACAGTGGGGGAAAAAAGTATTTAGTCAGCCACCAATTGTGCAAGTTCTCCCACTTAAAAAGATGCGAGAGGCCTGTAATTTTCATCATAGGTACACGTCAACTATGACAGACAAATTGAGAAAGAAAAATCCAGAAAATCACATTGTAGGATTTTTAATGAATTTATTAGCAAATTATGGTGGAAAATAAGTATTTGGTCACCTACAAACAAGCAAGATTTCTGGCTCTCACAGACCTGTAACTTCTTCTTTAAGAGGCTCCTCTGTCCTCCACTCGTTACCTGTATTAATGGCACATGTTTGAACTTGTTATCAGTATAAAGACACCTGTCCACAACCTCAAACAGTCACACTCCAAACTCCACTATGGCCAAGACCAAAGAGCTGTCAAAGGACACCAGAAACAAAATTGTAGACCTGCACCAGGCTGGGAAGACTGAATCTGCAATAGGTAAGCAGCTTGGTTTGAAGAAATCAACTGTGGGAGCAATTATTAGGAAATGGAAGACATACAAGACCACTGATAATCTCCCTCGATCTGGGGCTCCACGCAAGATCTCACCCCGTGGGGTCAAAATGATCACAAGAACGGTGAGCAAAAATCCCAGAACCACACGGGGGGACCTAGTGAATGACCTGCAGAGAGCTGGGACCAAAGTAACAAAGCCTACCATCAGTAACACACTACGCCGCCAGGGACTCAAATCCTGCAGTGCCAGACGTGTCCCCCTGCTTAAGCCAGTACATGTCCAGGCCCGTCTGAAGTTTGCTAGAGTGCATTTGGATGATCCAGAAGAGGATTGGGAGAATGTCATATGGTCAGATGAAACCAAAATATAACTTTTTGGTAAAAACTCAACTCGTCGTGTTTGGAGGACAAAGAATGCTGAGTTGCATCCAAAGAACACCATACCTACTGTGAAGCATGGGGGTGGAAACATCATGCTTTGGGGCTGTTTTTCTGCAAAGGGACCAGGACGACTGATCCGTGTAAAGGAAAGAATGAATGGGGCCATGTATCGTGTGATTTTGAGTGAAAACCTCCTTCCATCAGCAAGGGCATTGAAGATGAAACGTGGCTGGGTCTTTCAGCATGACAATGATCCCAAACACACCGCCCGGGCAACGAAGGAGTGGCTTCGTAAGAAGCATTTCAAGGTCCTGGAGTGGCCTAGCCAGTCTCCAGATCTCAACCCCATAGAAAATCTTTGGAGGGGAGTTGAAAGTCCGTGTTGCCCAGCGACAGCCCCAAAACATCACTGCTCTAGAGGAGATCTGCATGGAGGAATGGGCCAAAATACCAGCTACAGTGTGTGAAAACCTTGTGAAGACTTACAGAAAACGTTTGACCTGTGTCATTGCCAACAAAGGGTATATAACAAAGTATTGAGAAACTTTTGTTATTGACCAAATACTTATTTTCCACCATAATTTGCAAATAAATTCATAAAAAATCCTACAATGTGATTTTCTGGATTTTTTTTTCTCATTTTGTCTATCATAGTTGACGTGTACCTATGATGAAAATTACAGGCCTCTCTCATCTTTTTAAGTGGGAGAACT
The DNA here is from genome assembly GCF_020615455.1 of Coregonus clupeaformis. NCBI lineage: Eukaryota > Metazoa > Chordata > Actinopteri > Salmoniformes > Salmonidae > Coregonus > Coregonus clupeaformis. The sequence continues at coordinate 56,356,922 of NC_059192.1, forward strand.
TGCACAATTGGTGGCTGACTAAATACTTTTTATCCCCACTGTATATGTATATATATATACAGTGGGGAGAACAAGTATTTGATACACTGACGATTTTGCAGGTTTTCCTACATACAAAGCATGTAGAGGTTTGTAATTTTTATCATAGGTACACTTCAAATGTGAGAGACGGAATCTAAAACAAAAATCCAGAAAATCACATTGTATGATTTTTAAGTAATTCATTTGCATTTTATTGCATGACATAAGTATTTGATCACCTACCAACCAGTAAGAATTCCGGCTCTCACAGACCTGTTAGTTTTTATTTAAGAAGCCCTCATGTTCTCCACTCATTACCTGTATTAACTGCACCTGTTTGAACTCGTTACCTGTATAAAAGACACCTGTCCACACACTCAATCAAACAGACTCCAACCTCTCCACAATGGCCAAGACCAGAGAGCTGTGTAAGGACATCAGGGATAAAATTGTAGACCTGCACAAGGCTGGGATGGGCTACAGGACAATAGGCAAGCAGCTTGGTGAGAAGGCAACAACTGTTGGCGCAATTATTATAAAATGGAAGAAGTTCAAGATGACGGTCAATCATCCTCGGTCTGGGGCTCCATGCAAGATCTCACCTCGTGGGGCATCAATGATCATGAGGAAGGTGAGGGATCAGCCCGGAATTACACGGCAGGACCTGGTTAATGACCTGAAGAGAGCTGGGACCACAGTCTCAAAGAAAACCATTAGTAACACACTACGCCGTCATTGATTAAAATCCTGCAGCGCACGCAAGGTCCCCCTGCTCAAGCCAGCGCATGTCCAGGCCCGTCTGAAGTTTGCCAATGACCATCTGGATGATCCAGAGGAGGAATGGGAGAAGGTAATGTGGTCTGATGAGACAAAAATAGAGCTTTTTGGTCTAAACTCCACTCGCCGTGTTTGGAGGAAGAAGAAGGATGAGTACAACCCCAAGAAGACCATCCCAGCCGTGAAGCATGGAGGTGGAAACATCATTCTTTGGGGATGCTTTTCTGCAAAGGGGACAGGACGACAGCATCGTATTGAGGGGAGGATGGATGGGGCCATGTATCGCGAGATCTTGGCCAACAACCTCCTTCCCTCAGTAAGAGCATTGAAGGTGGGTCGTGACTGGGTCTTCCAGCATGACAACGACCCCGAAACACACAGCCAGGGCAACTAAGGAGTGGCTCCGTAAGAAGCATCTCAAGGTCCTGGAGTGGCCTAGCCAGTCTCCAGACCTGAACCCAATAGAACATCTTTGGAGGGAGCTGAAAGTCCGTATTGCCCAGCGACAGCCCTGAAACCTGAAGGATCTGGAGAAGGTCTGTATGGAGGAGTGGGCCAAAATCCCTGCTGCAGTGTGTGCAAACCTGGTCAAGACCTACAGGAAACGTATGATCTCTGTAATTGCAAACAAAGGTTTCTGTACCAAATATTAAGTTCTGCTTTTCTGATGTATCAAATACTTATGTCATGCAATAAAATGAAAATTAATTACTTAAAAATCATACAATGTGATTTTCTGGATTTTTGTTTTAGATTCCGTCTCTCACAGTTGAAGTGTACCTATGATAAAAATTACAGACCTCTACATGCTTTTAAAGTAGGAAAACCTGTAAAATTGGCAGTGTATCAAATACTTGTTCTCCCCACTGTATATATATATATATATATATATATATATTCACTAGGTCCCCCCGTGTGGTTCTGGGATTTTTGCTCACCGTTCTTGTGATCATTTTGACCCCACGGGGTGAGATCTTGCGTGGAGCCCAAGACCATTATCAGTGGTCTTGTATGTCTTCCATTTCCTAATAATTGCTCCCACAGTTGATTTCTTCAAACCAAGCTGCTTACCTATTGCAGATTCAGTCTTCCCAGCCTGGTGCAGGTCTACAATTTTGTTTCTGGTGTCCTTTGACAGCTCTTTGGTCTTGGCCATAGTAGAGTTTGGAGTGTGACTGTTTGAGGTTGTGGACAGGTGTCTTTTATACTGATAACAAGTTCAAACAGGTGCCATTAATACAGGTAACGAGTAGAGGACAGAGGAGCCTCTTAAAGAAGAAGTTACAGGTCTGTGAGAGCCAGAAATCTTGCTTGTTTGTAGGTGACCAAATACTTATTTTCCACCATAATTTGCAAATAAATTCATAAAAAATCCTACAATGTGATTTTCTGGAGAAAAAAAAATCTCATTTTGTCTGTCATAGTTGACGTAACTATGATGAAAATTACAGGCCTCTCATCTTTTTAAGTGGGAGAACATGCACAATTGGTGGCTGACTAAATACTTTTTTCCCCACTGTATATATATATTTTTTTATGAAGTTGTATAGGTTTTGTATTACCAGTACCTCTCATACACATTGTAACTTGCCTATTTTAACACAAAATGTACTTTTAGCAACTTTGCATGTTTTTAATTTGCAGTGTTTATTCATAAATGCTGAAGGCATCTTCCAGTTTTTGGCAATTTGTATGATGGACTGTTAATTACTTGCGTCATAATTTAGCTACGTGACATTACGGATTTAGCCATTACTGATTTAGCTTCGTGACAGGCAAGACAGTGGCATTCATAATTCCACAAAGAGATGATATTATTCCATGGTAGTACTCCACCCTCTATTCACGGGCCTGTCCAAGTACAGTCTATGTTAATGTAAAGACTAGTGGTGAAAAGAAGATAATGCAGATGACGATCAAAAAACTATTTCACTTCCAGATTTCAGCACACCAATATAAAAATACCGGAACTCTTGTTGTGCCATCTTTATTACATAAAGATAAAACGCTGTGTGTGGACAATGCATCATAGAAATCAACCATAACATACATTATTCAAATAGTTCCACCAACATTTATTATGATCTACCACTTGTTCTAAACTACATAATCATTATACATTGTATTGGGTCCATTCAATACACTGGTAATCAGACCATACATGTTCCATATGAAATATAAACAAAGGAAAGGACATTTTAGACAGAAATAAACTTTCATAAAAGTTTTGTATGAGATGCACAGCTGCTCAACTGTATTGACATGTACATCTAATGCCCCAATTACCTTAGCAGGAATATAAAATGAGAGTAATTTAACATCAGGAAACTGGACGGCCAAGGGTTAAGTGCCACATATCTACAGGCCATAGTCATAATTGGGTTTCCCGTCGACGTAGGTCTTGTAAAAGGCCTTGTAGGTCTCAGTGGGGAACATGGTGGCTTTGACAGTTTGATCCTCGGACATGTGCTCTGTCCACTTCTTCAGCTCAGGGGTACTAACCAGACAGCTGGAAATTAGAGATGAGACATTTATTTGCATTTTGGAAATGAGACTAATGAGTCCGTGAGTCACTCACAATGCACTTTGGTTATGAACCAAACTAAATAAATCTCACAAGCAAGAGGACTATGGATCTCATAAACCCTATTAGAGATGCAATAATGTGGAGGAATTTGGTGACTGCTATTCACACACTAGGGCCAGTTTTCACAAAGCGTCTCAGAGTAAGAGTGCTGATCTTGGATCAATTTTGGATTTTTTAAATCATAATGAATAAGATCATATGGACAGAGGGGACCTGATCCTAGATCAGCACTCCTTCTCTGAGATGCTTTGGGAATACATGCCTAGGTCTCAAGAGTGTTCCACAACTCCCACATCACAGTATCGCTATGGATTTCTAGGTTTGAGATGCCTTAAACTGAAAGACAAAATTATATTTAATTTAGAATGGATACATACTGCTTCAACTCAAAGATCTCCAGCCTCTCAAACCACGGCCACATCATGTAATCGATCATTGTGATTGCATTTCCACCAAAGAACGTGGACTTCTTATTGACAAGATCCTGAAAACAAAAGTTCAGTATTTTAGAGACACGTGAAATCATGCCATCTCATTGTAAACTATTAAGATAATAAATTGACTTAAACTTTCAAAACATTTCAATCTGGATGTAATCAAGGTAAATCCCTAAAACAGTAGTAATATGTGTTGTTAATGTTTATGTCTAGCAGGGTTTCCGTTAGCCGGTAATAGCCGGCTTTTGGCCGTAAAATTAAATAAAGCCAACAAATAAAATTGGCACTGGACAACCGTGAGAAGAAAAAAAATCCCATTGCAAAATAAGGCTTTTTAGCCTACACATTGATGGAAATACATTTGACCAGTCACTGTTTAATTTGCATAATTTAATGGAATTAAACTGGCGCGTGTGTATATTTGTTATGTAGCTTATTTATCACACGCACACAGCATACAGACAGAGCCTTGGAGCGGAAAATCTGTCAGACAGAGCTTTTATAAGCCCAATCATTGCGCAACAATTCTAAACACAATCATATTTTACAAATATTTTTGACCATGACTAAAAAAAGAGCTACTCTTTAATTCTCAACTGGTAATTGAAACGCGCTTCCCATTCGCCATTCAAATGCTTAGCAAGAGTAGGCAGGCTACAGCGCATCACACACCACTTTGCAATGAGCTGGAGGCAGTGGGCATTTTGAAAACATATACAGTGCCTTGCAAAAGTATTCATCCCCCTTGGCGTTTTTCCTATTTTGTTGCATTACAACCTGTAATTTAAATTGATTTTTATTTGGATTTCATGTAATGGACATACACAAAATAGTCCAAATTGGTGAAGTGAAAAAAAAGTAATTCTAAGAAATAAATAACGGAAAAGTGGTGCGTACATATGTATTCACCCCCTTTGCTATGAAGCCCTTAAATAAGATCTGGTGCAACCAATTACCTTCAGAAGTCACATAATTAGTTAAAGTCCACCTGTGTGCAATCTAAGTGTCACATGATCTCAGTATATATACACACACACCTGTTCTGAAAGGCCCAAGAGTCTGCAACACCACTAAGCAAGGGGCACCACCTAGCAAGCGGCAGCATGAAGACCAAGGAGCTCTCCAAAACAGGTCAGGGACAAAGTTGTGGAGAAGGACAGATCAGGGTTGGGTTATAAAAAAAAATATCAGAAACTTTGAACATCCCACGGAGCACCATTAAATCCATTATTACAAAGTTGAAAGAATATGGCACCACAACAAACCTGCCAAGAGAGGGCCGCCCACCAAAACTCACAGACCAGGCAAGGAGGGCATTAATCAGAGAGGCAACAAAGAAACCAAAGATAACCCTGAAGGAGCTCCAAAGCAGAGATTGGAGTATCTGTCCATAGGACCACTTTAAGCCGTACACTCCACAGAGCTGGGCTTTATGGAAGAGTGGCCAGAAAAAAAGCCATTGCTTAAAGAAAAAAATAAGCAAACACGTTTGGTGTTTGCCAAAAGGCATGTGGGAGACTCCCCAAACATATGGAAGAATTCTTGAGGGAAACCTGTTTCAGTCTTCCAGTGATTTGAGACTGGGACGGAGGTTCACCTTCCAGCAGGACAATGACCCTAAGCATACTGCTAAAGCAACACTTGAGTGGTTTAAGGGGAAACATTTAAATGTCTTGGAATGGCCTAGTCAAAGCCCAGACCTCAATCCAATTGAGAATCTGTGGTATGACTTAAAGATTGCTGTACACCAGCAGAACCCATTCAACTTGAAGGAGCTGGAGCAGTTTTGCCTTGAAGAATGGGCAAAAATCCCAGTGGCTAGATGTGCCAAGATTATAGAGACATACCCAAAGAGACTTGCAGCTGTAATTGCTGCAAAAGGTGGCTCTACAAAGTATTGACTTTGGGGGGGTGAATAGTTATGCACGCTCAAGTCTTCCGTTTTTGTGTCTTATTTCTTGTTTGTTTCACAATAAAAAATATTTTCCATCAAAGTGGTAGGCATGTTGTGTAAATGAAATGATACAAACCCCTAAAAATCCATTTTAATTCCAGGTTGTAAGGCAACAAAATAGGAAAAATGCCAAGGGGGGGTGAATACTTTCGCAAGCCACTGTAGCTACTTAATTGTTTGAAACCTGAATGTTTTACTACATATTAGGGCTGACCCAAATTAGTTGACTAGTCGTTAGGCTGTTGGTCGCCCGAGATTGTTTTAGTCGAGCAGTAACAAATATATATTTCAGTTAACTAATTCATTGCAGAGGCCTAGACTAAAAGCCAATTTATGCTTGATCCAAAAATGTTTGAGGCTCCATATGGAGGGTGTGACGCAATTGCGGAGCCTCCAGAGGCATGCAGAGGCCAAATCGAGCTCTGTACCGCATCGCCATGTGCCTCTCAAATTGTGTAAGAATGCAGAGGGCTCTGTATAGCTCTGCATTGACATGGTTGGTTGACGGTAGTTGGCGATGGTACATCCTGTATAAACACACACTCACTTCCTTGACAACAGCGCTATACTGCGCCGTGAAGTGCAAGAAGTATGCTGTGTCTGTCCCAAGCTCACTGGCGGAGAAACTCGAGGGCCCAGAATATTTTATACAATGTTGCTAGCACAAGCTTCGGGGCTGGAACCAACTTAATAGTTGATACAATGTTTCAAGTTCGTTGCAGACAGGCCATGTGTAGCCAATGTGATTTATAGGATATTTTTATCTGGATATTTTCTACCTGCAGGCTGCAATGTTTTTATTTATGTAGGCTATTTTTACATGGTTGGCAATGGCAATATAACTTAATTTTTAGGTTTGTATAATTTTTCATCTAGATTTGGATAAAATGTTGATTAACCAAATGACAATGATTTTGAGATATGAAGACGTTATTATAAATTAAATTAAACTTTCACGAAAATGTGCATATGAAAACCATAACTGGCACACAGATCAGTAGAAATGGTAAGATAAATTGGCAAACAACATGAGAAAGGTTGCCGACTCCTCGTGTAGCCTATTACCGGCAACTTCAGGTGAGTAATGGCAGAATCTGCGAAAGCCAGCAGGAGCAGGAGGAGAATAGTTGGGTCAGGTTAAGGTTATTTTCTTCTGCTTATCTAGATCTCTGGCACCCTCATGAGGCATTTGTCTTACTTCATCAAACCGTAAGCTTTAAGCCTCAGACAAGCTCAATGTGTATAGTTAACTTTATTAAAACACATAGGGTGTGTCTATATGGAAAATTACACATTTAAAAATGTTAATTGGTCAAAAGAACAGTGAATATGCCAATATATATTTTTTAGTCGGGGACAGCCCTTCTACATATTATGAGGCATGTTTTACCTTGCTTCAAAATCCGACTATATGCGGAGGAAATTATTTTATAAAGACTTCCATATGCCATTGAAACCAGTAGCCTATTTCTCTCATATTCTATTGGTTTCAACTTTCTTTCATTGTCCGGTAGCAAAATGCACATTCGAGCATAGCCTACTGCCAAATTGCTGTGCTAATAATGTTAAGAAATAATAGTTTATCAAAATCTAAGCTAAACGTTCTGATCTGTTGCATCAGATTAATTGTTTAACGTTTTTTTTTTTATGTAGCCTAAGCCTACTGGTTGTGTGAATTTGTGATCTGAGTCAGTTTGGGCTATTTCTTTCTTGACAAGCTGACCAACAGAATAGGTAAACTTTTCTACTATGGGGGAATAGTAGATTAACATAGGTGGCACATCCATAAGGCTACGGGAAGCTAAGCTTTCCCTAAATCAATTGAATTAAAATTGCCAAAATTATATAGCCTAATTAGCCTACTCCTGTCTATACAGAAATAAATACAATCATTCAAAACAGCTTACTAAAGCACGATTTGGCCACAGAGGATCATTAGCTTCCCCTAACCTAGTTGTGGAATGTTTTTCAATCGTATTGCCTACAGTCGGAAGGAAAGGCAGCACGCAATTTGGGCACCGTGCACGCGGTAAATACCAAATAGATTGTGGAGTTGCGACTGTCAGTGAAAAATAGAGAGGCCCAGCCAGGCATATCGCAATATTTCAAAATTTAATCGTGGGAAAACATAGTTTGGAAAGCAAATGCCTATTGCAGTAAAGAGAAGACAAAGACAATTCTCTAATCTGCCTTTTAATTATAAATTCTCAACTTAATTGAGTGAACAACAGTAGGCCTATAGCAGTGGTGTCAAAAACAACAACTTTCAATTAAGAACTAGACAACCAGATGAGGGGAGTTACTTACTAATTAGTGACCTTAATTCATCAATCAAGTACAAGGGAGGAGCGAAAACCCGCAGACACTCGGCCATCGGTGGAATGCGTTTGACACATGGCCTATCTTATTGGCACCAGCGGAGAGCATCGGCCATATCCCCGGTGAGTGCGCACAGCGCATATTCACTCTCATTGTTGGGTCAGTGCCACTTAAAAAAAAAGTTTGTTTTTGGACATTAATTTCCTCCTCCAGTGTGTCAGTGTCAGCAGAGTAGGTAGGCTACCCTGTAATTTGTCATATTAAAAAATATTCTGCTAATGTCTCCAGTCATATGAAGTGGAGTAGAATTGCATGAAGTGTTTTTCCCATGCAAAGAAAGAAGAAACATATCTGAAATAGCCTATAGCCCAGGCTTCTACGCTATGCGCGCTCAGCTATGCATTGAACTGTATTTTTGGCGAACAGTGATCAAGTTATATTATTAGCCAAAATGATGACTATACAATCTACTCATCACATCACGAATATTAGGCAATTAAATCAAATTATATTTGTCACATGCGCCGAATACATCATGTGTAGACCTTACCACCAAAATGCTTACTTACAAGCCCTTAACCAACAATGTAGTTAAAGAAAGAGTAAATATTTACTAAATAAACAAAAGTAAAAAATAAAATAAATAAATAACACTAATCAGGCTATATACAGGGGGTACCGGTACCGAGTCAATGTGCGAGTGTACAGGTTAGTCGAGGTAATTTGTACATGTAAACCGCGAGTAGCAGCAGTGTAAAAACAAAAAGTGTGGGGGGGGGTCAATGTAAATAGTCCGCGTGGCCATTTGATTAATTGTTCAGCAGTCTTATAGCCATTTACAACATTAACAATGTCTACCCTGTATTTCTGATCTATTTTATTTTAAATGGACAAAAACATTTATTTTCTTGCAAAAACAAGGGAATTTCTAAGTGACCCCAAACTTTTAAATGGTAGTGTAAGTCTGCAAATGCGATGATGCGTGGAATGCTTTATTATGAAGTTTGAAAATGTGATTCCCCAAACTTGAAACTCACGCGCCACCTATGTGTAGGCTAGTTATTTTGCTGTTCATTACTCATCTTGGTGGCTAAGGAAAAGTACATGGACAGTTATTATAACGTCTTCAAAGAGTGCGGTAAGGACACACGTCATTGCATCCTTGACTTGCATGTTCTGTTAAGATGAATTACCATAATCTAAAATGTGACTGTCATTCTGAGCACCGTGGGTGGACACCCTAATTAGGTTATGGTACATTTCTCAAATGTCCGGTAAATTAAAATGCTGCCGGTCAAATGTCCAGCGCCACATTTTCATAATGGAAACCCTGGTCTGTAGTGACTTACTTCATTCAATTTGACAAATTTCTCTTTCAGCTCCCCTTCCAGTACTGAAATGTCTTCTCCATTTTTTCTCCCCATTGGTATCTTGTAGAAATATGGTGTTATCTGTACAAATACATTTAGAATAGGGTAAAATGTATATGGAATCCAAACTGTACTGTTGGTAAAGTATCTGGGTCTATATCTGATGTACATTCAAAAGCAAAATACAAAGCACAAAAAAAAAGAAGCTATTTCTATGCATGACTATTTTAGGTGCTGTGGGCAATGGTAATAACTTTATAGCTCATTATTTTAGATGAGAACCAAAATCTTCCTGAGAAGTAGCGAAGTTACGGAGACATACAGTGCATTTAGAAAGTATTCAGACCTCTTAACTTTTTCCACATTTATTTCCGTTACAGCCTTATTCTAAAATGGATAAAATAAAAACAATACCCCATAATGACAAAGCGAAAACAGGTTTTTAGAAAATTGTTACTACAACTTGATTGGAGTCCACCTGTGGTAAATTCAATTGATTGGACATGATTTGGAAAGGCACACACCTGTCTATATAAGGTCCCACAGTTGACAGTGCATGTCAGAGCAAACACCAAGCCATGAGGTCGAAGGATTTGTCCGTAGAGCTCTGAGAAAGGATTGTTTTGAGGCACAAATTTCTGCTGCATTGAAGGTCCCCAAGAACACAGTGGCCTCCATCATTCTTAAATGGAAGAAGTTTGGAACCAAAAATACTTCCTAGAGCTGGCCGACCGGCCAAACTGAGCAATCGGGGGAGAAGGGCCTTGGTCAGGGAGATGACCAAGAACCCGATAGTCACTCTGACAGAGCTCCAGAGTTCCTCTGTGGAGATGGGAGAACCTTCCAGAAGGACAACAATCTCTGCAGCACTCCACCAATCAGGCGTTTATGGTAGAGTGGTCAGACGGAAGCCACTCCTCAGTAAAAGGCACATGACAGCCTTTTTGAAGTTTGCCAAAAGGCACCTCAAGGACTCTCAGACCATGAGAAACAAGATTCTCTGGTCTGATGAAACCAAGATTGAACTCTTTGGCCTGAATGCCAAGTGACACATGTGGAGGAAACCTGGCACCATCCCTACGGTGAAGCATGGTGGTGGCAGCATCATGCTGCAGGGATGTTTTTCAGCAGCAGGAACTGGGAGACTAGTCAGGATCGAGGGAAAGATGAACGGAGCAAAGTACAAAGAGATCCTTGATGAAAACCTGCTCCAGAGCGCTCAGGACCTCAGACTGGAGCGAAGGTTCACCTTCCAACAGGACAACACAGGAGTGGCTTCGGGACAAGTCTCTTAATGTCCTTGAGTGGCCCATCCAGAGCCCAGACTTAAACCTGATCGAACATCTCTGGAGAGACCTGAAAATAGCTGGGCAGCGACGCACCCCATCCAACCTGACAGAGCTTGAGAGGATCTGCAGAGAAGAATGGGAGAAACTCCCCAAATACAGGTGTGCCAAACTTGTAGCATCATTTCAAGAAGACGCAAGGCTGTAATCTCTGCCAAAGGAGCTTCAACAAAGTGCTGATATAATAATATGCCATTTAGCAGACGCTTTTATCCAAAGCGACTTACAGTCATGTGTGCATACATTTTTACGTATGGGTGGTCCTGGGGATCGAACCCACTACCCTGGCGTTACAAGCGCCATGCTCTACCAATTGAGCTACAGTCTTATTTTTTATACAGTTGCAAAAATGTCTAAAAACCTGTTTTTGCTTTGTCATTATGGGGTATTGTGTGTAGATTGATGAGGGGGAAAAACAATTGAATCCATTTTAGAATAAGGCTGTAACGTAACAAAATGTAGAAAAAGTCAAGTGGTCTGAATACTTTCCAAATGCACTGTACCTAAAACATATTTCCTTCACAGAGAGTAAAATATTATTATTGTTTTGAGAGCTGAGCATACCTTGGAGAAATTCTCCAGCATCATTTTCTGTTGGGCCTTCTGAAAAGGATCAGCTGGGAGCAGTTTTTTGTCTGTGTAAACCTCATCCAGGTAGTCACAGGTGATTGGTGACTCGTAGATCACCTGACCACTCGAAGTCTCCAATGTCGGAACCAGGCCAAGAGGGTTCTTCTTAAGGAACCACTCAGGTTTGTCTTTCAAATTAATATTGACAGTATCATGCCTAAAACAAAATACAAAGTCAATTGATTATGATTTTAATATAATCTTGGTGAAATTTAGGGAGGCTCTTGTGTGAAACGACTAACAACACAAACTCCTTAAGATTGTGTTGGTACTGGTAGCAACTTACTTGATCCCCTTGGCATGAAGCACTAGTCTGGTTCTGTGGGCAAAGGGGCAGAACCTCATACTGTAGAGCCTGATTTGACCTTTGGCCACCGGGCCAGGAGCAGAGCTTCCTGTATAATAAAGGAAATAATGTCCACTCATTAAACCCAATAAAGATCTAAGATTTGGTTTATTGCAGTGTGTAGATTCCTTACTTCTGCTGATAAACATTCACTGCCTGTTTGGCTATTCAGCATATAGGCCTTGCCATGGGATGTGTGTTCTACTCTTTCCCAATTGATCCTTGCTGTCATCATCAGATATGGTCATGCATTTACATGATCTTGTGAATAGAATGCCTAAAGCCCTTGCGGTGATACTGTGAACCAAGAGCCCTATAATCCAGTGACAGTGATTTTGCAGAACTGTAAGAGTACTAGGCTACAGGAAGCACATCATGATCATGGTGACTTTGCAAAATGCCAGGACCAAATCAGGTCATATGTCAAGATATCTTGTAATGTAAACAGCCCCTCCTTGAACATTCAGTAGTCATGATGACTGTGCAAAATATCATTTGGACCATGCATTGTCATAGGTGTCAATCCACAAATAGCACTTTTTATGTCCCCTCAGACATTATGTGTGCACATTTTGATAAAACACTAAATTTAACAGTTGGATCACATATGCTCTAACTAAACAATGTTATGTTTGTCCAACTTCTAGGAAGATTTTAACCCACTTAACCCCAACATTTCACCATCATTGTAAAGCCCTAGTTATTTTATTGCTTTGACAAAGTCATCTCTGAAGATTATTTATTTAATGCAATAAGTGATTCATTTACATAACGAGCATAACACGTCAACCCTGTTACCCATAACTAAGATATATACATATAGGGCCTAGGCTAAAAATGTTAACAACTTCAAATATTGTTGTTAAATATTGCATTAAATTCCCCTCCCTGTTGCACACAAACTTCCATTCACCATGAAATATGAAATCGTCAACCCTGTCCCCAAAGTTGAACATGTGCTCTTAATGACAGAATATACACATTTGTATAAATAGTTATTTTTGACAGAATTACACTACCCATAAGGCATTCTATTCGTAGAATGACCCATATGAGTCAACGACAAGGGTATAAAATACAGCTAGCTGCAACGAATAGCCTAGCCATGACCAACACATGACAAATAGATTTGAGAAATTGTCTTTCTTACCTTTCGCAAAACATTTTTCAGAGGCCATGGCAGATTAGCAGTTACTCAGTCTCAAACTGAAACAAAGGAACACATTCATACACACTTCTTGCATACAAACATGAAATGCAAACACTCTTTGTTCACGTTTTCTACAATGTAATACTTACCAAGGTATTTTCACTAACGTTCTAGTCTGGTCTTACTTTGTCAGGTTTTCGAAATCTGTGTGGATTTGACAGTCGAGTAATTTACTTCCCTGTGCGTGTCGGATTTAGAACTCGTTCTTCTCCTTCTTCTGTGAATTTTAAATGGCGGTTGGCAACCAACTTTAAGGTGCATTACCGCCACCAACTGGACTAGAGTGTGGACCAGAGACAGGGAAGGTCTAAATCCTACCCAATATTCTCATCTCCCTAAGGAAACGAAATACATAATGAAATACTACATCCCCTGAAGATTTCCCCAGCAGTTCACTTAATCTTGGCTCTTCAACCCCATTACTCCTCAAATCTAATAACAATTTATCCCTTTCCCTCCCATATTTCTGGCACTGAAATAGAATGTGTTCCACTGTCTCCATCTCCTCCTGACAATGATCACACCTAAAGCTTTATATAACTCAGAAAAAAAACAGTATTGTATTATACATGTAGTATTGTTCTAAAGAGAGTGAATCTTAAAAGAGCAAATCTGTGAGAACAAAGGAATGATAACATTACATGATGTTTGTGTTATAATCACTCGTAACGCTATTAACCTGAGTATGTTGTAACTGTCATGTACAAGATGTTCAAATGCAGTGCCACTCGTGTTGGCTGGGAGGGGTGAGGACATTCTCCATTACCTCAGACAGCCATACCATGATCACCACTGGCCTGAAAGACGTCTCTCTGGTCTGTACAAGACTCAGGTAAAGCAACGGGGGAAAGTCTGAATGCAATGCAGTGTTGAACACCAGAGAGCACTGTAGTTCATGAATATGTGAAATTTGACACCAGCCTGATTTATTAACATTCGGAGATTGTTAGATCATTATAAAATGTTCACAATTTCTACTATTACAAGGAGAACCTTTCTCTCATTATAATGCATTGGATTACTTTAATTTTGACATTTTTTCTCCATGAAGGCTGAAAATGGCCGGTGCTGGCAAAGCGAATGCAGCTACACAGTACAGCCAGACTATAGCCAAATCCCAGGAGAGTGTGATGACATCAGAGAACCCTATTCTCAGTATGATGGCTGACTTTAGTGTATTCAGGGTTTACTGTGTTTTGTATCTCAAATACAAGTGTCAGGTCCTATTGACATATTGTGTGAACAAAGTTTAATCCAACTCAAAGACTGGTTGTGAGACTAAGTACCCCAGTACTGGTGGGGGAAATATTGGTGTTGCCCTTGACATTTAACACATTCTTCAATACCTGAATCACAAACAGCTGTGTCAGGTCCTATTGACATATCATGTGAACAAAGTTTAATCCAACTGCTGTTGGCACATTTTTCCTTGGTGATTGCAACATCTCAATTAACTTTATCCGTTATAGTGTGAAAAGATCATGCCCAGAATGGTAGCAAGGCAGATAACATTTTTGAAGAAATGTTGGGTGCTGTGTCACCCAAAAAAGATTGTATATAACACAGAACTGATATCAAAGGTGTGGCATGTATTGTGTTGTGGGTTTAGAATACGTACAATTAGTAACATAACATGGAAACAGCAAGAATTGGGTAAAGTTCAGCCACTGTGCCATTACAAGGTTTATTTTTTTAAATAATTTTTTTATTTTGTGTGCACCTCAGGTGTAGGGTGATGTGTTTGATGTATTCCATTCAAGTCCCATCATGTTGAGTAGTGAAGGATTTAGTTGGGTGTAATTTGATATCTGATGTATTGTGAAATATATAATAACCATCATACAGTTCAGGTGAGTCATTGTTGACCTATATACTGGCAAAACAATGTACTGTTTTTCAGGTAGTCATGATAAATGTATCCACTAATATACTTACAGTATAGGGATACTAAACAGAATGAAGCCAACACCAGTAGGTCATCAGGGTAAAACACACACACACACATACACAGGGTGAGATGGTATTCTTTGACTGACTCCCTTTCAGGTCCGAAATGAGATTGAGCTGGAGAACCTAGCCAAGTGTTACCTGCGTGGCATCCTCAAGAGAATGCTGGGATCGTGGCATCCTCAAGAGAATGCTGGGATTCCATGAAGGTCAAAGGGCAAGCTATAACTTGAGAGTCACAACCAAAAGGAGATCGTTTTCAAAGGTGCAGCAAAATATATTTTTTGAGACTGTGCGTTTTGTTGGCTTTACATCATGCCTTCCACTCTGAACACGAGGTGAAAAACGACACCTTGAAGGTGCAGACACAGCAGGAGCTGGATTAACTTCATAGAATAGAGAGTATGAGGAAGATTGAATGAGCTGTATGTCCCTTTAGTCACAGTGCAATTGCTAGAGATTTTGCATATTTTGCACTCCTTCATTGGCAATAGCCCCATGCGATATGTTTAGTTTTTTACATGCCACTCATTCTCTTCCAAAACATCCCAGCCGGTCTGACAACGAGCGGCCAAGGAGGGCACAGTCTGTGGAGGACTGAAACCGTTTGTTTGTTATTGACCTACTTTAATGGTTTGGATTTCCACCAAAACACAAGTTACTGCACATAAAATTATTCAATTTGAAAAGTACTGTGATGAACATTTTAAGTTTGTGCTTTTCTAATAACCAATTTCTGTGTTCTATTAATGTGCTTTTCTAATTAACAATTTCTGTGTTCATGCAAGTGACTGAATGAACGAATCCTCACTATCAGTATCTCCACAATTTGGCAGTACACCCAGAACCTTGTTTTGAGAAAGGGATATCTCAGTTTCAAGGTCTCAGCTTAGAGAGAAGAAGCCACATGAGGTATTGGTCTGTCACATGCATGACCCAGTATTGGTCGGTCACATGAAGGAAGCAAACGTTAATGATTCATTAATTATGAATAATGCTAAATCATGCAAATATAACTTGTCTGTATATAAGAGAACTAACGGGACTGCCCCGGGTAGAGCTCCTGATCGACATGTGTACTTGGTGCATTGAGTTGGTTGGAACCTTACCCCAGAGCAGAGAAAGAAAGAGGAGAAGAAGAATGAAACGGAGGAACAAAGACAGCTGGCGGCCAAGGTACCGTCACACTTGCTTCCTACCTTTCCCTCTCCCAAATCAATCTCCTACACATTTAATGTTCATTCAAACTGGTCATTCTAATTGCCAATAAACCATTGCTAACCCAATCAAGGTCTTACTCACTCACTGATACATTGTGAAAACTGTGAGCTGTTTTCTCAATATGAATCCAGTGTGAATTGATGTTGATATTATTCACTTGGGCACCCATTGAAACTGACATTCTGGATGAAATGGTGGGTGGAGTGCTCAAGCAAAAAAAAAGAGGACATCTTGAGAATGGTATGTTGGTTGTCAAAATGAAAAATGAATGGATTTGAAATATGGATATGAATATGATTTTAATACCCAATATTAATTAACATTGAATAAATGTTCAGTTAACATGATAAACATGTATTAGACTGGATTGTCCTGGGGAAAAAAAGTATTTTAAATTAAACAGATTGTAGAGATGTGTTTGAATGTGTTTTTGACCCTGTGCTTTTTAACATGTAGGAGGTGCCTCAGCCTGAGTTCATTGTATCCAAACCGGATATTCAGAGGATAGAGGAAGAGAAACAGATCTATAAAGAGTATGAGAAGAAAGCCAAATAACTGAACGAGGAACAGGATGAGTACAGAAAGGTGTGATTTTTTTGTGAAAACATCTGCTTTTCAATTTTATATTCAAAATAAATATACCATCATAATAGGACCCTGACTTGGTATACTTCACATGTTCAGTTGTCATTGTCTTGTTCCAGACTCTGGAAGCTGAAATTAAGAAACTACAGACTTCCATCATGGACGCTATTAAGGGGTTTGATGAAACCTTGACCAAGCTCTTTGAGAGGAAGGTGAAATCTGATATCGTTATATACCAGGTAAGACAGCACATTACATGTCATTGCTATTTTCTTGCTATGATGTTTTATAGGAAGATCTCAAGATTGGCAGTCTAGAGAGCTCTCTCTCTCTATTGAAATAAAAACAAGGGTCTACGAGGTGAGATGTCATATTATATTCACACTCTATTGGTTAAGTATCTTTCTCATGTAGAATGTATTTACAATTGTTGGGTTAGATACTATTTTATGTTAGCTATGCCTATCTGTAATATATAGTGCCTTCAGAAAGTATTCATACCCCTTGATTTATTCCACAATTTCTTGTGTTACAGGCTGAATTCTAAATGGATTAAATCGATTTTTATCTCACCCATCTACACACCGTAATGACCCCATGAAAAGTGAAAACATGTTAGATTTGTTTTTGCAAATGTATTGAAAATTAATTTGAGAAATATCGAATTTACATCACTATTCACACCCCTGAGTCAATACTTTGTATAAGCACCTTTGGCAGCGATTACAACTGTGAGTCTTTCTGGGTAAGTCTCTAAGAGCTTTCCACACCTGGATTGTTCAGCATTTACCCATTATACTTTTAAAAATTATTCAAGCTCTGTCAGATTGGTTGTTGATCATTGCTAGACAACCATTTTCATGTCTTGCCATAGAATTTGAAGTAGATTTAAGTCAAAACTGTAACTTGGCCACTCAGGACCATTCACTGTCTTCTTGGTAAGCAACTTGGTAATCTACAGTGTAGATACAGTGGGGGGAAAAAGTATTTAGTCAGCCACCAATTGTGCAAGTTCTCCCACTTAAAAAGATGAGAGGCCTGTAATTTTCATCATAGGTACACGTCAACTATGACAGACAAAATGAGAAAAAAAATCCAGAAAATCACATTGTAGGATTTTCTATGAATGTATTTGCAAATTATGGTGGAAAATAAGTATTTGGTCAATAACAAAAGTTTCTCAATACTTTGTTATATACCCTTTGTTGGCATTGACACAGGTCAAACGTTTACTGTAAGTCTTCACAAGGTTTTCACACACTGTTGCTGGTATTTTGGCCCATTCCTCCATGCAGATCTCCTCTAGAGCAGTGATGTTTTGGGGCTGTCGCTGGGCAACACAGACTTTCAACTCCCCTCCAAAGATTTTCTATGGGGTTGAGATCTGGAGACTGGCTAGGCCACTCCAGGACCTTGAAATGCTTCTTACGAAGCCACTCCTTCGTTGCCCGGGCGGTGTGTTTGGGATCATTGTCATGCTGAAAGACCCAGCCACGTTTCATCTTCAATGCCCTTGCTGATGGAAGGAGGTTTTCACTCAAAATCTCACGATACATGGCCCCATTCATTCTTTCCTTTACACGGATCAGTCGTTCTGGTCCCTTTGCAGAAAAACAGCCCCAAAGCATGATGTTCCCACCCCCATGCTTCACAGTAGGTATGGTGTTCTTTGGATGCAACTCAGCATTCTTTGTCCTCCAAACACGACGAGTTGAGTTTTTACCAAAAAGTTCTATTTTGGTTTCATCTGACCATATGACATTCTCCCAATCCTCTTCTGGATCATCCAAATGCACTCTAGCAAACTTCAGACGGGCCTGGACATGTACTGGCTTAAGCAGGGGGACACGTCTGGCACTGCAGGATTTGAGTCCCTGGCGGCGTAGTGTGTTACCGATGGTAGGCTTTGTTACTTCGGTCCCAGCTCTCTGTAGGTCATTCACTAGGTCCCCCCGTGTGGTTCTGGAATTTTTGCTCACCGTTCTTGTGATCATTTTGACCCCACGGGGTGAGATCTTGCGTGGAGCCCCAGATCGAGGGAGATTATCAGTGGTCTTGTATGTCTTCCATTTCCTAATAATTGCTCCCACAGTTGATTTCTTCAAACCAAGCTGCTTACCTATTGCAGATTCAGTCTTCCCAGCCTGGTGCAGGTCTACAATTTTGTTTCTGGTGTCCTTTGACAGCTCTTTGGTCTTGGCCATAGTGGAGTTTGGAGTGTGACTGTTTGAGGTTGTGGACAGGTGTCTTTTATACTGATAACAAGTTCAAACAGGTGCCATTAATACAGGTAACGGGTGGAGGACAGAGGAGCCTCTTAAAGAAGAAGTTACAGGTCTGTGAGAACCAGAAATCTTGCTTGTTTGTAGGTGACCAAATACTTATTTTCCACCATAATTTGCAAATAAATTCATAAAAAATCCTACAATGTGATTTTCTGGATTTCTTTTTCTCAATTTGTCTGTCATAGTTGACGTGTACCTATAATGAAAATTACAGGCCTCTCATCTTTTTAAGTGGGAGAACTTGCACAATTGGTGGCTGACTAAATACATTTTTTCCCCACTGTATGGCCTTGTGTTTTAGGTCATTTCGAGTTGAAAGGTGAATTCATCTCCCAGTGTCTGGTGGAAAGCAGACTAAACCAGATATTCGCCTGTGCTTAGCTCCATTCCGTTTCATTTTTATCCTGAACAACTCCCCAGTCCTTAACGATTATAAGCATAACCATAACATGAGCATAACATGAGCAGTGGTGGAAAAAGTACCCAATTGTCATACTTGAGTAAAAGTAAAGATACCTTAATAGAAAATTACTAGAAGATTACTCGAAAATATGTACTTTTTACTCCAGTATATTTTATCAAATACATTTACTTTTGATACTTAAGTATATTTAAAACCAAATACTTTCAGACTTTTACTCAAGTAATATTTTACTGGGTGACTTTCACTTTTACTTGAGTAAAAGTCTAAAAGTATTTGGTTTTAAATATACTTAAGTATCAAAAGTAAATGTATTTGATAAAATATACTGGAGTAAAAAGTACATATTTTATTTAGGAATGTAGTGAAGTAAATGTAAAAGTAGTCAAAACTAGAAATAGTAAAGTAAAGTACAGATACCCCAGAAAACTACTTAAGTAGTACTTTAAAGTATTTTTACTTAAGTACTTTACACCACTGAATTGGAGGTTATCTAGTTTGCGGTGATCTGTAGCTATAAGTGCTTTCATGAAAGTAGTGACTGAGGGAGGGGAATGAAATGAATGAGTACTCGCTCAGACATACAGTGTCTTTGACATGTGTGCTGTATTTCTGAGAGTGTTTCTGGTTTAAGAAATGCAGCTGATTATTCTTATTGTCAATCTTTCATTGAACATTCATTGCATCATCTTAGCAAAAACAGCAATGGTAACAGTTTGAGAAACAGACACCTCACAGGTCCTCAACTGGCAGCTTCATTAAATAGTACCCACAAAACACCAGTCTTAACGTCAACAGTGAAGAGGTGACTCCGGGATGCTGACCTTCTAGGCAGAGTTGCAAAGAAAAAGCCATATCTCAGACTGCCCATCTTAATCTTTTCTTTTTATTGGCCAGTCTGAGATACAGTGGGGAGAACAAGTATTTGATACACTGCCGATTTTGCAGGTTTTCCTACTTACAAAGCATGTAGAGGTCTGTAATTTTTATCATAGGTACACTTCAACTGTGAGAGACGGAATCTAAAACAAAAATCCAGAAAATCACATTGTATGATTTTTAAGTATATAATTTGCATTTTATTGCATGACATAAGTATTTGATACATCAGAAAAGCAGAACTTAATATTTGGTACAGAAACCTTTGTTTGCAATTACAGAGATCATACGTTTCCTGTAGGTCTTGACCAGGTTTGCACACACTGCAGCAGGGATTTTGGCCCACTCCTCCATACAGACCTTCTCCAGGTTTCGGGGCTGTCGCTGGGCAATACGGACTTTCAGCTCCCTCCAAAGATTTTCTATTGGGTCAGGTCTGGAGACTGGCTAGGCCACTCCAGGACCTTGAGATGCTTCTTACGGAGCCACTCCTTAGTTGCCCTGACTGTGTGTTATCGGGTCGTTGTCATGCTGGAAGACCCAGCCACGACCCATCTTCAATGCTCTTACTGAGGGAAGGAGGTTGTTGGCCAAGATCTCGCGATACATGGCCCCATCCATCCTCCCCTCAATACGGTGCAGTCGTCCTGTCCCCTTTGCAGAAAAGCATCCCCAAAGAATGATGTTTCCACCTCCATGCTTCACGGTTGGGATGGTGTTCTTGGGGTTGTACTCATCCTTCTTCTTCCTCCAAACATGGCGAGTGGAGTTTAGACCAAAAAGCTATATTTTTGTCTCATCAGACCACATGACCTTCTCCCATTCCTCCTCTGGATCATCCAGATGGTCATTGGCAAACTTCAGACGGGCCTGGACATGCGCTGGCTTGAGCAGGGGGACCTTGCGTGCGCTGCAGGATTTTAATCCATGACGGCATAGTGTGTTACTAATGGTTTTCTTTGAGACTGTGGTCCCAGCTCTCTTCAGGTCATTGACCAGGTCCTGCCGTGTAGTTCTGGGCTGATCCCTCACCTTCCTCATGATCATTGATCATTGAGTTTTGTTTTACAATAATGTCCTCCTCCAGGCTATATGGACATCATATTGTACAATTTGTGTCTCCCTTTTCATGGTCATGTCTAGAAGGGATCCAGCTTTTGTCAAATTGACTTTTCGTAGCAGGTTAGAACTTACGCAGCAGGTTAGGAGAATTAACATAGCAGGTTAGGAGAATTGGGTTAAGGTTAGGAAAAGGCTTACGGTTAGCTACAATTACGTTAATTTTGACAAAAGCTGGATCCCTTCTAGCCATGACCCCTATTCATAGGCCTAGATTACATGGTTGCATTCAAGACAAGGTCGTTTTTATTGATCTGTTGTCAGCGTCAGCAGAGTAGGCCTAGGCTACCGTCATATTAAAAAAGATTCTGCTTATGTCTCCAGTCATATAAAGTGTAGTAGAATTGCATAAAATGTTTATTAAAGAAACGTATCTAATATAGCCTATAGACCTTTGCCACTACACGCTCATTAATAGCCTACATTATGACTATCCAATCTACTCATCACACTAGGAATAGTAGGCTTACATTCGTTCGCAAATGCGATTAGGGCTGTTGCTGTGACCGTATTACCGCCACACCAGCAGTCACGAGTCATGAAGGCAGTCAAATTCCACGTGACCGCTTAGTCATGGTAATTAGGCTTCTCCAAGCTCTGATGCTGTTGATAGACATTAGTAGCCTACCAAACTTGCTAACTGCCTAGTACTCAGCACTCTGTTGCCCCTCTAATCACTCTGACATCAATGCAAATTTTCACATTTACATTTTAGTCATTTAGCAGACGCTCTTATCCAGAGCGACTTACAGTTAGTGAGTGCATACATCTTTCATACTAGCCCCCCGTGGGAAACGAACTCACAACCCTGGCGTTGCAAGCGCCATGCTCTACCAACTGAGCTACAGGGGACCAAATGTAATCGAAAATCTAATCAAACACTTCATGAGAGCCCATGAGCTCATGTTGCGCAATATTTCTATAGGCTATGTAATTGCGCTAGAAAACAGAGTGATGGCCTCTATTAAAAAGAGGAGGATCCCATCAGCTTTCTATAGGCTAGGCCTAATATATTTATTTCTCAACTTTCCTAATATTAAGCACATTGCTTATCTTTACAACAGGAGTATAGCCTACTGTTACAGGAGGGGTTCGCAGTTCCGGAGCGACCCACTAGGTGTCATCCTCCGACAACCTTAGGCACCTCCTCACTCACACTCTGGATTAATCATCATGCTATTGGTGTCACCAGTGTCTATCTGTTCACCTATCTGTTCACCTGTGTATTTATGCCTGTGTTCCCTTGCTCAGTTTTCTCTGCTAGTTTCTTGATGTCAAGCAGTACGAATCAGTGTCTGATCAGAAGATGGAAGTACAGGTACTTGAGAAGTGTTCTCCCTGTTTCATTGTCGTTTTCAGTCATAGTTAGTATTTTGTAATTTTGCTGTCAGCCTGTTTTTGGAGACCAATTTGCTCCTCCTTTATTTGTCTTGATAAATCCATTATTTTGTATCCTGGCTTTGGGACCACCAGTAAAGATCCTTGTTTCACCATCTTTGCCTACTGCCTACCGTCTATCCTGCACCGCACCTGGGTCACACCTCACACCAACCCTTACAGTTTACCTGGCTGGCATGAAAATGAACCACAGGAAAAGCGTCCTCCATTCGCTATTTAAGTGCATAGATTACATATTTCTTCCCGCTGCCCCTGTTTGGAGACAGGTGCATGATAATGGTCGATTCTAAATCCAAACAAATGTCACACATATATTATTTAGTATATGTAAATATAAGATTAAATCAAGAATAGTCTGATGGGTGACAATATTTTTTGCGACATTTTCGAATCATAGTCGCACACCTCATGTAGCCTAGCCCATATGCTTATATGTTTTGATAAGGTTTGTATGACGCCTAAAGTGTCCAAATTACTTCTTAACATTAAGCACATAATCTGCTTTGCAAGGGATGTAGAGCCTAACTGGCATACACAAGCAGTGCGTGAGTTTCAAGTTTGTGGAATATCATTTTCACCATAAAAATGCACCTTTATAATAAAGCATTACATGCATAATCGCATTTGCTGTCACTTTTGATAATGGTGTTTTCCCCCTAATGGAACATTGGCGCTTATAATGTGAAGAAATAGCCTAATAGGTTATCAACATTTTAAGTTAAACATTCTGATCTGTTGCGTCAGCCACATTGCATGAACAAGTTTTATTTTTTATGCTAGTGGTTGTATTCATTTGGGATCTATCATATCCCCAACTGTCCCAGACTATGTTTGGAATATTAATTTCTCACACAGCATAGAATAGGTCAACTTTGTACTATGGGGGATAGTAGATTGACATAGGCTAGAGTTTTTGCTATTCGTTAGGCCTACTCATGCTGTTGGCTAACGAAAAGTAAATGTGGACAGTTCTTCCAATATCTTCAATATGCACCTCGGAATTGGATAAGGACGCGCGCAGTTGCGTCCCCGATGTGTCTTTCTTCATTTGTAGCCTGTGAGAAAGACCAGATCACTGATGGAGAGATATGTGAGTGAGAGGTGCTTCAGAGCGCGCACCACTCAGGGAGAAGGGCACAACGCAGCACTCCGGGCCAAGGGCACAACAGCCACTGGCCGCAAAAGGCATGGATTTATTTTAGGGTGCATTACGGCCACACAAAGGGGATGCCGCCATGAAATTCGAGCATATCAAGTGCTTGTCAAATTATGAACGCAAGACTGATGATCTAACTGTAAGTCGCTCTGGATAAGAACGTCTGCTAAATGACTAAAATGTCAATGATGAGGTGTGTACAGCCTGAGCAAAAAACAAACCAGAGCTCATGCCTTTCAAGCGACTTTTTTTCAAATCTTCATTAGAGTCATCATGCAGCCTTACAATGTATTAAAAATGAAAACATATAGCCCAAGGTTTGTAGAACAACTAAAGTTACATTAATAACTCTAAATTAAGCATATAGGAGTACCTATTTCTTTCTTAACTGCTCAACACAGAATAGCCGCATGTGCGCACTCCCTCAAATCGTTTGGAGAAAATATATTTTATATTTTATTCAGCTTTGTTCAATTGTATTCTTCATAGTATAAAATACTATAAAATAATGCCATGGAATTCTAAGCAAATCTTGTCTACTAAATTAACTAGTGTAGCCCACAGCCATTAGGCATAGCCAGATCAGGAAATAACATAAGGACAACTCAGAGTATGTTATTATGTTCTTCTGAAATAGACTGCATTTTCTTCATATCATGCTTCTTTAGACCTGTCTAAAATAAATAATTGATTTATTGTGAAGGTGTACGCTATACTACATGGATTTATTAGAGTTATTTAAATGTAGATGTTCCAAAGGTCTGAATCAGTGGCTTGTAGGCTATGTGTGGAACCCAGGCGATGCTAAATGGGTTTATGTTAATTAATGGTCAATTACCGTGAGACAGAGCGTTATTTGCTTGACAATCACCTGCTGACGAAATTTCGTGACCCACACAGCCTTAAATGCCATGACAGATGCATGCAATCCTTTGTTATAAAGGTGCATTTTTATGGTGAACAAAATAGCTTCCCCAAAACTTGAAACTCATGCCCTGCCTGGTCACATGGGTCGCCGACCCCAGAGCGTTCCAGACTGGGAACTGGGAACTCAGAAAAAAATTTATCCAAGTCGGAAACTGCATCTTTCTAGAGCTTCGACTTTCCGATGTCATGATTTCAGAGTTCCCAGTTGTCTTGAAAGCACTACATGGCCCACATAATTATACCTATGAGGAGTGGCTTCTATGGAGGAACTTTTAATGTCTTTGAACTTCCGAGAGTAGGCTTAACATTGGACCAGAGCTAGCTAGCAACAAGCTTGTGTGTGCAGAGCGGCACCAGAATAAAAAACTAGTCTTACCATAAATCCAAGGTAAAACATGATAACTATAGTATCCTTAATAACTAGCATTGAAAAAGTCAATCAATTTTTCTCTAATTAAAAATCTCTCCCTATTTTCTGAATCACGCTTGTTACGTCAGGAGGCTACAGTAGCCTATGCTTCGGAGGGGCAGGGAGTCTACACACAAACACACACACACTGGAAAAGATTTTCAGCTGGCAGGCAGACACTGGAATACGTTTCTGAGTGACAGAGTGAGGGCTTTGCATACACGCTTTGATGCGTTTTTTTGTGGGACTGAAAAAAATGCCGGAAAGTAAAATAACGATATTAACCGGTTCCCATGCTTTTAAAATAACATATCTGTTCCCGGGAACAGTATAGATCACTTTCGTTTCCGGTTCTGATTCTGTTCCTTGACAATGTTTGTTATTTTATGGTTTTCTGTTCTGTTCACTTAACCGGTCCCAACACCTGGTGGAAACATATGCTTTTTGTTTCACATAGGTTGTGGGAACGAAGCTGAACATTTCCTTTTTTAAACGTTCCGAGAACAAAAGTGAAAATCTCTAGGTTGCAGTGAGGTTCTAAGAATGTTTTACTCTGGTTCAATGAAAGTTTCCCTGGGAGGTTTTATTAACGCTCTGAGAACTGAATAACTTTTTAATAACTTCCTTAAAACTTTCACTGAATGTTTCAATAAGAATTTTAATAACACTACTAGCTTATTTTGGGTTACCTTTTGAACTCCAAGCACAGATAGGACACATGGAAATTAATTTCCTTTAGGCATTAATCATGCAAACACATTTATTTTTTATTGTGACACGGCATCAGCGAGATTTTAACCTATAATCTTCTTCGCCACCAGGATGGAGCTAGCATGCCCTGTTATTTATGCATACAAAGCTGTTAATTTTAGTATCAAAACAGACCCTATTTCTAAAGGCAACAAGCACTCATTAAGATCAGGTGTGGCCAATTAGTGGGCGTGGCCAACACACCTGAACACACTTTGCAAGATAGAGGAGAGAGAGAGTTTTCTTGACACTGAGAACGGAATGTATATGTTTTTAAATAACATTCTTAGAAGGTTCTCTGAACATCACTAATGTTCTCTTCTGGTTTTTATGGAACGTTTTCTTAACGTTCTTGGAACAATTTGAGAACATGGCTTTAAATAGAGCCATGAGGAAACCTGCAGGAAACACAATGCTTAAGTACTGAAATTCCCACAGAAGAACGTTGTTTCTTAACATTCTCTGAACTATTTGAGAACATTCCCAATGTCAAACCAGTTGGAAAACATTTCTAGAACATTACCAACATTATAATTAAATGTAACCATGTTTGAACTTTTAAGAAATGTTCTGTTAAAGTAATGAAATACCAAGAAAATAAATATATTTTTTGTCAAGTTCCTGAAATATGCTGAGAATGTTCCAAAGTCAAGCAACTATCCTGCAACATTCCCAGAAAGTTGTGGGAAAGTTGTATGCAAAACCATAGGACAACCACGCTCTCACCAAGCTCTAAGAAATGGTTGTCAGAATGTTACGTGCTAGCTGGGTGGTAACTGTTTTCTGTCAGTGAATTGTATAATCATTTCTGATTTCATTTTAGCTGCAATAAAATCCAACTTAGTCAAAATCTACATGATAATATTAATGTGTGTGTTTGTTTTCAGCAGGGTCAGGTGCCACTAGACTAGGGAGGAGCCAGAGCAGAAGTATACCAATACTTCTACACACACTACATGGCCAACGGTATGTCGACAACACTTCAAATTAGTGGATTCGGCTATTTCAGCCACACCTGTTGCTGACAGGTGTATAAAATAGAGCACACAGCCATGCAATCTCCATAGAAAAACATTGGCAGTAGAATGGCCCGTACTGAAGAGCTCAGTGACTTTCAACATGGCACTGTCATAGGATGCCACCTTTCCAACAAGTCAGTTCATCAA
This sequence comes from Coregonus clupeaformis, assembly GCF_020615455.1. Taxonomy (NCBI): domain Eukaryota; kingdom Metazoa; phylum Chordata; class Actinopteri; order Salmoniformes; family Salmonidae; genus Coregonus; species Coregonus clupeaformis. The sequence continues at coordinate 56,384,182 of NC_059192.1, forward strand.
ATTTCTAACCCTGCTAGAGCTGCCCCAGTCAACTGTAAGTGCTGTTATTGTGAAGTGGAAACGTTTAGGAGCAACAATGGCTCAGCCACAAAGTGGTAGGCCACACAAGCTCACAGAACGGGACCGCAGAGTGCTAAAGTGCGTAAAAATCTTCTGCAACACTCCCTACCGAGTTCCAAACTGCCTCTGGAAGCAACGTCAGCACAATAACTGTTTGTCGAGAGCTTCATGAAATAGGTTTCCATGGCTGAGCAGCAGCAAACAAGCCTAAGATCACCATACATAATGCCAAGCGTCGGCTGAAGTGGTGTAAAGCTTGCCGCCATTAGACTCTTGAGCAGTGGATACATGTTCTCTGGAGTGATGAATCACGCTTCACCATCTGGCAGTCCGACGGACGAATCTGGGTTTGGTGGATGCCAGGAGAACACTACCTGCCAAAATGCATAGTGCCAACTGTAACGTTTGGTGGAGGAGGAATAATGGTCTGGGGCTGTTTTTCATGGTTCGGGCTAGGCCCCTTAGTTCCAGTGAAGGGAAATCTTAACACTACAGCATACAATGACATTCTAGACGATTCTGTGCTTCCAACTTTGTGGCAACTGTTTGGGGAATGCCCTTTCCTGTTTCAGCATGACAATGCCCTCATGCACAAAGCAAGGTCAATACAGAAATGGTTTGTCAAGATCGGTGTGGAAGAACTTCACTGGTCTGCACAGAGCCTTGACCTCAACCCCATCGAATACCTTTGGGATTAATTGGAATGCCGACTGCAAGCCAGGCCTAATCGCCCAACATCAGTGCCCAACCTCACTAATGTTTGTGGCTGAACGGAAGCAAGTCCCCGCAGCAATGTTCCAAAGTCTACTGGAAAGCCTTCCCAGAAGAGTGGAGGCTGTTATAGCAGCAAAAGGGGGACCAACTCCATATTAATGCCCATGATTTTGTAATGACATGCTCGACGAGCAGGTGTCCACATACTTTTGGTCAGGTTGTTCATTTGTGACCGACCGCCTCAATTCGGTCTTTGAAATTGTGTTTTTTACATTGGATAAAAGTAGAGACTCAGAGCTAGAAAATGGTATGTCATACACTGCAGTTGAGGAACAATGGGAAAGTAATTCTGCTTTGAAAGTTCATAAATTTGTAATCCCACTTTTGAGAAAATGGCCCTTGAATGTTTTGGTACACCTACTGGAGAACTCTTCTTTGTCTACACCCATTCAGCATCATTCACACCCTCTTAAGCCACACCCATCTCTTTAAGGATTCACATTAAGTTTATTTGTGACATGCACAGGAAACAGAAGGTATAAATGGTACAATATCAAAAACAGAAAGTGTCCAGATACAAATATTTCATAATTATTAGATGACGCTTACCCGACACACTTGTCTAATTTGATGGGTCATGACTCATGTGAAGGAAACGCTATAACCACCCCCCAGCCACATCTAGCTAAGTGGATGGGTCACTATTGTCTAGACATGTACACATGTTCATGAAATACAATGATGGCCATAATCATCCCCAGACACACCTGGCTAATTTAATGGGTCATGTAATAATCCGGCCGAAGTGGAGTCTTTTGTTTAGACATGTAGCTAGCTAGCTAAACAATGAACCAGCATAATCCCAACTCATACTACTACCAATACAGACATGTCATAGCTGTAGAATGAATCTGCAGGTAGCTAAAAGCTAACAAACTATGTTCAATGTTAGCTAGCTAACATTAGGCTATAACTAGCAATGCAAATGGTTTTCTGATTCGAATAATATTACTACACAGATCATACGCGTAACGTTAGCTAGCGAGCCAGCTAGCTAACGTTCACTAGCTAACTAACAGTACGCTTTAACTTGCAATAAAAACAACTTTCTGACAAAACTAGAAACTTATATCTGAAAATGTAGCTAGACTCTTACCCGTATACATGGATGAATGCTTCGCAGCAGACTGGAACCATTTAACTCAGTTTTGTTTGTAGCCACATCTTGTTTGACCAGCATTGTGTCAAGTCACTCCGGTTCACACTGACCGTGGCGTGTGCAGAAAGTAGCCCATCACTTTTTCCAACTAATCTGTAGATAGCGCCTGCTAAATTCAGGGCATCAATTGTTGAGAAAAGTAGCAAAATGTTTGTAGTTCTCGATGGCTAACATTATATCTTTCAAAAATGGCGCGGTAGAAAGGACTATCAGCACATACTGAACAGCTCACGTTAACAGACAGAAGCATGCTACATGCAGACCAATCCAAACTCATCTCCCGGCATGTCCAGCCCATACATTATCTCAGCCAATCATGGCTAGTGGGAAGGTTCCTGTCTTTTTCCGTGGCTAAACCAACTGGGCTCGTAATTTAACAATTTTATTCATATTTATGGATGGAATACAAGTTTGTTATTAAGGCACATGAACGTTCACATGTTCCAGAAGGCATTTATGCCAGAAAACGCATTTTGATAAAAAAATAAGTTTACGTTCAAATGCCTCTCCTGTGAAGTAGTGACGTGCAACATATGCCTAGTTTCCTTAAACGAGTCACATTTCTACTTACTCACCTCTATTCCTCCATTAGCCCGTCTTACTGCTGATGACAAGATCACTTGAAAACAATAGTAATAATAATAATAATAATAATAATAATAATAATGTGTTTTATATTCCAGAGAGTGAAATCAGAGCCAGACTGCAGAGTGCCTCTCCCCCTGCTGGCAGATGTGAGTTCAAACGTCTTCATGGAGATGGCTTCTACATACATGTGTCTAATGTAATCTACATCATGCTGTTGTTTTTTTAGATGTTGTTGTGGAAATCAATAGCATGGGGAGTTCCATTTTACATTTTTATCTGGCAGAGCAATTTGGACACTATTTTAGTTGATACATTTTGATCTGGTGGATCAGTTTTGATTGTAGGTTACCATTTCCAGTAATAGCAATACTGACTCAGTTGACTTCCACACAGGGACTGAGCTGGATGATGTGAAGAGGCTGTTGAAGGGACCCGCTCCTCCACCCTGCCTGTCCCCAGGAAGGCCGCAGTTGAGACCAAGATCGTCACTGAAGCCTCTTAGTCAGGTAGGCTACGCAGTACACACACAGACCAGATACAAACACCTGCAGGATCAAGAGTCAGATGGTTAGATGATTGTTCTTTCTTTATTCCCTTATGGTTTACTATACATTTACATGGAGATGGTTTTCAGTACATGGGAAGAAAGACCCAGTGTTTCTGTCCAACTACCACCTCTTATTGGGACAGATAGTATCTCTAAAATGAACTCTTAAAGACTCAATTTACTATTTCTTCCCTCGTCCCTATAGTTTCGGGGCTGTATGAGACCACTACCCTGTACTCTGGCCTGCCATCATCCTACTCTTTGACCAGCTCAACGCTGCCCATCTCCTCCGCCATGGCCGCCACTGGCAGCAGCAGTGCCTACGGTTACAATATCAAAACCAACAGCAGAGTTCCAGGCTCAGGGTCCTCCTTGCTCCACACCAACTCACCCTTCTCCATGTCAGGTGAAACAACCAATAGGAGCATGTGAGCAGCACTCTGAATGACAGACTGGTCAAGTCAGGGCAACCAAATTTGGATTCAATTAAATTATATCCAGTAAGACTGCAGATGCTTGCTTCAGAACAGCGCCCCCAGTTAGCTATATTTGGTACTACATACTGTATGTTTTTCATGATTCTTATTGGTCAGTCTGAACTCAGTAAATTGTTTTGGGTTTATATCTTCACTTTATAGTTAAGCAAGCACTCTTCTAGAGCATTCTTTCATTTTTCAGAAAACATTCTGTTTCAACATACAGTATCATAGCTTTGGGTATGATCTCTGCTGCAATGTATGGATTCCAGAATAACTTGGCGCCCAAGTCCTCACCACCAGTGGTGTTAACACACATGCAGGCAGTTTCACAAGTATGATAATAGAGCCTGATATGATAATCCTATAGAGAGAGTATGAAGAATGTATACATTTTAACAGATTTAGGAATTAACCCTGTGTGTTTGTGTGTGTGGGCAAGTAGGATATGGAGTGCAGAAGAACATACCGAATAGTTGTCGTCTCGTCAGCACAGGAGTGTCAAGCTTTGCAAGTAAGTCTAGAGTTTAGAGCAGGGATAGGCATCCTCAGGCCGATTTTTTGTCGGAGCGGATGGTCGGGGGGCCGGAACATATTTCAATCATTTGTACACCACAACTAAACCCAATAAGAAATAGTATTTGAAAATAAGAATAATTTCATACGTTGATTAAATTGAGACACGACCACATCTCTTTTTTTTATTAGTGGGAATACTTGGGAACAGATTATCTAAATTAAACTAATTATTTGCTGAATTGCTAGTGATTTTACAGTCATTTTTTACAGAAAGACGAAAATCCTTAACTAAAAACCTTGTGGGGCCCAAAAAAATCTCTTCTGGTTTTTGCTGACCCCTGGTTTTAGAGGATTTTTTAACCTAATTTATAGATTTTGTGATGTGGAATTCCTTATCAGAGAACCAGCTTCTACTCCGAAGCCATAAGAATGCTGAACAATTAATCAAATGGCCACCCGGACTGTTTACATTGACCCTATTTCACATTTTCTTGTGTTACAGCCGGAATTCAAAATTGATTAAATATATATTTCCCCCAACTATCTACACACAATACCCAATAATGACAAAGGGAAAACATGTTTCTGTGCTTCTACATCTGCATTGCTTGCTGTTTGGGGTTTTAGGCTGGGTTTCTGTACAGCACTTTGTGAGATCTGCTGATGTAAAACAGGCTTTATAAATACATTTGATTGATATTTCTAGAAATATATTGAAAATGAAATATCTCATGTACATAAGTATTCAGTCAATACATGTTACTAACAGTCTCCATAAACACTACCAGTCAAAAGTTTGGACACACCTACTCATTAAAAAGGTTTTTCTTTATTTTTACATTGTAGAATAATAGTCAAGACATCAAAAATATGAAATAGCACATATGGAATCATGTAGTAAACAAAAGTGTTAAACAAATAAAATATATTTTACATTTGAGATTCTTCAAATAGCCACCCTTTGCCTTGATGACAGCCTTGCACACTCTTGAAATTCTCTCAACCAGCTTCATGAGGTAGTCACCTGGAATGCATTTCAATTAACAGGTGTGCCTTCTTAAAAGTTAATTTGTGGAATTTCTTTCCTTCTTAATGCATTTGAGCCAATCAGTTGTGTTGTGACAAGGTAAGGGGGGTATACAGAAGATAGCCCTATTTGGTAAAAGACCAAGTCCATTTTATGGCAAGACCAGCTCAAATAAGCAAAGAGAAACGACAGTCCATCATTACTTTAAGACATGAAGGTCAGTCAATACGGAAAATGTCAAGAACTTTGAAAGTTTCTTCAAGTGCAGTCGTAAAAAATCACAAGCGCAATGATGAAAATGGCTCTCATAAGGACTGCCACAGGAATGGAAGACCCAGAGTTACCTCTGCTGCAGAGGATAAGTTCATTAGAGTTACCAGTCTCAGAAATGTCAGCCCAAATAAATGCTTCACAGAATTTAAGTAACAGACACATCTCAACATCAACTGTTCAGAGCGGACTGTGTGAATCAGGCCTTCATGGTCGAATTGCTGCAACGAAACCACTACTAAAGGACACCAATAAGAAGAAGAGACCTGCTTGGGCCAAGAAACACGAGCAATGGACATTAGACCGGTGGAAATGTGTCCTTTGGTCTGGAGTCCAAATTGGAGATTTTTGGTTCCAACCGCCGTGTCTTTGTGAGACACCGTGTGGGTGAACGGATGATCTCCGTATGTGTAGTTCCCACCGTAAAGCATGGAGGAGGAGGTATTATGGTGTGGGGATGCTTTGCTGGTGACAGGGTCTGTGATTTATTTAGAATTCAAGGCAGACTTAACCAGCATGGCTACCTCAGCATTCTGCAGGCTTAGTGGGACTATCATTTGTTTTTTAACCGGACAATGACCCAACACACCTCCAGGCTGTGTAAGGTCTATTTTACCAAGAAGGAGAGTGATGGAGTGCTGCATCAGATGACCTGGCCTCCACAATCCCCTGACCTCAACCCAATTGAGATTGTTTGGGATGAGTCGGACAGCAGAGTGAAGGAAAAGCTGCCAACAAGTGCTCAGCATGTGTGGGAACTCCTTCAAGACTGTTGGAAAAGCATTCCAGGTGAAGCTGGTTGAGTGAATGCCAAGAGTGTGCAAAACTGTCATCAATGCAAAGGGTGGCTATTTGAAGAATCTCAAATATAACATATATTTTGATTTGTTTAACACTTTTTTGGTTACTACATGATTCCATATGTGTTATTTAATAGTTTTGATGTCTTCACTATTATTCTACAATGTAAAAAATAAAGAGAAACTCTGGAATGAGTAGGTGTGTCCAAACTTTTGACTGGTAGTGTATATATGTATTTGGACATGTTTTTGCAACGTTCCAATGAAATGTGTATAGAACATGAATATCTTACATTCTGAGAACATGGCAACCATGTTCTTTGTATTTTTGGTGGGACATTGATGCAATATTCTCCTAAACCTCAGAAAACTGGACAAAGGAATGTTCTTGCAATGTTCTCATTTAACGTGTCATTAATATCTTATGTTCTCAGAACATGGCAACCATGTTCTTAGTATTTTTGGTGGGACATTGATGGAATATTCTCCTAACTAACAGAAAACTGGACTCATGACTGTTCTTGCAACATTTCCATGAAACATGGCAATCATGTTCTGGGTAAGTTCTATTTGACATTAACGGAATGGTCTCTTGGAAACATTCCTTGCACATCACGGGAACATTCCTATGAAAACTGAAAAAACTGAAAAGTTAATGACCTAATGAGACTCTTAAGGGAACGTTCTCTAAAGTTGTGGGAATGTTTGTTGTTAGCTTGGGTACCTGTAGCTTGATCAAATTAATTTACAAATATACCTCCTGCCCATCACTGACAGCTACTTTGTGTGTAACTCTACACCAGTGGAGGCTGGTGGGAGGAGCTATAGGAGGACGGCCTCATTGTAATGGCTTGAATGGAATGGAGTCAAACGTGGTTTCCACGTTTGATGTGTTTAATACCGTTCCATTAATTTCATTCCAGCCATTACAGTGAGCCTATCCTCCTATAGCTCCTCCCACCAGCCTCCTCTGGTCTACCTTCTCTATCCTCCTCCACTGACAATACTGCACGCAATAGAGTATCTAGCGCCCTGCCGAGGCATCTCTTTGCTTGGTCCAGTCAGTGTGCCCCCTCTGCAAAATACCGCTGAACGATATTTTTATAAATAATGATGATAAAAAGTGGGCTTAAAAATGAAGTTTAGTAATTAATTTAACATCAGAACAATTTTACAACAGGACAAATCTGAGGGGGCACTATGGGCATGACGACACTGCACACACGGTGCAGAGGATGCTGCTTATACAAAACACATTTTTTCCTTAGATGGACCACCCCAGGTATCAACAAAAGACAAAGCAACATATGCAGGTATTTGTTATTTAAATATATCAACACCCACACCAGCGTAAATCCACTTTTCTTAGCTGGAAGACGTTTAACAGAGCTTACCCATGACGTTGCACAATTATTTAAGTCAATAAATCATTGTTTTAGTCAAAGTATGATCTACAGTATTTGGGCTTGATGTGGGAAATCTGAAGTGGGAACTTCGTGTAAATCCATGTCAATGACGTGTAAATTCTTTCAAATTTCAGTTTTAATGCCACATGCACAAGTACAGTGAAATGCCTTTCTTGCAAGTTCTAAACCCAACAATGCAGTAATCAATAACAATGTAATACAGAAATAAGAAGAACACAAGAAAGTAAGTAAGCATACTATACTGTATACAGGGTCAGTCAGTTCCAGTACCATATTTACAATGTGTAGGGATACTGAAGTGATAGAGGTAGGTATGTATAAAGGTAATGTGACTAGGCATCAGGATATACACTGAGTGTACAAAACATTAGGAACACCTGCTCTATCAATGACATATACTCACCAGGTGAATAATCCAGGTGAAAGCTATGATCCCTTATTGATGTCGCTTGTTAAATCCACTTCAAGCAGTGTGTATGAAGGGGAGGAGACAGGTTAAAGAAGGATTTTAAAGCCTTGAGATAATTGAGACATGGATTGTGTAGGTGTGCCATTCAGAGGGTGAATGGGCAAGCCAAAATATTTAAATGACATTGAACGGGGTATGGTAGTAGGTGCCAGGTGCATCGGTTTAAGTGTGTCAAGATCTGCAACGCTGCTGGGTTTTTCATGCTCAACAGTTTCCCGTGTATCAAGAATGGTCCACCACCCAAAGGACATCCAGCCAACTTGACACAACTGTGGGAAGCATTGGAGTCAACATGGGCCAGTATCCCTATGGAACGCTTTTGACACCTTGTAGAGTCCATGCCCCAATGAATTAAGGCTGTACTGAGGGCAAAAGGGATTGCAACTCAATATTAGGAAGGTGTTCTTAATGTTTTGTACACTCAGTGTATGTAATGTATTGTATGTTGAATTGAAATCTCATTTTTTACAGTGTAGGGTTAGGTACGAAGTGTGAGGTATCAATGGCTAACTACCCCGCCAGAGGAAGTTGCTGCCACTATTTTGACCTAATTCCTGTCTTAGTGCAGAAATTCTCATTTAGTTCCACTCTCCAAACACAGACGTATGGCTCCTTATAAATATAGATTAAATCGGGCATGCACAGCCCACACTCCGCGGTATGTAAACAAGTTTTAAAAAAACAGGGTTAGGGTAGCATCGCTAATCGCTACGGAGCACAGCACAGCTAACAGTAAACTACGACAAGGCAAAGGACCATCCACTCTCCTCCTCCTTGTTCTGCAAAGGAATTTAATGATCAAGGATGAATACAGAGTTTAGCAGTAATACTGGAGTTTTACCAGCGAAGCTAGAGGCTACCTAACCTACTCCCTGGAAAAATAAAGCTAGCTAGCCAGCCAGGTAGCTAGCAACCGGTAACTATTAGCAACTGTGGATAAATTGGTTCCAAAATTGTTTCAAGCATTAGAGTATCTGTAACTATGCTAGCTAGCTACCATTCAGCTGTTTTTCTGATAATTAGGTTATCTGAAGAGTAAAGGTTGGGTAGTTAGTAGCTAGCTAGCTACTGCACTCGAAATGTAGCAAGCTTCTTAGCTACCTGGCTAGCTAACTAAACAACAGCTGGAACGACCTAAAGTATCCCCACTAGCTGGCTACTAGACAACCAATAGAACAGTTGGCCCTAAAGCTTTATGTAGGGAGCCAAAGAATGCAACTATCGCCTGTATCAGTGATAGACACTAGCTAGAATGTGGACCAATACTTTTATAGATAGCTACTAATACAATAGCCCAACTTATTGAACATTGTTTTGATGAGCCGGTTACAATATCACTTGGTCAAATCATAAATCATACTCTGTGCCAAATGCATTGCATATCAATAAACATCTTACAATGTATACATATCATGTAATTATACTGTATGTTCCTTATTACAAACTTCATCCAGATATTAAACTGTTGATGTGTATGGAGTACAAAATTACTAGTTAGCTTGTATTCTCCGAACAATAACACCAGTGTACCTGTGACAGACTGTGTATAATGTAATATAGGTTATAGCCAAGAGAGGAGGAAGTGGTGGCTTGTTAGGGTACAGACATGGATTTAATTTCAGTGGTGGTCATGAGGTCCCTCATAACAATTTAAATGTAAATGTGGCCCCCCTCAAACATATTAGAATGTATACATAGATATTTGTCTTGTAGACAGTTTAGTGTATTGGTGATTTTGCTTTCTCAAGAGGGTATTGTGCTTTCATAAATACATTTGGCTGTCCTGGCTTGTTTCAAAGTCAGATGATGTTGAGTTTGAGCTTATTCCAGGCTGAAAGCTTTCATCCAATGGGACTACAGGCTCTGTACTACTAAAGCTGGTGTCAAGGTCATCGTCATCAGCAGCAGCATGATTAGTCTGTAGGACACAGTAGTCAGTGATTAGCCAACATTTTACTACTTTGTCCCCATCACAGCACACTCAAACAAGTTACTTTATCCACCCACCCCCCTCATGTCAATAGATCATGCATACTAACCTTCACACACAATACTTACCCCCAACAGACACCAGTCAGTCACCCACACCATCCCCACCTTACTAATACCTCATTTTCTCCAATTTAGACTTCAAGCCTTGCATGAACAATCAACTAAGACTCCATAATACAGAGAAGACTACAGTAGAAGTTGTAGCCTACTTGTAAACACACCAACAAGACACTGACCATGTTTGTGCCTAGCTCCAGTATATTTATTTGCTCATCATGGAGTCATGGAAAGATTGAGTAGATTTAGTACGATTTTAAAAAGGTGACTTAGATTAATTCCTGGTGCTGAGCTTGATGTTGATGCCTCTGCAGATCTTGATGAGATAGGACTCTAAGTAGAACACATAGTAACATTAGCTTCTGCAGTAGTTAACTAGCAAACTGTTAGCTAACGGAACCTAACGAAGCGAATGTTACCTTGCAAAGTTACAAATCACATCGCCAGATAGCAGCTGCTTTATTACATTGATAAGCTTTGGAATGTCTAGCCAGCGTATTATGAAATCTAGCTAGCTAGATTCTGATTTAGATAAACAAATGTAGTTTGTTAGCTAGATAGTTAGTTACAGTGAATTCGAAAATTATTCAGACCCCTTTACTTTTTCTACATTTTGTTACGTTACAGCCTTATTCTAAAATTGATTAAATCGTTTTTTCCCCCTCATCAATCTACACACAATACCCCATAATGAAAAAGCAAAAAAATAAAGTTTAATTTAGCAAATTTATGCCCATAGTGCCCCCTCAGATTTGTCCTGTTGTAAAAACTGAAATATCACATTTTCATAAGTACTCAGACCCTTTACTCAGTACTTTGTTGACACACCTTTGGCAGTGATTACAGCCTTGAGTCTTCTTGGGTATGACGCTACAAGCTTGGCACACCTGTATTTGGGGAGTTTCTCCCATTCTTCTCTGCAGAAGAATCAGACCCCTTGACTTGTCCCGAAGCCACTCCAATTTAATCCATTTTAGAATAAGGCTGTAACGTAACAAAGTGGAAAATGTCAAGGGGTCCGATTACTTTCCGAAGGCACTGTACATATCCCAACCAGAAACCATGGATTACAGGCAACATCCACACTGAGATAAAGGCTAGAGCTGCTGCTTTCAAGGAGCAGGACACTAACCCGGATGCTAATAAGAAATCCTTCTACGCCGTGCGACGAACCATCAAACAGGCAAAGCGTCAATACAGGACTAAGATCAAATCCTACTACACTGGCTCTGACGCTCGTCAGATTTGGCAGGGTTTGCAAACTATCACGGTTTACAATGGGAAACCCAGCCGCGAGCTGCCCAGTGACGCGAGCCAACCAGATTAGCTAAATGCCTTCTATGCGCACCTCAAGGCAAGCAACACTGAACCGTGCGTGAGAGCACCAGCTCTGCCAGACGACTGTGTGATCATGCTCTCCATAGCCGATGTGAGTATATGTGATCATTCACAAGGCCGCAGGGCCAGATGGATTACCAGGACGCTTACTCAGAGCATGCGCCGACCAGCTGGCAAGCATCTTCAACCTGTCCCTGACCCAATCTGTAATACCTACATGTTTAAATTTTTTGTACGATTTTATTTATGAAATCTTTTTTTTACAATACAAAACAACTCTCAGACATAATGAATGATGAAGGTTTATTATCCTTTCATGACCAAAAAAACATGTATAATTTACCTGGTTCGTCATTATTTTTTAAATTTGCAGTTAAGAACCGCTATGCACACTTATGGAGTCCCATGGAGTCAACCACTCCCACTCCACACACTCACTGAGTTGATAGTTAGACAGAACACATGTGGAGGCTTCGTATCCAATCTATATAAAATACTACTAGAAGCCCTCCGTAAACCAATGGGAATAGTTATGGTATGGAACACAGATCTTAAAGACTACAAACAAAATACAGATTGGAAAAGAGTGGAATAATATCCCCCTAATTTTAATCATCAACTAATACACTACAAATTAATTCACAGATTTTATTTGACTCTGCGAACATGCTGCCAATTCAAACTTGCTCCTACTCCAAATTGTCTTTTGTGTTCTCAAATAAATATCGGAACTTACATGCACATGATGTGGGACTGCCCAAGTGTGAAGACCTTTTGGTCACAGGTCTGTGTCGAGCATAGTTGGTGCTGCCATTCCCTATCTCCCCAATATATTATTGTTGAACGATGACTCTTCAATTACTCTCACAGTACCCCAGAAATGAGTATGGTTGTCTGGACTGACTGCGGCAAATGGGTCGCACTTACTGAGAAGGGGGAGGGAGAGGGGAGATGGGACAGACAGGACAAATATTTTTGTCTACTGTTTTCATTTCTTTATATACATACTTTTAGAATATTATTGCCTGTCTGCGATCTGATACCCTCACAGAAAAAACAAAAAACTAAAGAATACAAAGTTGGTCACAAAACAAAAACAATACAAAACATAAACATACAAACGACAACATACAGACACACACAAACATCCACAACATCACCCCTGCCCAGACCAACCTGCTCACAACCCCATCTCCAGCGCCCGCATCACTCTGTGCCACATGGCCTCAAACTGCACCATTTTGTTTCTCTCCGTCGCCCACACACTTTCAACATTTACATAATAAAGCATTTGACCTTTCCGTTGTGTTAACGATGGAGGATTGGTTGATTTCCAGTTTTTAAGTGGATGTTTTTTCAAGATGCTTGACGAGAAAAGTATCATCCAACCCATTGGGCATCTCACTGCACCCTCATATGCCATATCTTAAAATGTGCAGACAGGCAGATTAAAAGTAAATTTACATTGTAATACTTCTGACAGACAACTTTCTAACTCCGCCCATAACTTTTGAACTTTATAGCATTCCAGGAAGGCATGGATTGTTGAGTCATTGTTAGTTTTACACTTAAGACATGACGTTGTGCTGTAGAATTTGTGAATGTTGTCTCTTGTGTAATAGATTCTATACATTAGTTTATACTGGATTAAGCATACATTTTCGTTAACTGTAATTTTTTTAGTTATGTTCCAACATTCCCTCCATTTTGTGGCAATATCACTTATTTTTAAGTCTTTGTTCCAGTAGTTTATCTTTTTTTCTAAGATACACCTACATGTTTCAAGCAGACTACCATAGTCACTGTGCCCAAGAACGCCAAGGTCACCTGTCGAAATGACTCGGCCCCGTAGCACTCACATCCGTAGGCATGAAATGCTTTAAAAGGCTGGTCATAGCTCACATCAACACCGTCATCCCAGACACCAATGACTCATAGATGATGCAATCTCTATTGCACTCCACACTGCCGTTTCCCACTTGGACAAAATGAACACCAACCTACGTGAGAATGCTGTTCATTGGCTACAGCTCAGCGTTCAACACCATAATGCCCTCCAAGCTCATCACTAAGCTAAGGACCCTGGGACTCAACACAGGGGCCCCTCAGGGGTGCGTGCTTAGTCCCCTCCTGTACTCCCTGATCACCCACACCTGCGTGGGGCACACGACTCCAACATCTCAGTAAGTTTGCTGACAATGCGACGGTGGTAGGCCTGATCACGGACAATGATGAGACAGCCTATAAGGAGGAGATCAGAGACCTGGCAGTGTGGTGCCAGGACAACAACCATTCCCTCAACGTAAGCAAGAGAAAGGAGCTGATTGTGGACTACAGGAAACGAAGGGCCGAGCACGCCCCCATTCACATCGACGGGGTTGTAGTGGAGCAGGTCGAGAGTTTCAAGTTCCTCAGTGTCCACATCACTGGGGCTGAGCTCCCTTCCATCCAGGACCTCTATACCAGGCGGCGTCAGAGGAAGGCCCTTACAGTTGTCAAAGACCAACCACCAATGTCGTAGACTGTTCTCTCTGCTACCGCACAGCAAGCGGTACCGATGCACCTGGAACCAACAGGACCCTGAACAGCTTCTAACCCCAGCCATTAGACTGCTAAATAGTTGGTAAAATAGTTAACCAAATAGCTGCCCGGACTATCTGCATTGACCCTTTTTGCACAAACTTCTTTGACTCATCACATACGCTGCTGCTACTGTTTACTATCTGTCACTCCTAGTTATATGTACATCTACCTCACATACCTCGTACCACTGCACATCGACTCGGTACTGGTACCCCTTGAATATAGCCAAGTTATCATTACTCATTGTGCATCTATTGTTACATTTATTATTACGTGTTTTACTTTTCTATTATTTATCTATTTTCTTTCTCTCTGCATTGATGGGAACGGCCCGTAAGTAAGCATTTCACTGTTAGTCCACACCTGTTGTTTATGAAGCATGTGACAAATCGAATTTGATTTGATTTGATTTTGACCGGTTTAGGTACAAGTGAGTCCAAGCGAGTGTTTATCACCCACCGCTGGAAAGGTTGTATCAGCAACAGCCCAAGGGAACCATGACTATCATAGAAGCCATCATCCCTAATAGGCACAGGCTCTGGCGAAAACGCACTGTGACCTAGCCAAAATTGGGCCAAGCAAAGCCGGAAACCGGCCTCCCTCTGTTGGGTCAAGAATGCACGATTCCCGACTGAGTCTAACTCGAGACCAAGAAATGGAATGCGCTTTATTCACTATGAAACCCAGAGACTGAACATGGGAAACCAGCATGGATCTGTGTAACACCACCTGTTCCCTCGACTCCACTACCACCAGCCAATCGTCCAGGAAGTCCAATTACTGTGCCCCAGACACCTCATAGGTGCCAACCCTACATCCACAACTTTGGTGAAAGTGTGAGGCGAGACGAAAAGCCTGAAATGGAGGACCAGAAACGCGTAGGCTACAGCCTCGAAATGGACCCTCAGGAACCTCCTGTGATGGGTTATAAATGGCCACATTAAAGTATGTAGCCTTCAGGTCGATGGAGGTGAACCAATCACCCAGGCTCACTGACTATAACAACTGGCTGTTCATGAGCATTCTGAATTTGTAGACCCTGAAGTGCTTGTTTAGGGCACGCAGTTCTAAAATGGGACACAAAGCCCCACCTCTTCTGGGAACCAGGAAATACCAACAATCCTGGGTCTCTGACATAGGAACCATGTGGGCGACGCACAATGAATTGTAGCCTGAGTCGGCACAGACGGCGAGTGTCCCGTAAAGTGCCATCTGAAGGGTCGCAACGCCACCTTGTGGACTGGGAGACTGTTTATTTTATGCCTTTTTTCATTTCCATCATTCTTGACAACCGAATGTCAGACTGTGGGGAAGGGACTCTTTTTATTCAGCACACATGAGGATGACACAACACTCTTGTGTCATCCACATGACAACTTGCGGTAGAAACAATGTGTTTAAATGCTGACATTTGCCTGAAGCCCGGTCCACTCAAGTTTCACGGGCTTCGGATCCCAGTGACGTACCCCGATTGGCCGTGCCACTTGGGGATACTGATGTCACAGTGAACATCTGGGGAGGAGGGAGCAAGGGGGAACTCCAGCCCGTGCCACCTCCCCTCTCATCGCACTAGGTGTGCACCTTGTAATCCAGCTGGAAAAGGTGTGCACCTTGTAACCCAGCTGGAAAAGGTGTGCACCTTGTAACCCAGCTGAAAAAGGGGACAGACAGCTCTGAAAGACAGATCCCATCTGTGAACAGACAGGGTGATTTGTAATTTAATCCAATTCCCAGGAATTAAACAGCAGGAGATAGACAGTTCATCTTGGAGTTAATATGAATGACAGAGACTGTGTGTGGGATAATAGTATGATTGCCAATCGCCTACCGAGTCCATAATCTATGCCACCTATGGGGAGGGTTGCCCTCTTGTGGAAAGAGAGCACCTGATACTATATTGAAGCCTGGCCATTTTATGGGCATAGGAGCTCCAGAAATGGCCAAAGTTGTCACAGTACCTTATGCTAGCCGACGTCAGCCATGTGGCTACTCAGTCTTGCTAAACCAGTAGCCAGCTACCTACCATTATCCCTGCGGGCTAGCACTAGCCAAGCCCGCTGCCAGCACAGGGCTCGCCAAAGAAAACCACGTGGCGTCTTCCTTCGGTCTCAAGAATATCTCTGACCGCAGAACGGTGCGTTTAGAATAACCAAGTGACTGAACGCTACGTATGCTAAATGAGAGAGCTACACAAACAATTCCACCATGGAAGGCAGGAATCAGCAGTGGCAGTAAGCTAGCTCGCCTTGACGAGTCAGCATACCTGGCTAGCACGCTAGCAGCGCTGTTTACATTTGAGAAATTTAGCAGACACTCTTATCCAGAGCGACTTCCAGGAGCAATTAGTGTTCAGTGCCTAACTCAAGGGCACAGACAGATTTTTCACTGAGTCGGATTGGGGATTCGAACCAGCGACCTTTCGGTTACGCTCTTAACCACTCGGCTACCTGTCGCTACAAGCCTGATTAGCTAGCCTGGTTCCGTTCACATAAGACCGGATCATCGACCAAGTCTAGGAAGAGATGGTGCTTGACCGAGGCAGACACAGGTGTCAGGGAGTGCCCACTGACCCGGCCACCCTCTCCCTTCAAGTCGTCTCCCTTAGCCGGCGACAGAGTGCACAGAAACCAGGTTGAGCTAGGGCAGCTTTCACATTCCTCAGCCCAAGCAGACAAGACATTTGATCCGACCAAATCCCCAATTCATCGTCGGGTCCCATAAATCAGACTCAGCCGAGGTATGGGCACCGTGAGAGGAAGCCATAAGAATTCCACGTTTGCCAAGGGAACCTACGCGCACCATGGACTAGGGGAACAGTGCCAGCCACAGGCAAGCCACTGTTACTGACCACATCCCTTCATCCCGCACACAAGCTGACCCGAGCGCTGGCAGCATGAGCATGCACCGCGCCGAGACATACCAGACAATAAAACGTATCCTTTAATTTATTTGGGCATTGTCTTGAACTGGAACCCGGCTTCGTCATTTTGGTTGTGTTAGCCATCTTACTCAGCCAGATAACCAGGCTAAACAGGCAGAAAAATAACTAACAGGTGCATGAAACTCACAAAAACATTTTAACACACAACATCCAGAAGGATGAACACGCCCTCCTTAAGTGGGACAGTTAAGTTGGAGTAAAGCCTGATAGATTTTGCGTTGCCATGTTTATTTTAAAGAATGCGTGAAATTGTTCTGCTCAGCTCGAGGTGAAGAGCAGAATAATTGAAGGAATGTTAATTAGCCTTGTCAGGTGTGATTCTAATGCTCTTCAGTAGAGGGCGATAGCGCGCAAACTCCCCATAGCTGTGTTGTACTGAGTTGACGGACTGTAAGGGAACTGACCATATCATGAATGTAGATAATTTCATTAGACTACTGTATCTAATTGCTTAATTTCTGAAAAGCAGTGTCAGTCAGCACCAGGCTCCCAGGTCCACCGGGTCCTCCCGGACGCTCAGGCATTCCAGATATAGCCTCCGCTCCTCCTGATCTACGTCAGTATGTCAATGACTATCTCCCAAGTAAGAGTATTCTAAGCATTGAACACTAATTCATGAAGTAATAATTCCCACATTAAATGTAGTGACAGAGCTGCTCTATACTCTACCTGAACCTGTGCTATTTGTCTTTTGCAGGTAACACTAGGAGTACGTCCTCTGGTCTTCCTTGCCCCCGTGGCCCCCCTGGACCCCCAGGAGCCCCTGGATCCTCTGGTTCTGTGGAGGACGTATCCTCTCGTGTCATCGTCTATTTGCAGCGTCCACTTTTGTAGTTCGGTGGCTTAGTTCAGTGGAAGAGTAGATGCAACCTAATGATTGTAATGCCTTGTCTCAGGTTCAGGATCAGGCTTCGGTGGCGGTGCCCAGAGTCCTCCAGGCCCCCCAGGACCTCCTGGGGCCTCTGGCTCTTGTTCTGGCTCAATGTCTGTCAAAGACCTCATTATCCTGCTACAGAGTGAGTACTTACATGGTCATTCAGCAGACTCTTATCAATAGCAACTTACAGTTGATTGATTGATCAAATCAAATCAAATCAAATTTTATTGGTCACATGCGCCGAATACAACAGGTGCAGACATTACAGTGAAATGCTTACTTACAGCCCTTAACCAACAGTGCATTTATTTTAAACAAAAAAAGTAAGAATAAAACAACAACAAAAAAGTGTTGAGAAAAAAAGAGCAGAAGTAAAAATAAAGTGACAGTAGGGAGGCTATATATACAATAGAATAAAGTGACAGTAGGGAGGCTATATATACAGGGGGGTACCGTTGCATAGTCAATGTGCGGGGGGCACCGGCTAGTTGAGGTAGTTGAGGTAATATGTACATGTGGGTAGAGTTAAAGTGACTATGCATAAATACTTAACAGAGTAGCAGCAGCGTAAAAAGTATGGGGTGGGGGGGCAGTGCAAATAGTCCGGGTAGCCATGATTAGCTGTTCAGGAGTCTTATGGCTTGGGGGTAGAAGCTGTTGAGAAGTCTTTTGGACCTAGACTTGGCACTCCGGTACCGCTTGCCGTAGGCGGTAGCAGAGAGAACAGTCTATGACTAGGGTGACTGGAGTCTTTGACAATTTTGAGGGCCTTCCTCTGACACCGCCTGGTATAGAGGTCCTGGATGGCAGGGAGCTTTGCCCCTGTGATGTACTGGGCCGTACGCACTACCCTCTGTAGTGCCTTGCGGTCAGAGGCCAAGCAGTTGCCATACCAGGCGGTGATGCAACCAGTCAGGATGCTCTCGATGGTGCAGCTGTAGAATTTTTGAGGATCTGAGGACCCATGCCAAATCTTTTTAGTCTCCTGAGGGGGAATAGGCTTTGTCGTGCCCTCTTCACGACTGTCTTGGTGTGTTTGGACCATGATAGTTCGTTGGTGATGTGGACACCAAGGAACTTGAAGCTCTCAACCTGTTCCACTACAGCCCAGTCGATGAGAATGGGGGCGTGCTCAGTCCTCTTTTTTTTCCTGTAGTCCACAATCATCTCCTTTGTCTTGGTCACGTTGAGGGAGAGGTTGTTGTCCTGGCACCACACGGCCAGATCTCTGACCTCCTCCCTATAGGCTGTCTCATCGTTGTCGGTGATCAGGCCTACCACTGTTGTGTCGTCGGCAAACTTAATGATGGTGTTGGAGTCGTGCCTGGCCATGCAGTCATGGGTGAACAGAGAGTACAGGAGGGGGACTGAGCACGCACCCCTGAGGGGCCCCCGTGTTGAGGATCAGTGTGGCAGATGTGTTGTTACCTACCCTTACCACCTGGGGGGCGGCCCGTCAGGAAGTCCAGGATCCAGTTGCAGAGGGAGGTGTTTAGTCCCAGGATCCTTAGCTTAGTGATGAGCTTTGAGGGCACTATGGTGTTGAATGCTGAGCTGTAGTCAATGAATAGCATTCTCACGTAGGTGTTCCTCTTGTCCAGGTGGGAAAGGGCAGTGTGGAGTGCGATAGAGATTGCATCATCTGTGGATCTGTTGGGGCGGTATGCAAATTGGAGTGGGTCTAGGGTTTCTGGGATTATGCTGTTGATGTGAGCCATGACCAGTCTTTCAAAGCACTTCATGGCTACAGACGTCAGTGCCACGGGTCGGTAGTCATTTAGGCAGGTTATCTTAGAGTTCTTGGGCACGGGGACTATGGTGGTCTGCTTGAAACATGTTGGTATTACAGACTCAGTCAGGGACATGTTGAAAATGTCAGTGAAGACACTTGCCAGTTGGTCAGCACATGCTCGGAGTACACGTCCTGGTAATCCGTCTGGCCCTGCGGCCTTGTGAATGTTGACCTGCTTAAAAGTCTTACTCACATCGGCTACGGAGAGCGTGATCACATAGTCGTCCGGAACAGCTGGTGCTCTCATGCATGCTTCAGTGTTGCTTGCCTCGAAGCGAGCATAGAAGTGGTTTAGCTCGTCTGGTAGGCTTGTGTCACTGGGCAGCTCGCGGCTGTGCTTCCCTTTGTAGTCTGTAATAGTTTTCAAGCCCTGCCACATCCGACGAGCGTCAGAGCCAGTGTAGTATGATTCAATCTTAGACCTGTATTGACTCTTTGCCTGTTTGATGGTTCGTCGGAGGTCATAGCGGGATTTCTTATAAGCGTCCGGGTTAGAGTCCCGTTCCTTGAAAGCGGCAGCTCTACCCTTTAGCTCAGTGCGGATGTTTCCTGTAATCCATGGCTTCTGGTTGGGGTATGTACGTACGGTCACTGTGGGGACGACATCATCGATGCACTTATTGATGAAGCCAGTGACTGATGTGGTGTACTCCTCAATGCTGTCTGAAGAATCCCGGAACATGTTCCAGTCTGTGCTAGCAAAACAGTCCTGTAGCTTAGCATCTGCGTCATCTGACCACTTTTTTATTAGCCGAATCACTGGTGCTTCCTGCTTCAGTTTTTGCTTATAAGCAGGAATCAGGAGGATAGAGTTATGGTCAGATTTGCCAAATGGAGGGCGAGGGAGAGCTTTGTATGCGTCTCTGTGTGTGGAGTAAAGGTGGTCTAGAGTTTTTTCCCCTCTGGTTGCACATTTAACATGCTGGTAGAAATTAGGTAGAACGGATTTAAGTTTCCCTGCATTAAAGTCCCCTGCTACTAGGAGTGCTGCATCTGGATGAGCGTTTTCCTGTTGATTAATGGCCTTGTACAACTCATTCAGTGCAATCTTAATGCCAGCATTGGTTTGTGGTGGTAAATAGACAGCTATGAAAAATATAGATGAAAACTCTCTTGGTAAATAGTGTGGTCTGCAGCTTATCATAAGATACTCTACCTCAGGCGAGCAAAACCTTGAGACTTCCTTAGTATTTGATTTGGTGCACCAGCTGTTGTTTACAAATATACAGAGACCGCCACCCCTCGTCTTACCCGAGTCTGCCGTTCTGTCCTGCCGATGTAGCGTATAGCCTGCTAGCTGAATGTTATCGTTGTCGTCGTTCAGCCACGACTCCGTGAAACATAAGATATTACAGTTTTTAATGTCCCGTTGGTAGGATAACCGTAATCTTAAATCGCCATTTTATTCTCCAAAGCTTGAACGTTGGCTAATAGGATTGATGGGAGAGGCAGTTTACTCGTTCGCCGTCGGATCCTTACAAGGCACCCCCGACCTACGTCCACGATATCTCCGTCTCTTCCTCACGCGAATGACGGGGATCTGGGCCTTGTCGGGAGTCTGTAGAATATCCTTCGCGAACGCCTCGTTGAAGAAAAAAGTGTTCGTCCAACGCGAGGTGAGTAATCGCTGTCCTGATATCCAGAAGCTCTCTTTGGTTATAAGAGACGATGGCAGAAACATTATGTACAAAATAAATTACAAATAACGCGGAAAAACACACATAATAGTACAATTGGTTAGAGGGCTGTAAAACGGCAGCCATCTTCTTCCGGCGCTGTTCTTTTTTTTCTTGAGGTTTTTCTTGAGTGTACTTTTAACAGAGCTGAGATTTACTTCAAAGTGCATTCACCCTATTGCTTACAGCCTTAAGCCTGTTGCATGCTTAATTCCCATTGATTGACTCATTGATTGGTTCGGGGATGATGTACAGCGATACGTGATGGGCCCACCAGGGCCGGCAGGACCAGCAGCCAGAGGCGGCAGTACAGCAAACTACAACCCACAGGAAGTGGCCACCTATGTCTTCAGAATCATGAACGGGGCTACTGCAGAAAAACACACACCCAGGATGGGTAGCATGAATGTATTTGGGTTGCTTATGGACCAGGCTTCAATCTCTCCCCTCATGGATGGTGTTGTTTATTTCAGAGCTTTGGATCAGTGGTGGACAGTCCGCACTGCTGCAAAGAAAGACATCACCCTTGGGGGTTTACAGGGGTCTCTTGTGTTTATGATCATCTAAACATGTTTGATTTACTGCTTCATCTTCCTCTTCTTCCTCCTCTCCCCTTTTCTCAGATTCACAGTTCTGTGCGATGGTTGGGTCCTCCTGGTACTCCAGGACCCCCAGGTAGATCATGTTACGGGGGCTCAGGGAGTTTAAGGATACAATATTTATCAAATTTAATGATACTCCTGAATCACTATGATCAATAAAGGTTTTTCTTGAGTGTACTTTTAACAGAGCTGAGATTTACTTCAAAGTGCATTCACCCTATTGCTTACAGCCTTAAGCCTGTTGCATGCTTAATGAATTTTGTGACGTTTTTGTTAGTTTTGGTGTCCAGCAGTTGTTTTTTTCCGGCTGTTCGTGCACACCAAATTCTTTCTTGAGGCAAGTTGAAGTTTGGTAGCCTAAGTTTACGCCCTTTCGTCATCATTGGTCAACAGTATTACTCCTTGTAGGAGTAATAGTCCCATAGGAGTAGTCCCATGTAGCTCAGTTGGTAGAGCATGGCGCTTGCAACGCCAGGGTTGTGGGTTTGATTCCCACGGGGGACCAGTATATAAAAAAATTAATGTATGCACTCACTGGATAAGAGCGTCTGCTAAATGACTAAAATGTAAATGAGTGGGAACTATGGATGGGATTTTTCAATGAAGTGTTTGTTGTCATTCAACAGGAGATGACTAGTTTTCATGCACATTTGTTCATTTGAGAAATACTGCACCAAACATCTTAGTTAGATGTAAAATTGTGCGACTAAGACCTCTACAAAAACGTCAAAATTAATGAGAGATTTCTTGATTTATCTTAGATTAATTCAGACTATTTTGAGGAAGTGTTATGGCTATGTTGTTGCTAAGGTGGCTGAAGAGAGACAAACAGTAAAATGTTCACTTCTTTCTTTAGGGAGTATGCGAGCACAGACGTTTGCTTCACCTAGCCGTGTTCTGCTAGGAGCCAACTGAACCTGTGTATGTAGATAACTTTACACCTATCAAGTTCTTTCAGAGCTACACAAGAGCCTAGAGAGGAGGGGGTAGGATTTCTACAGGACAGGGCCTAACTAGCCCAATAAGCACATGTCCTAAAGATATCCCTTATTGGGACAGTGTTTAGGGCTTTCGTCATTGGTGCTGGTGGCCTAGATTCGATACCCGCAAAGGGAGTCACCCTACTCTCACATTCTTAGCAAAATATATTAAAGGGCATTTGCACTTCCTGATTTGGCCTCGTTTTAGATTTGCGTCATTATGAAATGCCATGACGTGAGTTGGTTTCGGGGTGTGGTTTGATGTGGGTGTCTCTTGTGTGTGTTCGCAGGTGGGAAGAGTTAGACAAATCATTTTGCCAATTAGCTTCAGCTGGCTGGTGTGCGACCGTGGCAAATTTGGTTTGACTTTGGATAGCCTATCTCCGGGGCTAGTTAGGGACCATCAATAAATTACACAATGTAAATGAGACAATATTTTCATGTTGCACACCTTTTAGTTCTAATTAAATGCTTTCAATATTTGTATATGAATTTCTACAATTTATAGTTGGTTTTAGGTTTTTAAGTCATTGAAATTTGGAGCTATTGGAATTTTAACATATTGTCCCATGTACAATGTGTGATTTACAGATGGTCCCTAACCAGCCCCATAGGGATATCCAAAGTCAACTCAAATTTACCACAGGCATTACGATCGGGTCTCGTGTAGCTGCCTTCCGAATTGATGATGAAATGTGTGCTGCCAGCTGTGGGCAGGATTGAAACAAACCCAACCTTCATTTACGTTGTGATGCAGTGACGACCACAAGTCTCAGAAAACTCCGTTTTAGACGAGATTGACTTTATGACCAAAATTATCCCATTTACACTTTGTAGTCCATTTTGACAGTATAATAAATGTTTCTGACTCATAGCAATGCCACATAGGCTGTTTTCTAAATGAGAAGTTGGTTTTTAGGGGCAGTTGCTCTTTAATTTCATTTTTTGGCAACAGTTACAACACGCCGATCTGATCGAATAAAATGAGTTTCTCATTGAAAGTTGGGAATCGCTAGGATTCCCCCTTGAGCACGAATTATGGCCACATTTCCACTACCTCGTAAATTATCAGTATTTATTAATTCTATATAGCTGAGCATCTCAAAGAGAACTCATCTTTTTTAAATCTACAACACATATACCATGTAGAACAAACATGTGTCAATGAGAAACTAATTGTAATTAGATCAGATAGGTGTGTTGTAACTGTTGCCAAATAATGACATTAACATTGCTAAGAATGTGAGAGTAGGGTGACTCCCCTAGCGGGTCTCAAACCCAGTCCACCAGCACCAATGATGAACACCCTAAACAATGTCCCAATAAGGGGATTCTCTAGGGCATGTGCTTATTGGGCCAGTATAGTTAGGCCCTGTCCAGAAGAAACACTAACCCCTCCTCCCTAGGCACTTGTGTAGATCTGAAACAACTTGATAGGTGTAAACAATAGGGTGAATACACTTTGAAGGTAAATCTCAGCTCTGTTAAAAGTACACTCAAGAAAAAAATAATGTATTTATCATAGTGATTCTAACCTAACGTTTCAGACATAAAATAAACGCCTGAGCATAGTTCCCACATCCGGTTTTCAGGGGAAATGGAAGTTAGGTTGAAAATACAGTATCATCCGTTTTCTAACGACCCCGCAGAGGGTGTAGTGATTCATGAGTATCATTGAAACAGGTTAACATGCCCCACCAACATTAGACAACTATACAGAAAGCCCGTAAATTGCTAAAATGAGTCAATCAAATCAGTGATGAGAATATTCAGATTAACCGATACCTGACACAGACATGGTGTACTTTTAACAGAGATGAGATTTACCTTCAAACTAAACTTCCGGAGGACCTATCATTCTTTCACTCCATCCTCTCTACCTTCTCTTCCTCTGTATCCACTGCTAAAGCCCCTTTCGATCACTAAATTTCAAGCTTCTGCCTCTAACCCTTGGAAACTCTTTTCCACCTTCTCCTCCCTCCTTAATCCTCCACCCCCTCCCTCCTCCCTCTCTGCGACTTTGTCAACCACTTTGAAAAGAAGGTTGATGATATCCACTCCTCATTCACTCAGCCTATTCAGTCCACTGGTCTCACTCACACAGAACTACCCTACGCCCTGACCGCTTTCTTCACTCTCTCTCCAGATGAAATCCTGCAACTAGTGAGGTCCGGCCACCTGACAAGCTGCCCCTCGACCCCATCCCCTCTTCCGTTCTCCAGACCATCTCTGGAGACATTCTCCCATGCCTCACTTCCCTCATCAACTCATCCTTGACCACTGGCTGCGTCCCCTCTGACTTCAAAATAGCCAGAGTCACTCCCCTCCTAAAGAAATCAACCCTTAACTCCTCTGACGTCAAACTACAGACCAGTATCCCTTCTTTTTCTTTTCAAAACACTTGAGCTTGTTGTGTTTGACCAATTCGTTCGCTATCTCTCTCAGAACGATCTTCTTGACCCTAACCAGTCAGGTTTCAAGACGGGTCACTCAACCGAGACTACTCTTCTCTGTGTCACAGAGGCTCTCTGCACTGCCAAAGCTGACTCTCTCTCATCTGTTCTCATCCTCCTAGATCTATCCGCTGCCTTCGACAAAGTGAACCATCAGATCCTCTTCTCCACCCTCTCAGGGCTGGGTGTCTCAGGCTCTGTACACTCTTGGATTGCATTCTACCTGGCAGGCCTCTCCTACCAGGTGATGTGGAGAGGATCTGTGTCTGCACCATGTACTCTCACTACTGGGGTCCCACAGGGCTCGGTTCTAGGTCCTCTCGGCTCCGTTGCCAACCGCAATATAAAATCCACAGAAGATAGTTTTCTTTGATAAATCTCGTTCAGCTAACTAAAAACGAACTATACTGAACAGAAATATAAACGCAACACGTAAAGTGTTGGTACCATGTTTCATGAGCTGAAATAAAAGATCCCAGAAATGTTCCACACGCACAACATTTCTCTGAAATTGTGTGCACATCCCTGTTAGTGAGCATTTCTCCTTTGCCAAGATAATCCATCCACCTGACAAGTGTGGGATATCAAGAAGCTGATTAAACAGCATGATCAGTATACAAGTGCACCTTGTACAATAAAAGGCCACTCTAAGATGTGCATTTGTCACAACACCACAGAAGTCTCAAGTTGAGGGAGCTTGGAATTGGCATGCTGACTGCAGGAATGTCCACCAGAGCTGTTGCCAGAGAATTGAATGTAAATTTTTCTACCATAAGCCGCCTCCAACTTCGTTTTCGAGAATTTGGCAGTACGTCCAACCGGCCTAACAACCGCAGACCTCATGTAAACACGCCAACCTAGGACCTCCACATCTGGCTTCTTCACCTGCGGGATCATCTGAGACCAGCCACCCGGACAGCTGATGAAACTGTGGGTTTGCACAACCAAATAATTTCTGCACAAACTGTCAGAAACCGTCGCAGGGAAGTTCATCTGCGTGCTCGTCGTCCTCACCAGGGTCTTGACCTGACTGCAGTTCGGGTCGTAACCGACTTCAGTGGGCAAATGCTCAACTTCGATGGCCACTGGCACACTCTTCATGGATGAATCCCAGTTTCAACTGTACCGGGGCAGATGGCAGACAGCGTGTATGGTGTCATGTGGGCGAGCGGTTTGCTGATGTCAACGTTGTGAACAGAGTGCCCCATGGTGGTGGTGGGGTTATGGTAAGGGCAGGCATAAGCTACGGACAACGAACACAATTGCATTTTATCAATGGCAATTTGAATGCACAGAGATACAGTGATGAGATCCCGAGGCCCATTGTCGTGCCATTCATCCGCCACCATCACCTCATGTTTCAGCATGATAATGAACAACCCCATGTGGTCTTCTGTAGCTCAATTGGTAGAGCATGGCACTTGTAACGCCAGGGTAGTGGGTTCGATCCCCGGGACCACCCAAACGTAAAAATGTATGCACACTTGACTGTAAGTCGCTTTGGATAAAAGTGTCTGCTAAATGGCATATTATTATTATAAGGATCTGTACACAATTCCTGGAAGCTGAAAATGTCCCAGTTCTTCCATGGCCTGCACACTCACCAGACATGTCACCCATTGAGCATGTTTGGGATGCTCTGGATCAACGTGTACAACAGCGTGTTCCAGTTCCCGCCAATATTAGGCAACGTCGCACAGCCATTGAAGAGGAGCAGGACAACATTCCACAATCAACAGCCTGTTCAACTCTATGCGTCGGAGCTGTGTCGCGCTGCATGAGGCAAATGGTCACATCAGATACTGACTGGTTCTGATCCACGCCCGTACTTTTTTTTTTTTTAAAGGTATCTGTGACCGACAGATGCAAATCTGTATTCCCAGTTATGTGAAATCCATAGAGTAGGGCCTAATGAATTTATTTCAATTTACTGATTTCCTTATATGAACTTTAATATTTTTGTTCAGTGTAGGTTTCCCCCTTTTTATCTGTGGATTAATTGTCGGAGTAGAGAACACACGATTTTGTATGACTCAACATATCAAAATTCTAGCAAAAAAAGGACCATATGCATTTCAGGTAAAATAACTCAGTTTTTTTCCAGAACAAATTAGCTAGCAACAGCAAGCTAGGTAAATGTCCATGGATGTTTCAACCGGTCCCCAAATTAATATAGTTGGTTTTAGTATTTTACCCTGCGTGTCATAAACGTGTCTGGTGGGGCTAGACAAAAGCAACATGCGCACAATGGCGCACGCAAAGAGCCGGTCTGGTCAGCATGTTAGGGTCATGTATAAAAATGCCCAGTTGCCCATTATTTTGGCTTCCATGGCTAGAAGATAGTGCAGTGACTTCGAAAGACGGTGTTTTCCACCACCATCAACAAAACCATGGAATTTCTTGTGGAAGAATGGCGTTGCATCCCTCCAATACAGTTCCAGACGCTTGTAGAATCTATGCCAAGGCGCATTGAATCTTTTCTGGCGGCCCAACACCATATTAAAGACACGTTATATTGGGGTTTCCTTTATTTTGGCAGTTACCTGTACATTGATACATGTATACATATTTAGAAAACTGGTAATCATAAAATTGTAAGGGCATATTTGGAATTTAAAATAAAAGTATAAATACAAAAACTTGTATGGCGCCACTGCTTTGAATGATTCAGTCCATTTGGAAATAAAATAGATTAAGGTATAGGTGAAAGAAAGTCACTTGAAAATATAAATAATCCAAGTAGACCATAATTTTCTTCCTGACTGTAAAATGACAGTCCATTACTGTATATTCTTAGTTCACATAAAACAGTGCAAAAGTATGATCAACGCTTACAACGTAAACTAGCCATCTACAGTATGTGTTCAAAGTAACGCCAAAGACCATAAGCTTTAGTTTATTTTTAACAGGAAATGTAATTGACGTGAAGACCAAACCCAGAAGTCTAACAAGAACCATCTAGTGATTACAATATGCAGAAAGTGGGGACATTCGTTCTAATATACAGGAGGATTTGATTGATTCAATAATTCAGTAGCACAGTATTTAAAATAAATCACAATTCCATAAATACTGTATGTTACGAACCCCGTGGCTTTAAAAGTCTAGGGTGGATGGTAAAGAGACCCGTAACATAACTCATGCGAATTAGACTAGTGAAAAGGAACAGTGAGAACAAAATACACTGACAACCAATCCTACCGTCAAACAAGACGTTTATTTAAAAACACACGGTAAACGTTTTGGGGAAAGGTTCTGAGCTGGACCCAAGGAATGAAATAATAAATTCAAAAACCCCTAAACTGATCCTGCCTGCCTCAAGAACCGCTATCTTGCTACTAACTATACAAAAACGCAGTGGGTGGTAAACTCAGGTCTAACTAGTGTTTTTAGACAAAAGTTTTCCTACGGGTAGTGTATGCCCAAGGGCGACTTGCTAAAAGTCCCCTTTTCCCAGGCACAAACAAACATAAGTACAATAGGGACTAAACAGCAAACAAGTGACTAGACAATAGCAAACAAGACACCACAGTAATACGTACTCACATGGACCAGGACAAGGTGAGATGTATGGGCTATGACTATGTGGTGTATGAAGGAACAAAGGTAGTCTGTCTATCAAAAAGGTCTGTGAAAAGCAGTTTGTTTCTGTGTAGCCTAATTTGTGAGAAACACAACTGACTGGGTATTTAAACCAGGGGAGGTGTGATGTGATTAGGTAAGGACAACCAGAAACAGGTGGTGCAATCAGGAGGAGTGTCCACTGATTTGTCCACCTTAGCAATCAGCAGATGAATTGATGACTGACAGGTGGGACACACCAATGATCACCAATCAGGAACACAAAGGACACCTGTGATTAGGGCAGAAGGAGAGGAAAAACACAAATACACATACAGAATACCTGTATCCGTAACACTCCCACCCTTAAAAGAGCAAACATTCAACGGTTTGCGACTCAAGTACTATAAAGAATACAAAACGAATCCACAGAGCAATGGCATCCTCACAGCATAGAAAATAAATCATACATCTCTAAACACGAGACAAAGCATCTGCCATCACATTATCCAAACCCTTTTTGTGGCGGATCTCCAAATTATAATTTTGCACAATAAGTGCCCAACGCATAACGTGCTGGTTCTGGTTGTACATACGGTGGAGAAAAACTAAGGGGTTATGGTCAGTATACACTATCACTGGTAGTGCACTGGAAACAACATAGACTTCGAAGTACTGCAGAGCTAACAACAAAGCTAGAGCTTCTTGTTCAATGGTTGAATAGTTAATCTGACATTTGTTAAATTTCCGAGAAAAATAACAGACAGGATGGTCCACTCTGGTCCGGCTGCAGTAGAACAGCACCAGCACCTCTGGCACTAGCATCTACCTCAAGTTTAAACGGCCATTCAAAATCTGGAGCAGCAAGAACAGGGGTATGACATAAGAGTGCTTTAGCAGTGTTGAAAGCAGTGTGACAATCGGCAGACCATACAAATATTCTCGCAGGACTGAGCAAATCCGTTAATGGAGCAACTACCGCAGAGACATTTTTACAGAAACTACGGTAGTAGCCAACCATTCCTAAAAAGCGGCGTAGCTCTCTTCTGGTGGTAGGTGCGGGAAATGAAGTTATAGCCGAGACCTTGGCATCAACAGGGCGCGCCTGACCATGGCCGATCTGTTTGCCGAGATAAGTAACAGTGGCCTTCCCAAACTTGCACTTTGCTAAATTCAGGGTTAGAGAAGCGGCTGCTAGACGTTCACACACTATCGTTAGAGTGTTAATATGATCTGACCACTCGGTTGAATAAATTACCAGATCATCAAGGTAGGCACTGCAATTAGGAACTCCAACCAATACTGTGTTAACCAGGCGTTGGAAAGTGGCTGGTGCGTTCCCCATCCCAAACGCCATGACAGCATATTGTAGCAAGTTGTCTGGGGTCACAAAGGCAGAGATGTCAGATGCATGTGAGGTTAACGGCACCTGCCAGTAACCTTTTAGAAGATCTAGCTTGGGTTACATGAGTAGCAGCACCAACAGTGTCAATACAGTCGTCCAGTCTGGGTAACGGGAACGAGTCGGGCACTGTGACAGAATTTACCTTTCGATAATCCGTACATAACCTGGATGTGCCATCAGGTTTGGGAACCAGAATGCACGAACTCCAAGGACTTGAACTTGGCATAGCCAGGTCATTCTCCAGCAAATAACCACCTCATCCCTCATTATGTTTATTTTATAGACATTGACACGATAGGGGCAGCGTTGCCAACATTAATGTCATGTTCTAACACATTTGTGCATGTAGGAACATCATTAAAAAGACATGGAAAGCTGTGTAATAGCCTCACAATATCATCTGTCTGTCCCTACATTAAATGAACGAGACTTGACGGGAGAGACAGCAGCATCTCTGAATTGGGCAATCTAGCCCATCTCCGTTAACATCATTAACATGACCTCCCACTACAGCCGCAGCAGCAATAGAGACAGTCAGTTTCTCTGGACTGTCTATCTGGGTGATGGGTCTGGTGTGGTATGTCTTCAACATGTTAATGTGGCACACACGAGATTGGCGTTTTCTATCTGGAGTCTGTATCACGTAATCAGTTTCACTTAGTTTCCTTTCAATTACATAAGGACCAGAGAAACGTGCTGACAGTGACGCTCCTGGTACAGGCAACAATACAAGAACTTGGTCACCTGGCTGCAGTGATCGAGAAACAGCCTGTTTGTCATAGTGCCGTTTCATACGTCTCTGTGAGGAAGACAGCGCTTCCTTTGCCAGAGCACAGGCACCATGTGGTCCTCTGTAGCTCAGCTGGTAGAGCACGGCGCTTGTAACGCCAAGGTAGTGGGTTCGATCCCCGGGACCACCCATACACAAAAAAATAAAAAAATGTATGCACGCATGACTGTAAGTCGCTTTGGATAAAAGCGTCTGCTAAATGGCATATTATTATTATTATTATGTAGGCGCTCACGAAAGCGACTAACGCAGTCCAACACATTGTCTTTCGCACACAACTCTTGCGATAAAAATGGATCCTTAAGGACTTTCATAGGTCCTCTCACTGTTTGTCCAAACACCAGTTCAGCTGGGCTGAACCCTAGGGACATCACGTGAATGAGCACTTTATGATTTACCCAAAAAAGTACATTTTGTTTGATGGTATTAAATGGGTTGTACAAATGTCCAGGCATTTTAGTGCAAAATATCACAGGGGAGCACTGAGCAGGTAACATAGCAAGTCTGGAGAAAAGCAGGCTCACAACTATGTCAATTAATTTAGGCACTGGGTTCTTTATATGTGTTGTACTTGCAATTGGTTTGAAAATAAACACTATAATTTGCCCAAGCTAATTTAAAAGTGGTAAAACATAACCATGCTCAGAAAAGTGCAAATGTCGCTTTTGACAAAATTTTCATTGGAGCTAAGAAGGGTGAAAGAGTAGGGGGGGAAGAGAAACCGGGGACCGGGAGACCCATGGGGCGGCGCAGAATTGGCCCAGCGTCGTCCAGGGTAGGGGAGGGAATGGCCGGCAGGGATGTAGCTCAGTTGGTAGAGCATGGCGTTTGCAACGCCAGGGTTGTGTGTTCAATTCCCACAGGGGGCCAGTATGAAAAATAAAAAAATAATGTATGCACTCACTAACTGTAAATCGCTCTGGATAAGAGCGTCTGCTAAATGACTAAAATGTAAATGTGAAAAGAAAGGCTTAAACATGTAAGTATTTATAAAGAAGATTTTGACTTGAGATTTCATCTATCTACAGTGCATTTGGAAAGTATTCAGACCCCTTGACTTTTTACATAAGTATTCAGACTGTTTGCTATGAGACTCGAAATTGAGCTCAGGTGCATCCTGTTTCCATTGATCATCCTTGAGATATTTCTACAACTTGATTGGAGTCCACCTGTGGTAAATTCAATTGATTGGACATGATTTGGAAAGGCACACACCTGTCTATATAAGGTCCCACAGTTTACAGTGCATCTCAGAGCAAAAATTGTCCGTAGAGCTCCGAAACAGGATTGATCTGGGGAAGGGTACCAGAAAAATTCTGCAGCATTGAAGGTCCCCAAGGAGTTTGGAACCACCAAGACTCTTCCAAAGATCTGATGGCCCGGCCAAACTGAGCTATCGGGGGAGAAGGGCCTTGGTCAGGGAGGTGACCAAGAACCCTATGGTCACTCTGACAGAGCTCCAGAGTTCCTCTGTGGAGATGGAAGAACCTTCCAGAAGGACAACCATTTCTGCAGCACTCCACCAATCAGGCCTTTATAGTATAGTGGCCAGACGGAAGCCACTCCTCAGTAAAAGGCACATGAAAGCCCGCTTTGAGTTTGCCAAATGGCACCTAAAGGACTCTCAGACCATGAGAAACAAGATTCTCTGGTCTGATGAAACCAATATTTAACTCTTTGGCTGAAAGCCAAGTGTCACATCTGGAGGAAACCTGGCACCATCCCTACAGTGAAGCATGGTGGTGGCAGCATCATGCTGTGGGGATGTTTTTCAACGGCAGGGACTAGGAGACTAGTCAGGATCGAGGGAAAGATGAACGGAGCAAAGTACAGAGAGATCCTTGATGAAAACGTACTCCAGAGCACTCAGGACCTCAGACTGGGGTGAAGGTTCACCTTCCAACAGGACAACGACCCTAAGCACACAGCCAAGATAACGCAAGAGTGGCTTCGGGACAAGTCTCTGAATGTCCTTGAGTGGCCCAGCCAGAGCCCGGACTTGAACCCGATCCATCTCTAAACCCAATAATAAGAATAAGAAATAGGCTATAATTCATTACTGGCATTAACACGAGCTGAAACATCCATTGCACATTATTGTAACATTTACACATCCAGAGATTGCCTGACTAACCAGACTCCTTGCTCTGGCCAAACGCTACACCACGCCCACAGAGGTTAGTTTATTCTCCACTATGTAGCAAACAGAGCAGCGGAAGAATTCAGTTTGAGTTGTCAGGCAAATACAGAAATACAATGTAACAGGTCACATAACTCGTTGGCTACATTAATTAAGGGAACTGCACGAGAGGAGTCGTCTTGGGATGGTTACTGCCCAAATACACACATGACAATGTAACAACCGGCTCAATATGGATCTCAACAGACTGGCATCATCCTGAAGTTAGCGTTAGCATTTTCATGAAACTCCCTTCAAATACATGCTAAACCGGGAGTCACGGTCCAACAACGCAAGCTTTGAAAACGGTCGTCACAGGAAATAAAAATAAACGCGAGAATTAAATTAAGTTCTCAGACTTGAAGCTCCATGAGTCGGTAGTCCTTTATGGTGTGGCCATTTCTTCACATTACATTTTCTGCCAGTTGGTTTATAATAGGGGTTATTCCTTCATTGGGAACCAACTTCAGAACCGATGATAGAGTTTTTGCTGTGGTCGCATTCCCCTGCTCAGACGTTACATGCATCAACCAATGGTTGTGTACACGTCATCGACTCACAGTTTGCTAATGCCGCGTTTCAACAACTCGGAACTCAGATATCTCTGACTTTAGTGCGTTCAAAACAACTGGGAACTCGGAAATAAAACGAGCTCCGACTGGGAAAAAATCGATTTGAACGTTCATCCAACTC
The DNA here is from genome assembly GCF_020615455.1 of Coregonus clupeaformis. NCBI lineage: Eukaryota > Metazoa > Chordata > Actinopteri > Salmoniformes > Salmonidae > Coregonus > Coregonus clupeaformis. The sequence goes on from NC_059192.1 coordinate 56,418,217, forward strand.
GGAATTCCAACTCGGGATCTGGGGCTTTTTTTTTTACATTTATTTTTTATTTAACCTTGATTTAACTAGGCAAGTCAACTCTGGCTTCTTTCTAGAGCTCCGACTTTACGACCTGAAGATTACTGATGTCATGATTTGACCTCGTATTTTTCAGAGTTCCCAGTTGTTTTGAACACGGCATAACATATGATGTGGTTAGCTGATATGTAAAATACCTATCCTGGCATTGTAATGCCACGTTCACATGCTAGTCGGACCTAGGAAACTCGGAAATGTCCAACTTGCTGATTCGTTGAACGCGGCACGTGTATAACTACAACCAGTTAGCAAGTCGGAAAGTTCAGAGTTTCCTAGTTCCGACTAGCACGAGAACGCGGCATAAGATCTGGCATGGACAGCAATGCCTGGGCAGAGGAGCACGCCCTATATGTTGTGGAAAGCGCTTACCCATGATGTGCAGCCGCAATGCTAATTGAAGCTTAGCCATGGCCAAACAAAGCATGATAAATTCCATCCAACTCCATTATAAATAACATTCAACTCAAATTCAGTTTTCTTCACATCAATTAGTTAAATTCAGTTACCTAACTTTAATTTTAACAACCTTGAAATTGTAATTATAGTGCAATTATCCTAGGCCTAAATATGATCCCAATTAAATTCTAAATCTAGTTCGCATTCATCATCAAATCTTATGTCCATGTTTTGTTATTCACTGACTTTATTTATCTTTTATTGTATTAACCCTAGCGGACTAAACTCCACTCACTCCATGGTGAAGGAATTTTCTGATGGCTCCATCAAAGGAGTGGAACAGATACAAGGCTTTGTGGACTCTAGCTCTGACTACATCAATTTGCCCAAGGTCAATACTTTAAAAAATAATAATAATGAAGCGCCTACCTTGTAGTTGCATGCCTTTCTTTGTTTGCTGAAATCCATACCTTTTTAAAAAACGTTAATCAAATACAACCACTGACTGACTGTTTGCTCATTGCTGCTGCTCTAAGATGGCAACTCAGGCAAATGTGTATGTGCCAATTGAATCCCAGCAAGGAAACAGTCGGTGGTTGTATTTGATTAATGTTTATTGAAAAAGTATGGATTTCAGCAAACAAAGAAAGGGATGCAACTACAGAGGACAAACACAGGTACAAGGTAAGCGTTTCATTTTATTTGTTTTTTAAAGTATTGACCATGGGCAAATCGATGTAGTCGGAGCTAGATTCCACAAAGCCTGGTCTCTGCTGCACTCCGTTGGTGGAGTCATCAGAAACTTCCTTCACCATGGAGTGGAGTTTAGTCCACTACATTGACCGTTACCTTCCCTGCCCTAACTCAAGTGATGTACGTTTTTTATTGAAAGCCATGCAATTTGCGCCACCTTGTGACATTCTCGAGCACTCTTTTAGTCTATGGGCCAGACCAAAAATGTGTCCACTTTGGGGTGGCAAAGGTTTAATGGTATTAAATTGTTCCCCAAAGGCCCTGATCAAATTGATATATGATAACCTCTCCAAAAATGTAGCTTTCTATGTTTTTCACCCCTTTATATGTCTTGATGTATCAGAGTCTAATCTATGCAATATAATGTTCACAGGCTGATAAGGAATGTTGAGACAAGTTGGAATGTCTTTATTTTATTAAATTTTTTATATCAAGTTTTTATTATTTCAATTCATAGGATTCATACAATACATCATATACATTGAGTGTACAATACATTAGGAACACCTTCCTAATATTGAGTTGAAGCACCTTTTGCCCTCAGAACAGCCTCAATTCATCAGGGCATGGACTCTACAAGGTGATGAAAGCATTCATTTTACATTTACGTCATTTAGCAGACGCTCTTATCCAGAGCGACTTACAGGAGCAATTAGGGTTAAGTGCCTTGCTCAAGGGCACATCGACAGATTTTTCACCTAGTCGGCGATTAGAACCAGCGACCTTTCGGTTACTGGCACAACGCTCTTAACCACTAAGCTACCTGCCGCCTAGGATTCCACAAGGATGCTGGCCCATGTTGATCCCAATAAAAAAAAAAAAGAAAAAAAAAAAGAAAAAATAAAAATAAATTTGCCATTTAGCAGACGCTTTTATCAAAGCGACTTACAGTCATTGCTTCCCACAGCTTCCCACAGTTGTGTCAAGTTGGCTGGATGTCCTTTGGGTGGTGACCATTCTTGATACACACGGGAAACTGTTGAGTGTGAAAACCCCAGCAGCGCAGCAGTTCTTGACAAACACAAACCAGTGCGCCTGGCACCTATTACAATACCCCGTTCAAAGGCACTTAAATCTTTTGTCTTGTCCATTCACCCTCTGAATGGCACACATGTCTCAATTGTCTCAAGGCTTTAAAATCCTTCTTTAACCTGTATCCTCTCCTTCATTTACACTGATTGAAGTGGATTTAACAAGTGACATTAATAAGGGATCATAGCTTTCACTTGGATTCACCTGGTCAGTCTATGTCATGGAAGAGCAGGTGTTCCTAATGTTTTGTATACTCAGTGTATATACTGAGTCCCTTCAGAAAGTATTCATACCCCTTGACTTATTACACATTTGTTGTGTTAAAGCCTGAATTCAAAATGGATTCAATATTTTTTCAGAAATGTATCTAATTTATTGAAAATTAAATACAGAAATATCTTATTTACTTAAGTATTCACATCCCTGAGTCAATACATGTTAGAGTAACCTTTGAATTATTCAATTGGTAGTTACAGTCTTGTCCCATCGCTGCAACTCCCGTACGGACACGGGTGAGGCGAAGGTCGAGAGCCATGTGTCCTCCGAAACACGACCCTGCCACACTGCTTCTTGACATACTGCCCACTTAACACGGAAGCAAGCCGCACCAATGTGTCGGAGGAAACACCGTCCAACTGACGACGTGTCAGCATGCATGCACCCGGCCTGCCACAGGAGTCGCTAGAGCGCGATGGGACAAGGACATCCCGGCGGCCAAACCCTCCCCTAACCTGGACAATTGTGTGTCGCCTCACGGGTCTCCCGGTCGCAGCTGGCTGCGACACAGCCCGGGATCGAACCCGGATCTGTAGTGACGCCTCAAGCACTGCAGTGCCTTAGACCGCTGAGCCCCTCGGGAGGCCTAGAGTAACCTTTGATAGTGATTACAGCTGTGATACTTTCTGGGTAAGTCTCTAAGAGCTTTGCACACCTGGATTGTAAAATATTTTCACATTAATATTTTTTAAATTCTTCAAGCTCTGTCAAGTTGGTTGTTGATCATTGCTAGACAGACATTTTCAAGTCTTGCCATAGATTTTCAAGCCGATTTAAGACAAAACTGTAACTAGGCCACTCAGGAACATTCAAGCACCTCCAGTGTATATTTGGCTTTGTGCTTTAGGGTATTGTCCTGCTGAAAGGTGAATTTGTCTCACAGTGTCTTTTGGAAAGCAGACTGAATCAGGTTTTCTTCTAGGATTCTGCCTGTGCTTAGCTCTATTCCGTTTCCTTTTATCCTAAAAAACTCCCTAGTCCGTGCCGATGACAAGCATACCCAAAACATGATGCAGCCACCACTATGCTTGAAAATATGAAGAGTGGTACTCAGTGTTGAGTGGGATTTGCCCCAAACATAACACGTTATATTCAGAACATAAAGTTCACTTCTTTGCCACATTTTTTGCAGTATTACTTTAGTGCCTTATTGCAAACAAGATGCATGTTTTGGAATATTTATATTCTGTACAGGCTTACTTCTTTTCATTCTGTCATTTAGGTTAGTATTGTGGAGTAACTACAACGTTGTTGATCCATTCTCAGTTTTCACCTATCACAGCCATTCAACTCTGTAACTGTTTTAAAGTCTCCATTGACCTCATGGTGAAATCACTGAGTGGTTTCCTTCCTCTCAGTCAACTGAATTAGGAAGGACGCCTGTTTTTCTTGTAGTGACTGGGTGTATTGATACACCATCCAAAGTGTAATTATTAACTTCACCATGCTCAAAGTGATATTTAATGTCTGATTTTGTATTTTTACTCATCTACCAATAGGTGCCCTTCTTTGCGAAGCATTGGAAAACCTCCCTGGTCTTTGTGGTTGAATCTGTGTTTGAAATTCACTGCTCGACTGAGGGACCTTACGGATAATTGTATGTGTATCGTACAGAGATGAGGTAGTCATTCAAGAATCATGTTAAACACTATTATTGCACACCGAGTGAGTCCATGCAACTTATTATGTGACTTGTTAAGCAAATTTTTACTCTTGAACTTATTTAGGCTTGCCATAACAAAGGGGTTGAATACCTATTGACTTAAGACATTTCAGCTTTTCATTTTTAATTAATCTGTAAACATTTCTAAAAACATAATTCCACTGTGACATTAAGGGGTATTGTGTGAAGGCCAGTGACAAAAATATATAAATGTATCAATTTTAAATGCAGCCTGTAAAACAACTAAATGTGGAAAAAGTCAATACTTTCTGAAGGCACTGTATGTTTATTTCAAAAATACCCATCCCCACCCAGAAATCTGATAGCATATGTAAAACCTATCGTGAAATGAAAACACAAATATATAAATATACTTTGCATGAACAATACATCACAATACATACATACATTTTCTTAGCAGCTGTGGTTCTTGCATTTCAGAACTATTGGATCTAATGGCAATATTTGGTCTATAAATACAGAGATTATATTGTTGACTTTCCCATAGAAAAGTACCAAGGTCCCCTGTGGAGCAGAATTCACATAAAACCGATGGACTAATAGCCATGTGATGTCTTTTTTGAGGGGTTAGATAGGTTCTATGGCAGAATTTCTGATAAATTAATTGGTGATTGAGGTTTTTAAATGATCCAAATATACACTGAACAAAAATATAAATGCAACATGCAACAATTTCAAAGATTTTACTGAGTTACAGTTCATATAAGGAAATCAGTCAATTGAAATAATTTCATTGGGCCCTAATCTATGGATTTCACATGACTGGGAATACAGATATGCATATGTTGGTCAAAGATAAAAAATAAAAAAAAGTAGGGGTGTGGATCAGAAAACCAGTTTAGTAGCTGATCAGACCACCATTTGCCTCTTGCATCTCCTTCGCATAGAGTTGATTGTGGCCTATGGAATGTTGTCCCACACCTCTTCAATGGAATTGTGTACAGATCCTTCTGAAATGGAGCCGTGCATTATAATGCTGAAACATGAGGTGATGGTGGCGGATGAATGGCAAGACAATGGGCCTCAGGATCTTGTCACGGTATATCTGTGCATTCAAATTGCCATCGATAAAATGCAATTGTGTTCTTTGTCCGTAGCTTATGCCTGCAGATTACCATAACCCCACCACCACCATGGGGCACTCTGTTCATAACGTTGACATCAGCAAACCGTTTGCCTGAGGGCACGCACTTTCTAGTAGGCTTAAATTAAAGATATAGCAAGTAGGAGTGGCAATATCGTCCGCTATTATCCATCCAAGTTGTCAGACCCCAGTGGCTTGTCATTGTTGATAGATAACAATAATTTTTTCACCTCTTCCACACTCACTTTATGGAATTCAAAATTACAATGCTTGTCTTTCATAATTTGCTCAGATATACTTAGATGTGTAGTGTCAGCATTTGTTTGCTAATCTTGCCAGTGAAAAAATAATTGAAGTAGTTGGCAATATCAGTGGGTTTTGTGATGAATTAGCCATCTGATTCAATTAATGATGGAGCTGAGTTTGCCTTTTTGCCAAACATTTTGTTTTATCCTTTGTAAAGATAATCCTTCCACCTGACAGGTGTGGCATATTAAGAAGCTGATTAAACAGCATGATCATTAGACAGGTGCACATTGTGCTGGGGACAATGAGGAGTATCTTTGTTCGTAATATAGCCATTTTGTCAGGAAAAACTCATTCTGTTTGCCTTGGCCTGGCTCCCAAGTGGGTGGTGGACCTATGCCTTCTCAGGCTCACCCATGGCTGTGCCCCTACCCATTCATGTGATATCCATAGATTAGGGCCTAATGAATTTATTTCATTAATAGATTTCCTTATGTGAACTGTAACTCAGCAAAATCTTTGAAATTGTTGCATGTTGCGTTTAGATTTTTGTTCAGTATAATTGGATAAACTATTGACTCTTCTATAGCATGCCATGGAACAGAAGCCTTTGGGTTTAAACAGGTCTTCAGGAAATTCATTTGGAATGATAGGTGGTATTCATTTTGAACTGCAAGTCCACCTGATGCTTTTGTTCTCTGTAGTGTTGCATATTTAATCTGTGGTCTCTTTTCCCTCAAAATGAACTTCTTTATGACAGAGTCAAGATTAGACAAATAGTCTATAGGAGGAGGCAGTGGTAATATGGAACTCATAAAATCGATATGAGGGAGGACATTCATTTTAATAATTGAGATTCTATTATACAAAGAAGTGGGCATAACAGACAATCTTTTTCTGTATTTTTGAACCTTTTGAAAGGTTTCTAAATAGTTATTTGTGCAAGTAGTGTGAATAGAGGGGGATATGGTAAGGCCTAAGTAGGTGATTTGATTCTTCACTGGGATAATGGGTGGTAGTTGCACGCTTCCCATAGCAGTGTTAAGAGGTAGTAGAGCTGATTTGGACTCGCTGATCTCGTAACCAGACCATGAGCTGAATGCTGTGAAAATAGACATTATTGGTTGGAGGGATTTCTCAGCGTTTGCGACATAGAGCAATATATCTGCATAGAGAGAAATTGCTTGTTCAGTTTGTTTGATATGTGAGGAAGCCAAGTTTTGAAGCTCATATATCCTGACCAAACAGGCTTTATTAAGGGTCATCAGGCAGCTGATAACATGCACCGCCTGTTTCATGTGGTTGCTGAGGCTCCCAATCTGGATACCCCTTGTGCAGTGTTATCATAGATGCAGAGAAAGCCTTTGACCGCTTAGAGTGGGAATATGTATGGCTTGTTCTTGAACATTTTGGTTTTGGGAATAGATTTATACATATGATCCACACCATGTGTGAACCCTTCTGCTGTTATATCTACATATACAGTGGGGAGATCAAGTATTTGATACACTGCCGATTTTGCAGGTTTTCCTACTTACAAAGCATGTAGAGGTCTGTAATTGTTATCATAGGTACACTTCAACTGTGAGAAACGAAATCTACAACAAAAATCCAGAAAATCACATTGTATGATTTTTAAGTAATTAATTTGCATTTTATTGCATGACATAAGTATTTGATACATCAGAAAAGCAGAACTTAATATTTGGTACAGGAACCTTTGTTTGCAATTACAGAGATCATACGTTTCCTGTAGGTCTTGACCAGGTTTGCACACACTGCAGCAGGGATTTTGGCCCACTCCTCCATACAGACCTTCTCCAGATCCTTCAGGTTTCGGGGCTGTCGCTGGGCAATATGGATTTCAGCTCCCTCCAAAGATTTTCTATTGGGTTCAGGTCTGGAGACTGGCTAGGCCACTCCAGGACCTTTAGATGCTTCTTACGGAGCCACTCCTTAGTTGCCCTGGCTGTGTGTTTCAGGTCGTTGTCATGCTGGAAGACCCAGCCACGACCCATCTTCAATGCTCTTACTGAGGGAAGGAGGTTGTTGGCCAAGATCTCGCGATACATGGCCCCATCCATCCTTCCCTCAATACGGTGCAGTCGTCCTGTCCCCTTTGCAGAAAACATCCCCAAAGAATGATGTTTCCACCTCCATGCTTCACGGTTGGGATGGGGTTCTTGGGGTTGTACTCATCCTTCTTCTTCCTCCAAACACGGCGAGTGGAGTTTAGACCAAAAAGCTCTATTTTTGTCTCATCAGACAGTGAAGAAAGTAGAGGAGGATGGGTCAAGGGTGAGGGATCCTGAGAGGATCCCTGTGAGTAGTGGATCTGTGCCAGCACAGAGAGATAGGCCAACGAGTGATACAGTGAGGGAAAAAAGTATTTGATCCCCTGCTGATTGTGTACGTTTGCCCACTGACAAACAAATGATCAGTCTATAATTTTAATGGTAGGTTTATTTGAACAGTGAGAGACAGAATAACAACAAAAAAATCCAGAAAAACGCATGTAAAAAATGTTATAAATTGATTTGCATTTTAATGAGGGAAAAAAGTATTTGACCCCTCTGCAAAACATGACTTAGTACTTGGTGGCAGAACCCTTGTTGGCAATCACAGAGGTCAGACGTTTCTTGTAGTTGGCCACCAGCTTTGCACACATCTCAGGAGGGATTTTGTCCCACTCTTCTTTGCAGATCTTCTCCAAGTCATTAAGGTTTCGAGGCTGACGTTTGGCAACTCGAACCTTCAGTTCCCTCCACAGATTTTCTATGGGATCAAGGTCTGGAAACTGGCTAGGCCACTCCAGGACCTTAATGTGCTTCTTCTTGAGCCACTCCTTTGTTGCCTTTGCCGTGTGTTTTGGTTCATTGTCATGCTGGAATACCCATCCACAACCCATTTTCAATGCCCTGGCTGAGGGAAGGAGGTTCTCACCCAAGATTTGACAGTACATGGCCTTGTCCATCGTCCCTTTGATGCGGTGAAGTTGTCCTGTCCCCTTAGCAGATAAACACCCCCAAAGCATAATGTTTCCACCTCCATGTTTGACGGTGGGGATGGTGTTCTTGGGGTCATAGGCAGCATTCCTTCTCCTCCAAACACGGCGAGTTGAGTTGATGCCAAAGAGCTCCATTTTGGTCTCATCTGACCACAACACTTTCACCCAGTTCTCCTCTGAATCATTCAGATGTTCATTGGCAAATTTCAGACGGGCCTGTATATGTGCTTTCTTGAGCAGGGGGACCTTGCGGGCGCTGCAGGATTTCAGTCCTTCACGGTGTAGTGTGTTACCAATTGTTTTCTTGCTGACTATGGTCCCAGCTGCCATGAGATCATTGACAAGATCCTCCCATGTAGTTCTGGGCTGATTACTCACCGTTCTCATGATCATTGCAACTCCACGAGGTGAGATCTTGCATGGAGCCCCAGGCCGAGGGAGATTGACAGTTATTTTGTGTTTCTTCCATTTGCGAATAATCACACCAACTGTTGTCACCTTCTCACCAAGCTGCTTGGCGATGGTCTTGTAGCCCATTCCAGCCTTGTGTAGGTCTACAATCTTGTCCCTGACATCCTTGGAGAGCTCTTTGGTCTTGGCCATGGTGGAGAGTTCGGAATCTGATTGATTGATTGCTTCTGTGGACAGGTGTCTTTTATACAGGTAACAAGCTGAGATTAGGAGCACTCCCTTTTAAGAGTGTGCTCCTAATCTCAGCTCGTTACCTGTATAAAAGACACCTGGGAGCCAGAAATCTTTCTGATTGAGAGGGGGTCAAATACTTATTTCCCCCATTAAAATGCAAATCAATTTATAACATTTTTGACATGCGTTTTTCTGGATTTTTTTGTTGTTATTCTGTCTCTCACTATTCAAATAAACCTACGATTAAAATTATAGACTGATCATTTCTTTGTCAGTGGGCAAACATACCAAATCAGCAGGGGATCAAATACTTTTTTCCCTCACTGTATGTGCTTCAGTAAGGTTGACTGCTTAGCGTTCATAGCAGTGGTTATCAACTGTACCGCAGAAATAGAATGTAAATCACAGCAAATAGATGTTGTGGTGGCAGCTGCAGAGAAGTATTTGGGTATATAAGATTTGACTTCAGAAGAGTTAGAGGGTGTGTTGAGTGGTGGTGTCCCGTTCTCCCAGGCCGATGGCATGTTGCAGGAGCAGATAGGGTCAAAGTAGTGGAATGGGATGGTGTATTTAAAAAATAAAATAAAAAATAAAATATATATATATATATATATATATATATATATATATATATATATATATATATATATATATATATAGTTCTATATTGGTGTAGGATTAGTTGGTGGTGCAATTATTATTAATATTAAAATGTTGTATCATCATTTTTATTTTTGTATCACAAAATGTAAAATGATTGAACACATATAAACGCGGCATGCACAAACAAAATGTGCAAACGCCATTATACCAAAGAAGAAGAAGAACAACAAGAAGAACAGAAGGTCCAACCTACTTTCTTCAAAGGAGGGCTGAGGCTGAGCAGTGCTCTGCATTATGCGCTCGCCAATCCGCTACCCTCCCTCTATTCAGTGTGCTGTTTACAGTTTTTCTTGCTCTGCAAAAATAACTGGCGACAGGCAGCTGGCTCCATTACGCGCGTTGCTACGCCAAACTTTACTTGACAAACATGGACGTTTCTTTTAGGCCTACATTATGTATTTTTAGGGAGATTTGCGCTTTGATAGATTGACCTGCTAAAACTTTATTTTTGACAATAAGAGAAGCTTAAATGCCCCCACATTACTACATTTTTTTCTGCCAGCTGGATCACAGGATTGTATGATAATTTTTGAAGTTCAAGATGCAGTTCCGAACGGTCCTTGAAGTGAAAGTTGTGGATGTGCAGAAGAGGCGGAATCCCTCCAAACATTATGTGAGTACTCTATTTGTTATGTGAGTACTCTATTTGTCTCTGCCAGTGTCAGACACTTGGCTTGTGCTTCATGGTCATAAACAATGAATTGAAGTTTTCTCTGAGCTATCACTGTAAATACGTGCACATGCTTATTCTTTTATTAGACGTTTGTGGTGATTCTGCTGTCAAAATAAGTAAGAACTTCAGTTATCCATATTGCAGAATTAAATGCCCCCTGGACAAGTGGGAACAATGCTAGTCTCTATGGAGGAAAATAAATGAGTCCACCAGGTCCAATAGGATTAATTAAGCAGAGTTAATGAATTAAGCAGAGAGAGGATCAATGTAACCAGTACTCCCTGAGGTCCCTAAACCCAGTGCAAAGCCTTCCCCCTGGGGTGTCACATTAGGAGATGCTGCTGGCCTGGGAAGTCCAGTGAGGTAAACATAAATCAAATCTCATTATCTATGAGCTAAGCAACTGAAAAATGCTTATCCTGTTTTAGAGAGAGGAAAGAAGCAAACCTTTGTCTTTTGTGTCCAAGGTTCCAGTGTGACTTCCTTGCATGAGAGAGGGACACTGGACACAATAACTCAGAGAGCCCTTGGCAACTACATTATTACCGCTGTACTTAGCGATTGAAGACCGTTTCTTTCAGATAATTTCAATCACCTCCAGTCCAAAAATAAATGTTGTTAAAACTAAAGGATTATCTATACTATATATAAACCAAATGGGACATTGCCAAGTATTGACAACCCTTTGTTTCACTTGCCTTGGACAAAGTCCTATGTCCTTGTGATTTTAGCTAGTAAGAATAAGTAATAACAGTCTCCACATACCATAGCTTTAATGTCAGGTGTTTTTGCTTAATGTCCTGCCAGCATGGAGATATTCTGTGGAATCTGACCTTTGACAAAGTCTTGAGAATGTGCTAGCCATGCAGATATTATGCTGACTTGCGTGATGTGGATATGGTCAGATACCATGTTGGATTTTATTCAGTCCAATAACAACACCAGAATGTGATTGTTTTGTACAGATGTAGGATCTTAATTTGATCATCATGTGCCAGGAGAACTTTCCTAAAATGCAGGGATTGTAAAACATGTAGTGTATATTGCTGCAGGATTATTTTTCTACTGTATCAAACTGTCTCAAATTAAGATCCTACATCTGTATTGTACATTCAGCAGTATTATATTGGGCTTGAGAGGACCTTTCTTGATGATGTGTTGAATGAGTCTCTAGTGCCCAAAACACTGCCATAATAAATATACTAAATGTGTGTCATACGAACAAATGAGGTGTCTGAACTGACATTACCATTTACTGCACAGCTAAACATGTACTCTCTATGCATTCTCTTAGACATTCTCAAAGGGTACTGTATTTACCACACTTTAAGGCACTGTTTTCTAAACACATAATCCAAAGCATTTGGTCATGCCGTCAGCACTCAATTAACTGCACAGGAACATGTTCCACCCTGCAACACACTATTTCTGTAGTGAACTATGCTGTAAAATCAAGACTTGATTTCAAATAGGACACTTACATCTTTACAGATTGTAGCAATGTGTAACAACACTCAGAACTCACATGCAAATGCTGAACAATAGCATATGTTCCTGCATCTGCAGTAGAAGAAAGGGTGTGCCCAAGTGTTTGTGGCACATAGTGAGTGCCAGGGAGAGCTCCCACTCTAGCCATATAGTTATAGCCAACAGCCCCCTGTGGAGCTTATGCCATGGCTGTAGACTAGAGTCTGACAAAACAAGATTGTAAAATACTAGAAAATGTATTCTAACTAGCTCGAGTTACTATCAAAGTAAGAGCCAATGAAGTGTGAATATTGGATTATTTGCTTGAATTGTTTGAATATCAACCCAGAATAAAGTGGCAAATGGTTAAAACCTGTTGACCCCCTCTATGACCCCACACAGGATTCAAATGAGGTGTGTGCAGACAGACAGGCATAATGAGTAAACTTGACCTCTTGAAGTTTAGTCTGAAGGGAATACTCTATGTAAATTTGGGGTCAGTCAAAACTAAGTGTTATTATGTGTCTTTGATGAATGTGACTTTGTTGTTAATTAATCTTCCTTGTTTGTTTTCTTCTGTAGGTGTACCTCATCAATGTCACATACTCTGACTCCACCTCTCATGTCATCTCCAGGAGATACAGCAAATTCTTTGATCTCCAGGTAAGTTCCACCATTGCACAATGATGTAGAACCATTCTCCAGTAGCTGTTTGATCATGTACTCAATCCTCTTAAATTTATAGTAACGGGAACTTGTATTAAAAACAGTGAATCTGTACGCTTTAACATCTCACGCAGCTATTTTTCTTTCCATGCATACATTTCTTCACTCACCTTTTCCCAACCCTGTCCATAGAGGTTCTATGGATTTCCTATCAAACTGACCGGCTGTCCTCTAAATGGATCATAATACTTATGATATATTACAATATGTTGCAAAAGACATTGCTATGAGGTTCTCTATGAGATGAGACCAACATGATTTTTTTGTGATGGCCATCTGGTGCTCAATGGGGAGTCAAACCTCAATGCTCTCAGTGTATTTCAATCAGGGGAAGCCCCAACTGAAAGGTCCCATTAAAGACCACTGGTGCCTGACGGAAGTAGGGAAAATCCCATCGCACATGCGTCAAAATTCCTGCAGAATAGTGGTGAGAGAGGAAAAAATGACCTCAGGCTGAGAGATTGGATGTGGGGTGAAGTTGCCCCTTAATCGGTTGGAGGGACATCAATGCCCTCGAGAGAAACTTATTGGGCTGCTGATCCCAAACATTCCAATTGAAACCCATAAAGACACATGAATGTGGGGAGGCCACAACTCTGAACAGGGTGGGCTCTCCTGTCTCAGTGATGGTAGGTCTCTGTGAAACACTATCTGAAACTCTCTCATTACATTTTACATTTTAGTTAAATTGCATTTTACAGTTAGCAGAGGCTCTTATCCTGAGCGACTTACACTGTGCTTCTAAGAAGGTAGGTCAGACGACCACATAATGGCCAGTAAAACCTTGTTCTGTCCAGCCAGACTGTATTACAGGTCTCGTGACTGTGATGAAGGCGGCAGAGGAAACCCTTTGTTCCAGGGGCCCTTGCTAATAGCCAGGAAAATCCTGCTATCCTGCTCGGTTTGATGGAAACATAGCTTCTCCCCTGTCTCTGTCTCTGTCTCTGTAAATATTAGTTTTGTCCAGAGATCACTGCTGCTGGCTCTGGCTCGCTCACTGTCTGTGCTAATCAGTGAGGAGCACCGGTCAACAGCTGTCCACACAAAGAATGGGTGGAGATACTGCCTTTTACTAGTCCCTTATAGGCCTTTGAACATAGTCATACAGGATGGTCCATTAGTCAGTTATGGTGTTGTTTAGCCCTCATATTGTATGCACTGACTGAAAGTATATGGTGTAGATGTATATTTTATCATTGTGGGACAAGGTACAGGAAGAAGGGCAGATTCATTGGATGATCCAGGAAATGGATTCTCCACTTGCCTCTCACAACCACAATTATAACATTACAGTAACAGGGTTAGTTATCTTCACCAACATCTCCAAGTCCTCATCTGAACAATGTTTTGTATTTTTGCGTAAGCAAGTAAGTTTAGAGCTTAATTCTATTGTAGCCCAATTTGAGAATGACAATTTCACACAGGCTTGGTATTTCGTATTTTATTAGGATCCCCATTAGCTGACGCAATAGCAGCTGCTACTCTTGCTGGTGTCCTTTATAGATCTGTAGATGAAAACACTGAACACTGATGGAGTGATTGAGTCTCCTGGACGTCCTTCTTCCAGGCCAGTGAGATTTGCGACCTCCGTGGGGGGTATAGGATCCAGCTGAGGAGACGGCATGCCCAATCCCAACATGCACTGGGTGGAATGAAGGGGAAGTCATGATCAGGAATGAGGGATGGCCACTGGGGAGTGAAATGACCACCAAAAATGATGAGAGAGAGATAAGGGTGCCTTTTCCTGCTACTACATGATCCCCCAGTTGTCCTAGCCTCTCATTCACAGTTTTTAAATTTATTTGTATTTATTTTCTCCCCAATTTCATGACTACGATCTTGTCTCATCACTGCAACTCCCCAATGGGCTCGGGAGAGGCAAAGGTCGAGTCATGCTTCCTCCGAAACATGACCCGCCAAGCCGCGCTTCTTAACACCCACTCGCTTAACCCGGAAGTCAGCTACACCAATGTGTCGGAGTAAACACCGTTCAACTGATGACTGAAGTCAGCTTGCAGGTGCCCGGCCCGCCACAAGGAGTCGCTAGAGCGCCTTGAACCAAGTAAAGCCCCCCCGGCCAAACCCTCCCCTAACCCAGACGACGCTGGGCCAATTGTGCGCTCCCTATGGGACTCCTTGTCACGGCTGGTTGTGACACAGCCTGGGGTTTGATCCCCAGGCTGTAGTGATGCCGCAACACTGAGATGCAGTGCCTTAGACTGCTGTGCCACTCGGGAGGACTTCATTCACAGTTTCTTGCTGTGTTTTGGTGATGTACTGTAGGTTTCCATTAGTTTGTTTTTCAACATACATCATCTAACATTATGACATTTTACTGTACTTTTTTTTGGCTACTAGTGTTGTAGAAATCTAGCAATAGTTAGTATACATGATCCACTCCTTCATTCCTCTCTATTCTATGAAATCTTCTAGTGGCTCGTCTGATTTCTCTCTTCAATTATTGTTTTCTGCTAAGGAGACACAAACCCTGTCTGTTTGAGTTAGTGTTTGTGCCATGGTGCCAACAGACACCTACAGTTCATCTGTGGCTCAGCTATGTTCTCTGTCCTTTAAGCACAATTACACTCATCAATGAGAAGCTGGCAGGGAACAGGAACATGCTTTGCACTCTCTGGCTCGCCATGGGATCATAATATACTTTTTCTATTATGAAATAATTACATCTCAACTCAATACTTTGTAGATGGTGTGTAGTCAGTTGTAACGTGAAGCCGCAAATTTTTCATGTGTTTATGAAATTGCCTGTCATAGTTGTTGTCTGTCTTCAAGATGCAGTAGCTCCTGACAGCTAGCGGTGTAGTATTTTTAGCCAGTATTTACTAGCTTAGCTAGTCATTTGTCTTTTAGATAAAGTTTCCCATGGAAGTATGGTGATGGTTTAAGTACACTTACTCCTAATGTTGCCAAACTCTCTAGCACACTCATCAGAGCTCTTTACTGCTCCTCATGGATGCAATCATAAATCACTAGAAACCATTTTCCCATCCGGTTCACTCTTCCCTCATCTTTTGCTGCCTTCACAGTTTGTACTCTGTGGAGTGTAAAAACACATAATAAATCATCACATTTCTCACCAGTTCCTGAAATGTAGCTCAATAAAGGCTTTAATTTTGTTGGGTGTAAAATGATGCTGAGCTTGCATTCCTACAACATCATCTCAGGTGTGTCTGTCTGAGGGAAATGTTTTGACCCACACATTTTAAGCTATGCAGAAATGATCCTGAGTCAAACAGAGATTCTACCCTAAGTAATCTTCCCCGCTCCACACCCTTGGACCACAGAAGACATAACACAGAGATCATGACATTCTACTGGGGGATTGTGGCATATGCAAGTTGGCCCACTTTCCCTTCGCTCTCCGCTCGAATGGAAACTCCTCTAAAGGTCCCATAGTCACCTTATTTTTGGGTTGAGGAGTTGGACCAGAATCAGAACATGGCTGCACTGTAATTTGTCTGCTGCCCTAGTTTCCTCCTGACATACTGTAAACCGGTTCCGTAACAAGTTTCTTCACTTTTTAAAACTTCTATCCAAAATCCCAATAGCTTTGAGGTCATTTTGAGTGTGAAGGTAACCTACTAATCATGAAACCTTGATAAACGTTCAGTACAGGCCCACATCTGAGTTAAGCAAAGGAATGCAGGATCAATAAACTGTTGAGGTATTGACCAGTCCAATGTGTGCTATTCATCCTCTGTAATAGGGGTGAGCAGCTGAATCTCTGGAGGACTGTGTGGATGACTTTTTTTTTGTATTGTGGATGCTAGAAAACAACCACCAAATGGAATTCAGTTTGAATTTTTTTGTAAAACATTCTTCCACCCTCTTTCTGTCAAAAAAGCTGAACAGTATTCACTGTCTCTTTCTGTCTCCCTCCTCTCTTTGGGTTTATGTTTATGTACAGTGAGGGGAAAAAAGTATTTGATCCCCTGCTGATTTTGTACATTTTCCCACTGACAAAGACATGATCAGTCAATAATTTGAATGGTAGGTTTATTTGAAGACAGAATAACAACAAAAAAATCCAGAAAAATGCATGTCAGAAATGTTATAAATGGATTAGAACCTTCAGCTCCCTCCACAGATTTTCTATGGGATTAAGGTCAGGAGACTGGCTAGGCCACTCCAGGACCTTAATGTGCTTCTTCTTGAGCCACAACTTTGTTGCCTTGGCCGTGTGTTTTGGGTCATTGTCATGCTGGAATACCTATCCACAACCCATTTTCAATGCCCTGGCTGAGGGAAGGAGGTTCTCACCCAAGATTTGACGGTACATGGCCCCGTCCATCGTCCCTTTGATGCGGTGAAGTTGTCCTGTCCCCTTAGCAGAAAAACACCCCCAAAGCATAATGTTTCCACCTCCATGTTTGATGGTTGGGATGGTGTTCTTGGGGTCATAGGCAGTATTTCTCCTCCTCCAAACACGGCGAGTTGAGTTGATGGCAAAGAGCTCGATTTTGGTCTCATCTGACCACAACACTTTCACCCAGTTCTCCTCTGAATCATTCAGATGTTCATTGGCAAACTTCAGACGGGCCTGTATATGTGCTTTCTTGAGCAGGGGGACCTTGCGGGCGCTGCAGGATTTCAGTCCTTCACGGCGTAGTGTGTTACCAATTGTTTTCTTGCTGACTATTGGTCCCAGCTGCCTTGAGATCATTGACAAGATCCTCCCGTGTAGTTCTGGGCTGATTCCTCACCGTTCTCATGATCATTGCAACTCCACGAGGTGAGATCTTGCATGGAGCTACAGGCCGAGGGAGATTGACAGTTATTTTGTGTTTCTTCCATTTGCGAATAATCGCATCAACTGTTGTCACCTTCTCACCAAGCTGCTTGGCGATGGTCTTGAAGCCCATTCAAGCCTTGTGTAGGTCTACAATCTTGTCCCTGACATCCTTGGAGAGCTCTTTGGTGTTGGCCATGGTGGAGAGTTTGGAATCTGATTGATTGATTGCTTCTGTGGACAGGTGTCTTTTATACAGTTAACAAGCTGAGATTAGGAGCACTCCCTTTAAGAGTGTGCTCCTAATCTCAGCTCGTTACCTGTATAAAAGACACCTGGGAGCCAGAAATCTTTCTGATTGAGAGGGGGTCAAATACTTATTTCCCTCATTAAAATGCAAATCAATTTATTATTCTGTCTCTCACTGTTCAAATAAACCTACCATTAAAATTATAGACTGATCATGTCTTTGTCAATGTACAAAATCAGCAGGGGATCAAATACTTTTTTCCCTCACTGTATGCCTGCACTTCAGATATGCTTTTTAGGGTAAAGAAATCTGAAATATACTTGAGTAGCCTAGTCATTGACTTTTGGCAATCATTTCAGTTAGGGAGTAATGTAAAATATAATACATAGCTGTTTGAATTTAATGTCAAAACACACATTTTAAGGTGTGACTGAGCATTACATTTACAGTGCAGACCAGTGCATTCTATGCCTTTTCATCTCTTTCACATCCCTGCCATTACATGTCTATCAATACCTCCAGAGCTCAGGGTTTCCTCAAAATGGAGGGGGAGAGATACAAGGATAGAGAGAAAGTTTTAGGAGAAATGTGCGAGAGAGAGTGCTAGAGACATGATTACATAATCTCAATCAATCAATCAATCAATCAATCAAATGTATTTATAAAGCCCTTTTTACATCAGCAGATGTCACAGAGTGCTATACAGAAACCCAGCTTAAAACCCCAAACAGCAAGCAATACAGATGTAGAAGCAACTGTTGCTATACGGCATTTACATTTCTCCCAAGGGTAGACTTGGCTGACACAGCACGTTTAACACATTAAACCTAATTGCACACTTTGGGAAAGAAACAGTGTATACACAAATGTGAAATCTCCTGGTCAAATGACTAAAGCTGCCGTATCACAAATGTCCATGTAACACAAAAAAACAGGAGAAATGCTCGCACAGGGAGTTGTGATTCCAAGCTGTTACTTTGTTTCCATGAGGAGTGGTCTCCCACCTGTCCTGTGAGGTTTGGAGCACATCCAGTCGTGCCTAGGGGGGATACCAGCATCACTCTGGGATTGGGAATGTTCTCTGTTTGCCAGGGATCTGTTGGAGGTGTGGAGAGAACTATCCCAGCCTGTGGGGAGCAGACTACTGCTACCATGTCCCATAGAGATGCAGATAACATGTTACAATGAGTTTGTGGCACAGTCAGTCAGATACACAATAGACTCATAGCAATACATTTTGAGATTATTGAAGCTTTAGTGAAGGTACAGTTTAATACTCTGTAGATTTCATCAGAGGTGTCATGCCCATAGGGGGCACAGGGGCACATGCCCCCTCATATTTGTCCTGTTAAAAAAATATATATGTAAAAAATTGTAACATTTTTATTGTTTCTCTGTAATATTACTAGCCACCTAGCAATTTTACGAAGTTGGCCCAGATAGGTTCCAAATCTCCCAACCTCATAACTAGCTACCAAGAAGCCATTTCAGGCTATCAGTCAAGTTAGAGTAGCTAGCTTGTCCAACTATCTTAGCTGGCATGCCTGTTGGGAAGGTTGGTAGACTTTAGAAAATAAATCAATTACTAAATGTTCTGAATAAGACTTGCATTCCTTTAAATTTGAGCAGATATGCAGAGAACCATATTTAGTTTCTATAAAAAAATAACCACCAGTCAGGAGGTATGCTCAAGAGGTATGCTTAAATATGCTAAATAATAAACATTTTGTTTTACATAGAATTAAGCATAATGATTTATGGCTCTAGATTGCAGGACAAAGCTGTTTCAGGTGTTTGAAAAATGCCAAATTCTCCAATTCAAACCCCAGCCATCCTGATGTAATTTGTGCCCCCTCAGATTTTTGGGGTGCATGACACCCCTGGATGTCATCATGGCAGTGTGTGTAGAGTAATGACATTAAAATAGATTTGCCTCAAACTGTAGGCGTATCCCATATTTTGTTACAGCCACACTTACTGTAAGTGCAAATCTTTTTATGCCTTGTTTTGCAAGATTAGTTGAATCTGGTTTTAGTAGAGTTAACTCTGCTTTTTTGTCAATAGAGTGTTGCCATGGGAAACTTTCATTTCTATTTTCCCATTTCTTTAGAGAACATGGTTAACCAAAACAGCTCTTAATGTTCAGTTTCTACCTCTTACCGTCAAAGTAGAGCCCTTCACAGGCATGAATTTTAAGCCCTACCCATGCCCACAACGTTCAGGCCTTACCCTACCCAGGCCCGATTGCTTCTGCCAAATTTAAGGCCCGGGTGGGCTGTTAAGGTGACAGTATTACCGCCACACCGGCAGTCACAAGTCATAACCGCAGTCAAATTCCATGTGACCATTTAGTCAAGGTAACTAGGCTTCTCCAAACTCTGATGCTGCTTATGGTCATTAGTGGCCTACCAAACATGCTAACTGCCTGGTACTCAGCACTCTAATGTCCCTCTAATCACTCTGACATCAATTTATTTTTCTAAAATCAAATCAAAATACTTAATGAGAGCCCATGAGCTCATGTTACGCAACATTTCTATAGGCTATGCAATTGCGTGAGAAAACAGATTTTGATGGCCTCTATTTAAAAAGAGGAGGATCCCATCAGCTTTCTATAGGCTAGGCCTACTATATATATATATTTATTTATTTATTTATTTATCAACTTTCCTAATATAAAGCACATTGCTAAGCTTCCTCCATTCGCTATTTAATGCATACTTTTTTTTTTCTTCCCATGTTCCATGTTCCAACACAGGTGCATGATAACGGTCCATTCTAAATCAAAACAAAATTTCAACACATTTTTTATTTTGTATATGTAAAGACAACATTAAATTGAGAATAGTCTGATGGGTGACAATATTAGCCTATCACTTGTGAATTATGTAGTCTCACTTGTGAATGATTCCCAGCGTCTGCAGTAAGGCAAGAAACAGCGTATGCTTTTTTATTGCGACTTTTTCAAATCATAGTCGCACACCTCATGTAGTCTAGCCATAGGCCTATATGTCTTGATAAGGTTAGTATCACAACTAAAGTGGCCAAATAACTTCTTAACATTAAGCACATTAATCCGCTTTACAACCAATGTAGAGCCTAACTGGCATACATAGGCGGCACATGATTTTCAAGTTTGGGGAAGATAATTTTCACCATAATAATGCACCTTTATAATAAAGCATTGCATGCATAATCGCATATGCGGTCACTTTTGAGAACAGTGTTTTCCCGCTAATTGATTGCATTTTGGAACATTCGCGCCTATAGCCTACTGCTGTGTGTGCATTGCTGCGCTTATAATGTGAAGAAATAAGCTAATAGTTTATCATCATTTTAAGCTAAATGGTCTGATCGGTTGCATCAGCCTCATTGCTTTTAAAATATTTTTTTGATATGAGTGGTTGTATTAATTTGGGATCTATCGCATCCCACAACTGTCCCAGAGTATGTTTGGAATATTTATTTCTCGCACAGAAGGACAAGTTGACCAATAGAATAGGTTAACTTTGTACTATGGGGGATATTAGATTGACATAGGCTAGTGCTTTTGCTGTTTGTTAGGCCTACTCATCTTGTTGGCTGATGAAAAGTAGGCTAATTATGGACAGTTCTACTAACATCTTCAATGTGCACCTCGAAATTCGATAAGAGGGTCGCACGCAGTTACGTCCCCGACGTGTCTGTCTTCACTTGTTGCATACTTCTTAGCTGAGATGCCTGTGAGAAGGACCCGATCACGTGACGGGCATTGGCTAATAAGAATTGAGAGAGCCATGTGAGTGAGAGGGGCTTCGAAGCCCAAGGGCACAACTCAGCCCAAGGGCACAACGGCATCTTTGGCCACAAAAGGCATGGATTTTTGGGGGAGCATTACGGCCACACAAGGGGGATGCCGCCGGAAAATTCAAGGCTTGGTGAGAATATATTATCAAGTGCTTGTGAAATTGTGAATGAGAGACTGATGAAGTATGTGGAGCATGCACAAGAAACAAATCAGAGCTCATGCCTTTCATGCAACTTTTTCAAATCATCATTACAGTCGCATCATGCAGCCTTATAATGTATTAAAATCAAAACATACAGTATAGCCCAACGTTTGTATCACAACTAAAGTTGCATAAAAAACCCTAAATTAAGCATATAGGAGGACCTGTTTCTTTGTTAACCGCTCAATACAGAATAGCCACGTGCGCATTTCCTTTGAAATCGTTTGGAGAAAATATCATTTCTATTTTATTCAGCTATGTTCAATTGCATTCTTCATACTATAAAATAATAAAAAAGAATGCCATGGAATTCTTAGCAAATCTTCTCTGCTAAATGAACTAGTTTAGCCCACAGCCATATGGCATAGCCAGATCAGGGCCTAACATAAGGACAACTCAGAGTATGCTATTCTGTTCTTCTGAAATTGACTACATTTTCTTCATATCATGTTTCTTTAGACCTGTCTAAAATAAATAATGGATTTATTGTGATGGTGTAGGCTATATTAAATGGATTTATTAGACTTTTTAAAATGTAGATGTTCCAAAGGTCTGCATTAGTGGCTTGTAAGCGTGGAAGCCAGGAGAGGCTAAACGTGTTTATGTTAATTAACGGTCAATTACCGTGAGACTGGCAGTTATTTGCTCGACAATCACCGGCTGACAAAATTTCATGGCCGCCACAGCCCTAGTGCCCGGCTCTGCCCGAAATCAGAAATAACTTCCTCCATCAGTAAATCCATTAGATCCTCTCTGTCTGTCACTCGCTGTGCATGCACTCTGCTCATGGCGGCTCTGGTCTGTGAGTATCCATAGCAACGGCTCCACTTCCGCTGCTCTGCTCAATGACGAGACATGAGAGAGCAGTTAGCTGTTAGCTCCTTTTCATCATTCTAAACTCTGACAAAACTCAAAGAACATTATTATTTTCTGTGAAATAAACTCTCTACCCGGCCCAACCTGATGTATAATGTTGGGCTCGGGTCGGGTAGCAGAGCTCTACCTTAAAGGACAATAATGAGCGCATTCCCCTTTCTGTGGAGGGGGAAATACCAAGGTCCAAAAGAGATTTAAAGTTTCAGCAACGGCAGTAGAGAAACAGAGAGAGAAACAGAGAGAGAAACAACCACAAAACAAAAAAACCTTAGCTGGAAACCCTCTCATGACCTGATGAAGATCGAACTCAGATCGAAACGCTGTATTTTTTGTG
Organism: Coregonus clupeaformis; assembly: GCF_020615455.1. NCBI lineage: Eukaryota > Metazoa > Chordata > Actinopteri > Salmoniformes > Salmonidae > Coregonus > Coregonus clupeaformis. The sequence goes on from NC_059192.1 coordinate 56,441,143, forward strand.
CATCTGATTAAATCACCATGGGAGCATACCAGTTGCGGACATTCTTTTTTTCTTTAACCCTCTCAAACAACCATACCGAAACAGACAGAATGGCTCTGGGTCTGCCCATCTTGGCCTGGGACTGTTTGTGCACCTGGTTACTTTTGGCCCCCTCTGGTCCACTTTGGCCTTGTCCCAGTCCCCTGGCCTAGCCTAGATACGCATGTGATTTTGGGCTTGCTGTTCACATCATCAGTCCCTCTCCAGAGCACATCTAGAACAAGGCAGGGCAGGACTGCATCTGGAGCTGAGCAGGCTTGTTACTGTAGTACTCCCATGTGCATTGGTTTACTGCAGCAATGCAATTATTTATTAGACTAGGAAACTCGAAAGTCGGTGAGCGGGACGCAAGCAGGTACACACTTGACACTTAGGCACACGCACGTTCGCACAATTACCAATTAATGCGCTCATGTATTCATGCACACGACACGCCACATGCGGTCATGAACACAGACACGTACGTACACACACACCCAAACACATGTAGGCAAACTTGCAGGCATGCACGCATGTACAGCAGAATGATTGTTTTTGTGATCTTGTCATAAAATATCACTTGATACAGAATGCCTACTGGGCACAGCCTATTCAATGTCTATTCCACATTGGTTCAACGTCATTTCATTGAAATGACGTGGCAACAACGTTGATTCAACCAGTGTGTGCCCAGTGGGTGGCCTCTCCTTCATGCACATCTGTTGCCCTAACTCAATTATAATATTGGGTTACTCCATTTTACTCAGTAAAACGACTCAATGATCATGGTTCGAGGACTGTGTCTGAGACTAGGTTTAACATGTCTAGAACTCTTCATGCAATTAATTTCGTACACTAATACACACAGCGCTGTGAGTTCTGGGGGTTGTTGCTGTGAGTGTGTTTTCAGATGACTGTGGTGAGTGACGTAAGAGATCAACGTGGGCCTGTGTCTGGTGACTGGTACATAGTAGATCTTCGGAGGCTATGTAATTACAGCCCACATTGTAGTCATTTAATTGGGAGGTCGTCTGTAAGAGGTCATGACCACCAAGTGCTTCTCCTCCCAATGATCTCATCTACATTCCTCCACTTTGAGCTTCCTCTCATTTAGTGCTGATAACTAAATGGCTTTGTTTGTCACATAACTATCAAATATACTTTATTACCACCAGTAATCGATTTAAGTTTGAAATAACATTGACCATGAAAAAAAAATCGACATAGGACTGTATCTGGATGTTTGCCAAAAGTGTCCATCCATTCATTTTATAAGACAAAAGTTAAGTCCTTTGCATTCTCTTTATTTCCAGATGCAGATCCTGGACAAGTTCCCAGTGGAGGGAGGGAGGAAGGACCCAAAACAGAGAATCATTCCCTTCTTACCAGGTGAGCATGCCGGCATGTACAGAAGACATACTGCACTCATCAACAAGTCTCACTGGGCAAAAACGGGTTTAATCAAAGTTTTTTCCATGTCATTTTAACCAAAATAATCAATGTGATGACGTTGAAACAACGTGAAACACTGATTGGATTTGCAAAAAACATCAACATAAGGGCATTTCGTCTTTTTTTCATTCAACTTTTAACCTAAATCTAATGACATATTGTTTTTTTGTTGATTTCACATTGAATTCACCTTAATTGACAACTCAAACAAATTTTAATCAAAACTAGACGTTGAACTGGGGGAACAGCAGCATTTTAAAGGTGGGGGTTTGACACCACATTGAAACAAAATGCTATGAAACGCAAGAACACACAGAAAGGACCTGCTTCTCTATCATTTGGAATAGAAATTGGTTTGCTATAACATAGCACATTTCTAGTTTTTCCACTGTTCCAGCCAGCTGAATAAGGCTGTGGTGTGCTTGTAGTATGGCAGTAGGAGGCTAACCTGATAACCTCAGCATGCCCCAGAGGAGTGAAGAGTGCCATTGTCAGAGAGCTGCACAGCTCCCAAACGTCTGGATAGTGTTGTAAAACCTAGCCAGGGAGTGGGCTCTGTGCACTTACTCACTCTAAAAGAAACAGTCGTCTTACTGTTATCATGACAGACAGAAAGACAGACACATTTCACACATATTTGACATTTGTCTTTTTCATGAAATCTTGTCTCGAGTACTACATACTATTTCGAATAGGCCTACTACATAATATGCCAGACTGTTTCTTAAAAAGTCCACTGCCAAATGCCTGGGTCTGGGCTAGTGTCATGCCACCTGGTGATAATTTTAGAAACAGCACATTTAATGACAACTCAAAGTTCTGTATCTCTTTTACAGGTAAACTCTTATTTCGGCGAAGTCAAGTCAGAGACGTGGCTGTGAAAAGGTTGAAGCATCTTAATGACTACTGCAAAGTAAGAACAAACTATCTTGTTTTTGTCTTTGCAGTAAATTATGTGCTGTTTGCTGCTTTTAAGAGCAACTGCTCATTAACTCTTCCCACCTGCGAACATATACACGAGACACCCACGTCAATCCACACCCCGAAACCAACACCCGTTTGAATTTCGTCATGGCCGCTATAATTTCTAAATTATCCAAATCTAAAATGAAGCCAAATCAGGAAGTGCAGTCACCCTTCAATGACTGGCAAGAGGTCTTTCTATTACTTATAGCTGACTACAGTAAGTAGCCACATCTCACACTGTACAGTCATTTCTCTAATTGATGGTTTAGTTTTAATGTCTTTGTAGCATGTTTGCTGTGGAAGAGAGAAGCTACTGTATCTCCACCACCAGCATCCACAGGAAAGTCTAGCTCGATCTGCTCTTACAATATGTCATTTCTTTATATAGTGGGTTTATATAGAAAACGGGGGAAATAGGGGCACACAGCTCAAACGCAGGATGTGTAGAACAGAATGATTCAGCATGTGAGATGGAGAAATGAACACAGCTGGCCACCTGACCTCATTTGTGACCGACCTGGCTCGATTCGGTCTTATGTAACAACATTTGAAATTGTGTTTTTTACATTGGATAAAAGTAGAGACTCAGAGCTAGAAAATGGTATATCATACACTACAGTTGAGGAACAATGGGAAAGTAATTCTGCTTTGAAAGTTGATAAACTTGTAACCACACTTTTGAGAAAATGGCCTTGAATGTTTTAGTACCTACTGGAAAGCTCTTCTTTGTCTACACCCAATCAGCATCATTCACACCCTCTTAAGCTTTAGCCCCACCCATCTCTTTAAGGATTCACATGTGAGGCCATGTACTAAACAACCAAAGATTTCAAGACTAAAGGCTGGCTTATACTACGGGTGTGTTGGTAAATTTAATCTGGAGTGCCAGAGTGTGCTCTGGGGGTTCGTAAACTCAGAGCGTTGTCAGATTGTCCGTTCGTAAATTCAGAGCGTTTCGCTCTCGGAGCGTTCAGAGCGCACATTGGATGCTCTGGCCGAGGAGTAGGGTTCATCCGAGCCTTCTGACCTAACAACACCAGTCAAGCACCCAAGCTAACTGGCTAATGTTGGCTAGCTTGCTAGCTACTTCCAGACACAAATGAGAGAACAGCTCACTCTGACCATTTTACTCGCCCTAGCAGAGCTGGTTAGGCTGTTTGTATGTTATCCAGAGCGTTGGTGACTGCAACTGTGCTGCTGGCAACAATTTTAAATATGCTTCTTTTGCCAACGTTTACTGACACCGGCCAGGAGTAGGTAGCCATAGCTACAGTTGAAGTCAGAAGTTTACATACACCTTAGCCAAATACATTTAAACTCAGTTTTTCACAATTCCTGACATTTAATCCTAATAAAAATTCCCTGTCTTAGGTCAGTTAGGATCACCACTTTAAATTAAGAATGTGAAATGTCAGAATAATAGTAGACAGAATGATTTATTTCAGCTTTTATTTCTTTCATCACATTCCCAGTGGGTCAGAAGTTTACATACACTCAATTAGTATTTGGTAGCATTGCCTTTAAATTGTTTAACTTGGGTCAAACGTTTCGGGTAGCCTTCCACAAGCTTCCCACAATACGTTGGGAGAATTTTGTCCCATTCCTCCTGACAGAGCTGGTGTAACTGAGTCAGGTTTGTAGGCCTCCTTGCTCACACATGCTTTTTCAGTTCTGCCCACACATTTTCTATAGGATTGCGGTCAGGGCTTTGTGATGGCCACTCCAATATCTTGACTTTGTTGTCCTTAAGCCATTTTGCCACAAATTTGGAAGTATGCTTGGGGTCATTGTCCATTTGGAAGACCCATTTGCGACCAAGCTTTAACTTCCTGACTGATGTCTTGATGTTGCTTCAATATATCCACATCATTTTCCTTCCTGATGATGCCATCTATTTTGTGAAGTGCACCAGTCCCTCCTGCAGCAAAGCACCCCCACAGCATGATGCTGCCACCTCCGAGCTTCACGGTTGGGATGGTGTTTTCAGCTTGCAAGCCATCCCCTTTTCCCTCCAAACATAACGATGGTCATTATGGCCAAACAGTTCTATTTTTGTTTCATCAGACCAGAGGACATTTCTCCAAAAAGTACGATCTTTGTCCCCATGTGCAGTTGCAAACCGTAGTCTGGCTTTTTTAGGGCGGTTTTGGAGCAGTGGCTTCTTCCTTGCTGAGCGGCCTTTCAGGTTATGTCGATATAGGACTCGTTTTACTGTGGATATAGATAATTTTGTACCTGTTTCCTCCAGCATCTTCACAAGGTCATTTGCTGTTGTTCTGGAATTGATTTGGACTTTTCGCACCAAACTACGTTCATCTCTAGGAGACAGAACGCGTCTCCTTCCTGAGCGGTATGACGGCTCTGTGGTCCCATGGTGTTTATACCTGCGTACTATTGTTTGTACAGATTAACGTGGTACCTTCAGGCGTTTGGAAATTGCTCCCAAGGATTAACCAGTCTACAATTTTTTTTCTGAGGTCTTGGCTGATTTCTTTAGAATTTCCCATGATGTCAAGCAAAGAGGCACTGAGTTTGACGGTAGGCCTTGAAATACATCCACAGGTACACCTCCAATTGATTCAAATTATGTCAATTAGCCTATCAGAAGCTTCTAAAGCCATGACATCATTTTCTGGAATTTTCCAAGCTGTTTAAAGGCACAGTCAACTTAGTGTATGTAAACTTCTGACCCACTGGAATTGTGATACAGTGAATTATAAGTGAAATAATCTGTCTGTAAACAATTGTTGGAAAATTACTTGTGTCATGCACAAAGTAGATGTCCTAACCGACTCGCCAAAACTATAGTTTTTTAACAAGACATTTGTGGAGTGGTTGAAAAAAACGAGTTTTAATGACTCCAACCTAAGTGTATTTAACCTTCCGACTTCAACTGTAGGTCTATCGACAGTTGTCGCAGTGACATCATGAACATTCTATTGAAATAGTTACTTGCATAGTGGAGTCTTTTGTTTAGACATGTAGCTAGCTAACTAAACAATGAACCATAATCCCAACTCATAACATTATTACCCTGCATGAATGTGGCAGTAATCACACGTATTTATTGTGGAAAAACCGAAATCTGCCATATGAGCTGTGAATGCAGAGCCTTGTGACAGATAGTGCTGAGTCAAAAAGAGTAAAGTTCTAAAATGTAATTATCTGATTTACACCAAATATAAATACTGTGTCCCCCTAATTCTATATTTACATTATACATTTGAGTCATTTAGCAGATGCTCTTATCCAGAGCGACTTACAGGAGCAATTTGAGTGCCTTGCTCAAGGGCACATCGACAGGTTTTTCACCTAGTCGGCTCGGGGATTAGAACCTGCGACCGTTCGGTTACTGGCACAATGCTCTTAACCACTAAGCTACCTGCCGCCCCCCTATATCTTATGCATCTATTCATTGTGTATGCAAACAGTTTATTTCTAAAGTACTTTTCAAAGCAGACACGGTTGTAGTCCTGTCAGAGAGGGTTTTGGTAGCTATCGTCCTCCATCTGTTTTCCTCTGTCTTAGCCCTGTTCCGGGCTCTGATCCCTCTTCCTATCCCTTCTCGTCTTCCAGACCTCCCCTTCATCCTCTCAGCCGATGAGTAACAGGGCCTTACTGTAAACCAGGGTTCCCCAACTGGTGGCTCTTGGGCCGAATTCGGCCTGTGGGTGATTTTATTTGCCCCCCCCCCGAGGTTTTCTGAACAAAATAAATAAATAACTAAATATATACAATATATTTTTTAAGAAATGTAATTGTTGGACATAAAAGACTGTAAAAACACCAGAAAATCAGCTCGAAGTGATTTTAAATCTGTTCAAAAGTATTCCCATGCTTAATAGAGAGATATACTGTATGTGATCATATACAAATGTAATCAAGGTTTGAAATAATCATATTTTAGTCTGTTTGGGCTTCTTGCGGTCAATTTGCAGTCTACAAATTATTTGTAATTATGTTCCGGCCCCCTGACCATCCTCTCAGGAAGAAATCGGCCCGCGGCTCAATATAGTTGATGATCCCTGCTGTAAACTGTGCTATCCGCATCTGTACTATACAGGAACACACCCACAGTCCTTTTGTGATGTAGTGGGAGGCTTCCACGTATGGAGTCAGTCAGTTGGTGAAATTCAGGGTACATGTGACCACATTAGCTGAAAAAGTTGTCTTGATAATGTGTAATGAAGTCTTGTCATTGTAAATGATCATTATCCTATTTCACAATTATACTTTTTTCCATCACTCTCCTTCTCGCCCTCCTTCCCTCTCTCCCTCCAGGCCGTGATGAGGCTCCCTAACCAAATCTCCCAGAGTGAGGAGGTGCTGAGGTTCTTTGAAACCAAGGCTGAGGACCTCAACCCTCCTAAAGAGTGAGTTTCATTTACCTGGCTGTATCTCTCCTTACAGTAGTCACTGAATAATAACACATTGCTATCCCACATATTGTCAGGTTTTATAGGGCGTCTATTTCTCAATTTCTTGCTTTTTACCAGGTTCTTCATGTTGTACTTTAAGGTATCAAACACGGCCCCCAAGTACAACAATAAAGATGTTTAATTTAGGTTACTATGTACTTAGGCAGTTCATTTGCATGAATATGATAATACAAAGCATATGTTTTATTTGCGTGTGCGTGCAAGTGTCAGTGCACTGGCAGCTGGTGCAGACGTCTCTCACCCACACTGACATGTATTGATCTCCAAGTGACCTCATGTCACATAGATGATGGATGGTCAGCCAGGCTCTGGCCTTTTATTAATGATGATACATGGGAGGTGACACCTGATCCCAGCTTAGTGCTTATTGTTCAATAGTATTATGAGAGGGTGGTTAAGTTCAGGTCTCAGGTCAGACAAGGCATTACTATAATTAATTTATCATCCTCAGATTTATACCAGTAGGGTTTGGTATTTGGTGTCAATGGACATTTGATAAGTGGAAGCTTATATCTGCATTTAGTATTTTTTTCTCTGTAGATTTGGCCTTGTGTTGTAGGTTATTGTCCTGCTGAAAGGTGAATTCCTCTCCCGGTGTCAAGTGTAAAGCATACTGAAGCAGGTTTTCGTCTAGAATCTTGCCTGTGCTTAGCTCCATTCCATTTATGTTTATCATTAAAACTTCCTACTCTTTGCCGATGTCAAGCATACCCATACCATGATGCAGCCACCACCATGCTTGAAAATAAGGAGACACAGATGTCAATTCAACGTCTATTCCACATTGGTTCAACGTAATTCCATTGATTCAACCAGTGTGTGCCCAGTAGGCAGTTAAACATTGATGTGTTGGATTTGCCCCAAAAGTGTATTCCTTTGCTGTGTTTTTAAGCAGTAATATGTTAGTGCCTTGTTGCATACAGGATTCATGTTTTGGAATATTTTATTCTGTATATTTGTATTCTTCTTTTCACTCTGTCATTTAGGTAGGTCATTATTGTGGAGTCACTTCAATGTTGAGCCATCCTTAGTTTTATTCATTTACAGCCATTAAATTCTGTAGCTGTTTTAAAATCACCTTCCTTCCTGTCCTGCAGCTCAGTTTAGAAGGATGACTGTATCTTTGTTGTGTCTGGGTGTTTTAATATAACATCCACAGCATGATTATTAACTTGACCATCCTTAAAAACATATTAAATGTCTGATTTGTGAGAGGTGGTGGGATTTCTTACTAAATGTAGTGGCTAAATTGTCCAATATAATTGTCCCAATACAATTTCCTTTCTAATCCTTTAGCCACAATGGAGAGTGGTGAAATGTTAGTCTTGACGCATACAAATCCAATGTCCAGAGTTTGATTCAAGTTGAAAAATAATAATACATTTATTTGTCGTCCTTCTGGATACAAAATTGTATAGAATTCTACCAAAACGAATTCTGATCATTAAACTAAAGAAACAAACAGCATGGTAAACATGGCCTGGTATGGTCAAAAGACTTAGCTGGAAAATACTTAGTTGGAATTAAAAACTGGATTGTTTGGAAAGACGCGTAACCAAGGAACAAAGAACTCGCGTGGCCTCAAGACTACATCGTAGAAAAGACGCACTTGGGTATGTAAAGTAGCCTAACAAGTGCACAAACTTTTGGATTGATTAATGGGTACATTTAAGTGTATGGCTACATTCATCATTCATTCAAAGTCATGGAAAGTTTGCTATTGGAGTGACTTATTTTGACAAAGTATTGAACGCACAGAACCCGATTTCCAATCTCTGCTGCCTAATTCTTTGAAGTGTGAATATTAATTATATAGTGACACTGTTAAAAGGAGCGTAGCGCACCGGAGTGCTTATTGATCCATGTTCATGGTTGCATATTGAAATATAGATAGCCTATTGAAGAAAGATGGCTGAAGGGAATTCTACCAGTGCAGATGGCGTTGTGTATGGGGGCGACATGGCACTAGTGGAGGAGCCTTTATCAGAAAAGGACTTGAAGGAGAAAGTTTCCTTAATGCGCAAATCCAGAAGGGGTAAACCGGGAAAGCTGACTCGCCAAATGAACATTGTTACTGATCGGATGACTGACAATAAGAATATTGAAGTTGTAAAAAAACAAAACATGCTCCAGTTGAATGGATACAAATTATTTATTGATTCCTATCATCACATGATACCCGAGTATAAAATAAAAAATGATATGTTGAATTGGTATGAACCCAAATGGCAGCATATTAAGGCATTTCTTGTTACTGTGTCCCAATGGATCTCAGGTGCAGCCCCAGCACCAGAGAAACCTGATGAATGCACTGATGCGAAAGATGATGTTAAACCTACTGACAGTGTGTCCCAAACCTCCAGCCGCAGGTCTAACAGGAGTTCACGCTCAGGTGTATCCTCCACATCCTTAGCCTGCATCCGAGCAGAGGCTGAAAGAACATCATTAATAACAAAGGCATCTGCTCTTAAGTTCAAACACCATCTAGAGGATAAGGAGGAATAATTAAACCAACAAAAGATGGAACTGAGGAAAAGAAGGGAGACTCTAGAGCTGTAAACTGAAATAGCAGCTGCCTCAGGGGAAGAAAGAAAGGCCAACTCAACAATAATAGATGGCATGAATGACTGCTTTAAGCAAATGGCAGAGAGAGATACAGGATCTCAGACCTTGAATTTCACACAGGGCAGAGGGGCACTTCTGCCAGACATGCACCAAGTGTGCATCCCAAAGAAGTACATTTACATTTTAGTAATTTAGCAGACGTTCTTATCCAGAGCGACTTACAGTTAGTGAGTGCATCCATTTTCATACTGGCCCCCCGTGGGAATCGAACCCACAACCCTGGCTTTGCAAGTGCCATGCTCTACCAACTGAGCTACACGGGGCCAATTCATTGAGCACATTGACATTCAATCAGCCCAGGCTCACAGTGTTTCAGCTCAATCAGAACAGTCAGGACACAGTGTGATTCAGACAGCAGCTCATGGAGAGTGCACTGCTGCACAAGACTCTAACCCAAGTCTGCAGGCCTAAACAGAACAAGGCCCATCTGTGCTGACCAACTCACATAGAGGGCCACGGGGAGAACAGGCAAGACTTTCCAATTCACAGGACGGTGCTCAGGACACTTCACAGGAAAACATAGAAAACCCTCTCATCACCATTCTCCAAAGACAGAATGAAATTACTGCTATGTTAGTCAAACAGCAACATCATTCCTTTCTGCCACCCAGAGACATGGAATGTATCTCAATCATACACTGTAACGCAACAAAATGTGAACAAGTCCAAAGGGGGTGAATACTTATGATGCCCACTGTATTTGTTGAAGTCATATGCTAATTTATAAGACAGAAAGCCTTTGGACAGTTGCAATTGCCTTCGCTCCACTGCCCTCTATCGGCTGAGTAACCTCACTGCACCACTCAAGCAGGATACAGAAAACAGAAATACAGTAGCTTTACTATCACAAGAGGGAGCCACCTAATATGTTTCTGAACAAGGGTTTTCCAGTAACACAATACATCGAATGACGCACAGAACATACAGTAAGTCAGAGTTTGAGTAAATGTAGGCCAAGAAGCAGATATGCTGGCTTCTGACATCATGCTAACCAACTCATCTAACCATCATACTATACTGAAGAAAAATATAAATGCAACATGTAAAGTGTTAGTCCCATGTTTCATGAGCTGAAATAAAAGACCCCAGAAATTTTCCATACGCACAAAAAGCGTATTTCTCTCAAACTCATTCTGATTGGCTGGGCCTTGCTCCGCACCCATGGCTGCGCCCCTGCCCAGTGATGTGAAATCCATAGATTAGGTCCTAATTCATTTATTCAAATTGACTGATTTCCTTATACAAACTGTAACTCAGTAAAATAGTTGAAATTGTTGCATGTTGTGTTAATTTTTTTGTTCACTGTATTTACCTTCACTGACATGGATTCAGTAACTCCATTGTCTAGGGCAGGGTTCCCCAATAGGTGGCCCGCTGGTGATTTTATTTGCCCCCACAAGTTTTCTGAGCAAAAATAAATAAAATGAATTGTTGGACATAAAATATTGTAAAATCACCAGGAAATCAACTCAAGTTGATTTCAATGTAGGAAATCTGTTCCCAAATATTCCCATGTATAAATAATTGAAATGATTCTGTTTTTGTCAAATACTATATCTGTTTGTGATTCCTGCGGTCAATTTGAAGTGTACAAATTATTTATAACTACCTTCCGGCCTCCCGACCATACGCTCAAGGACAAATAGGCCCACGGCTGAATGTAATTGGGGACCCCTTGTCTAGGGGCTTTTGCTAAATTGGAAATGAAGGTGTCATTGACTCTGTACCTCATGGACTCTGTAATGCATGCATGTCTTCACCTATCATCCCCCTCCTACCTCAACCGCACACACTGCATGATTCTGTGGGTAGGTCAACTCTCCATTGATTATAATGACTTCCTGTCCAATTACTTTTGACCTCGGACCAGGGGTTACGCATGCAGGGGGCAGACTATGGTTACGGACAGCAGTATTTGTTTAGCATATACCTCGAGTGGACTCAGTCTCTTGGCTGAAACCCAACTGGCTGAAAACTGTGTGCAAAATACTAATATCTCACACATTCCATGTCTAATGGGCCCACCTACAAAGACTGCGCTGCAGTTAGATACAAACAGCTGGTTATTCTCAACTCCGGCTCAGGATGGGCCCATACAGATTCAGATTTAATGATATATTTAAAACTCCCCCACCTATACATTGAATGTTTGTGTGTGTGTGTGAGGGTGTGCATGAGGGAGAGAGTGGGTGTGAGAACGACTGTTTTGAGCTTGTGTGTGTGTATGTATGTATGTATGTATGTATGTATGTGCATGTGCATGTTCGTGTGTGTGTATGTACTTGTATGTCCTTGCCCTTTCCAGTCAGCAAAAGGTTAACTTCACTGCAGAAAGCACTAGCACACTGTCTTAACATGTGAATAGTGTTTGGACATACAGTGAGGGGAAAAAAGTATTTGATCCCCTGCTGATTTTGTACGTCTGCCCACTGACAAAGAAATGATCAGTCTATAATTTTAATGGTAGGTTTATTTGAACAGTGAGAGACAGAATAACAACAAAACATCCAGAAAAATGCATGTCAAAAATGTTATAAATTGATTTGCATTTTAATGAGGGAAATATGTATTTGACCCCCTCTCAATCAGAAAGATTTTTGGCTCCCAGGTGTCTTTTATAAAGATAACGAGCTGAGATTAGGAGCACACTCTTAAAGGGAGTGTTCCTAATCTCAGCTTGTTACCTGTATAAAAGACACCTGTCCACAGAAGCAATCAATCAATCAGATTCCAAACTCTCCACCATGGCCAAGACCAAAGAGCTCTCCAAGGATGTCAGGGACAAGATTGTAGACCTACACAAGGCTGGAATGGGCTACAAGACCATCGCCAAGCAGCTTGGTGAGAAGGTGACAACAGTTGGTGCGATTATTCGCAAATGGAAGAAACACAAAATAACTGTCAATCTCCCTCGGCCTGTAGCTCCATGCAAGATCTCACCTCGTGGAATTGCAATGATTATGAGAACGGTGAGGAATCAGCCCAGAACTACATGGGAGGATATTGTCAATGATGTCAAGGCAGCTGGGACCATAGTCACCAAGAAAACAATTGGTAACACACTACGCCGTGAAGGACTGAAATCCTGCAGCACCCGCAAGGTCCCCCTGCTCAAGAAAGCACATATATATGCCCGTCTGAAGTTTGCCAATGAACATCTGAATGATTCAGAGGAGAACTGGGTGAAAGTGTTGTGGTCAGATGAGACCAAAATCGAGCTCTTTGCCATCAACTCAACTTGCCGTGTCTGGAGGAGGAGGAATACTGCCTATGACCCCAAGAACACCATCCCCACCGTCAAACATGGAGGTGGAAACATTATGCTTTGGGGGTGTTTTTCTGCTAAGGGGACAGGACAACTTCACCGCATCAAAGGGACGATGGACGGGACCATGTACCGTCAAATCTTGGGTGAGAACCTCCTTCCCTCAGCCAGGGCATTGAAAATGGGTCGTTGATAGGTAATTCAGCATGACAATGACCCAAAACACATGGCCAAGGCAACAAAGGTGTGGCTCAAGAAGAAGCACATTAAGGTCCTGGAGTGGCCTAGCCAGTCTCCAGACCTTAATCCCATAGAAAATCTGTGGAGGGAGCTGAAGGTTCAAGTTGCCAAACGTCAGCCTCGAAATCTTAATGACTTGGAGAAGATTTACAAAGAGGACAGGGACAAAATCCCTCCTTAGATGTGTGCAAACCTGGTGGCCAACTACAAGAAACGTCTGACCTCTTTGATTGCCAACAAGGGTTTTGCCACCAAGTACTAAGTCATGTTTTGCAGAGGGGTCAAATACTTATTTCCCTCATTAAAATGCAAATCAATTTATAACATTTTTGACATGCGTTTCTCTGGATTTTTTTGTTGTTATTCTGTCTCTCACTGTTTAAATAAACCTACCATTAAAATTATAGACTGATCATTTCTTTGTCAGTGGGCAAACGTACAACATCAGCAGGGGATCAAATACTTTTTTCCCTCACTGTATTTCCCCTCTCACCTTCCCCACATATATTAGATTTTACTGTTGGTAGGAATGTGTTGAGCCAGAGTGTGCGTGCATTCCTCTCCTGGGAAGTATTTATTCCAGCTTTGAGGTACGGGTTACTCGCTAGCCTGGCCGATCCAGCATCCCCCGGTCCTCCCATCTTCTACCCCCAACGCTCCCCAGCCCCTCTACCCCACCCCCAGCCTTCCATGGTAACGCATTTCATGTGCCACTACGACACAGAACCATAAACAGCTAGCTCCAGAGGCCAGTAGCCCAACCGTCCAACAGAACAGCTCTATTCTCCTGAGTGGCCCTTGTGAAAGAATTGGCTGAAGTGCTGAAGTGATTCTTGACGTGTATGTTAGGGAGAGGGGTTGTGTTTAAGGTAGGTGTAAAACTGGAACTTATAGCTGCATACTGTAACCTTAACTACATCAACTACCTCAACATACAAATTATGAATCAAATATAAATGAGCTACTTATACAGTGGCTTTAGAAAGTATTCACCCCCTCTTGGTATTTTTCCTATTTTGTTGCCTTACAACCTGGAATTAAAATAGATTTTTTGGGGGGTTTGCATCATTTGATTTACACAACATGCCTACCACTTTGAAGATGCAAAATATTTTTTATTGTGAAACAAACAAGAAATAAGACAAAAAAACAGAACCTGAGCATGCTTAACTACTTTGTAGAGTCACCTTTTGCAATAATTACAGCTGCAAGTCTCTTGGGGTATGTCTCTATAAGCTTGGCACATCTAGCCACTGGGATTTTTGCCTGTTCTTCAAGGCAAAACTGCTCCAGCTCCTTCAAGTTGGATGGGTTCCGCTGGTGTACAGCAATCTTTAAGTCATACCACAGATTCTCAATTAGATTGAGATCTGGGCTTTGACTAGACCATTCCAAGAAATTTTAATGTTTCCCCTTAAACCACTCAAGTGTTGGTTTAGCAGTATGTTTAGGGTCATTGTCCTGCTGGAAGGTGAACCTCTGTCCCACTCTCAAATCTCTGGAAGACTGAAACAGGTTTCCCTCAAGAATTTCTCTGTATTTAGCGCAATCCATCGTTCCTTCAATTCTGACCAGTTTCCCTGTCCCTGCCGATGGGAAAAACATCCCCACAGCATGATGCTCACCACCATGCTTCACTGTGGGGATGGTGTTCTCGGGTGATGAGAGGTGTTGGGGTTTGCGCCAGACTGCGTTTTCTTTGATGGCCAAAAAGCTCAATTTTAGTCTCATCTGACCAGAGTACCTTCTTCCATATGTTTGTGGAGTCTCCCACATGCCTTTTGGCAAACACCAAACGTGTTTGCTTATTTTTTTCTTTAAGCAATGGCTTTTTTTCTGGCCACTCTTCCATAAAGCCCAGCTCTGTGGAGTGTATGGCTTAAAGTGGTCTTATGGACAGATACTCCAATCTCCGCTGTGGACCCTTGCAGCTCCTTCAGGGTTATCTTTGGTCTCTTTGTTGCCTCTCTGATTAATGCCCTCCTTGCCTGGTCTGTTAGTTTTGGTGGGCGGCCCTCTCTTGGCAGGTTTGTTGTAGTGCCATATATTTTCCATTTTTTAATAATGGATTTAATGGTGCTCTGTGGGATGTTCAAAGTTTCTGATATTTTTTTTATAACCCAACCCTGATCTGTACTTCTCCACAACTTTGTCCCTGACCTGTTTGGAGAGCTCCTTGGTCTTTATGGTGCTGCTTGCTTGGTGGTGCCCCTTGCTTAGTGGTGTTGCAGACTCTGGGGCCTTTCAGAACAGGTGTATGTGTACTGAGATCATGTGACACTTAGATTGCACACAGGTGGACATGATTTAACTAATTATGTGACTTCTGAAGGTAATTGGTTGCACCAAATCTTATTTAGCAGCTTCACGCACCACTTTTCCGTGATTTATTTTGTAGATTTTTTTGAAACAAGTTATTTTTTTCATTTCAATTCACCAATTTGTACTATTTTGTGTATGTCCATTACATGAAACCCAGATAAAAATCAATTTAAATTACAGGTTGTAATGCAACAAAATAGGAAAAACGCCAAGGGGGATGAATACTTTTTGCAAGGCACTGTAAGTACTCGGCTAGTTCCATATAAGTAAAATGTTTCCTCTTCAGGTCATTAAGTCAGGATAAACTTTAATAAAGTATTCCCAAAAGCGATTATTCATTTGTGATACAGTATAAGTCTTCTTGCTTAGAATGTTGCCTGAGAATCAAAACGAGCAGGATATACGATTATTTCATCTCTCACCCTTGATAATCTAAAGTTTATGACATTTTTACAGCAGGAGAGTTATAGTTGTTATTCTGTAGTGTAAAAGCATCTCATCTGGATCTAATGGATTTAATGTTGTGGGAATGTACGTTTTTGTTTTCCCATTGGTTCTGAGAACGAAGCCATACATTTTTTAAACGTTCTGAGAACGGAATTGAACATTTCACCTGTTCTGGGACCAGTTCTGAGGTTCTAAGAACGTCCTGGGAGGTTTTATTAATGTTCTGAGAATGGACATCATAGGTTATTTACATTTACATTTACGTCATTTAGCAGACACTCCTATCAAGAGCGACTTACAAATTGGATTTGAGAACATGTTTCAATAAAACTTGTAATAACTGCTGGCTTAGTTAAACTGTTTTGAAATCCAAGCACAGATATGACACATGTAAATTCATTTGCTTAGGCATTAATCATGCAAGCACATATTTTTTATTGTGGCACGGAGTCAGTGAGATTCAAACCTATGATTTTCTGTTCTTTATCCATGGAATTAGTCCACAGCGCCACCAGGATGGAGCCAGCGTACCATGTTTTTTTTTTTACTATTCATTTTAGTCTATTCAAACATCCCATTTCAAAGGAAACAAGCACTCATTAAGATTAGGTTTGTCCAATAAGTGGACATGGCCAACACACCTGAACACACTTAACAAGATAGAGGATAGAGAGAGTTTTGTTGACTCTGAGAACAGAATGTATATTTTTATAAATAACATTCTCTGAACGTTCTGAGAACATGACTTTAAATAGAACCATGAGGAAACCTGTAGGAAACGTTATTCTGAAGTACTGAAATTCCTACCTAAGAAACATATGCTTCTCAGAACATTATGTGCTAGCTGGGTATCGTGCACCATTCCCAGAACGTTGTGGGAAGTTTGTAAGCAAAATAACCTAGGACAACCACACTCTTACCAAGCTGTAAGAAACATGTGGTTCTCAGAATGTTATGTGCTAGCTGGGAATGTTCTTAAAAATGACTTTGGTTGAAGAAATAGAGACATACATGTTGAGGTTGTTATGATAGTGCTGTTAAGTTGTTCCAGATCCGTTTTATGTCTAGCTTTAATGGATTAACTCAGTGCTGTTTAGGCGACATGGAACTGTAGTAATCATGTATGTCATTAAGCAGATTTGAGGTGTCTTTATGGATCTTGTGTCATAGATTAATTTCTCAAAGCCAAAATCTGAATGGCCACTACCATGACTGAAAGAATCAGCTGGGCATAACACACTACTAAAGGCCTATAATGTCACAATGGCAGCCACTGACAGCTTAACTCCTTACACTTGTGGAAATTGGCCTATATGGATAGGGCCAAATTGAAATGTAGTAGAAGAACTATAAAAAGCATATGGCCGTGACCCCACTCTCCGAGGGTATCTCAGGGGGAGTTGGGATATGCAAAACACACTTTTCCATTTCACACATCACACTCTTACATGTTGCCCACTTGTAAATGCAGTGAAACAAGACTAATATCAACACCCCTTATTTCAACTTTGGAGATTATGGGGAAATTATCAGACCAAAGGTGAGGACACAACAGTTCACCTGACACAAGACTGAATTCAAACATTATACTCTTGATTTTATGTGCATTTTAAATTTACTCTAATTTTCACAGCTTTTGTCAATAATTAAATCAGAAAATACTCTGGATACATTCAGTAACATAAGAATATGCATTGACATTTTGGAGTAAGCACAAGATAAGAAAAACAACTATTACAGGGGGGTTTGAGTGAGAGGTCTAACTGGTGTCTCCAATCTGGGGACAGCTCCTAAGAAAATGTGTATGCACTTTCATAACTCAAGAAAAGAGCCTTCAACCATAAGATGCTTTTAATTTTTTAATTTTTTAGCTCTCCTAGCTTTGAGGAACTGAGGAACTGAAGCAAGCACATTTTTTGTTTGGAACACAGCCCTGCGTCACCACCATCACACAACTGTTGTTTACGCAATCCAGACACGTTCCATTATAAATCACAATCTGGGTCAGGTGGGCTTCATTTGAATACTTATTCTATTGCCAACATGGCTAGCTATGTTATAAATTAGTCTTTCAAAAGGAACTTCAGACAAACAGATTGTAACTTTGTGCAAAGCTGTCATCAAGGCAAAGGGTGGGTATTTTGAAGAATCTAAAATCGAAAATACATTGATTTGTTTAACACTTTTTTGGTTACTACATGATTCCATATGTGTTATTTCATAGTTTTGATATCTTCACTATTATTCTACAACGTAGTTGAATGAGTAGGTGTGTCCATATTTTTGACTGGTACTGTGTATATATATATATATATATATATATATATATATATATATATATATATATATATATATATATATATATATATATATATATATATATATATATATATAATGTGTATATGTATATATATATATAATGTGTATATGTATGTTTTTTTTTCTTTATTATTTTCCCCTAACCTTACCACCCATCTATATCTGAAGACCATCCAGTTTTGATATCTCTTTGCCATATATTTTTTTATGTGCTGTTTTACTAAAGTTCTGAACCTTTCTATTCTCATAGTTGTCATCCTTGTAACTATGGATCAAAATTACAGATCATAAACATTGATACTGTAAATTACATACGTTTTCAAATATGGAAATGTAAAGTGCACGTTTGGACTCATGCGACACCATGAAGATCAAGGAGCTCTCCAAACAGGTCAGGGACAAAGTTGTGGAGAAGTACAGATCAGGGTTGGGTTATAAAAAAATATCAGAAACTTTGAACATCCCACAGAGCACCATTAAATCCATTATAAAAAAATTGAAAGAATATGGCACCACAACAAACCTGCCAACAGAGGGCCGCCCACCAAAACTCACGGACCAGGCAAGGAGGGCATTAATCAAAGAGGCAACAAAGAGACCAAAGATAACCCTGAAGGAGCTGCAAAGCTCCACAGCGGAGATTGGAGTATCTGTCCATAGGACCACTTTAAGCCGTACACTCCACAGAGCTGGGCTTTACGGAAGAGTGGCCAGAAAAAAGCCATTGCTTAAAGAAAAAATAAGCAAACATGTTTGGTGTTCACCAAAAGGCATGTGGGAGACTCCACAAACATATGGAGGAAGGTACTCTGGTCAGATGAGACTAAAATTGAGTTTTTTGGCCATCAAGGAAAACGCTATGTCTGGCACAAACCCAACACCTCTCATCACCCCGAGAACACCATCCCCACAGTGAAGCATGGTGGTGTCAGCATCATGCTGTGGGGATGTTTTCCATTGGCAGGGACTGGGAAACTGGTCAAAATTGAAGGAATGATGGATGGCGCTAAATACAGGGAAATTCTTGAGGGAAACCTGTTTCAGTCTCCCAGAGATTTGAGACTGGGACGGAGGTTCACCTTCCAGCAGGACAATGACCCTAAGCATACTCCTAAAGCAACACTAGAGTGGTTTAAGGGGAAACATTTAAATGTCTTGGAATGGCCTAGTCAAAGCCCAGACCTCAATCCAATTGAGAATCTGTGGTATGACTTAAAGATTGCTGTACACCAGTGGAACCCATCCAACTTGAAGGAGCTGGAGCAGTTTTGCCTTGAAGAACGGGCAAAAATCCCAGTGGCTAGATGTGCCAAGCTTATAGAGACATACCCCAAGAGACTTGCAGCTGTAATTGCTGCAAACGGTGGATCTACAAAGTATTGACTTTGGTGGGGTGAATAGTTATGCAAGCTCAAGATTTCTTTTTTTTTGTCTTATTTGTTGTTTGTTTCACAAAAATATATATTTTGCATCTTCAAAGTGGTAGGCATGTTGTGTAAATCAAATGATACAAACTCTCCAAAAATCTATTTTAATTCCAGGTTTTAAGGCAACAAAATAGGAAAAATTCCAAGTGGGGTAAATACTTTCGCAAGCCACTGTATGCATCTGTTGGTCACAGATAACTTCAACAAAAAAATGTAGGGGCTTGGATCAGAAAACCAGTCAGTATCTGGTGTGACCAACATTTGCCTTATGCAGCACAACACATTTGCTTCGCATATAGTTGATCAGGCTGTTGATTGTGGACTGTGGAATGTTGTCCAACACCTCTTCAATGGCTGTGCGAAGTTGCTGGATATTGCCGGGAACTGGAACACGCTGTCCTACACGTCGATCCAGAGCATCCCAAACATGCTCAATGGGTGACATGTCTGGTGAGTATGCAGACAATGGAAGAACTGGGACATTTTTAGCTTCCAAGAATTGTGTACAGATCGTTGCGACATGGGGCCGTGCATTATCGTGCTGAAACATGAGGTGATGCCGGTATTTGATATGCCACACCTGTCAGGTGGATGGATTATCTTGGCAAAGGAGAAATGCTCACTAACAGGGATGTAAACAAATTTGTGCACACAGTTCGAGAGACATGGAACATTTCTGGGATCTTTTATTTCAGTTCATGAAACATGGGACCAACACTTTACATGTTGTGTTTATTTTTTTATTCAGTGTACATGGCTGCAGTCCTTCTGCTGGCCTCACTAAACAGGTGTCTGTGTTTGCATTCACATTTTTATTTTTTATTTTTTTTATTTCACCTTTATTTAACCAGATAAGCCAGTTGAGAACAAGTTCTCATTTACAACTGCGACCTGGCCAAGATAAAGCAAAGCAGTGCGATAAAAACAACAAACACAGAGTTACATATGGAATAAACAAAACGTACAGTCAATAACACAATAGAAAATCTATATACAGTGTGTGCAAATGTAGTAAGTTATGGAGGTAAGGTAATAAATAGGCCATAGTGCAAAATAATTGCAATTTAGTATTAACACTGGAGTGATAGATGTGCAGAAGATTATGTGCAAATAGAGATACTGGGGTGCAAATTAGCAAAATAAATAACAATGTAAATAACAATATGGGGATGAGGTAGTTGGGTGGGTTAATTACAGATGGGCTGTGTACAGGTGCAGTGATCGGTAATCTGCTCTGACAACTGATGCTTAAAGATAGTGAGGGATATAAGTGTCTCCAGCTTCAGAGATTTTTGCAGTTCGTTCCAGTCATTTGCAGCAACGAACTGGAAGGAATGGCAGTCAAAGGAGGTGTTGGCTTTGGGGATGACCAGTGAGATATACCTGCTGCAACGCACGGGTGGGTGTTGCTATGGTGACCAATGAGCTAAGATAAGGCGGGGATTTGCCTAGAAGAGATTTATAGATGACCTGGAGCCAGTGGGTTTGGCGACGAATATGTAGTGAGGTCCAGCCAACGAGAGCGTACAGGTCACAATGGTGGGTAGTGTATGGGGCTTTGGTGACAAAACGGATGGCACTGTGATAGACTACATCCAATTTGCTGAGTAGAGTGTTGGAAGCTATTTTGTAAAGCATGCGTTTAGTTTTACTAGCGTTTAAGAGCAGTTGGAGGCCACGGAAGGAGTGTTGTATGGCATTGAAGCTTGTTTGGAGGTTTGTTAACACAGTGTCCAATGAAGGGCCAGATGTATACAAAATGGTGTCGTCTGCGTAGAGGTGGATCTGAGAGTCACCAGCAGCAAGAGTGACATCATTGATATACACAGAGAATAGAGTCGGCCCGAGAATTGAACCCTGTGGCACCCCCATAGAGACTGCCAGAGGTCCAGACAACAGGCCCTCCGATTTGACACATTGAACTCTATCTGAGAAGTAGTTGGTGAACCAGGCAAGGCAGTCATTTGAGAAACCAAGGCTATTTAGTCTGCCAATAAGAATGCAGTGATTGACAGAGTCAAAAGCCTTGGCCAGGTCGATAAAGATGGCTGCACAGTACTGTATTTTATCGATTGCGGTTATTATATCGTTTAGGACCTTGAACGTGGCTGAGGTGCACCCATGACCATCTCAGAAACCAGATTGCATAGCGGAGGAGGTACGGTGGAATTAGAAATGGTCGGTGATCTGTTTGTTAACTTGGCTTTCAAATACTTTCGAAAGGCAGGGCAGGATGGATATAGGTCTGTAACAGTTTGGATCTAGAGTGTCACCCCCTTTGAAGAGGGGGATGACCGTGGCAGCTTTCCAATCTCTGGGGATCTCAGACGATACAAATGAGAGGTTGAACAGCCTAGTAATAAGGGTTGCGACAATTTCGGCGGCTAATTTTAGAAAGAAGGGTCCAGATTGTCTAGCCCAGCTGATTTGTAGGGGTCCAGATTTTGCAGCTTTCAGGACTTCAGCTACCTGCATTTGGGTGAAGGAGAAGCAGTGGGGGGGCATGGGCAAGTTGCAGCGGAGGGTGCAGAGCTGGTGGCCGGGGTAGGGGTAGCCAGGTGGAAAGCATGGCCAGCCGTAGCAAAATGCTTATTAAAATTCTCGATTATCATAGATTTATCGGTGGTGACAGTGTTTCCTAGCCTCAGTACAGTGGGTAGCTTGGAGGAGGTGCTCTTATTCTCCATAGACTTTACAGTGTCCCAAAACTTTTTGGAGTTAGTGCTACAGGATGCACATTTTTGTTTGAAAAAGCTAGCCTTTGCTTTGCTAACTGATTGTGTATATTGGTTCCTGACTTCCCTGAAAAGTTGCATATCGCGGGGGCTGTTCGATGCTAATGCATTACACCACAGGATGTTTTTGTGCTGGTCAAGGGCAGTCAAGTCTGGGGTGAACTAGGGACTATATCTGTTCTTAGTTCTGAATTTATTGAATGGGGCATGCTTATTCAAGATGAACATCCAGGCATCCTCTACTGACGGAATGAGGTCAATATCCATCCAGGATACCCGGGCCAGGTCAATTAGAAAGGCCTGCTCGCTGAAGTGTTTTAGGGAGCGTTTGACAGTGATGAGGGATGGTCGTTTGACCGCGGACCCATTACGGACACAGGCAATGAGGCAGTGATCGCTGAGATCCTGGTTGAAGACAGCAGAGGTGTATTTAGAGGGTAAGTTAGTCAGGATGATATCTATGAGGGTGCCCACGGATTTAGGGTTGTACCTGGTAGGTTCCTTGATAATTTGTGTGAGATTGAGGGCATCTAGTTTAGATTGTAGGATGGCCGGGGTGTTAAGCATATCCCAGTTTAGGTCACCAAGCAGTACGAACTCTGAGGATAGATGGGGGGCAAGCAATTCACATATGGTGTCCAGGGCACAACTGGGGGCTGAGGGTGGTCTGTAAGCGGCAACAGTGAGAGACGTATTTCTGGAAAAGTGGATTTTTAGAATTAGAAGCTCAAAGTGTTTGGGCACAGACCTGGATAGTATGATAGAGCTCTACAGTAGATTGCAACTCCGCCCCTTTGGCAGTTCTATCTAGACGGAAAATGTTGTAATTCGGGATGGCAATTTCTGAATTTTTGGTGGCCTTCCTAAGCCAGGATTCAGACACTGCTAGAACATCAGGGTTGGCAGCATGTGCTAACGCAGTGAATAACTCAAACTTGGGGAGGAGGCTTCTGGTGTTGACATGCAAGAATCCAAGGCTTTTACGGTTACAGAAGTCAACAAATGATAGCGCCTGGGGAGTAGGAGTGATACTGGGGGCTACAGGGCCTGGGTTAATCTCTACATCACCAGAGGAACAGAGGAGGAATAGAATAAGGATACGGCTAAAGGCTTTAAGAACTGGTCTTCTAGTGCGTTGGGTACAGAGAATAAAAGGGTCAGATTTCCGGAAGTTGTAGAATAGATTCAGGGCATTATGTACAGACAAGGATATGGAAGGATGTGAGTACAGTGGAGGTGCACATAAGCATTGGGTAACGATGAAAGAGGTAGCATCACTGGAGGTACCGATTGAGCCGGTCTCCGCTTGTATGGGGGGTGGTACAAAGGAGCTCTCTGAGGCTGGTTGAGCGGGACTGGAGGTTCTACAGTGAAATAGTACAATATGAACTAGCCCAAACAGCAATAGGCTAGGCATATTGACATGGGAGAGAGGCATAACGCAATCACAGGTGTTATTCGAGAGGGCTAAGACAACAACTGGTAATGGCGACGAAAGTTTGGGCTGAGGCTAAACAGATAAACAGGATAGGGTACCGTGTAAAGGAACAGTCCAGCAGGCATCAGCTGTGGAGCTGAGTGATCATAAGGTCCAGTGAACAGCAATAGCTAAGTTCGGGAGCAGTTCGTAGGCTGCTACAGCACAGGCGAGCAGGAGGCATGGCTGTTGATTGCGCGTGCTAGCGGGCCGGGGCGAGCAGATGGATCTTCGTGGTCGTCGCAACGGGAAGCCTGTTGAAACCACATCAGACGATTACGTCGGCAGACCAGTCGTGATGGATCGGCGGGGCTCCGTGTCGACACTAGGAGATCCCGTCCGGTTGACAGAGAGGTAGATAGCCGGGAGATGGGCCTGGCTCGAGGCTAGCTCAAGGCTATCTGGTGCATCGGGACAGTGGTGAATTAGCCAACAACAGCCATTTTGTTGCAGCTAGCTAGTTGCGATGATCCGGTGTTAAGGTCCAGTGATTCAGTGATATCCACAGAAAATCCTCTCTGGGTCAATAGCGCACTGTGCAGACCGATAATTGTCCAGGCTAGAGCTGGCTGGTAGGTAGTGCAGGCCACAGACAGTGGTGAAGACCGCTAATGGTGGCTAATAGCAAGTAGCTAGTTAGCTGGCTAGCTGGCTAGTTTCAGCCGTAGGTTCTTGATAAAAATAAAGAAATAATAGAATCCGTGCCACATTGGGTGAGGCGGGTTGCAGGAAAGTATTTTTAGTTAAAGGATGGAAAGTGAGATAGAGAAATATATACATTGACCTTCAGTCTTTCAACACACACTGTTCAGTCTGAATTTAACCTAATGAAAACCTGCAGACAGCCATTCCCATACTGCAGAACACACACACGCACAGACACACATACATGCATGCATGCATGAACACACATACATTGATGTATTTCTTAGGGACAAGCTGGTTCATTGATTCTGATAGTGATCCATTCAGAATAAAATGTTAAGCATGGGCTTTGGAACGGACGGGTGTTCTATCTCAGAATGAATGCAACAGGCTAATGGATATGATAATGTATTACCATTTCATTGCAGTGTTCTCTGTCACTGACACACACACGCACATTGCACACACAAACACCCAACATTCACCAATAAACATACGCAAATCAACAACCACTCACTTTCTGTCACTCTTTCTCTCTTACACATACTGTACACACAGCAATCTCCCTCTGTCTCTCTCCCTCTTTCTCCCTGTCTCTCTGGCATGCTCTGTGTGGGGTGCCTGTCTCTGTGTGTGCGTTCTTAATGAGGGTTAGGCTGGTAGCTGCTAGGGTACAGAGTCCTGTGTGGGACAACATGCTCCTGCTTTGCCCTGGCTCCCTGTCGCACACTTACAATGACTCTCTGGTGTTGCTTCTTTTTCAGGGACTATGGGGGATCCACCAAACACAAGTCAGGTAAGACAAGTCACCTCCCAGCTAGCACATAACGTTCTGTAAACCATCCCAGCTAGCACATACTGTTCTAAGAACCATATGTTTCTTAGAGCTTGGTGAGAGAGTGGTTGTCTTATTGTTATTTTGCATAAAACCTTCCCACAAAGTTCTGTGAATGGTGCAGGATACCCAGCTAGCACATAACGTTCTGATAACGATATTTTTCTTAGGTGGGAATTTCAGTACTTCAGCATAACGTTTCCTCATGGTTCTATTTAAAGTAATGTTCTCAAATTGTTTGGAGAACGTTAAGAAACAACATTTTTCTGTGGGAATTTCAGTACTTCAGTATAACATTTTCTGTAGGTTTCCTCATGGATTTAAAGTCATGTTCTCAGAACATTAAGAAAACTTTCCATAAAAACCACAAGAAACCATTAGTAATGTTCAAAGAACGTTCTACAAATGTTATTTAAAAACAGGATCAACAAAACTCTCTATCGTCTATCTCACGGGTTCCCAAACTTTTTTTGCCCCGACACCATTTTGATAAAAAAATATATTGAGACCCCAACATGTAAAAAACATTATGTAATCAACGGCCGATGTTTACTTTTTAAATTGGGGCTATGACAGTCTATTACAAATAATTCTGACAGGACTTTTGAAAGTATTTCAATCTGAAGGAAGTATGGTTTGAAGTGACTGAAATGCATCAGAAACATATTGGGAAGTTCAGTAGATCATCAGGCAATAATTCTGCATGAGCTTCTGTGTAGAAAATAACATTATAATTTGTTGTCCACTCTGTTCTAAGGAGTCCTGCGTGGCTTGTGGGCATTTTAGAGGAAACATACTGTATGTGTTCCCGAGAGGCTTATCTGTCATTGATGGGGTCATAATATTTTGTAGCTCAAACGGTTCAAAGGATAAGCCACATTTCTAGTAAGAAAACATAAACCGCTGTTTATTACAACCGCATCTAGTGGCTACCGAAAGTTATTGACGTAATCGCGGTTCTATGAACCAAGCACATTTCTTTCAGAGATTCTCTCGCAACACCATTTTCAAATCAGTAGTTTGGGAAACCCTGCTCTATCTTGTTAAGTATGTTCAGGTGTTAATTGGCCTCACCTGATCTTAATGAGTGCTTGTTCCTTTGAAAGGGGGTCTGTTTGAATAGACTAAAATTAACAGTTTTGGATTAGTTTAAAAAATGATGGCATGCTAGCTCCATCCTGGTGGCCAGTGGACTAATTCTATGGATCGAGAACAGAAGATCATAAGTTTGAATGTCACTGTTGCTGTGCCACAATAAAAACGAAATGTGTTTGCATGACTAATGCCTAAGCAAATTAATATCCATGTTTCCTATCTGTGCTTGGAGTTCGAAACAGTTAACCTAAAGTAGTAGTGTTATGAAAAGTGTTATTAATACATGTTTTCAGAACGTTATTTAATTACCTTCAAATAACCTATAATTTCCATTCTCAGAACATTAATAAAACCTCCCAGGTAGGGCCGGACTACCGCATTTGCCCCCCCAACACATTTTGCCATGGTGCAGAGAGAAACATTTGCAGTTTTATAATACTATTCAAAAAAATTTGTCATGAGGCTAAGAGAAAATGTTGCAGTTTTAAAGCAAATGTCCTGAAATTCTGCACATTTTGCCATGAGGCTGAGAGAAAATGTTGCAGTTTTAAAGCTAAATTCCTGGAATTCTACAGATTTTGCTATCATATGTTATCTGGGGGCCCCCCGACCAAATCAGGAAACTTGTGGCTTCTTTTACCAGAACCAATGGGAAACTTAAAATGTACGTTCCCACAACTTCCAAGGAACCAAATGTGCTAGCTGGGCTAATTTCGCTCTATATTGAGCAGCATTCATATAGAGTTGCATCTATTCTGCTCCGGTCTGTTGCATTGCATGGTGTCCTGTTTGTAATATTTGTTTTCAGTTGTAGTGTGTTCTATTTCGATTAAGTTATTACAGTAGTGTATTACTTTGGTTGGTTATCGAGTTAGCTGCAACAGGTCATGTAGCCTATATGATGATGTATGTAAGTCCATTATTGAAATTAGTCTGGTAGGTGTGTGTGTGCGTGTGTGTCTTGTATCACTGTTGGCGTGCATGTGTGTAGGCATATACTGTATGTCTTTGTACCAAATAGGCAGACAGTAATACAGCATTTCTTGGGAGTCCATATCCTTTCCACCGACAGCTGAACAAAGCTCTATAATGTCATAAGTGTATAACAAGACCAACACAGCTCACGATAACATATCAAGTCTCTGCTTAAGACACACAGCCAAATCATACACGGCTCATTGTGATGAAAGGGTTAAGCAAACAGCATTGGTTGGGATGGAGCACCTGTTTGTAAAGCTATGCTGTGTATTGGCTGTGCCTGGGTTGGGTGCTGGCTGTTGAGGCAGTGAGTGGGCTCAGCGCATGGGGATATGGGCGTGGGTGGGGTTATACAGAAGATTCAGAGGGGATGGGGGAGCAGCTGTGCATCTGCGGTATGACTGTGGGTGTGTGTGTTAGCAGCTGTGCATCTGCAGTATGACCGTGTGTGTGTGTGTGTGTGTGTGTTAGCAGCTGTGCATCTGCAGTATGACCGTGTGTGTGTGTGTGTGTGTTAGCATCTGTGCATCTGCAGTATGACCGTGTGTGTGTGTGTGTGTGCGCAAGTTCAGGTGCACATGCGCGCGTGTGTGTACTTGAGTCACCAGAATTCTAGACTCTTTTTGCCAGGTGACAAAATGGGAGGTTAAATGATTCAGAGATTCATGAAGCTGCCATGGATTTGACACAAAAAGTATGTGAAAAAGTACTTTACACATAGACCTAGAGTATTATGCAGAAAATAGTACAGCTGAATTTCTCATTCCTGGTAACCTAATTTTCTCTTTGCTTCTCTCTGATAGGAAAACACACTTGAAGTTGCCACCAAATGAAATGAGACTCCAACCTAATTTCATTCTATACTCTATGGTATTGTGCCTTTACGTAACAGTGAATTCCATTGACATAATGAAATGGAAAGCTTGCCTTATTTCAGGCATGTGTCTCTGTCATAGCCTACATTCAGACCGTGCTAGATATTGAATTTCTTCCAGGAATCGGAGGCTGGAATAATAGGATTTTCACAGTTGTAAACGTTGCTGTCCCGATACATTTTGAATGGTTACAGTAGACGAACAATGATGAATTAATGAATGGGTCCTATTTTATTGTCCCTTGTAAACAACATTTTCCATCTTTTAGATTAAGATTGAAAGCCTTGGAGGAAAAGTCTAATCTCTCAAGATGCTAATATTTTGCCAACCGAGTCTAAAGTCTAATCAAAGCTTCTACATCTTAGCCTTAATGGACAGCTCAGTGACTATCTCCTTCTGAAATCTTCCTCCGGCACACCAAGACACAGGGTTAACTGTACTGAGATATTGGTATTACTTTATTAAACCAGGACAGTGGAGCGAGGTTGCGAGTCTGTGGTGAATTTGTGCTGTAGCTGCAGCTTATGGTCCACATAATTACATGATGTTGGTATCCCCTAAGAGTTTACTGAAACTGTGCCCTAACAGGAAAATGTTTCCCCAGGCCACAACTGCTGGTGGTTAGTGCATGGTTTAGCCAGACTGGTTCCCACCATTTACCTGGACATGCTGCAGAAATCACAGGCTATCTGAATAACTCTATCTTATACTCTGACATAGACAATCAGTCATTCATAGCATCATCATTATGACTGCCCCACTTCTCCCTCTCTCTCTCTCGCTCTCTCACTCTCTCTCTCTTCCTCTCACTCTCTCTCTCTCTGTTTTCTCTCTCTCTCAGTGGCTTGTCATCCCCTCACCACCTGCCAGCTATCTTGAATGTCTTTCTTCAATGTCAGTTTATCCAGGGTTCGAAAGTTTCAAGTTCTGTTATTTATTATGCACTGGTGAATTCTCTGAGGTAAACCACTGGGTCCTAGATTAGGACCAAAAAATAATTTACTCCATTGATTATGATGTTAAGATAAAGAATAGATGTCCCTGAAAACCACTGTTGAGTTACGAATATATTACTTGCCCAATGATTTGCTCCTTCATGTGGTTTCAGTAAGGTTTTGGCTTGTATCTCAGTAATTGTTCTAACTGTGACCTCCCCTACAATCAAATAAAATACAAATGTATTTGTCACATGCACCGGAAAAAACAGGTGTAGACCTTACCGTGAAAAGTTTACTTACAAACCCTTAACCAACAATGCAGAGTTTTAAATAGAAGAAACATTTGCTAAACTAAAGCAAAAATAGTAACACAATAAAATAACAATAATGAGATATACAAGGTGTACCAGTGCCAAGTCTATGTGCAGGGGTACAGGTAAGTCAAGAGCCCTATTTTGAGTCTACTTCATTGTCTAGATATGTGGCTCTATATGGGTCAAAACAGGACATACCTTACTAGTTGTTCATGTATATCTTAACTGTTTACAGTGTCTAGCTCTGAAAATTGTTTGAAAGTGAACATACTGTTTAGAAACTGTTTTGAAATATATATGATAGAGAACAGTTCAAGCTGAAACACTATTTACTAAAATAAAACTTACACTTGTCCAATTCAGCACACGTTAATAAAGTTAGCTGTTTTTCTGTGAGCAGCTTTACTGTGTTACTTAGGATAACAGGACTGAGTGGAGAGGGAGATGGAGTGAGAAAGAGAGAGTATGAGAGGGAGAGCGAGAGTCAGAGAGAGTGAGTAAGAGGAAGGGAGAGAGAGAGTGAGAGAGAGATTCAGAGAGAGAGGGAGAGAGAATGAGAGTGAGGGAGCGAGAGACAGAAAGAGAGAGAGTGGTGAAGAGTGTCGGAGCACTTGGAGGCACTGTGCATGTGAAAAGCAGATGGAGAGGAGGTTTACGTGGCAAGTGGAAACCATTTCAGTGTTTCGCATGGACCGGGGGAGTGTGGCTTTATTGAAGCTGGTGGGCTCAGGGGCATATAGGAAGTGGAATTGTGTGTGTGTGTGTGTTGGGGGGGATCGGGGTGTGTGTGGAGGGTCAAGGGGTGCACAGGGGTAAAGGGCTAGCTAGTCGTGAGATTTTAGTCTGGTGCAGGAAATCATTAGGATGAATGTGTGCTTCTCTACCACTTAAACTACTTTGGACTGTTTCAGCAGTCACACTCCCCTTGCTTGATAAACAGCCATTGAATACTGAGCTCTTTGACTGATCCTGCTTCCCAGATACAGGGCTTTTATTCACATGCTGCAAGGGCAATAGCACCTGAAAGATTTAATTAACTCAGTTTCACTCGAGTGTAACTACCATTTTATAATAGCATTTTCTAGGGTTAGACAATGCTAGGCTTATATTTGCACCATTCTTACATTTTTCTATAAAGATATTGTATGGATATTTGGCTGAACTAACTCTAAAATACATGCAGAACTGCATTATGAACTGACTAGTCTCTTAAACCACAAAGTCAGTGTGTGCACTGACAGCTTCAGTTACGTTTTGCAGAAGTAGCTAACTCCATCATGAGTTCCACTTAGGGGTCAGCGTAAAGCCAAGCCTCCCAGTTTCTGACAGTGACAATTTGTCACCTTGGCCTCCGACATGGAACCAACTCCTCCTAACCCTGCAGCAGGCAGCTAGCTGGTGTCACGTCTCCTCCCGTTACTCCCCTCCGGCGCTCTAATTATAGATTAATGTACAGTGCATTCAGAAAGTATTCAGACCCCTTGACTTTTTCCACATTTTGTTACGTTACAGCCTTATTCTAAAATTGAATGAATTGTTTTTTTCCCCTCATCAATCTACACACAATACCTCATAATGATTAAACAAAAACAGGTTTTTAGAAATTTTAGCAAATGTATAAGACATTTTTAGCTGAAATATCACTATTACATAAGTATTCAGACCCTTTGCTATGAGACTTGAAATTGAGCTCAGGTGCATCCTGTTTCCATTGATCATCCTTGAGATGTTTCTACAACTTGATTGGAGTCCACCTATGGTCAATTCAATTGATTGGAAATGATTTGGAAAGGCACACACCTGTCAAAATAAGGTCCCACAATTGACAGTGCATGTCAGAGCAAAAACCAAGCCATGAGATTAAAGGAATTGTCCGTAGAGCTCCGAGATAGGATTGTGTTGAGGCACAGATCTGGGGAAGCGTACCAACAAATGTCTGCAGCATTGAAGGTCCCCAATAACACAGTGGCCTCCATCATTCTTAAATGGAAGAAGTTTGGAACGACCAAGACTCTTCCTAGAGCTGGCCGCCTGGACAAATTGAGCAATCGTGGGAGAAGGGCCTTGGTCAGAGAGTTGACCAAGAACCCGATGGTCACTCAGAGCTCCAGAATTCCTCTGTGGAGATGGGAGAACCTTCAGAAGGACACCCATCTCTGCAGCACTCCACCAATCAGGCCTTTATGGTAGGGTGCCAGACGGAAGCCACTCCTCAGTAAAAAGCACATGACAGCCTGCTTGGAGTTTGCCAAAAGGCAGCTAAAGACTCTCAGACCATGAGAAACAATATTCTCTGGTTTGATGAAACCAAGATTAAACTCTTAGGCCTAAATGCCAAGCGTCACGTCTGGAGGAAACCTGCACCATCGCTAGAGTGAAGCATGGTGGTGGCAGCATCATGCTGTGGGGATGTTTTTCAGCGGCAGGGACTGGCAGACTAGTCAGGATCGAGGCAAAGATGAACGGAGCAAAGTACAGAGAGATCCTTGATGAAAACCTGCTCCAGAGTGCTCAGGACCTCAGACTGGGGCGAAGGTTCCCCTTCCAACAGGACAACGACCCTAAGCACACAGCCAAGACCACACAGGAGTGTCCTTGAGTGGCACTGCCAGAGCCTGGACTTGAACCTGATCGAACATCACTGGAGAGACCTGAAAATAGCTGTGCAGCGACACTCCCCATCCAACCTGACAGAGCTTGAGAGGATCTGCAGAGAAGAATGGGAGAAACTCCCCTGATACAGGTGTGCCAAGCTTGTAGCGTCATACGCTGCCAAAGGTCCTTCAACAAAGTACTGAGTAAAGGGTCGGACCGCAGAGTGAAGGAAAAGCAGCCAACAAGTGCTCAGCATATGTGGGAACTCCTTCAAGACTGTTGGAAAGGCATTCCAGGTGAAGCTGGTTGAGAGAATGCCAAGTGTGCAAAGCTGTCATCAAGGCAAATAGTGGCCATTTGAAGAATCTGAAATATAAAATATCTTTTGATTTGTTTAACACTTTTTTGGTTACTACATGATTCCATGTGTGTTATTTCATAGTTTTGATGTCTTCGCTATTATTCTACAATGTATAAAAGAGCAAACATAAAGAAAAAGCCTTGAATGAGAAGCTGTTCTAAAACTTTTGACCGGTAGTGTATGTACATTTTGATTTTTATTATTTTTAATACATTTGCAAAATTTCTAAAAACCTGTTTTTGCTTTGTCATTATGTGGTATTGTGTGCAGATTGATGAGAGAAAAAAACAATTTGATCCATTTTAGAATAAGGCAGTAACATAACAAAATGTGGAAAAAGTCAAAGGGTCTGAATACTTTCCGAATGCACTGTAATTGCTTTTTCAGCCACTCCAGAACCTGAGACCAGAAACAGGCTGCCTGCCTGAGGGCAATACCAGAACAAATGGTCTATTGATTCTGTATCCTCACAACAAATTCTGCAGAGCTGAGATGGTTGTATGCCCCAAATATTCAGCATTTTGTTGGTGCAAGAATTCTGTACAATAATATTAGCTGAAAAGCACAAAGTGTTGAATCTTGCGTCATTTTGTATATCAACTCATACACCCTGTGCCATGGAAATTTGTGGTAGTGCTGTAATCAATTGGTTGACACCTTGCATTGAGCAGACCTTCCCATGTCCAATAGCTCCATGAAAGACACAACTCTACCATTCCAATTTACAATGTCATTTAAAAACAAAATACCCTTCTCAAACATCTTTTCCATAAACACAGGTATTTTATCAACTAGTACATTTGAGTTCAACCGTAATATTTATTGTAATATTTGTTCATGTCAAGGGGTGCTGAAGGTGGGTGTGGTGCATGAATCAAGCGCAGGACGCAGAAGCTCAGTCCAAAAGACTTTAGTGCAATATTCACGTAGAAAATAAGCACAATAAGCCCGAAGGCGAAATAACGGCGCACACAGGCGTCAATCAAACGGCGCACTAACATGTGCGAAAAACC
Source organism: Coregonus clupeaformis (assembly GCF_020615455.1). NCBI lineage: Eukaryota > Metazoa > Chordata > Actinopteri > Salmoniformes > Salmonidae > Coregonus > Coregonus clupeaformis. Next base: position 56,474,524 of record NC_059192.1, read on the forward strand.
TCTCCAAAACACTGGAGGGAAGTACGTAGCTCCAACACGAAACAGAAGAGCAATCACACACAAAGACAAACACACACAACGAGAAATAAATAGGACACTAACAAGACACAGGTGTACAACATCAAGACAAAACCAAACGAACATGAAACATAGATCGGTGGCAGCTAGTACTCCGGGGACGACGACCGCCGAAGCCTGCCCGAACGAGGAGGAGGAGCAGCCTCGGCCGAAACCGTGACAGTACCCCCCCCTTGACGCGTGGCTCTAGCCGTGCGCCGACCCCGGCCTCGGGGACGACCAGGAGGACGCGGAGCAGGGCGCGCGGGATGGTCCCGGTGGAACTCTGATAGGAGAGATGGGTCTAGGATGTCCCTCCGCGGCACCCAGCACCGCTCCTCCGGGCAGTACCCCTCCCACTCCACGAGATACTGGAGACCCCCCATCCGGCGTCTTAAGTCCAAGATGGACCGAACGGTGTACGCCGGAGCCCCCTCGATGTCCAGTGGGGGCGGAGGAGTCTCCCCTATCTCATTGTCCTGGAGTGGACCAGCTACCACCGGCCTGAGAAGAGACACATAGAACGAGGGGTTAATATTCTTATACTCAACAGGTAGATGTAACCTATAACACACCTCGTTCAATCTTCTCAGGACTTTAAAGGGCCCCACAAACCGCCGACCCAGCTTCCGGCAGGGCAGGCGGAGGGGTAGGTTTCTGGTAGAGAGCCAGACTCGATCTCCGGGTGCGTACACCGGCCCCTCACTGCGGTGGAGATCGGCGCTCGCCTTGTGACGAAGGACGGCCCGCTGCAGGTGGACGTGGGCAGCGTTCCACGTCTCTTCCGAGCGCCTCATCCAATCATCCACCGCAGGGGCCTCGATCTGCTGCCAAGGTGCCAGAACCGGCTGGTAACCTAACACACATTGGAAGGGGGTTAGGTTGGTAGAGGAGTGGCGGAGAGAGTTCTGGGCCATCTCGGCCCAGGGAATGTACCGTGCCCACTCCTCCGGCCGGCCCTGGCAATACGACCTCAGAAACCTACCCACATCCTGGTTGACACGTTCTACCTGCCCGTTACTCTCCGGGTGGTACCCTGAGGTAAGGCTAACCGAGACCCCCAAATGCTCCATGAACGCTCTCCAAACACGGGAGGTAAACTGGGGGCCTCGATCAGACACTATATCCTCGGGTACCCCGTAATGCCGGAAGACGTGGGTAAATAGGGCCTCAGCGGTCTGTAGGGCAGTAGGAAGACCCGACATAGGGAGAAGACGACAGGCCTTAGAGAACCGGTCCACAACGACCAGGATGGTGGTATTCCCCTGAGAGAGGGGAAGGTCTGTCACAAAATCCACCGAGAGGTGGGACCATGGTCGTTGTGGAACGGGCAGGGGTTGTAACTTACCCCTGGGCAGATGTCGGGGCGCCTTACACTGGGCGCACACCGAGCAGGAGGAGACATAAACCCTCACATCCCTAGCCAAAGTGGGCCACCAGTATTTAGTGCTAAGGCAATGCACTGTCCGGCCAATACCCGGATGTCCAGAGGAGGGTGACGTGTGAGCCCAGTAAATGAGTCGATCCCGAATCTCGAGCGGAATGTACTTCCGACCCTCAGGACACTGTGGAGGGCTGGGGTCGGTGCACGCAACGCTCGCTCGATTTCGGCATCGACCTCCCACACCACCGGTGCCACAAGGCAAGACTCCGGTAGTATGGGAGTAGGCTCAACGGACCTCTCCTCCGTGTCATACCGCCGGGACAGCGCATCTGCCTTACCATTCTGGGACCCAGGGATGTACGTGATTTTAAATACGAACCTGGTGAGAAACATACTCCATCGAGCCTGGCGAGGGTTCAGTCTCCTCGCTGCCCGGATGTACTCCAGGTTCCGATGGTCAGTCAAAATGAGGAAAGGGTGTTGAGCCCCCTCAAGCCAATGCCTCCACACCTTAAGGGCTTGAACTACAGCTAACAGCTCCCTGTCCCCAACGTCATAGTTACGCTCCGCCGGGCTGAGCTTTTTTGAGTAAAAAGCACAGGGGCGGAGTTTAGGTGGCGTGCCGGACCGTTGAGAGAGAACGGCCCCTATACCAGCCTCAGACGCGTCTACCTCAACCTGAAAGGGTAATGCGGGATCCGGATGCGCCAGCACCGGAGCCAACGTAAACAGGTCCTTCAGTCTCCTAAAGGCCCTGTCCGCATCAGCTGACCACTGCAGGCGCACCGGACCCCCCTTTCAGAAGGGACGTGATGGGAGCTGCCACCTGTCCAAAACCCCCGGATAAACCTCCGGTAGTAATTCGCAAAGCCCAAGAACTGCTGCACCTCTTTTACAGTGGTTGGAGTTTGCCAATTACGCACAGCGGACACACGATCCACCTCCATTCTCACCCCTGACGCGGACAACCGATAACCCAAAAAGGAGACAGACTCCTGGAAAAACAGACATTTCTCTGCCTTGACATATAGGTCGTGCTCCAACAGCCTCCTCAATACACGACGCACCAGGGTTATATGCTCGGCTCGGGTAGACGAGTACACCAGAATGTCATCAATGTACACGACCACCCCTTGTCCCTGCATATCCTGGAAAATGTCATCTACGAAGGATTGGAAGACTGATGGAGCATTCATCTACCCAACGTGGTACTAAACGCTGTCTTCCATTCGTCGCCCTCCCTAATGCGCACCAAGTTATACGCGCTCCTGAGATCCAATTTTGTGAAAAACCGCGCTCCATGCAATGACTCTGTCATGGTCGCAATCAGAGGGAGTGGATAACTGTATTTCACAGTAATCTGATTGAGACCACGGTAATCAATGCACGGGCGCAACCCTCCATCTTTCTTCTTCACAAAAAATAAACTCGAGGAGGCGGGAGAAGTGGAGGGCCGAATGTATCCCTGTCTCAAAGATTCGGCTATTAAGTCTCCATAGCTTTTCTCTCCTCTTGAGACAAAGGATACATGTGGCTCCGTGGGAGCGCTGCTCCTGCCTGGAGATCAATCGCACAATCCCCCTGTCTATGAGGAGGCAACTGCGTCGCCCTAGTTTTACTAAACACGAGAGCTAAATCCCCATATTCAGGCGGAATGTGCAGTGCGGGCACTTGGTTTGGACTTTCCACCGAAGTCGCCCCACGGAAACACCCAGACATCGCCCCTCGCACTGAGCAGACCACCCATCGAGAGCCCTCTGTTGCCACGAAATAGCAGGGTTATGGGTGCTTAACCAGGGAATTCCCAGCACCACTGGGTACGCAGGAGAGTCGATCAGATACAGCTGTATAGTCTCTTCATGACCCCCCTGCGCACACATCCTAAGTGGTGCTGTGATCTCCCTAATCAACCCCGACCCCAACGAGCGGCTATCTAAGGCATGAACGGGAAAAGGTTTGTCAACAGGTAGGAGAGGGATCCCTAAATCTAAACAAAACTTCCGATCAACAAAATTCCCAGCTGCGCCTGAATCTACTAGCGCCTTATGCTGGGAATGAGGTGCAACCTGTGGAAAACACACAGGTATACAAAAGTGCGCAACAGAAAGCTCTGGGTAAGTGGGACGTCTACTCACCTGGGAGGCCCCCCAGTGCGTGGCCTGTTGTCTTCTCCCCCGGAGAACCCTCCCCAGCACCTGGCCGCAGTGTGCCCTCCACGACCGCACTTGGTGCAGGAGACAGGCCCCCTCGGGCTCCTCCTCCTCCTTTCTCTAGCGCCGGCACCCCCGAGCTCCATAGGGCTCGGCTCGGAGGTGCCGGAGGGCGGAATGGACGGACCCCCTCGGGACGTCCACGGGTGGCCAGCAGGGTGTCCAGACGGATGGACATATCGACCAACTGGTCGAAGGTGAGATGGGTATCCCTGCAGGCCAACTCACGTTGAACGTCCTCCCGTAGGCTACATCGAAAATGGTCGATGAGGGCCCGTTCATTCCACCCTGCGTCCGCCGCTAGAGTCCGGAACTCTAGAGCAAACGCCTGTGCGCTCCTCCTCCCTGTCTCAGGTGGACTAGGACGCTCCCCCGCCGCTTTGCCCTCAGGTGGATGGTCGAACACGGCCTTGAAGCGGCGGGGAGAACTCGGCGTAGGAGATGGTGTTGGCGTCCATCTTCCTCCACTCGGCGTTAGCCCACTCCAACGCCTTGCCCGTGAGACAGGAGATGAGGGCGGAAACGCTCTCGTGTCCCGAGGGCACCGGGTGTACAGTGGCCAGGTAGAGCTCCACCTGCAGGAAGAACCCCTGACACCCGGCAGCTGTTCCGTCATACGCCCTCGGGAGCGAGAGCCGAATCCCCCTGGGTTCCGGACCTGGGACTGGTGGACCGGCCGATGGGGTTGGCAGGGTAGGTGGAGGTGTGGGTACCCCGCTGGCCTCCCATCGGTGCAGGGTGTTGATGACGTCCTGTAGAGCGGTCCCCAGTTGTCGTATCTGGTCATCTTGGCCGCGAACATGCTCCTCGAGCGACTCAGGCGTAACTGCAGATCCTGCTGATTCCATTTTGGTGTGTGATTCTGTCAAGGGGTGCTGAAGGTGGGTGTGGTGCATGAATCAAGCGCAGGACGTAGAAGCTCAGTCCAAAAGACTTTAGTGCAATATTCACGTAGAAAATAAGCACAATAAGCCCGAAGGCGAAATAACGGCGCACACAGGCGTCAATCAAACGGCGCACTAACATGTGCGAAAAACCTCTCCAAAACACTGGAGGGAAGTACGTAGCTCCAACACGAAACAGAAGAGCAATCACACACAAAGACAAACACACACAACGAGAACTAAATAGGACACTAACGAGGACTAACAAGACACAGGTGTACAACATCAAGACAAAACCAAACGAACATGAAACATAGATCGGTGGCAGCTAGTACTCCGGGGACGACGACCGCCGAAGCCTGCCCGAACCAGGAGGAGGAGCAGACTCGGCCGAAACCGTGACAGTTCAATCTTTGCTGGGGGATGAAATTGAAATTGTAACCAGCTCTTCATTGCTTGATTGAAGAAGAGATATATTTTGAACAAGGTTTCATTTACAATTAGTCGAAAATGAGAAATGTAAATCTGCACAAAGGCAAATAGGCTATTTTTAAACAAGGGATGAGCTTTTCTTAGTAATCTACTTTAGAACCATTTTGGTTTCAAGTAAAACTTTTATATGAGTGAAGCTTTTAGAGAGAGGTTTAGTGCTTTTATATTTACTATCCTCAGCCCTGTAGCTCAACTGGTAGAGCACGGCGCTTGTAACGCCAAGGTAGTGGGTTCGATCCCCGGGATCACCCATACACAAAAATGTATGCACGCATGACTGTAAGTCGCTTTGGATAAAAGCGTCTGCTAAATGGCATTATTATTATTATTATTATTATATAGATAGGCACGCTTTATCTTGTCTGGTTTAGCATCCCAGATAAAGCAAAATATTTTTTGCTCATATGATTTCAAAAACGACTGATCATGTGTAGGCAGCGCCAGAAGTAAGTGAGTAAACTGAGATATGACTAACGAGTTAATCCGTATAATTTTCCATAAATAGACAGCTATTTACCTCTCCATGGTTGCAGGATCTTGTCTATTTTTATAAATGTTTTATTGAAATTCATTGTGGAGAATTAATTTATATAATTTGTGATATGAATACCAAGTATGTCTACTTCACCATCAGCCCATTTTATAGGTAAACTGCAGGGTAATGTAAAAGTTGTGTCTTTCAAAAATCCAATACATAATCTGGTACACTTGTCATAATTGGGTTTTGGTCCAGAGAGGCCAGAAAGGTTATCTAGATCTTCAATGAGACATTGCAGGGATCTAGCTTGTGGACTTAATATAAAACTTCAGTCATCGGCATACATGGTCACCTTTGTTTTTAACCCTTGGATTTCTAATCCCCTAATGTTGTTATTTGATCTATTTTAATAACTAGCATTTCGATGGCCATAAAGAATAGATATGGTAACAGTGGACACCCTTGTTTAACTCATCTTGACAGTTCAAAACTCTCTGAGAAGTAGCCATTATTTACTATTTTACACCTGGGGTTGCTATACATTACTTTTACCCATTGAGTAAGAGATTTACCGAAATTGAAAAAATCCAGGCATTTATATATAAAATCTAGTTGTACTTTATTAAAGGCCTTTTCAAAATCCGCTACAAATACCAGGCCTGGCTTTTTAGATGTTTCATGTTGTTCTATTATTTCTAGTAGATGTCGTATATTGTCTCCAATGGATTGTCTATGTAAAAAACCTGTCTGATCAGGATGAACAATACCAGGTAAAACCTTTTTAATTCTGAGTGCTATGCATTTCGCTAGTATTTTTCCATCACAACATTGAAGTGAAAGAGGCCTCCAGTTTTTTTGATGGACTGGATCTTTATATTTGCCATATGGGTCTTGTTATTGGGACAGTGGTTAGGGTCTTTGTCATTGGTGCTGGTGGACTATGTTCGAGACATGCTAGGGGAGTCACCCTACTCTAACATTCTTAGCAATGTTAGTTAATATCATTATTTGGCTACAGTTACAACACACCTATCTGATCTAATTAAAATGAGTTTCTCATTGAAAGATGGGAATCAGTAGAATTCTAGATAGCTGAGCATCTCAAAGAAAACTCGTTATCGTCTTTTTGAAATCCACACCACATATGTGACTCGTTTCAGAAAACTAGGCGTATGTCGCACGTCACTACTTCACAGGAGAGCCATTTGAACGTAAACTGTTTTTTAAAATCAAAATGCATTTTTTTGCAGAAATGTGCCTTAATAACAAACTTGTATGCCATCTCTAAATACGAATACAATTGTTAAATTACGATCCTAGTTGGTTTAGTCACGGAAAAAGACAGGAACCTTCCCGCTAGCCATGATTGGCTGAGATAATGGATGAGCTGGACAGGCCGAGCTGGACAGGCCGAGCGATGAGTTCGGATTGGTCTGCCATGTAGCACGCAGCTCTGCATGAGCTGCTCAGTAGGTGTAGGTAATCCTTTCTAACGCTGCTTTTTTTGAAAGATAACACGTAGTAGAACTGCAAAAGTGTTGTTCTCCACTTTTTGGAGGACCGAGTTTTGAAATCAGTGGAATTAGAGTATGATAGCTAAGGAGATAGAGAAAATTCTGCCGTTTCATTGCAAATATGCAGAGGGTCGAAAAGAGAACACACAGAATGCTATTGTATAAAACACCTGTCTCCGGATTAAATCAAATCAAATCAAATCAGATTTTATTGGTCACATGCGCCAAATACAACAGGTGCAGACATTACAGTGAAATGCTTACTTACAGCCCTTAACCAACAGTGCATTTATTTAAAAATAAAACAACAACAAAAAAAGTGTTGAGAAAAAAAAGAGCAGAAGTAAAATAAAGTAACAGTAGGGAGGCTATATATACAGGGGGGTACCGTTGCAGAGTCAATGTGCGGGGGCACCAGCTAGTTGAGGTAGTTGAGGTAATATGTACATGTGGGTAGAGTTAAAGTGACTATGCATAAATAATTAACAGAGTAGCAGCAGCGTAAAAAGGATGGGGTGGGGGGCAGTGCAAATAGTCCGGGTAGCCATGATTAGCTGTTCAGGAGTCTTATGGCTTGGGGGTAGAAGCTGTTGAGAAGTCTTTTGGACCTAGACTTGGCACTCCGGTACCGCTTGCCGTGCGGTAGCAGAGAGAACAGTCTATGACTAGGGTGGCTGGAGTCTTTGACAATTTTGAGGGCCTTCCTCTGACACCGCCTGGTATAGAGGTCCTGGATGGCAGGAAGCTTGGCCCCAGTGATGTACTGGGCCGTACGCACTACCCTCTGTAGTGCCTTGCGGTCAGAGGCCAAGCAGTTGCCATACCAGGCGGTGATGCAACCAGTCAGGATGCTCTCGATGGTGCAGCTGTATAATTTTTTGAGGATCTGAGGACCCATGCCAAATCTTTTCAGTCTCCTGAGGGGCAATAGGCTTTGTCGTGCCCTCTTCGTGCCCTCTTCATTACATCTTCAAACTAACGGCAACCATGGTGTCCATGACAGAGAGGGAGAAGCGTCCATCCATGTAGCTAGCTAGATATTCAGATATTATACGTTTCTAACTTTGTCAGAAAGTCATTTTCATTTCAAGTTAAAGTGTACTGTTAGATATCTGGCTGGATCGCTACCTAACATCAGGTGTATGATCTGTGTAGTAATATTATTCGTATCTCAGAGCCAATTGCATTGCTAGTTATAGCCTAATGTTAGCTAGCTAGCTAACATTGAACCTGGTTGGTTAGCTACCTACAGATTCATGCAGGGTAGTAACGTTGAGATTATGGTTCATTGTTTAGCTAGCTAGCTACATGTCTAAACAAAAGACTCTGACATTCTTAGACAGGGACACTCGATAGTCAATCTTAAATTATTATTTCTTTATTACCAGCATGCTGGAGAGGTTCCAACCAACTCAATGCACCAAGTACACATGTCGATCAGGAGCTCCAACGGGGCAGTCCCCGTCATATTTGCATGATTTAGCTTAATCATCATTCATAATTAATTCATCATTAATGTTTGCTTCAAGCATGTGACAGACCAATACCTCATGAGGCTTCTTCTCTCTAAGCTGAGACCTTGAAACTGAGATATCCCTTTCTCTAAACAAGGTTCTGGGCGTACTGCCAAATTGCAGATACTGATAGTGAGGATTCATTCAATCAGTCACTTGCATGAACACAGAAATTGGTTATTAGAAAAGCGCATGAATAGAACACAGAAATTGGTTATTAGAAAAGCACAAAATAAAAATGTCCATCACACTCCACTATGCAAGTAACCATTTCAACAGAACGTTCATGATGTCACTGTGACAACTGTCGATAAACATAGCTGGTAAATTCGCTATGGCTATCTGTTCCGATTTCAAAGCACTCTCGTCTGAGTGTGCCAGAGCGCAGAATAACTGACGAATTTACGAACGCTCAACACCGGTTGAATATGGCCAGTGTCAGTAAACGTTGGCAAAAAAGCGTCATTAAATTGTTGCCAGCAGCACAGTTACAGTCACCAATGCTCTGGATAACATAAAAACAGCCTAACCAGCTCTGCTAGGGCGAGTAAAATGGTCAGTGAGCTGTTCTCTCATTTGTGTCTGGAAGTAGCTAGCAAGCTAGCCAACGTTAGCCAGTTAGCTTTGGTGCTTGACTGCTGTTGTTAGGTCAGAACGCTCGGATCAACCGTACTCCAAGGCCAGAACGTCCAGTGTGTGCTCTGAACGCTCCGAGAGTGAAAAGCTCTGAATTTTACAAACGGACAATCTGACAACGCTCTGAGTTTACGAACGCCGAGAGCGCACTCTGGCACTCCAGATTTAATTTACGAACACACCCGTAGTATAAGCCAGCCTTTAGTCTTGAAATCTTTGGTTGTTTAGTACATGGCCTCACTTGTGAATCCTTAAAGAGATGGGTGGGGCTAAGGCTTAAGAGGGTGTGAACGATGCTGAATGGGTGTCGACAAAGAAGAGCTCTCCAGTAGGTTTACCAAAACTTTAAAATGCCATTTTATCAAAAGTGAGGTTACAAGTTTATCAACTTTCAAAGCAGAATGACTTTCCCATTGTTCCTCAACTGTACTGTATGATATACAATTTTCTAGCTCTGAGTCTCTACTTTTATCCAATGTAAAAAACACAATTTAAAATTTTGCTACCTTAGACCGAATCGAGCCGGTCGGTCACATATACCATGTAGAACAAACATGTGTCTTTGATAAGGAATCACATCAGCTCTCGTCATTACATTTCATTGCATGCCCAGGTGGTTGTGTTGCTTCTAATAGAAACATACCCAGAACATATTCTCAGAATATCAGAAATGTGTATATTGACAGTAGCATGTCTGTAGTTTCTCACATTTGCCATTTAAGCAATTATGATGCCAGTTATACCAAAACAATACACAAGACAGAGTTCCAGTTTTAATGTGGAAAAATAGACAAATTTCAACATAATCACTTGGTACAGAAGTCAAGAGAGATTTTTTTTTTATGACTCCCTCGTGATGTCGAGATCACAACTTATTTATCTCATGATCACTACATAACAAAAGTTGCTTTGTCACGATCACAAGATCATTTTCTGGTGATCACGACATAAAAACTTTTTTTTGTTGAGATCATGAATTAATCAAAAGTAACACACATCATCCATTTATTTGTTCAGATGCACGATAACCACCACATCAAGGAGCCCTGTTGCTCCGTTGATCCTGCAATCAGGGGCATATAAGCCCTGAACGTTGCCTGACAGGCAGCATTGTCTCCCAGGCTGCATTGTCTCCCAGGCTGCGTACCGCCCCCAAGACCACAGCCAATCGCATGCAAGGTACAACACAGCAAACTTAGCTAGTCTTGTGAGCTAGGTGGTTAGCTAGGTAGTCTTGTTAGCTAGCTACCAAGCTAGCTTGTTATCTATGCTGGTTGTTAGCTTGCATAACTGAAACATGTATAATTATAAGGGACACTTCTTGTTTTGTGGATGATATTTACATTTACAGTGGGTGTGCTCCATTCCTGAAATGCTGATCAGAATTAATTTCAGTCTCAGAGGCTGATAAATCAGGATGCTGCCTTTTAGGCTGTTTTAACGGTAAGTCTCCTTACAGGCAGATTAGCTGTCAAAGTGCTTAATCGGCAGATGCATATCTGATCCAGGGGGTTAGCTCTATTCCTGGTAGGCTGATCAGATTCAATAGCAGCCTCAGAGGCTGATGTCAGGATGCTGCCTTGTAGGCTGTTTCATAGGTTAAAATCCTTGCAGGCATATTAGCTGTCAGCACTTTATAGGCTGATGCATATAATCCCGAGTGTGTGAACTCTATTCCTGGCAGGTTGATCAGATTCAATAGCAGCCTCAGAGGCTGATAAATCAGGATGCTGCCTTGAAGGCTGTATGCAAGGAGTAAGCTGTTTCATATGTAAGGCTCCATGCAGACAGCCTTCAAGGCAGCATGGTGGAAGCCCTCAATGGCTCTGCCCATGCTAAAAATGCATGTTGGCCACTAGAGGCCTCTATCACTCTCTATGGTTGTTACCCCACTTAACCTTTTCCTTTTGGAAATGTTCCCATTATTTTGAGTTAATTAAGGAGAAAGAGAACTACATTTTAGTCAAATGCAAACTCTGCAAAGGCAGTGTTGTTCTCTTTGTCCAGAAACACCACATCAAACCTGAAAGGCATCTGGAGGTCATGCACAAAGCTGGTAGTCAAAGTTCCAGAAATGCATGAAAGTGAAATCTATACACATTATGATAATAAACAAAGATGCATCAATAATATAAATAAATATTCGAATAAAATGTCCATATAAACAATCGAAATGTCAGTTAAATCCAATTCAAAATGGCAATAATGACATGAACATGTATTGCTAAGAATGTGAGAGTATGGTGACTACCCTAGCCGGTCTCGAATCCAGGCTAACAGCACCAATGATGAACGCCCTAACTACTGTCCCAATAAGTTATATCTCTAGGGCAGTGGTCACCAACTTATTCTGAGTCATGATCACTTTCGCAGTCAAAAAGCAAGCAGAGATCTACCGCTCAGAATTTTTTAAAATAATGATTTAAAACATGTAACATTAACCTATTAAAAACAGTTTTGTAAAATGAGGTTTGTGCAGTAGGCCTAATACATTATCACAGCATATTGGCTATATGCCTGGCCTGCCAATATTGTTCTTCTCAGACCATATTATATTTCAAAACTTGAGCTTTGATTACAAATTAGATCAGTTGGTGTAACACTTGCGAGGCACAGCTGAGCATAAATTGACAATTTTCAAATAATTCGTTTTTCTTTACTGGACTGATGGTACCTGCATCTGATGGTCATGGTGCTTTCAAGACAACTGGGAACTCTGAAAAAAAACTAGGTCAAATCATGACGTCAGTGATCTTCAGGTCAGAAAGTCGGAGGTCTAGAAAGATGCCAGCTTTTCCAACTTTGAATTCCGAGTTGGATGACTCGTAGAGCTTGCTGGAAGTAAGGAGAAGCATGTTTTGTAATTGTGTTGAATAAGAACAGGGTAGACAGTGCTGAATAAAAATTAAACATGAACTCACTCATAAAAACAGCAGCTCTTTGATGTATTCTTTGACAGTCTCTCTGTGGTCATGGTTTTAAAAGTTATAAAATCTTACGTAGGCTAGTATCAAACTTTGCTGTGGCCGGGGTCGTAGAAGCTCCGTAGGCAAGGTGATTTGAGCTATCCGATTGGCCAGTGCAGTAGGCACCCTCAATTTAGCCACAGATCTCCTGTCCACCGGGTAGGCAGAGATTGTCTTTTCAGACAAAATGGGAACACTTTGCTTAACCGGTGCGCAGGCTTCTGAATCAAGTGCACCTACCGCCAACAGTGCAATAGGAATTTAAAAAAAGAAGCGCAAGCCTTTTATCACAGTCTTTATCGTTGGCTTTTCTACAGAAATGTTTGGTGATCGGCTAGGAATGCCTTGAAGACCGGTTGGTGACCACTGCTCTGGGGCATGTGGTTATTGGGCCAGTATAAATAGACCCTTTCCAGAAGAAACCATAATCCCTCCTCCCTAGGCACTTGTGTAGATCTGAAGCAACTTGATAGGTGTAAGCAATAGGGTGAATGCACTTTGAAGTAAATCTCAGCTCTGTTAAAAGTGCACTCAAGAAAATGTTTTATTGATCATTGTGATTCAGGAGTATCATTAAAACAGGTTAATATTCCCCACCAACATTAGACAACTACACAGAAAGCCCTTCAATTAATGAAATAAGGAATAAAATCAATGATGAGAATAGTCAGATTAATTGAGACCTGTCACGGACATGGTGGCGCAGCAGGAAGATCGGCGTACCATGAACCAAGAGGTTGTGAGTTCAAATCACTGCTGAGGAAATGTTGAATAACAATTACTGTGTAAATGAACATGCACATTGTAATCATGTACATGGAGTGTGCAAAACATATGAACACCTGCTCTTTTCATGACATCGACTGACCAGGTGAAAGCTATGATATGTTATTGATGTCACCTGTTAAATCCACTTCAATCAGTGTAGATTAGGGATCTCCAACCCTGTTCCTGGAGAGATACTGTCCTGTGGGTTTTTCCCTCCTACCCTAATCTAGCGCTCCTGATTCTAATAATTAGCTGGTTGATAAACTGAATCAGGTTAGTTACAACCGGGGTTGGAGGGTAGCTCTCCAGGAACAGGGTTGGAGATGACAGGTTAAAGAAGGATTTTTAAGCCTTGAGAAAATTGAGACATGGATTATCTATGTGTGCCATTCAGAGGGTGAATGGGCAAGACAAAATATTTAAGTGCCTTTGAACGAGGTGTGTTAGTAGGTGCCAGGTGCACCGATTTGAGTGTGTCAAGAACTGCAACGCTGCTGGGTTTTTCATGCTCAACAGTTTCCCGTGTGTATCAAAAATGGTCCACCACACAAAGGACATCTAGCCAACTTGACAACTGTTGGAAGCATTGGAAGGCTTTTGACACCTTGTGGAGTCCATGCCCCGACGAATTGAGGCTGTTGTGAGGGCAAAGGGGGTGCAACTCAATATTAGGAAGGTGTTCCTAAAGTTTTGTACACTCAGTGTAAATCTGTGTGAGGAGAGATGTAAACAGAGAGAGTGGCTAATAGGGCTATTTGAGTGAGTGCATAGACTCACGCAGGTATGCACGCAGGAAGGCACGCAGGAAGGCACACAGGCACCGTAGCAGGCAGGCATACACACACAAACACACATACCACATGTAAACACAGTAGTCTAGATTCTAGACATGAAAGTTGTTGAGATTCCAGGAAGGGTCGAGGAACTGATATCAATCATACACTACATGACCAAAAGTATGTGGACACCTGCTCATCTAACGTATCATTCCAAAATCATGGGCATTAATATGGAGTTGGTCCCCCCCTTTACTGCATTTAGCCACAAGAGCATTAATGAGGTCGGGCACTGATGTTGGGCGATTAGGCCTGGCTCGCAGTCGGCGTTCCAATTCATCCCAAATTTGTTCGATGGGGTTGAGGTCAGAGCTCTGTGCAGGCCAGTAATATTCTTCCACACCAACCTCTACAAACCGTTTCTGTATGGACCTTGCTTTGTGCACATTGTCATGCTGAAGCAGGAAAGGGCCTTGCCCAAACTGTTGCCACAAAGTTGGAGGCACAGAACTGGCTAGGATATCATTGTATGCTGTAGCGTTAAGATTTCCCTTCACTGGAATGACGAGGCCTAGCCTGAAACATGAAAAACAGCCCCAGACCATTATTCCTCCTCCACCAAACTTTACAGTTGGCACTATGCATTCGGGCAGGTAGCGTTCTCCTGGCACTGACCAAACCCAGGTTAGTCTGTCGGACTGCCAGATGGTGAAGCGTGATTCATCAATCCAGAGAACGCGTTTCCACTGCTCGAGTCCAATTGCGGCGAGCTTTACACCACTCCAGCCGACGCTTGGCATTGTGCATGGTGATCTTTGGCTTGTGTGCGTGCGGCTGCTCGGACATGCAAACCCATTTCATGAAGCTCCCGACAAACTGTTATTGTGCTGACGTTGCTTCTAGAGGCAGTTTGGAACTCGGTAGTGAGTTTTGCAACCGAGGACAGACGATTGTTACGCGCTACACGCTTCAGCACTCGGCGGTCCCATTCTGTGAGCTTGTGTGGTCTACCACTTCGAGGCTGAGCCGTTGTTGCTCCTAGACGTTTCCACTTCACAATAACAGCACTTACAGTTGACTGGAGCAGCTCTACCAGGGCAGAAATGTGATGAATTGACTTGTTGGAAAGTTGGCATCCTACGATGGTGGCATGTTGAAAGTCACTGAGCTCTTCAGTAAGGCCATTCTACTGCCAAATCAAATCAAATTGTTGCCGTACCAGGCGGTGATACAGCCCGACAGGATGCTCTCAATTGTGCATCTGTAAAAGTTTGTGAGGGTTTTAGGTGTCAAGACGAATTTCTTCAGCCTCCTGAGGTTGAAGAGGCTCTGTTGTGCCTTCTTCACCACACTGTCTGCGTGGGTGGACCATTTCAGTTTGTCGGTGATGTGTACGCCAAGGAACTTGAAGCTTTCCACCTTCTCCACTGCGGTCCCGTCGATGTGGATAGGGAGGTGCACCCTCTGCTGTTTCCTGAAGTCCACGATCATCTCCTTTGTTTTGTTGATGTTGAGTGAGAGGTTATTTTCCTGGCACAACACTCCCAGAGCCCTCACCTCCTCCCTGTAGCCGGTCTCATCATTGTTGGTAATCAAGCCTACTACTGTTGTGTCATCTGCAAACTTGATGATTGAGTTGGAGGCGTGCTTGGCCACGCAGTCATGGGTGAACAGGGAGTACAGGAGGGGGCTGAGCACGCACCCTTGTGGGGCCCCAGTGTTGAGGATCAGTGAAGTGGAGGCGGCCCGTCAGGAAGTCCAGGACCTAGTTGCACAGGGCGGGGTTCAGACCCAGGGCCTCGAGCTTAATGATGAGCTTGGAGGGTACTATGGTGTTGAATGCTGAGCTATAGTCAATGAACAGCATTCTTATATAGGTATTCCTCTTGTCCAGATGGGATAGGGCAGTGTGCAGTGTGATGGCGATTGCATCGTCTGTGGATCTATTGGGGCGGTAAGCAAATTGAAGTGGGTCTAGGGTGACAGGTAAGGTAGAGGTGATATGATCCTTGACTAGTCTCTCAAAGCACTTTATGATGACAGAGGTGAGTGCTACAGGGCGATAGTCATTTAGTTCAGTTACCTTTGCTTTCTTGGGTACAGGAACAATGGTGGCCATCTTGGGAACAGCAGACTGGGAAAGGGAGAGATTGAATATGTCCATAAACACACCAGCCACCTGGTCTACGCATACTCTGAGGACGCGGCTAGGGATGCCGTCTGGGCCGGCAGCCTTGCGGGGGTTAACATGCTTAAATGTCTTAATCACGTTGGCCACGGAGAAGGAGAGGCCACAGTCCTTGGTATTGGGCCTAGTCAGTGGCACTGTGTTATCCTCAAAGCGGGCGAAGAAGGTGTTTAGCTTGTCTGGAAGCGAGACGTCGGTGTCGGCAACTTGGCTGGTTTTCCTTTTGTAGTCCGTGATTGTCTGTAGACCCTGCCACATACGTCTCGTGTCTGAACCGTTGAATTGCGACTCCACTTTGTCTCTATACTGATGTTTTGCCAGTTGAATTGCCTTGCGGAGTGAGTAGCTACACTGTTTGTATTCTGCCATATTCCCAGTCACCTTGCCATGGTTGATTGCGGTGGTTCGCGCGTTCAGATTTGCGCGAATGCTGCCATCTATCCATGGTTTCTGGTTAGGGTAGGTTTTAATAGTCACAGTGGGCACAACATCACCTCTACACATCCTGATAAACTCAGTCACCGTTTCAGTGTATTCGTCTAAATTATTTTCGGAAGCTACCCGGAACATATCCCAGTCCGCGTGATCAAAACAATCTTGAAGCGTGGATTCCGATTGGTCAGACCAGCGTTGAATAGTCCTTAGCACGGGTATTTCCTGTTTGAGTTTCTACCTATAGGAAGGGAGGAGCAAAATGGAGTCGTGGTCAGATTTGCCGAAGGGAGGGGGGGGGGGGCATTATAACCATCCCGGAAGATCGGATAGCAATGGTCGAGGATTTTGGCAGCGCGAGTACAACAGTCGATATGTTTATAGAACTTTGGCAGCCTCAGGATGTGGTTTCGAGTTTGCATAAAGTCCAGTGAAGTTCTTTGAGGGCCGTCGTGGTATCGGCTTGAGGGGGGATATACACGGCCGTGACTATAACCAAATAAAATTATCTTGGGAGATAATACGGTCGGCATTTGATTGTGAGATATTCTAGGTCGGGTGAACAAAAGGACTCGAGTTCCTGTATGTTACTACAATTACACCATGAGTCGTTAATATTGAAACACACACCTCTGCCCTTCTGCTTCCCGGAGAGATATTTATTCCTGTCTGTGTGATGAACTGAGAACCCATCTGGCTGGAACCGATTTCGACAGAATATCCCAAGAGAGCCATGTTTCCGTGAAACAAAGTATGTTACAGGCCTTGATGTCTCTCTGGAAAGAAATCCTTGCCCGGAGTTCGTCGACCTTGTTAACCAGTTACTGAACATTAGCGAGTAGTATACTTGGAAGCGGTGGGTGGTGTGCGCGCCTCCTAAGCCGAACCAGCAGGCCGCTCCGAGTGCCTCTTCTCCACCGGCGATGTTTTGGGTCAGCCACTGGAATCAGTTCAGTTGCCCTGGTGAGAGCAAACAAAGGATCTGCTTCGGGAATGTCGTATTCCTGGTCGTAATGCTGGTGAGTTACCACCGCTCTGATATCCAATAGTTTTCCCCGGCTGTATGTAATGATACAAAACACTTTGTGAGCTAATAATGAAAAAATTATACGTAAAAAAACAAAATACTGCAAAGTTTCCTAAGAGCTATTCAATGTATGTCTATGGAGATTGCATGGCTATGTGCTCGATTTTATACACCTGTCAGCAACGGGTGTGGCTGGAATAGCCAAATCCACTAATTTTTGTATATATAGTGTATTTAGTAAAAGCAACATTTATCTCCTAACAGGCACAGTTTGTTGACCTTAGTGGGGCCACTACTTCCAGCGCACTAAAACATCCTCCTACAATCTATCAAATACATTTTAGCTACTGCATCTAATTTTAATTGCCTCAGATGATGGAGTTGGAGAATGGGTTGTGGAATACACACCCACTGTAAGTCACATGTGCGTAGTAAAGCTACAGAGCATGGAGAAACAATATAAGGACTTATTATGATATTAAGCATATTTCACCCAATATACTGTATATTATCATATTGTCACGATCGTCGGGAACAGAGGACCAAGGCGCAGCGTGGAAGGTGAACATATCTTTATTATTTGAGTAATACCACGAACAAAACAATAAACGATAACGTGACGTCCTCGGTTCAGACACAAACCTAAACAGGAACAAGATCCCACAAACACTGTGGGAAAACTGGCTGCCTAAGTATGGTTCCCAATCAGAGACAACAAGCAACAGCTGATACACGTTGCCTCTGATTGAGAACCACACTGGCCAACATAGAAATACTAACCTAGAACGAAAAACTAATGAAAACTCACACCCTGGCTCAACAAACTAGAGTCCCCAGAGCCAGGGCGTGACAGTACCCCCCCAAAGGCGCGGACTCTGACCGCGCCAACCAAACACCACAGGGGAGGGACCGGGTGGGCACGGCTCCGGCGCGGATCCGGCTCCGGCGCGGATCCGGCTCCGGGCATGATCCCCACTCCCTCTCTAACCCCCCAAAGTACCCCTGGTCCGGTCTGGCCCTGCTGACCGGAGCTGGACTGCACACTGGTGGAGCGGATTGCTCTAGCTCCGGCGTGAAGCAGCTGACCCGTGCCGAACCAGGGACCGGTGGAACAGGCACGGGCTGTGCCGGACTGACGACGCACACCACTGGCTTGGTGTGGGGAGCAGGAACGGGCCGAGCCGGGCTGACAAAACTCACCCCTGACTTGGTGCGGGGAGCAGGAACGGGCCGAGCCGGGCTGACAAAACGCACCCCTGACTTGGTGCGGGGAGCAGGAGCGGGCCGAGCTGGGCTGACGAAGCGCACCACTGACTTGGTGCGGGGAGCAGGAACGGGCCGAGCCGGGCTGACGAAGCGCACCACTGACTTGGTGCGGGGAGCAGGAACGGGCCGAGCCGGGCTGACGGCGCACCACCGACTTGGTGCGGGGAGCAGGAGCGGGCCGGACCGGTTGCGAGCGCACCACTGACTTGGTGCGGGGAGCAGGAGCGGGCCGGACCGGCCTGACGAAGCGCACCACTGACTTGGTGCGGGGAGCAGGAATGGGCCGGACTGGGCTGGCGACGCGCACCACAGGCTTGGTGCGGGGAGCAGGGACAGGCCGGGCCGAGCTGGCGACGCGCACCGTAGGCTTGGTGCGAGTGGCAGGAACAGGCCGGACCGTACTGGGAACACACACCACTGGCCCTACGCGGGGATCAGGAACAGGCCGGAACGGACTGGCAACACACCCCAGTACCTCTCGCCGTGCCTCTACATGCTCTTTCCCCCTGGTGACCAGTGACTCCCGTAACCTGGCGGCCTCCTGCTGCCCCGTCGTCCACGGCGTGAACCCCCCCCTAAAAAATTTCTGGGCGTCTCTCCTACCCGTGGACCAGGTCTCCATGTCTCTCACCAGACTTTCGCCCTTCTGCTTCCAAGTCCAGCCTCTCTCTTCCTCACACGGCTTGACCCAGTCGAGGAGGCGAAGGAGATCCACTAGAGATCTCCCTGGCGATGGCTCCTGGACACGCTGCTTGGTCCAGTCTTGGTGGGATCTTCTGTCACGATCGTCGGGAACAGAGGACCAAGGCGCAGCGTGGAAGGTGAACATATCTTTATTATTTGAGTAATACCACGAACAAAACAATAAACGATAACGTGACGTCCTCGGTTCAGACACAAACCTAAACAGGAACAAGATCCCACAAACACTGTGGGAAAACTGGCTGCCTAAGTATGGTTCCCAATCAGAGACAACAAGCAACAGCTGATACATGTTGCCTCTGATTGAGAACCACACTGGCCAACATAGAAATACTAACCTAGAACGAAAAACAAATGAAAACTCACACCCTGGCTCAACATACTAGAGTCCCCAGAGCCAGGGCGTGACACATATGAATCTACTTTTGTCTTTGTGAAGAGTTACACTGACCATGTCCATATTTGCGCCCTAAATAGTAGGCTGTTTGATTATGCAAGAAAATACATTTTTATAGTATACTTAAAATGCAAGGATGACATACTCATTTCGGCATTGACAACTGCTGATAATCAGCTATCAATGATATATGGGAATGCGCTACCACAATGAACCAATAGCGGGAAACAATGCAATATCGCATGACACATTCTCAGTATGTGAAAATAGAACGTTTTACACTACACTGAACAAAAATATAAATGCAAAATGGTACAATTTAAAAGATTTTACTGAGTTACAGTTCATATAAGGAAATCAGTCAATTGAAATAAATTCATTAGGACCTAATCTATGAATTTCACATGACTGGGAATACAGATATGCATCTGTTGGTCACAGAAACCTTTTAAAAAAAGGTAGCGGTGTGGATCAGAAAACCAGGCAGTATCTGGTGTGACCACCATTTGCCTCATGCAGCGTGACACATCTCCTTCGCATAGAGTTGATCAGGCTGTTGATTGTGGCCTGTTGAATGTTGTACCAATCCTCTTCAATGGCTGTGCAAAGTTGCTGGATATTGGCGGGAACTGGAACACCCTGTTGTACATGTTGATCCAGAGCATCCCAAACTTGCTCAATGGGTGACATGTCTGGTGAGTATGCAGGCCATGAAGATTTGGGACATTTTCAGCTTCCAGGAATTGTGTACAGATCCTTGCAACATGGGGCCGTGCATTATCATGCTGAAACATGTGGTGATGGCGGTGGATGAATGGCACTACAATGTGCCTCAGGATCTCGTCACGGTGTCTCTGTGCATTCAAATTGCCATCGATAAAATGTAATTGTGTTCGTAGTCCGTAGCTTATGCCTGCCCATACCGTAACCCCACCGCCACCATGGGGCACTCTGTTCACAACGTTGACATCAGCAAACCGCTCGCCCACATGACGCCCTACACTCTGTCTGCCATCTACCCGGTACAGTTGAAACCGGGATTCATCTGCGAAGAGCACACTTCTCCAGCGTGACAGTGGCCATCAAACGTGAGCATTTGCACTGTAGTCGGTTACAACGCTGAACTGCATTCAGGTCAAGACCCTGGTAAGGACGACAAGCGCGCAAATGAGCTTCCCTGAGCCGTTTTCTGACAGTTTGTGCAGAAATGATTTGGTTGTGCAAATCCACAGTTTCATCAGCTGTCCGGTTGGCTGGTCTCAGGCGTTCCCGCAGGTGAAGAAGCCGGATGTGGAGGTCCTGGGATAGCGTGGTTACACATGGTCTGCGGTTGTGAGGCTGGTTGGACATACTGTCAAATTCTCTAAAACAAGATTGGAGGTGGCTTATGGTATAGATATTAACATTACATTCTCTGGCTACAGCTCTGGTGGACATTCCTGCAGTCAGCATGCCAATTGCACGCTCCCTCAAAACATGAGACATCTGTGGCATTGTGTTGTGTGACAAAACTGCACATTTTAAAGTGGCCTTTTATTGTCCCCAGCACCTGTGTAATGATCATGCTGTTTAATCAGCTTCTTGCCATGCCACACCTGTCAGGTGGATGGAGTATCATGGCAAAATGAGAAATGCTCAATAACAGGAATGTAAACACATTTGTTCACAAAATTTGAGACAAATAAGCTTTTTGTGTGTATGGACATTTTCTGGGATCTTTTATTTTAGCTCATGAAACATGGGACAAACACTTTACATGTTGAGTTTATATTTTTGTTGTTTATATGAATTTTTGAACATCGACTATGCTTTAAATGCCAGGATGATATACTCATTTAGGCTTTTCTTCTAGTAGAATTCGCTGCACACTTTTCAGTTATTTCACAGCCACGATGCATTGGAAGATGTGGCGTGCGATTTTTGATAGCTACATCTCTTCAAGTAAACAGCAAAACAACTTGGAAGATGCGAATAGCGAAGCTTCTGCGGGAGTGTTGAAACGTAAGTAATTTTTATTCTCCTTAAAATGATCACGGCTATTTCATCGTACCTTTGAAAACAGATTTGCAGCCTGCTGCCTGCCATGCCTTTCGCTAGCTATGTGCTTTAGTAGGACTACAAGTTATAACTGTTCGAACAGTAACCTTACCTACAGGGTTTCTTGCTGTTGAGTGACAACTTCATATTTAACGTTAACCTAGTTTGCTAGCTAGCTAGCTAGTTTCATTGCACATAACCTGTTATATTGAAAGTAATGCTAAGCTGCACTCATTACTGTTTCACCTTGGCACTCCAAATGTATGTGACAGTCTAGCTACAGAAAGTTCACACAACTCTACTTTGCTCAGTGATCATTTCCCTCACCTTGTCCTCAAACTCCGCCCAGGTCTCATGTGGACATTCTGCAATTCCGTCCACAACAATGTTGTTCAGCGTTGATTGTCCCCTCAAGATAATCTGATTTTTCCGTCATTGTTATCATGGATTCACATACAAAACTGATATCCTCTCTAAATGACTTGCATATTGCTGTCATCTTGCTGTTCTCCTGTTTAAACCCATTGAGCTGACCCTGGGAGAACTGCAAACTGTTCTTCAGGTCCTGGTCAGATCGTCCATTATTTTATTAGTTGACTCCATCAGTATTTGGACACCACACAGTTGTGTAACAACTGCTTGTAGAACTATTTTTTGTTCATTTAAAAGATCCACTGTCCTCAACTATACTCCCACTGGCTTTGGTCTTTGTCATGGTAGCAACATAGGCTATTCTATTACTCCTCGCAGTTGCAGACAGGGCAGGTCGCAGGGCAGATGGAAACAGCAACAAACAGCAGGGATTCAAACAGTCACACTCCCGGGACAACCAGTGGTCCCTAGCCGCAAGGGCTGGGCTGTGTACAAGCTGCTAAGAAAACCTGGCAAGCTTGATAGCTAGTTAACGTTAGTTAGAAGCAGGCTAGCGTCTGTGCCAACGAGGGAACAATGAGCTAGTTCTCTGGAGCCAAATAGACGTGCTATTGTTCCCTGCAATAAAGTGAATGTGTTACAATTATTCGAAAATACAGTGAGGGAAAAAAAGTATTTGATCCCCTGTTGATTTTGTACGTTTACCCACTAAAAAAGAAATGATCAGTCTATAATTTTAATGGTAGGTTTATTTGAACAGTGAGAGACAGAATAACAACAAAAAAATCCAGAAAAACGCATGTTAAAAATGTTATAAATTGATTCGCATTTTAATGAGGGAAATAAGTATTTGACCCCCTCTCAATCAGAAAGATTTCTGGCTCCCAGGTGTCTTTTATACAGGTAACGAGCTGAGATTAGGAGCACACTCTTAAAGGGAGTGCTCCTAATCTCATTTTGTTACCTGTATAAAAGACACCTGTCCACAGAAGCAATCAATCAATCTGTCACGATCGTCTGAAGGATTGGACCAATGCGCAGCGTTGCGAGTGAACATGATGACTTTATTAATAAAGCAACCACGAAGAAAACAACAAATAACGATACGTGAAGTTCTAAACTGAAATACGACTAACAGCTACAAAGAAACAATAACCCACAAAACAAAGGAGAAAACACACAGAATATATATGGCTCCCAATCAGAGATAACGAGCCGACAGCTGACACTCGTTACCTCCGATTGGGAGTCATCGACCAATCACCACATGACACAAACAAAATGAAACTCACCCATCCCCAACACCACCAAATGAAATACACCCAAACACAAGAAAATGAACAACCCTGGCTCAATATAAACGTCCATAGAGCCAGAGTGTTACAGTACCCCCTAAAGGTGCGAACTCCGGGCGCACCAACATCAGGACTAGGGGAGGGTCTGGGTGGGCGTCTGTCCATGGTGGCGGCTCTGGCCCCCGGTCGTGATCCCCACCCCACCACAGTCACAACCTGCTTCGGTAGCCTCCTCCCAATGACCACCCTCCACCTAACCCCACCTGGACTAAGGGGCAACCCCGGACTAAGGGGCAGCATCGGCCTAAGGGGCAGCACCGGGATAAGGGGCAGCACCGGGATAGAGGGGCAGCACCGGGCTAAGGGACAGCACCGGACTAAGGGGCAGCACCGGACTACGGGGCAGTACCGACTAAAGGGCAGTACAGGACTAAGGGGCAGCACCGGGCTAAGGGGCAGTACCGGACTCACGGGGCAGCACCGGGCTAAGGGGCGCACCGGACTCAGGGGCAGCACCGGACTAAGGGGCAGCACCGGACTAAGGGGCAGCACCGGGCTAAAGGGCAGCACCGGACTAAGGGGGCAGCACCGGGCTAAGGGGCAGCACCTGACTAGATGGCGGATCCTGGCTGGCTGGCTCCGGCGGATCCTGGCGGGACGGCTCTGGCGGATCCTGGCGGGACGGCTCTGGGCGGATCCTGGCCGGGACGGCTCTGGCGGATCACGGCTGGACGGCTCTGGCGGATCCCCGCTGGACGGCTCTGGCGGATCTCGGCTGGACGGCTCTGGCGGATCCCGGCTGGGACGGCTCTGGCGGATCTCGGCTGGACGGCTCTGGCGGATCCCGGCTGGACGGCTCTGGCGGATCTCGGCTGGACGGCTCTGGCGGATCCCGGCTGGACGGCTCTGGCGGATCCCGGCTGGACGGCTCTGGCGGATCCCGGCTGGACGGCTCTGGCGGATCCCGGCTGGACGGCTCTGGCGGATCCCCGCTGGACGGCACTGGCGGATCCCGGCTGGCGGCTCTGGCGGATCCCGGCTGGACGGCTCTGGCGGATCTCGGCTGGACGGCTCTGGCGGATCCCGGCTGGACGGCTCTGGCGGATCTCGGCTGGGACGGCTCTGGCGGATCCCGGCTGGACGGCTCTGGCGGATCTCGGCTGGACGGCTCTGGCGGATCCTGTCTGGCGGAAGGCTCTGGCTGATCCTGTCTGGCGGAAGGCTCTGGCTGATCCTGTCTGGCGGAAGGCTCTGGCTGATCCTGTCTGGCGGAAGGCTCTGGCTGATCCTGTCTGGCGGAAGGCTCTGGCTGATCCCTGTCTGGACGGCTCTGGCGGATCCTGGCTCGACGGCTCTGGCGAATCCTGGCTGGATGACGGATCTGGCTGCTCATGGCTGGCTGACGGATCTGGCTGCTCGTGGCTGGCTGACGGATCTGGCTGCTCGCGGCTGGCTGACGGATCTGGCTGCTCATGGCTGGCTGACGGATCTGGCTGCTCATGGCTGGCTGACGGATCTGGCTGCTCATGGCTGGCTGGACGGATCTGGCTGCTCGTGGCTGGCTGACGGATCTGGCTGCTCATGGCTGGCTGACGGATCTGGCTGCTCATGGCTGGCTGACGGATCTGGCTGCTCATGGCTGGCTGGACGGATCTGGCTGCCCATGGCTGGCTGACGGATCTGGCTGCTCGCGGCTGGCTGACGGATCTGGCTGCTCATGGCTGGCTGAAGGATCTGGCTGCTCATGGCTGGCTGACGGATCTGGCTGCTCATGGCTGGCTGACGGATCTGGCTGCTCATGGCTGGCTGACGGATCTGGCTGCTCGCGGCTGGCTGACGGATCTGGCTGCTCATGGCTGGCTGACGGATCTGGCTGCTCATGGCTGGCTGACGGATCTGGCTGCTCATGGCTGGCTGACGGATCTGGCTGCTCATGGCTGGCTGACGGGTCTGGCTGCTCATGGCTGGCTGACGGGTCTGGCTGCTCATGGCTGGCTGACGGATCTGGCTGCTCATGGCTGGCTGACGGATCTGGCTGCCCATGGCTGGCTGACGGATCTGGCTGCTCATGGCTGGCTGACGGATCTGGCTGCCCATGGCTGGCTGATGGTGCTGGCTGGGAGGCTGGCGGTGGAGGCGGACCCCAGCCTCGGATTGCAGTCATCACCTCCAGCAGGGCGGCTCCCATCCGCAGGAGCTGCTCTTTCTGGTCCCGAACCCGAGCTTCCAGTCTAGTATGGGCTGCGTCGGCTCCTGCTGATTCCATAGCAGGTGTATGATTCTGTCTGGCGGACGGCTCTGAAGGCTCATGGCAGACGGACGGCTTTGCAGGCTCAGTACAGACGGGCGGCTTATGCAGCGCTTGGCAGACGGGCAGTTCAGACGCCCTAGGGCAGACGGCAGACTCTGGCCGGCTGGCGACGCACATCGTGGACCTGGTGCGTGGAGTAGGAACAGACCGGTCCGTACCGGGAACACCCACCACTGGCCTTAACTGGGGATCAAGAACGGACCGGACCAGACTGGGAACA
Source organism: Coregonus clupeaformis (assembly GCF_020615455.1). Taxonomy (NCBI): domain Eukaryota; kingdom Metazoa; phylum Chordata; class Actinopteri; order Salmoniformes; family Salmonidae; genus Coregonus; species Coregonus clupeaformis. The sequence goes on from NC_059192.1 coordinate 56,500,450, forward strand.
CACTTCAGTCTCTCATGCCGTGCCACAACAACTTCCCTCCCTCTACTCGCCAATGGCTCCCGTAATCCGATAGCCTTCTCTCCAGCTCTACCTGTGGCAGCCTCCTGCTGCCCAGGCGCCAAGCCATGTGCCCCCCCAAAAAAATTTTTGGGGAGTAACCACGGGCTTCCAGCCTCGACTCCGCGCTTCCTCTTCATACCACCTCCTCTCGGCTGCAGCTGCCTCCAGCTCTTCACGAGGGCGGTGATATTCCTCCGGTTGTGCCCAAGGACCCTTTCCAGCCCGAATCTCCTCCCATGTCCAAAAATCCTTAGGAGGCGTCCATAAATCCTGCGTAGGTAGGTCCTGTTGCCGCTTGTTACGCCGCTTGGTCCTCTTGTGGTGGGTTATTCTGTCACGATCGTCTGAAGGATTGGACCAATGCGCAGCGTTGCGAGTGAACATGATGACTTTATTAATAAAGCAACCACGAAGAAAACAACAAATAACGATACGTGAAGTTCTAAACTGAAATACGACTAACAGCTACAAAGAAACAATAACCCACAAAACAAAGGAGAAAACACACAGAATATATATGGCTCCCAATCAGAGATAACGAGCCGACAGCTGACACTCGTTACCTCCGATTGGGAGTCATCGACCAATCACCACATGACACAAACAAAATGAAACTCACCCATCCCCAACACCACCAAATGAAATACACCCAAACACAAGAAAATGAACAACCCTGGCTCAATATAAACGTCCATAGAGCCAGAGTGTTACACAATCAGATTCCAAACTCTCCACCATGGCCAAGACCAAAGAGCTCTCCAAGGATGTCAGGGACAAGATTGTAGACCTACACAAGGCTGGAATGGGCTACAAGACCATAGCCAAGCAGCTTGGTGAGAAGGTGACAACAGTTGGTGCGATTATTCGCAAAAGGAAGGAACACAAAATAACTGTCAATCTCCCTCGGCCTGGGGCTCCATGCAAGTTCTCACCTCATGGAGTAGCAATGATCATGAGAACGTTGAGGAATCATCCCAGAACTACACGGGAGGATCTTGTCAATGATCTCAAGGCAGCTGGGACCATAGTCACCAAGAAAACAATTGGTAACACACTACGCCGTGAAGGACTGAAATCCTGCAGCGCCCGCAAGGTCCCCCTGCTCAAGAAAGCACATATACAGGGCCGTCTGAAGTTTGCCAATGAACATCTGAATGATTCAGAGGAGAACTGGGTGAAAGTGTTGTGGTCAGATGAGACCAAAATCGAGCTCTTTGGCATCAACTCAACTCGCCGTGTTTGGAGGAGGAGGAATGCTGCCTATGACCCCAAGAACACCATCCCCACCGGGTGTTTTTCTGCTAAGGGGACAGAACAACTTCACCGCATCAAAGGGACGATGGACGGGGCCATGTACTGTCAAATCTTGTGTGAGAACCTCCTTCCCTCAGCCAGGGCATTGAAAATGGGTCGTGGATGGGGATTCCAGCATGACAATGACCCAAACACACAGCCAAGGCAAGAAAGGAGTGGCTCAAGAAGAAGCACATTAAGGTCCTGGAGTGGCCTAGCCAGTCTCCAGACCTTAATCCTATAGTGGAATCTGTGGAGGGAGCTGAAGGTTCGAGTTGCCAAACGTCAGCCTTGAAACCTTAATAACTTGGAGAAGATCTGCAAAGAAGAGTGGAACAAAATCCCTCCTGAGATGTGTGCAAACCTGGTGGCCAACTACAAGAAACGTCTGACCTCTGTGATTGCCAACAAAGGTTTTGCCACCAAGTACTATGTCATGTTTTGCAGAGGGGTCAAATAGTTATTTCCCTCATTAAAATGCAAATCAATTTATAACATTTTTGACATGCGTTTTTCTGGATTTTTTTGTTGTTATTCTGTCTCTCACTGTTCAAATAACTGAATCTCACTATTCCATAGTGGATAATGTTTTTCTCATTAAAACGTTTTTCTTGTTTGTAATATAATTTTAAAAAATGATACCGGTATATCTACTGTGTTTTTTACGTTAAAAATGCACATGCACATCTGAGCTATCTTGTTGCAGGTGCATGGTAACAATTAGATAAGTATCACTTATTTATTGGAGTTTGCTTGTTGGCCCTTGGCCTTCGTCAGAGCTTTTTGCTCTGCTAAACTAAATAAACCATATTTGGTATAATAATAATAATTGATGACATTTCTATAGCACTTTTCATAACAATCTCTAGTTGGCTAGGTCAACCAATCGAGGCCAAGTCTTTGAGTGCATGCATCCTCAAAATATGGAGAGGGACAGTTCATGGCTTCATCAGAGGAAGGTGGTCAGGGAGATGGTTGATTAAGATGGAGTCTGGTGATGATCTTGTAGAGGGCTAGCTACTCTGGGAACCAGCCTGAGTCATGTAGCCACTGGACTTCTCCTTCACAATGTATGGCACCCACATGGGTGATGCCTCAGCAGCTTTGGGCGCCAGAAGGCTCACCACACACAGTTCAGAGTAGTAACCAGTCGTCCTCATTACGAGCCCTCTTCCTCAGCACTGCATTCCTCTACTGCATCTCCCATTCCTCTCAAGCTTCAGGTGACTCTTCAATTGATACATCTGTAGGCCTACGATACAGTCAAGTTGACTCCAAATGCGTCGTTCTAAATGCTAGCTACTTAGCTAACATTAGCCCAAATGTATTGAAAATGAAATACTGAAATATCTCATTTTCATAAGTATTCACACCCCTGAATAAATACATGTTAGAATCACCTTTGAAAGCAATTACAGCTGTCTTACTGGGTAAGAGCATTGCACACATGGATTGTACAATATTTGCACATTATTCTATTAAAAGTTCTTCAAGCTCTGTCAAGTTGGTTGTTGATCATTGCTAGACAGCCATTTTCAAGTCTTGCCATAGATTTTCAAGCCAATTTAAGTCAAAACTGTAACTAGGCCACTCAGGAACATTCAATGTATATATTGTGTTTTAGGTCAATTTCTTTGCCACATTTTTTGCAGTTTTATTTTAGTGCCTTATTGCAAACGGGATGCATGTTTTGGAACATTTGTATTCTCTACATGCTTCCTTCTTTTCACTCTGTCATTTAGGTTAGTATTGGGGAGTAAATACAATGTTGCTGATCCATCCTCAGTTTTCTCCCATCACAGCCATTCAACTCTGTAACTGTTTTAAAGTCACCATTGGCCTCATGGTGAAATCCCTAAGCGGTTTCCTTCCTCTCCGGCAACTGAGTTAGGAAGGATGCATGTATCTTTGTAGTGACTGGGTGTATTGATATACCATCCAAAGTGTAATTAAAAACTTCAACATGCTCAAAGGGATATTCAATGTCTCCTTTTTTTTTTACCCATCTACCAATAGATGCCCTTCTTTGCGAGGCATTGAAAAACCTTCCTGGTCTTTGTGGTTGAATCTGTGTTTGAAATTCACTGCTCGACTGAGGGACCTTACAGATAATTGTATGTGTGGGGTACAGAGATGAGGTAGTCATTCAACAATCATGTTAAACACTATTATTGCACAGAGTGAGTCCATGCATCTTATTATCTGACTTGTTAAGCAAAGTTTTACTCCTGAACTTATTTAGGCTTGCCATAACAAAGGGGTTGAATAATTATTGAGTTGACATTTCATCTTTTCATTTTTATTTACTTTGTAAACATTTCTAACAACATAATTCAACTTTGACATTATTTGGTGTTGTGTGTAGGCCAGTGACACAAAATCTCAATTTAATCAATTTATAATTCAGGCTGTAACACAATAACATCTGAATTTTATCCATCTTAGTATCCATAAACAGTACTTGAACTGTCTGTTGGCAGTTAAACTATAAATGATTACACAGGCAAGCCTTGAAGCAGCTTGGAGTTTAGACCAAAGGGTATCCTGGTTTTGCATCCGAATACGTTTTATGTACTGTATACTGTGTTCCTATGTGATCTGTGAATCATTTCTCTCCTCTCCATTTTATGAAACTCTGTGGCCAGTCTGAGCCATCAGTAATGTGTGAACTACATCTCAGCAGTGTCTGATTCTAGGGTACAGCTGACATGTGTTAGTTCTGCTGCTAAACTGGTTTGTCTCAGTTCATTCCAGGCTGCAGCTGGAGATGTTTTGGAGTGAGTTTTTAAGGCTTAACGCGCAGTGGTATGTGGGCAAATTTGTTATGAAGATGTATTTTATTTACAGTTTTAAAATCATGCAACAGGTGCTTTGTTTTTGAAAATAAGAAACATCCCCAATGATCTTTGTGGTATTTACTTTTGAAGTTTAGGTTATGGTTTGACTTTTTAAACAATACCAGTCTGTATATATTTAAGTGTGCTTTACTCTATACAAATTGGTTTATGTTCTGAGATTCATATCATAAACATAACTGCCATGCAATGCGACATGAACAGCACAGTTTGAATAAAAGACAGATACAGCAGATATATGAAGAATAATAAAACAAAGTTTGCGATCACAGCTTAATAAGAGCCACCTCATCCATAATACTGACACATTCAGCTGGGCTAGACAATCTGGACCCTTCTTTCTAAAACTAGCCGCCGAAATTGTCGCAACCCCTATTACTAGCCTGTTCAACCTCTCTTTCGTAACGTCTGAGATCACCAGATATTGGAAAGCTGCCACGGTCATCCCCCTCTTCAAAGGGGGTGACACTCTAGATCCAAACTGTTACAGACCTATATCCATCCTGCCCTGCCTTTGGAAAGTATTTGAAAGCCAAGTTAACAAACAGATCACCGACCATTTCGAATCCCACCGTACCTTCTCCGCTATGCAATCCGGTTTCCGAGCTGGTCATGGGTGCACTTCAGCCACGCTCAAGATCCTAAAATATATTATAACCGCAATCGATAATAGACAGTACTGTGCAGCCGTCTTCATCGACCTGGCCAAGGCTTTCGACTCTGTCAACCACCGCATTCTTATTGGAAGACTAAATAGCCTTTGTTTCTCAAATGACTGCCTCGCCTGGTTCACCAACTACTTCTCAGGTAGAGTTCAATGTGTCAAATCGGAGGGCCTGTTGTCTGGACCTATGGCAGTCTCTATGGGGGTGCCACAGGGTTCAATTCTTGGGCCGACTCTTTTCTCCGTGTATATCAATGATGTCGCTCTTGCTGCTGGTGACTCTCAGATCCACCTCTACGCAGACGACACCATTTTGTATACATCTGGCCCTTCATTGGACACTGTGTTAACAAACCTCCAAACGAGCTTCAATGCCATACAACACTCCTTCAGTAGCCTCCAACTGCTCTTAAACACTAGTAAAACTAAATGCATGCTCTTCAATCGAACGCTGCTGGCACCTGCCCACCCGACTAGAATCACTACTCTCGACGGGTCTGACCTAGAGTATGTGGACAACTGCAAATACCTAGGTGTCTGGTTAGACTGTAAACTCTCCTTCAAGACTCACATTAAGAATCTCCAATCCAAAGTTAAATCTAGAATCGGCTTCCTATTTCGCAACAAAGCCTCCTTCACTCATGCTGCCAAACATGCCCTCCTAAAACTGACTATCCTACCGATCCTTGACTTCGGCGATGTCATTTACAAAATAGCCTCCAACACTCTACTCAGCAAATTGGATGTAGTCTATCACAGTGCCATCCGTTTTGTCTCCAAAGCCCCATACACTACCCACCACTGTGACCTGTACACTCTTGTTGGCTGGTCCTCACTACATGTTCGTCGTCAAACCCACTGGCTCCAGGCCATCTATAAATCACTGCTAGGCAAATCCCCGCCTTATCTTAGCTCATTGGTCACCATAGCAGCACCCACCCGTAGTCTGCGCTCCAGCAGGTATATCTCACTGGTCATCCCCAAAGCCAACACCTCCTTTGGCCGCCTTTCCTTCCAGTTCTCTGCTGCCAATGACTGGAACAAATTGCAAAAATCTCTGAAGCTGGAGACTCTTATCTCCCTCACTAACTTTAAGCATCAGTTGTCAGAGCACCTTACTGATCACTGCACCTGTACACAGCCCATCTGAAATTAGCCCACCCAACTACCTCATCCCTATATTATTATTTATTTTGCTCTTTTGCACCCCAGTATCTCTATTTGCACATACTCTCTTGCACATCTAGCATTCCAGTGTTAATACTAATTGTAATTATTTTGCACTATAGCCTATTTATTGCCTTACCTCCATAACTTGCTACATTTGCACACACTGTATATATATTTTCTGTTGTATTTTTTGACTTTATGTTATTTTTATCCCATATGTAACTCTGTGTTGTTGTTTTTATCGCACTGCTTTGCTTTATCTTGGCCAGGTCGCAGTTGTAAATGAGAACTTGTTCTCAACTGGCTTACCTGGTTAAATAAAGGTGAAATAAAAAATAAAAATAAACATTATTGGATGTTTGAAGTGATCCATGTACCCCACTGGGCAAAAACAGGTTAACCCTAACTTTTAACCTAAATCCAATTATCTTTTTTATTTATTTCACGTTGAATTCACGTTAGTTGACAACTCAACCAAATGTATATCAAGACTCGATGTTGAACTGTCGTCTGTGCCCAGTGGGATGGTCTTGCTGAAAAACATTGTCAAATTAAGTCATTGCTGGTGCTAATACAGTGAGGGAAAAAAGTATTTGATCCCCTGCTGATTTTGTACGTTTGCCCTTTGACAAAGACATGATCAGTCTATAATTTTAATGGTAGGTTTATTTGAACAGTGAGAGACAGAATAACAACAACAAAAATCCAGAAAAATGCATGTCAAAAATGTTATAAATTGATTTGTATTTTAATGAGGGAAATAAGTATTTGACCCCTCTGCAAAACATGACTTAGTACTTGGTATCAAAACCCTTGTTGGCAATCACAGCGGTCAGACGTTTCTTGTAGTTGGCCACCAGGTTTGCACACATCTCAGGAGGGATTTTGTTCCACTCCTCTTTGCAGATCTTCTCCAAGTCATTAAGGTTTCGAGGCTGATGTTTGGCAACTCGAACCTTCAGCTCCCTCCACAGATTTTCTATGGGATGAAGGTCTGTAGACTGGCTAGGCCACTCCAGGACCTTAATGTCCTTCTTCTTGAGCCACACCTTTGTTGCCTTGGTCGTGTGTTTTGGGTCATTGTCATGCTGGAATCCCCATCCACGACCCATTTTCAATGTCCTGGCTGAGGGAAGGAGGTTCTCACCCAAGATTTGACGGTACATGGCCCCGTCCATCGTCCCTTTGATGCGGTGAAGTTGTCCTGTCCCCTTAGCAGAAAAACACCCCCAAAGCATAATGTTTCCACCTCCATGTTTGATGGTGGGGATGGTGTTCTTGGGGTCATAGGCAGCATTCCTCCTCCTCCAAACACAGCGAGTTGAGTTGATGCCAAAGAGCTCGATTTTGGTCTCATCTGACCACAACACTTTCACCCAGTTCTCCTCTGAATCATTCAGATGTCCATTGGACATTTTCAGACGGCCCTAGATATGTGCTTTCTTGAGCAGGGTGACCTTGCGGGCGCTGCAGGATTTCAGTCCTTCACGGCGTAGTGTGTTACCAATTGTTTTATTGGTGACTATGGTCCCAGCTGCCTTGAGATCATTGACAAGATCCTCCCGTGTAGTTCTGGGCTGATTCCTCACCGTTCTCATGATCATTGCAACTCCACGAGGTGAGATCTTGCTTGGAGCCCCAGGCCGAGGGAGATTGACAGTTCTTTTGTGTTTCTTCCATTTGCGATTAATCGCACCAACTGTTGTCACCTTCTCACCAAGCTGCTTGGCTATGGTCTTGTAGCCCATTCCAGCCTTGTGTAGGTCTACAATCTTGTCCCTGACATCCTTGGAGAGCTCTTTGGTCTTGGCCATGGTGGAGAGTTTGGAATCTGATTGATTGATTGCTTCTGTGGACAGGTGTCTTTTATACAGGTAACAAACTGAGATTAGGAGCACTCCCTTTAAGAGTGTGCTCCTAATCTCAGCTCGTTACCTGTATAAAAGACACCTGGGAGCCAGAAATCTTTCTGATTGAGAGGGGGTCAAATACTTATTTCCCTCATTAAAATGCAAATCAATAAGTAACATTTTTTAGATGTGTTTTTCTGGATTTGTTTTGTTGTTATTCGGTCTCTCACTGTTCAAATACACCTACCATTAAAATTATAGACTGATCATGTCTTGGTCAGTGGGCAAACATACAAAATCAGCAGTGGATCAAATACTTTTTTCCCTCACTGTATGGTTAACCCAGCGAGGCTAGGAAAGAAGCTTTCCATTGGCAATGCTAAATGAAAGTCCTGTGCTCTAGTGTTTCACTGCAGCTGAGGCCCGCCCTCCTGAGCTCCACTCCAGCCCACTCATCTGGTTCTATTTAAGGCCTTCAGTGTCGACTCTTATGATTGGCGTACACAACCCCCCTACTCTTCCTCCAGATCCAGCCCCAACAAGGAGAAGGAGGCTTTTTAACAGACTGTTTATTTTCCAGGGGAAACCGTTCCTTTCTCCCACTCCACTGTCCCATCTACAACCGGCTGCTGCTCCTTCTCTTTCTCTCTCTACTGCTTTCCTCTTTTTCTCTCCATCCATTCCTATTTTTCTATCTCAAGTTTGGACTATGGATAAGGCCCCCCCAACAGCGTAGAATAGGTTCTCTTCAGCAAACTGCTTGATGTATTTTGGGAGACTTCCAGTTTAATAGGCTTTCCTTTTAGAATCTCCACTGCCCCTGATTTTGGGCTGGTGGGGGATCCAGCTATATGGCCAGACTCTTGGGAAAATGCACAGAGCCCAGCGTGTGTTTCCATTGGCTAAGGTCTACTGACAAATTGGCCTATGGCGCAGCGGGTGCCTGGCGGTCGCGCTCGCGTACCCATGACCGGGAGCTGGCTGACAGCGTGTTTTTTCCCATCAACCCCAGGCTTGGATGGTGCGGATCCTATGCTACTGGAGCAGTACATGGTGGTTGCCAACTATGAGAAGCAGGAGCCGGCGGAAATCAGCCTGCAGGCCGGCAAACTGGTAGACGTCATCGATAAGAGCGAGAGTGGTGAGTGACCAACTTATACACACATGCACACATACATGTGCACACACACAGAGATGCACACGCATTCATCCACACTTTCTGGCCAGCATCCACATGATAATTCCCATTTTCACCTCTGTCTGGGGTTCATGTCTTTCTTTCATCCCCAATAGTTCCCCTTCTTCCTCCCTTCTCCCCCCCTCCTTTCCCCCTCTCTCCCCTCCCTCTATGTCCACAGCCTTCAAACTGTGCCTTAGTCCTGGAGGCTCGCTTTGGCCTGCAGAGAGGCCTGTTTTTTCCCCTTGTTGGTTTAGGCCGGGGGCCAGAATGTTGCCTTTTGTAGGAGGAATGTCTCCCAGACTCCTATATTAATTATCCTGCTCACTTTAATGGGAAGACAGATAGACATGCTGGATTTACATATGCCAGCTGCACGGGGTCCTGAGTCAGCTGTTTAACCTCTGAAAATGGAGTGCTAGGATCGCTAACCCTGCACGCACAGCCCTTAAGATCCTTAAAAAAGGAACTGAAAATGATCTTCATCTGGCCCTTGTTATGAGATTCATTAAATTAGGGGTGGTAAATGTTACACAGAGCTTCATATATTGACTATTATGCATATCATGCCCTCCAGTAGAAATAATTAAATGATCTATCCTGTATACATACAGTGAGGGAAAAAAGTATTTGATTCCCTGCTGATTTTGTACGTTTGCCCACTGACAAAGAAATGATCAGTCTATAATTTTAATGGTAGGTTTATTTGAACAGTGAGAGACGGAATAACAACAACAAAATCCAGGAAAACGCATGTCAAAAATGTTATTTATTGATTTGCATTTTAATGAGGGAAATAAGTATTTGACCCCCTCTCAATCAGAAAGATTTCTGGCTCCCAGGTGTCTTTTATACAGGTAACGAGCTGAGATTAGGAGCACACTCTTAAAGGGAGTGCTCCTAATCTCAGTTTGTTACCTGTATAAAAGACACCTGTCCACAGAAGCAATCAATCAACCAGATTCCAAACTCTCCACCATGGCCAAGACCAAAGAGCTCTCCAAGGACGTCAGGGACAAGATTGTAGACCTACACAATGCTGGAAAGGGCTACAAGACCATCGCCAAGCAGCTTGGTGAGAAGGTGACAAAAGTTGGTGCGATTATTCGCAAATGGAAGAAACACAAAATAGCTGTCAATCTCCCACGGCCTGGGGCTCCATGCAACATCTCGCCTCGTGGAGTTGCAATGATCATGAGAACGGTGAGGAATCAGCCCAGAACTACACGGGAGGATCTTGTCAATGATCTCAAGGCAGCTGGGACCATAGTCACCAAGAAAACAATTGGTAACACACTACACCGTGAAGGACTGAAATCCTGCAGCGCCCGCAAGGTCCCCCTGCTCAAGAAAGCACAAATACAGGGCCGTCTGAAGTTTGCCAATGAACATCTGAATGATTCAGAGGAGAACTGGGTGAAAGTGTTGTGGTCAGATGAGACCAAAATCAAGCTCTTTGGCATCAACTCAACTCGCCGTGTTTGGAGGAGAAGGAATGCTGCCTATGACCCCAAGAACACCATCCCCACCGTCAAACATGGAGGTGGAAACATTATGCTTTGGGGGTATTTTTCTGCTAAGGGGACAGGACAATTTCACCGCATCAAAGGGACGATGGACGGGGCCATGTACCGTCAAATCTTGGGTGAGAACCTCCTTCCCTCCGCCAGGACATTGAAAATGGGTCGTGGATGGGTATTCCAGCATGACAATGACCCAAAACACACGGCCAAGGCAACAAAGGAGTGGCTCAAGAAGAAGCACATTAAGGTCCTGGAGTGGCCTAGCCAGTCTCCAGTCCTTAATCCCATAGAAAATATGTGGAGGGAGCTGAAGGTTCGAGTTGCCAAACATCAGCCTCAAAACCTTAATGACTTGGAGAATATCTGCAAAGAGGAGTGGAACAGAATCCCTCCTGAGATGTGTGCAAACCTGGTGGCCAACTACAAGAAACGTCTGACCTCTGTGATTGCCAACAAGGGTTTTGCCACCAAGTTTTGCAGAGGGGTCAAATACTTATTTCCCTCATTAAAATGCAAATCAATGGATTACATTTTTGACATGCGTTTTTCAGGATTTTTTTTCTTGTTATTCTGTCTCTCACTGTTCAAATAAACCTATCATTAAAATTATAGACTGATCATGTCTTTGTCAGTTGGCAAACATACAAAATCAGCAGGGGATCAAATACTTTTTTCCCTCACTGTATGTTGGTCTTACTTGATATATCAGTGTTTACTTTTGCCTATACAATTTGACCCAGTTAAGACTCACTAACTCTTGCACTATAACATACAAACACACCTCACCATTAACTGAACCACAGTTTTAGCTGACGCAGCATAAGGAAACCTGTCTAGTTTTCCTTTCCCTTCAGCAGAATGAAATAATAAGTTTTGTCATATCTATCTCCAAAGCCTGTAGAGAGAGAGACAGGCTCAGTAACAGAGGTTGACATCCTGGCTTAAATGGTGTGCCCAGACAGTAAAGCAGTAATGGGACTCGTGTGTTCTTCAAAGAGGAGGGGAAACAGTGATTAGAAAAGCAATTTGACTTAGGTTTCACATTGGGTGTGAGTAAAACCCCATGCCATAGAAGCCTAAAGGACTCAGACTGCTTTGAAGTGTCTGTACCCACCCTTTGAGTTCCTCCGTTTATTTTTCCTTCTTGGTCCAGTTGGATTTTGATCCCACTAGGGATGCACTTTGAGGCAGATTTCCAAACACCTTGAAGTCCTTCTGCCTTAGGCCTTGACTTGAGTGCTTTCCTCCATAATAAGCATGGAGCATGATGGATGATGCTGTTGACTGGGCTATTGATGGCTGCAGTACATTTAGATGACTACAGGGTAAATCTGTCACTGGTCAGAGAGTTCACCCACCTGCAAGTCTAACTGAATCACAGTCTGATTCATAGGAATACAACCAGTAGTGTTAAGATGGGATTTGGCATCAAGAACTCAAGTACTGTAGGCAGGGGACTCCCAAGTATTACAGAGGTAGCTAAATCTGAACCCCTCGGAGCACTGTGTTCAACAGAATGGTTAGCATTATCTGAAGCCTGTAGTGTTTAACAGAACAGTTAGCATTAGCTGAAGCCTGTAGTGTTCAACATAATGGTTAGCATTAGCTGAAGCATGTATTGTTCATCAGAATGGTTAACATTAGCTGAAGCCTGTAGTGTTCATCAGAATGGTTAGTATTAGTTGAAGCCTGCAGTGCTCATCAGAATGGTTAGCATTAGCTGAAGCCTGCAGTGTTCATTAGAATGGTTAGCATTAGCTGAAGCCTGTTGTGTTCAACAGTATGGTTAGCATTAGCTGAAGCCATGACACCTCCTGGACAGCATGGAAGATGGCTAAGCTGCAATGTGGGTGACATTAGTCCTAAGCCTCATGCCAATGCTAACAATTCCAGGTGCGCGTAAAATACTTTAAAGTCCATTTAGCTAGCATCCATTTCTCCCAGAATAAGTTAATACATTTTATGGCATCTGAGGTTGATTTCTGAATCCCACACTTTCAGTACTGAACCAGTTAGTTATATGCTTTTTATGACCCCAGAGCTACTTAAATGTCTCTAGTACTTTGCTGTGGAATGACACAAGTTGTTGCAGGTCTTGTAGAGGCTTGTGGATTTCTTAAATGGTGTGAATATGGTGTTAATATGGTACTATGCCTCTCTTACAGACTCTCATTTGTCCAATGAAGAATATGGCTTAGAATGGAATTTGTCCTTATGTCTGTGTAGTGTCTGCATGGTGTAAGAGCTATTATATTGTGCTCTACTTACCATGTTGGTTCTCAAATTTGAACATAGAAAGCATTTTGATAAGTAACTCTATGTACTTTCCTTGTACAATGTAAATATCTAACTGATTTTACTGTTACCATACCCAAGGATAATGCAATTTTAATGCAAAAGATTGCCCACTGAACTAAAAGAAAGGCACATTTCCTTACCTTGGATTAGATAATATACTTCTGACAGGGGCTTTGAATCTAGGTCAGGTCATGTAGGCACGTTTAGCTTTCTCAGTTTTCCATCTCAAGGCCAGGAATGCTGCACTGCTAGGGCTAATCAAAGACAGAGAAATTGGGCAAGATCTATGTTTTTGGTTATGTTATTTTCAGAGTTGCATAAAAATCAGCTGCCACTTTTTAGGATACTCAAAAGCAGTGTTCCATAAATGTTTTATCCCTGATGCCCTTACAGTTTATTGTATTTGTTTGATTGCAATCCCTCTATTTGTCTATTTTCACGACTGAGTTAGGTCAGAGCCTGCCGGAGAGAGACCCTGGATTTGGAAAGGAGAGGAGAGGAGTGTGGGCCAGAGAGAGAGTCAGGGGGAACATGGAAAAAGGCATTTCCTGCCAAAGTAGCGGTTCAGAGAGGTTGGTTCATTATAATGGCTTAATGGATCCTCCAGGATGCCTCCTCAACTTACAGTGTGTTAGGCTAGGCTAAGCTAGCACACCACTTTTTAACCTTTACTTAACCAGGTGGGTCAATTATGAACAATCTTATATTTGTCTACAGTTTAACTTTTCTTGTTATCGAAATGTATAGGAAAGGTAAAACATTTGCAATCACATTTCCCTCTAGAGGGATGCTACCTACTCTACACCTCAAGGGCAGTGTTAGGCTAGCCTTGCCCAGTCCAACCCAGATAATATCCCTCTAAATCTCTTCTGACCAGTGTGCTTTTACAGTCGCTCTGCTCAAAGCCTTGATCGGCTTTTTAAATTGTAATTTGCCAAATGAACTCCAGGAATCAGGTCTGTCTGCCCCTCAGGCTCCCCATAGCCCCCCTGTACCACCCTGCGTGTGTGTCCATCTATAAACCAATAGCCTGCGTCAGTCAGTGGTGAATTCTGGGAACACTTTGTACGATATTTTATGCTGTTTTAAGGCTCTTAGATGTTAAGGCTGTGTCCCAATTCTCTTCCCTGTCTCTCTTCTCTTGTCTCCCTTCATTCTTGATGGACCATGGATACGTTGAGGAGGTACTTCATGGGTTTCCAACATGTATTTCTCTCTGAGCTTAAATTCTCTCAGATACTGTAGATCAGTGTTCATGAGGGAGATGAGATGTGAATAGGGAGCTGTTTAACACCATTGGGAAACAGGCTTATGCTACGGTCAGACGATGGACATGAACCAATGGATTCGTGAGGTGCCTCTCACTTAGGAATGACAATTAAAGTTAAATAGCATTTTAGAGGGTTGGGCTTTCAGGTACTCCAGGATTTTGCGTCTCACACAAACCATCTGTGCTGCCTAGAGCACGGGTCTGCATACGTACGTAGCTTTAGAGAGGTCAGCACACATTCTAGAGGGGATCCTTTCACATTCTAGGGGGCTGCGTTGGTTGTTCGTTTGGTCAACATTAGTACTTGAGTCGTTTTGTGCCATTTTCACCTCCCACTCTTAACAAAGCCATCACTGGAAATTGGACCCAGTATTTTATGAAAACTGGAAGTGAATGTATTGAACTTTATATATTTCCCCTCTTTGAAACTCTATACAGTGTTAATAAATACAGAAACTTAAAATGAATGGGGTTATCTACTGCAGTGCTTTCCAGTGGGATCAGATATCTCCAGTAGTGCTGAGGCTCAGCATTCCACATCATCTCAAGCCCAGAGAAAGGGTATTTGATTCAATGTGAGACTTTGGATACCTATAAATAAAATACATACAGCACAGTAGAGACTGAGGCACCTCAATCCTGTGTTAAAACATTGCATATTCTAGTTTAGATGAGTACATATGGTAAACATTCACAGTAAGACAATCTGAAGTTGCTGGCCGGTTCCCATTTTTGTTTGAGCAATAAATGTGTTGTTGATTACAGTAAAATGGAGGCTGGAGTGTTTAACCTGATATAGTGTTTCCAGACAGCAGGTACTGTAGGGGAGACAAATAGGGCTCAGGCCCTCCTCAACAGATAGGTTCCTCTCTTTTGTCCTCCCTCAGAGAAAGAGAGAGGGGCAGAGGGGATATGAGTAATGCTTTATCACTTTGAAGTCTGAGCCAAACATCTGTTAAATTGCTCCAGTTTTTCCTTTCAAGGAATATCCATCCATACTGTAGCAGTACTGCTTTACTTTTCACCCCCTAGAGCCACATTACGACACACATGGCACATTACGACACACATGGCTTACATAATAAGCATTGTTTTTTATGATTCATTTTCTCTGTAAACAAAACAAATACTTTTTTTTTTCAGATGTGTTTGTTAGTGTTTTTGGCTGTGTAAATGAGGCTGACGTAGGCATTTCATCCAGGCATTAAAAGCCTAATTAGATCGTTGGCAACTACATACTTTTTTATCATGGTTTCCTTGCAGTACAACCACCGACGTTGTCAAGACAAACCATTGTATTGTTTGCTGTACATTTGGGACATTTAAGTTTGTTTTTTGTGGTAAAAGACTAAAGGTTCAGTGGAGTAATGCAAGACCACCACCAGATAGTTGTGGGTTTGACCCTGTTGTCTCACTATTGTCTCACTATTGTCTCACTGAACCACTGACCTAAAGGAGAGGGCACAGAACTTAGCACAACTCAGTGAGGAGATGAGGAGAAAAGCACTGCATGGACCTGAACATAAACATTATGAAATTACTCCTAATTCAAGTGAATGTTTGTTATGTTTATTTGTCACAGAACCATTTGCAATGGATCCTTGCAATTGCCCCTAAAAGCTAGTTGTTGGGAACTACAGTAGAGAAGGGAAATAATGTTTACTTTATCCATTACTTCCTCAGCACAGCTAGTGATGCAGACAGAGACACAGATGATAAAGATTTGTACAGCTGCAGGAGGCACAGACACAGATGAGGATGTTGATAGAGATGACAGACATACGGTAGATAGATGGACACAGATAAAGACACAGATGTAGGTGTATTCATATATCTCTCCACTCCCTCCCCGTTGGGTCCAGTCCCAGCCCTGCTGGTCAATGTATCAAATCGTGCATGATACACACAGAAATGCACATGCATATACACACAGACACACACATCCTGGGATACGGAAAAGTGTGCATATCTCTCAAAACTAAATTTTCACGATCTCGTACCTCACCTTTCAACAGCTGTATGTCTACTCAGTTCTAAACTTTCATACATGTCACCAAATCATTTTCAGGGGGTTCATCTTTAAATGTATGTTCCTGTGTGATGGTATTTTGCCAAAACACCTTGAATGTGCTCTAGAAAACAGAAACAGTTGTAGCACTGGAATATTAACATTATTTATTACTGAAAGACCAGAGACAGACTCTCTGAAAAAAGTATGTTTTTCGGTTCCCTGTAATTCGCACCTGTGTGTTATTATAAACCTGCATTGGCAAGGAAACATACTTGTATTACCTCTTTTGAGGTTCAGTGAACTTAGCCTAAGCACCTGCCATATGGGAACAAGGTTGAAAAATAATGTTGAGGCAGTCCTAGCCATCAATAACAGAGTGTATTTACTCAAACCTCTTAAGGGACAGACACACAGGCGTGTACATTTTAGTAATTTAGCAGCTGCTCTTATCCAAAGCGACTTACAGGAGCAATTAGGGTTAAGTGCCTTGCTCAAGGGCATATTGACTGATTTTGTTTCTCGGGGATTTGAATCAGCGACCTTTCGGTTGGCCGTTCCTGGCCCAAAGCTCTTAACCGCTAGACTACCTGCCCGTTTGCCGGCCAAGAGTACTTAGTACCTCTGAACAGATTGCCAACTGTAATTTGCAAACCAATTCTACATGTAGAATTGCACGAAAATGTCGGAAGTCAGACACCCACCAGCGAGTGGTCCCTAAAACACACCTCAGCGAACAAACGGCAGATGAACAGCAGATCGACATTCGGTGTGGTGTGTGCGCTGCCTTATTAAAGTGGGCGTTTGTCTTTGCCATAATGTATATTCAGATGTCTAACTTTCAAATGTGCTTTCAAATTAAGGTACCACATTCCTACACCTTATTCCCATATTTCCCATATTAGCTAGCAAGACCTCAATTATCTCGTACCCCTCCACATCGACTTGGTACTGATACCCCATGTAAATAGCCAAGTTATTGTTACTCATTGTATATTTTTTACTTTTATTATTACGTGTTATTACTTTTCTATTATTTATATATTTTCTCTCTCTCTGCATTGTTGGGAAGGGCCCATAAGAAATCATTTCACTGTTAGTCTACATTGTTGTTTACAAATCATGTGACATATTCAATTTGATTTGTGATGTGACAATACCTTTAGCCAGCCAACAGAGAGGAAGAGGCGAAGCAATGGAATTGCAGCAAATGTTCCCTACTAACATACAGTGGGGGAAAAAAAAGTATTTAGTCAGCCACCAATTGTGCAAGTTCTCCCACTTAAAAAGATGAGAGAGGCCTGTAATTTTCATCATAGGTACACGTCAACTATGACAGACACATTGAGATTTTTTTTCTCCAGAAAATCACATTGTAGGATTTTTTATGAATTTATTTGCAAATTATGGTGGAAAATAAGTATTTGGTCACCTACAAACAAGCAAGATTTCTGTCTCTCACAGACCTGTAACTTCTTATTTAAGAGGCTCCTCTGTCCTCCACTCGTTACCTGTATTAATGGCACCTGTTTGAACTTGTTATCAGTATAAAAGACACCTGTCCACAACCTCAAACAGTCACACTCCAAACTCCACTATGGCCAAGACCAAAGAGCTGTCAAAGGACACCAGAAACAAAATTGTAGACCTGCACCAGGCTGGGAAGACTGAATCTGCAATAGGTAAGCAGCTTGGTTTGAATAAATCAACTGTGGGAGCAATTATTAGGAAATGGAAGACATACAAGACAACTGATAATCTCCCTCGATCTGGGGCTCCACGCAAGATCTCACCCTGTGGGGTCAAAATGATCACAAGAACGGTGAGCAAAAATCCCAGAACCACACGGGGGGACCTTGTGAATGATCTGCAGAGAGCTTGGACCAAAGTAACAAAGCCTACCATCAGTAACACACTATGCCACCAGGGACTCAAATCCTGCAGTGCCAGACGTGTCCCCCTGCTTAAGCCAGTACATGTCCAGGCCCGTCTGAAGTTTGCTAGAGTGCATTTGGATGATCCAGAAGAGGATTGGGAGAATGTCATATGGTCAGATGAAACCAAAATATAACTTTTTGGTAAAAACTCAACTCGTCGTGTTTGGAGGACAAAGAATGCTGAGTTGCATCCAAAGAACACCATACCTACTGTGAAGCATGGGGGTGGAAACATCATGCTTTGGGGCTGTTTTTCTGCAAAGGGACCAGGACGACTGATCCGTGTAAAGGAAAGAAAGAATGGGGCCATGTATTGTGAGTTTTTGAGTGAAAACCTCCTTCCATCAGCAAGGGCATTGAAGATGAAACGTGGCTGGGTCTTTCAGCATGACAATGATCCCAAACACACCGCCCGGGCAACGAAGGAGTGGCTTCGTAAGAAGCATTTCAAGGTCCTGGAGTGGCCTAGCCAGTCTCCAGATCTCAACCCCATAGAAAATCTTTGGAGGGAGTTGAAAGTCAGTGTTGCCCAGCGACAGCCCCAAAACATCACTGCTCTAGAGGAGATCTGCATGGAGGAATGGGCCAAAATACCAGCAACAGTATGTGAAAACCTTGTGAAGACTTACAGAAAACGTTTGACCTGTGTCATTGCCAACAAAGGGTATATAACAAAGTATTGAGAAACTTTTGTTATTGACCAAATACTTATTTTCCACCATAATTTGCAAATAAATTCATAAAAAATCCTACAATGTGATTTTCTGGATATTTTTTCTCATTTTGTCTGTCATAGTTGACGTGTACCTATGATGAAAATTACAGGCCTCTCTCATCTTTTTAAGTGGGAGAACTTGCACAATTGGTGGCTGACTAAATAATTTTTTCCCCCACTGTAGCTGGCTAGCCAGGTGGGTAGTAGACTGAGGCTAATATTATCGTTCTGTCATCATCAGCATTATGGGAATACTTGTTCTATGTGGCATAGTGACACGGCAACAGTCAGAGGAGTGGTGGGGGTTATGTTAATGTCAGAAGTTAACTGCACTCTCGTGACCAAAAAATGCTAGCTAGCTTTTTTAGCAAAATTTTTTACCTTGTTGCAATCCGTTTTATAAGCGCATTAACACACTCCAGACTCTGCATTGCCAGGGAATTACTGCACACCTCAGCAGTTGAAAGGCTCCAGTCCAAAGTACTGTGGACAAGATTTTATTTATTTTAGCTCTCCGTTCTCCATTTAATTTATTAGCGCAGGGTTTATATGAAGCCACAGGTTTGGTGTAAAGATTGAACACATTACATGGCTTGTTAGGACCTTGAACCTTTGCCAATGCGGGGGCGCAGGGCCAGATCCAAACAGCAAGGCCTTCTAGTCTCTAGACCCACACAAAGTCAATCTAAAGTAACATCTACATTAAAACTGCTGCTGAAGCATGTGTGATTGCATTTCCAATGAACCCTCAGGTCTTCTTTATGGGGGATGTGAAGAGCTGTCGGCCATCTTGGATGCTGCTTTCCACAACAAATAGAGCATTCGTGGAGCGCCACATCACAGAGGAGGTTTATTTATTACTTTTTTGTATTAATTTTTTACTTTTTACCCCACAATTACGTGAGATCCAATTGGTAGTTACAGTCTTGTCCCATTGCTGCAACTCCTGTACGGACTCGGGAGAGGCAAAGGTTGAGAGCCACGCGTCCTCCAAAACACGACCCTGTGAGGCCGCACTGCTCGCTTAAGCCGCACCAATGTGTCGGAGGAAACTCTGTACAACTGGCGACCGTGTCAGCGTGCATGCGCCTAGCCTGCCACAAGAGTCGCTAGAGCACGATGGGACAAGGACATCCTGGCCGGCCAAACCGTCCCCTAACCCGGACGACGCTGGGCCAATTGTGCGCAGCCTCATTGGTTTCCCGGTCGCGGCCAGCTGCGGGACCCGGGATCGAACCTGGGTCTGTAGTGACGCCTCAAGCACTGCGATGCAGTGCTGTAGACCGCTTCGCCACTCGGGAGGCCCATTTGCGAGGGGTTTTGTCACTTCACTCTCCTGCAGAGAACAGCCATGACCTCTCCAGAGCTAGGCGACAGAGAAAGGGTGTTGAAAAGCCTATGTGGCAGCAGCCAAGGGGCTGGTTTTTCAAAAAGTTATCTGATTGGATTACCCCTATCAGATAGGATTAAATGTTAGAATTTAGTTTTTCAAAACTGAAAAATGGGATTCGGTTTCTCCGGATAGGGATAAGGATTTGGTAATCCAATCTGATCTTTAATCAGGGATTGTAGGTGATTAGGATAGTTTTGATTCCAAAAATCATGATTATTTTGATCCCACTAGAAGGGTGGATTCAGGGTGGATTTGGAAAGGTGAAAGGCACTACAACCAAGAAATGTCAATGTAACTAAGGTGAGGAGGTTTAAAAAATGTTATTACATCTAAAATCCAAAGGATAATTATGTTAAAATGACTGCCGTATAGGTATGTGGTAAATTGTTATGTTAAGTTAAGTGTCACTACTTACTTATAAGTGATATGCAGGCTCTATTCTTTTTTTTTTCAAGGTACCTTTATTCATGTATAGTGAACAAAAAGATAAACCCAACATGCAACAATTTCAAAGATTTTACTGAGTTACAGTTTAGAGAAGGAAATCAGTCAATTGAAATAAATTAATTAGGCCTTAATCAATGAATTTCACATGACTGGGCAGGGGTTCAGCCATGGATGGGCCTGGGAGGGCATAGGCCCACCCAATTGGCAGCAAGGTCCACCCACTGGTGAGCCAGGCCTAGCCAATCAGAACGTACTGCCAAATTAGCTAAAACGATGTTTGAGGCAGTTTATGGTAGAGAAATGAAGATTCCGTTCTCAGGCAACAACGCTGGTGGACATACCTGCAGTCCGCATGCCAATTGCACGCACTCTCAAAACTTGAGACATCTGTGGCATTGTGTTGTGTGACAAAACTGCACATTTTAAAGTGGCCTTTTATTGTTCCCAGCACAAGGTGCACCTGTCTAATGATCATGCTGTTTAATCAGCTTCTTGATATGTCACACCTGTCAGTGGGATGGAGTATCTTGGCGGCAAAGGAGAAATGCTCACTAACAGGGATGTAAACACATTTGTGCACTAAATCTGAGATAAATAAGATTTTTGTGTGTATGAAAAATTGCTGGGATTTTTTTTTTTTTGCTCAACACTTTATATGTTGCGTTTATATTTTTGTTCAGTGTAGTTTACTAATTTCTGTTTCCCCAGGTTGAAGTAGTACCACAACCAGTCCAGTAGATGGGAAGGTGTAGGCCTGTTTAAAGCATGAACAAATGGATTATGTGATCTTGATATTGTGGTATCTGGATCTGAATGATCCTATCCGATTCTTTTCTGAAAAACCAGTTAAAAAATAGCCAGATTGATCTGATCTTGGATAGCAAAAAAAGAGGATTACAGAATCCGACTAATTCTGATCCAAATAAATAGTTTTGAAAAACCTGGCTGTCTTATTGGCTAAACAAAATGTTGTTGGAAAACTTGCCCAGTAGATTACATTACAGAGACTTATCCAAAGCACAAAATCTGAATTATGTGATCTTGATATTGCAGTATCTGGATCAGAATGATCCTATCTGATTATTTTCTGAAGAAAAAAAACAGCTCAAAATAAGCCAGATCGATCTGATCCTGGATAGCATGAAATAGGATTAAAGAATCCAGATCATTCTGATCCCCCCAAAAAGTTTTGGAAAACTCCATAAGCACGCTGTCCGCCCTGTGATGTTGTTGGCTTTAAGGCTAGCATGGCGCTGCAGAGATGTATAGCTGGTTCTAACGAGTTCCTGACCAATTCTGCTGTTTGTGTGATTTTTTTTACGCTGATCTCCGCCATCTTTTCCTATGAACGAAACAGCTTCTGGACATCAGAACAGTGATCACTAATCTCGATTTGAATGAAGATTTCTACTTCAACGAGTCGGCAGCTGTGGATGTACTGCTCATTACGGACCAGGCCCTAATCCCCGGTACTCAAAAGAGGAAGAGACGGCGCAAGAGAGGCAAAGAGCTCCCTGACGAGACCCCTACCCTCCGTTCTATTGGCGAACGTACAATCACTAGAGAACGGGACCTGAAGAATTGTAATATTATATGTTTCTCAGAGTCGTGGCTGAACAAGGTGATTGATAATATACATTTAGCTGGTTTTTCTATGCATCATCAAGACCGAACGGCAGTTTTGGGTAAGGTTAAGGGGGGAGGTGTGTGTCTCTTTGTTAACATCTAGTGTGCAATCTTTAATGTTAAGGAAGTTTCGAGATTCTGCTCGCCTGAGTTAGAATACCTCATGATAAGTTGCATACCATACTATTTACCAAGAGAGGTTTTATCTATATTTTGTAGCTGTCTATTTACCACCACAAACCGATGCTGGCACTAAGACTGCACTCAACGTGCTGTATAGGGCCATAAGCAAACAAGAAAATGCACATCCAGAGGAGGTGCTCCTAGTGGCCATGATTTCAATGCAGGGAAACTGAAATCCGTCTTACCTAATTTTTACCAGTATGTCACCTGTGCAACTGGAGGCGAAAAAACTCTAGGTCATCTTTACTCCACACACAGAAACGCATACAAAGCTATCCCTCGCCCTCCAGTTGGCATATCTGACCAAAACTGTATCCCCTGCTGCTTACAAGCAAAAACTCAAACAGGAAGTACCAGTGACGCGTTTAATACGGAAGTAGTCCAATGAAGTGGATGCTAAGCTACAGGACTGTTTCGCTAGCACTGACTGGTATATGTTCCGGGATTTATCCGATAACATTGAGAAGTTTATAACATCAGTAACCGGCTTCATTAATAAGTGCATCGACGACTTCATCCCCACAGTGACCATACGTACATATCCCAACCAGAAGCCATGGATTATAGGCAACATTCGCACTGAGCTAAAGGCTAGAGCTGCAGCTTTCAAGGAGTGGGACACTAATCCGGACGCTTATAAGAAATCCCGCTACGACCTCCAATGGGCCACAGATGGGTCAAAACATCAATACAGGATCGAATCCTACTACGCCGACTCTGACGCTTGTCAGATGTGGCAGGGCTTGCAAACTATCACAGATTCCTTCGATGCTCACTTCGAAGCAAGCAACACTGAACCAAGACCTTTAAACAGGTTAACATTCACAAGCCCGCAGGACCAGATGGATTACCAGGATGCGTACTCAGAGTATGCTCTGACCAGCTGGCAAGTGACTTTACTGACATTTTCAACCTGTCCCTGACCAAATCTGTAATACCTACATGTTTGAAGCAGACCACCATAGTCTCTGTGCCCAAGAACGCCAAGGTAACCTGTCTAAATGACTATCGCTCCATAGCACTCACATCTGGAGCCATGAAATGCTTTGAAAGGCTGGTCATGGATCACATCAACAAAATCATTCCAAACACCCTGGACCCACTCCAATTCGCATTTTGCCCCAACAGATCCACAGGTGACGCAATCTCTGTTGCACTCCACACTGCCCTCTTCCACCTGGACAAGAGGAACACCTACGTGAGAATGCTGTTCAACACTAGTGGGGACAGACAGCTGAGCATTCAACACCATATTGACCTACAAGCTCACTAAGCTCAGGACCCTGGGACTGAACACCTCCCTCTGCAACTGGATCCTAGACTTTCTGACTGACCGCCCCTAGGTGGTGAGGGTAGGCAACAACACATCCACCACCCTGACCCTCAACACAGGGGCCCCTCAGGGGTGCGCGCTTAGTCTCCTCCTGCACTCCCTGTTCACCCACGTCTGCGTGGCCGCGCATGACTCCAACACCATCATTGATTTTGCTGACTACACGACAGTGGTTAGCCTGATCACAGATGACGTTGAGACGGTCTATAGGGAGGAGGTCAGTGACCTGGCAGTTTGGTGCCAGGACAACAACCTCTCCCTGAACGCCAGCAAGACAAAGGAGCTGATTGTGGACTTCAGGAAACAGAGAGCCAAACCCACCCCCATCCACATTGACGGGCTGTAGTGGAGCGGGTCGAGAGCTTCAACTTCCTCGGTGTCCACATCACTAAGGAATTATCATGGTCCACACACACCAACACAGATGTGAAGAATGCACAACAATGCCTCTTCCCTCTCAGGAGGCTGAAAATATTCGGTATGGGCCCTCAGATTCTCAAAATGTTCTACAGCTGCACCATTGAGATTATGTTGACTGGCTGCGTCACCGCTTGGTATGGCAACTGCTTGGCAGCCGACCGCAAGGCACTATAGAGGGTAGTGCATACTAGAGATTGACACAGAAGTGACAATTAATTCCTGTCCCCTCCTGTCCTGTCAGTTTTTTTCCTGCACTGTCCTGATCCCGCAACAGTTATATAACCCTGGAACTTTCCTGTCCCATCCCAATAAAAATCACTCTCTTTCCGTGCTCATTTTTAAGCGCAGAATCAGAAATAACTTCCTCTGTTAGCTGCTCGTCTGTCTGTCCCCGTTCTGTGGCAGCATCGCATTAGTGGAAACCAAG
Organism: Coregonus clupeaformis; assembly: GCF_020615455.1. Lineage (NCBI taxonomy): Eukaryota > Metazoa > Chordata > Actinopteri > Salmoniformes > Salmonidae > Coregonus > Coregonus clupeaformis. The sequence continues at coordinate 56,525,099 of NC_059192.1, forward strand.
ACTGTTCTCAGGGCAAGCCTGGTTGCAGCTAGATGTTCGAGTCGCGTCAGGGATTATTTTAGCTAACACTTTTCCTAACCTTAACCTAATTATCCTAACCTGCCAAGTTAATTCTCCTAACTTGCCACGTTAATTCTCCTAACCTGCTGCGAAAAGTCCCTTCTGCTAGTCAAAACCGGCAGATATGCCCTGAGAACAGTCTTGGTTTCCACTAATGCAATACAGCCACTCTGCGTGTGAATAGCCTAGCAACTGCTCCCATTTACATTTACATTTTCGTCATTTAGCAGACACTCTTATCCAGAGCGACTTACAAATTGGTGCATTCACGTTATGATAGCCAGTGGGACAACCACTATACAATATATATATTTTTTTTTAGTTTTTTGGGGTGGGGTAAGGGGGGGTAGAAGGATTACTTTATCCTATCCCAGGTATTCCTTAAAGAGGTGGGGTTTCAAGTGTCTCCGGAAGGTGGTGAGTGACTCCGCTGTCCTGGCATCGTGAGGGAGCTTGTTCCACCATTGGGGTGCCAGAGCAGCGAACAGTTTTGACTGGGCTGAGCGGGAACTGTGCTTCCGCAGAGGTAGGGGAGCCAGCAGGCCAGAGGTGGATGAACGTAGTGCCCTAGTTTGGGTTTAGGGACTGATCAGAGCCTGAAGGTACGGAGGTGCCGTTCCCCTCACAGCTCCGTAGGCAAGCACCATGGTCTTGTAGCAGATGCGAGCTTCAACTGGAAGCCAGTGGAGTGTGCGGAGGAGCGGGGTGACATGAGAGAACTTGGGAAGGTCGAACACCAGACGGGCTGCGGCGTTCTGGATGAGTTGTAGGGGTTTAATGGCACAGGCAGGGAGCCCAGCCAACAGCGAGTTGCAGTAATCCAGACAGGAGATGACAAGTGCCTGGATCAGGACCTGTGCCGCTTCCTGTGTAAGGCAGGGTCGTACTCTGCAAATGTTGTAGAGCATGAACCTACAGGATCGGGTCACCGCCTTGATGTTAGCGGAGAACGACAGGGTGTTTTGTCCAGGGTCACGCCAAGGCTCTTTGCACTCTGGGAGGAGGACACAACGGAGTTGTCAACCGTGATGGCGAGATCATGGAACGGGCAGTCCTTCCCCGGGAGGAAGAGCAGCTCCGTCTTGCCGAGGTTCAGCTTGAGGTGGTGTTCCGTCATCCACACTGATATGTCTGCCAGACATGCAGAGATGCGATTCGCCACCTGGTTATCAGAAGGGGGAAAGGAGAAGATTAATTGTGTGTCATCTGCGTAGCAATGATAGGAAAGGCCATGTGAGGATATGACAGAGCCAAGTGACTTGGTGTATAGCGAGAATAGTAGAGGGCCTAGAACTGAGCCCTGGGTGACACCAGTGGTGAGAGCATGTGGTGCGGAGACAGATTCTCGCCACGCCACCTGGTAGGAGCGACCTGTCAGGTAGGACGCAATCCAAGAGTGAGCCACGCCGGAGATGCCCAACTCGGAGAGGGTGGAGAGGAGGATCTGATGGTTCACAGTATCAAAGGCAGCAGATAGGTCTAGAAGGACGAGAGCAGAGGAGAGAGAGTTAGCTTTAGCAGTGTGGAGAGCCTCCGTGACACAGAGAAGAGAAGTCTCAGTTGAATGACCAGTCTTGAAACCTGACTGGTTTGGATCAAGAAAGTAATTCTGAGAGTGATAGCAAGAGAGTTGGCTAAAGACGGCACGCTCAAGAGTTTTGGAGAGAAAAGAAAGAATGGATACTGGTCTGTAGTTGTTGACATCGGAGGGATCGAGTTTAGGTTTTTTGAGAAGGGGTGCAACTCTCGCTCTCTTGAATACGGAAGGGACATAGCCAGCAGTCAAGGATGAGTTGATGAGCGAGGTTAGGTAAGGGAGAAGGTCTCCGGAAAAGGTCTGGAGAAGAGAGGAGGGAATAGGGTCAAGCGGGCAGGTTGTTGGGCGGACGGCCGTCACAAGTCGCAAGATTTCATCTGGAGCGAGAGGGGAGAAAGAAGTCAAAGGGTAGGGCAGTGTGAGCAGGACCAGCGGTGTCATTTGACTTAACAAATGAGGATCGGACGTCATCAACCTTCTTTTCAAAATGGTTGTCTTGTGAGTGCTGCTGCTCAGCGCTCACAAGACAGTTGCTTGTACAAAGCTGATAACAACCACATTACGAGATTTTGGCAGCCCTTGTATTTACCTAGAGTCGGATGAATTCATGGATATGGACATGTGTAATTGTGAACATCTCCACGTGCATCTGATGTAAGTAGTAACTGGAGAGAGGCACGAGAGTGAGCCAATTTTATTTTGTATAGATTTTTATTAAGTAAACTACTCTATATTAGGCCTACACTGTTTTTTTTTTATGAAATGCTCCACACATGACATATTTATAACCCTTCTGTTATTGTTATTATATCCACACGTTATAATTGTTCTATTATTTATATTTTTTCTCTCTGCATTGTTGGGAAGGGCCCATAAGTAAGCATTTCACTGTTAATGTACACCTTTTGTTTACGAAGCATGTGACAAATAACATTTGATTTGATATTAATTAGAGAACCTGTTGGTGATAGAGAATAGTTCATGTTTTCTCTACATCCATGTGTCTTTCAACCACACCAGTCATCCAAGAAACAGTTTTGAGTCAGGGTCTATTAGCTAGAACAAACATTATTCTTGAAATGGAGGAGGAACACTTCTCTAAAGTCATTTATAAGATTATAAACCATACTGAAAGATGCTGTGCTAGTCGACAAACACCCCACAAAATCTCAATTGACCTCTCTCTCTCTGTGCCCCCAGGCTGGTGGTTTGTCAGTACAGCGGAGGAGCAGGGCTGGGTTCCTGCCACCTACCTGAAAACCTACAGCAATACACGAGATGACCTGGAGCTGGGCGCCTCCAAGTCCGGGGAGGGTAAGAGCTCCACACCACTATGAATACAGGAAGAAAACATGTACACGACATACAGTATACAGTATACAAGCTGCACCACAATACAGACCACATTAGACGTCGTCATGTCCAGCAACTGGGTGAAATTTGTGGATGTGCAATATCCCACAACGTACAAGACCACTGTACCTCCACCACCCCCATCTCTAAAAGGGTACAGTAGTCTGACTCCCACCCCCGAATCACCGCCGACTGACGTTAACGTCCGACTTTCCCCCGGTGTGAACACCCTTCTTTGTGCTGCTGCCACTATAAACACCCCCGAACAAGCTCCAGAGTCCTCCCTGAATAAATAGCCTGGAGAAGGAGTGTCAGGGCCTAAGCCACATCTCTGGGCTGAGGTGCACTGAGTGACGTATTGTACTCTACAGTAGCAGTGTAGAAATTCAATGCAATACTAAAAAGAGGTTACCTCCTTGGAGTTTGGGGCGGTAAACGAATGAAAGAGGCGCATGTTTGGTTCACTGTAGGGATTGAGCTGTGAGGAGTTAATTTATGTGAGTCAATCACAAGTAAAGTCATGTCTGAAGTTATTTATTCCAGGCCCTGAGATAAATCATGTCAATTTATACAGACTGATTATGACACAAAACTAGAAGATAGTGATGAATGTTGCTCTGTCTGTGCAATGGTCGTATGCTGCTATATTCTGCGTTAACACCTAAGCAAGAGGGTTGTTTGCTAAACGATCATGCTGACATAAAATTGGGATCCACTCATGCAGTCATTAGAACTCCATTTCCCAAAAGACACAGCATGGGTTAGGCTATATTGTCTTGTGTGGCAGTCCTAGCAATGTCATAATCTAGCCAATCAAATCAAATCAAATCAAATTGTATTTGCCACATGCGCCTAATACAACAGGTGTAGACATTACCGTGAAATGCTTACTTATAGCCCTTAACCAACAATGCATTAATTTTTTTATAAAAAAGTAAAATAAAACAACAACAAAAAAGTGTTGAGGAAAAAAAGAGCAGAAGTAAAATAAAATAACAGTAGGGAGGCTATATACAGGGGGGTACCGGTGCAGAGTCAATGTGTGGGGGCACCGGCTAGTTGAGGTAATATGTCATGTGGGTAGAGTTAAAGTGACTATGCATAAATAATGAACAGAGTAGCAGCAGCGTAAAAAGATGGGGTGGGGGTGCAAATAGTCCGGGTAGCCATGATTAGCTGTTCAGGAGTCTTATGGCTTGGGGGTGGAAGCTGTTGAGAAGCCTTTTGGACCTAGACTTGGCGCTCCGGTACCGCTTGCCGTGCGGTAGCAGAGAGAACAGTCTATGACTAGGGTGGCTGGAGTCTTTGACAATTTTGAGGGCCTTCCTCTGACACCGCCTAGTATAGAGGTCCTGGATGGCAGGAAGCTTGGCCCCAGTGATGTACTGGGCCGTACGCACTACCCTCTGTAGTGCCTTGCGGTCGGAGGCCGAGCAGTTGCCATACCAGGCGGTGATGCAACCAGTCAGGATGCTCTCGATGGTGCAGCTGTAGAACTTTTTGAGGATCTGAGGCCCATGCCAAATCTTTTCAGTCTCCTGACGGGAAATAGGCTTTGTCGTGCCCTCTTCACGACTGTCTTGGTATGTTTGGACCATGATAGTTCATTGGTGATGTGGACACCAAGGAACTTGAAGCTCTCAACCTGTTCCACTACAGCCCCATTGATGAGAATGGGGGCGTGCTCAGTCCTCTTTTTTTTCCTGTAGTCCACAGTCATCTCCTTTGTCTTGGTCACATTGTTATCCTGGCACCACACGGCCAGGTCTCTGACCTCCTCCCTATATGCTATCTCATCGTTGTCAGTGATCAGGGCTACCACTGTTGTGTTGTCGAAAAACGTAATGATGGTGTTGGAGTCGTGCCTGGCCATGCAGTCATGGGTGAACAGGGAGTACTGGAGGGAACTGAGCACGCACCCCTGAGGGGCCCCCGTGTTGAGGATCAGCGTGGCAGATGTGTTGTTACCTACCCTTACCACCTGGGGGCGGCCTGCAAGGAAGTCCAGGATCCAGTTGCAGAGGGAGGTGTTTAGTCCCAGGATCCTTAGCTTAGTGATGAGCTTTGAGGGCACTATGGTGTTGAACGCTGAGCTGTAGTCAATGAATAGCATTCTCACGTAGGTGTTCCTCTTGTCCAGGTGGGAAAGGGCAGTGTGGAGTGCAATAGAAATTGCATTATCTGTGGATCTGTTGGGGCGGTATGCAAATTGGACTGAGTCTAGGGTTTCTGGGATAATGATGTTGATGTGAGCCATGACCAGCCTTTCAAAGCACTTCATGGCTACAGACGTCAGTGCTACGGGTCGGTAGTCATTTAGGCAGGTTATCTTAGTGTCCTTGTGCACGGGGACAATGCTGGTCTGCTTGAAACATGTTGGTATTACAGACTCAATCAGGGACATGTTGAAAATGTCGGTGAAGACACTTGCCAGTTAGTCAGCACATGCTCGGAGTACACGTCCTGGTAATCCGTCTGACCCTGCGGCCTTGTGAATGTTGACCTGCTTAAAAGTCTTACTCACATCGGCTACGGAGAGCGTGATCACATAGTCATACGGAACAGCTGGTGCTCTCATGCATGCTTCAGTGTTGCTTGCCTCGAAGCGAGCATAGAAGTGGTTTAGCTCGTCTGGTAGGCTTGTGTCACTGGGCAGCTCATGGTTGTGCTTCCCTTTGTAGTCTGTAATAGTTTTCGAGCCCTGCCACATCCAACGAGCATCAGAGCCAGTGTAGTACGATTCAATCTTAGTCCTGTATTGACTCTTTGCCTGTTTGATGGTTCGTCGGAGGGCATAGCGGGATTTCTTATAAGCGTCCGGGATAGAGTCCTGATCCTTGAAAGCGGCAGCTCTACCCTTTATCTCAGTGCGGATGTTGCCTGTAATCCATGGCTTCTGGTTGGGGTATGTACGTACGGTCACTGTGAGGACGACATCATCGATGCACTTATTGATGAAGCCAGTGACTGATGTGGTGTACTCCTCAATGCTATCTGAAGAATCCCGGAACATGTTCCAGTCTGTGCTAGCAAAACAGTCCTGTAGCTTAGCATCTGTGTCATCTGACCACTTTTTTATTAACTGAGTCACTGGTGCTTCCTGCTTTAGTTTTTGCTTATAAGCAGGAATCAGGAGGATAGAGTTATGGTCAGATTTGCCAAATGGAGGGCAAGGGAGCGCTTTGTATGCGTCTCTGTGTGTGGAGTAAAGGTGGTCTAGGGTTTTTTTTCCTCTGGTTGCACTTAACATGCTGGTAGAAATTAGGTAGAACGGATGTAAGTTTCCCTGCATTAAAGTCCCCGGCCACTTGGAGCGCTGCCTCTGGATGAGCGTTTTCCTGTTTAGTTATGGCCTTATACAGCTCATTGAGTGCAATCTTAATGCCAGCATTGGTTTGTGGTGATAAATAAACAGCTGTGAAAAATATAGATGAAAATTCTCTTGGTAAATAGTGTGGTCTACAGCTTATCATAAGGTACTCTACCTCAGGCGAGCAAAACCTCGAGACTTCCTTAGTATTTGATTTTGTTCACCAGCTGTTGTTTACAAATATACACAGACCGCCACCCCTTGTCTTACCGGAGTCAGCCGTTCTATCCTATCGATGTAGCGTATAGCCCGCTAGCTGTATGTTGTCCATGTCGTCGTTCAGGAAGCGGCACAGGTCCTAATCCAGGCACTTGTCATCTCCCGTCTGGATTACTGCAACTCGCTGTTGGCTGGGCTCCCTGCCTGTGCCATTAAACCCCTACAACTCATCCAGAATGCCGCAGCCCGTCTTCAACCTTCCCAAGTTCTCTCACGTCACCCCGCTCCTCCGCACACTCCACTGGCTTCCAGTTGAAGCTCGCATCTGCTACAAGACCATGGTGCTTGCCTACGGAGCTGTGAGGGGAACGGCACCTCCGTACCTTCAGGCTCTGATCAGTCCCTAAACCCAAACGAGGGCACTGTGTTCATCCACCTCTGGCCTGCTGGCTCCCCTACCTCTGCGGAAGCATAGTTCCCGCTCAGCCCAGTCAAAACTGTTCGCTGCTCTGGCACCCCAATGGTGGAACAAGCTCCCTCACGACGCCAGGACAGCGGAGTCACTCACCACCTTCCGGAGACATTTGAAACCCCACCTCTTTAAGGAATACCCCCCTTACTCCAACCCCCCACAAAAAAAAAATTTTTTTTAAAAGTGGTTATCCCACTGGCTATAAGGTGAATGCACCTATTTGTAAGTCGCTCTGGATAAGAGCGTCTGCTAAATTACGTAAATGTAAATGTTCAGCCACGACTCGGTGAAACATAAGATATTGCAGTTTTTAATGTCCCGTTGGTAGGATTAAGCGTAATCGCAGGTCATCTAATTTATTTTCCAATGATTGAAGATTGGCTAATAGGATTGATGGAAGAGGCAGTTTACTCGCTCGCCGTCGGATCCTTACGAGGCACCCGGACAACCTCTCCCTCAACGTGACCAAGACAAAGGAGATGATTGTGGACTACAGGAAAAAAAAGAGGACTGAGCACGCCCCCATTCTCATCGACGGGGCTGTAGTGGAACAGGTTGAGAGCTTCAAGTTCCTTGGTGTCCACATCACCAACGAACTATCATGGTCCAAACACACCAAGACAGTCGTGAAGAGGGCACGACAAAGCCTATTCCCCCTCAGGAAACTGAAAAGATTTGGCATGGGTCCTCAGATCCTCAAAAAATTCTACAGCTGCACCATCGAGAGCATCCTGACTGGTTGCATCACCGCCTGGTATGGCAACTGCTCGGCCTCCGACCGCAAGGCACTACAGAGGGTAGTGCGTACGGCCCAGTACATCACTGGGGCCAAGCTTCCTGCCATCCAGGACCTCTATACCAGGCGGTGTCAGAGGAAGGCCCTCAAAATTGTCAAAGACTCCAGCCACCCTAGTCATAGACTGTTCTCTCTGCTACCGCACGGCAAGCGGTACCGGAGTGCCAAGTCTAGGTCCAGAAGACTTCTCAACAGCTTCTACCCCCAAGCCATAAGACTCCTGAACAGCTAATCATGGCTACCCGGACTATTTGCACTGCTCCCCCACCCCATCCTTTTTACGCTGCTGCTACTCTTTTAATGATTTATGCATAGTCACTTTAACTCTACCCACATGTACATATTACCTCAACTACCTCAACTAGCCGGTGCCCCCGCACATTGACTCTGCAACGGTACCCCCCTGTATATATAGCCTCCCTACTGTTACTTTATTTTACTTCTGCTCTTTTTTTTCTCAACACTTTTTTTGTTGTTGTTTTATTTTTACTTTTTTTGTTAAAAATAAATGCACTGTTGGTTAAGGGCTGTAAGTAAGCATTTCACTGTAATGTCTGCACCTGTTGTATTCGGCGCATGTGACCAATAAAATTTGATTTTATTTGATTTTATTTGACCTACGTCCACGATTTCTCCGTCCCTTTCTCCTGCGAATGACGGGGATTTGGGCCTTGTCGGGTGTCTGTAGGATATCCTTCGCGGCCGCCTCGTTTAAGAAAAAATCTTTGTCCAATAAGAGGTGAGTAATCGCTGTCCTGATATCCAGAAGCTCTTTTTGGTTATAAGAGTCGATGGCAGAAACATTACGTACAGAATAAATTACAAATAACACAAAAAAACACACATAATAGTACAATTGGTTAGAGGGCTGAAAAATCCCAATATCGAGAGCTGCTTTATCGTTAGTGCCTTAACATTTTCACTCTCCTCTCTCTCATACTCAGAGTGCTAATATCGTGGAAAAGGCCACCACTGTATAGGTCATTATTTTACAGTTGGCATAATTACATACCCGCAGTACCTCCCTAATGCATTTCATGTAGTTTGGAAAGAAGAAACTTTAAGGATTGAAATCATTTACTTGCATCTTACTGTTCCAAACAAATATTTACATTTTCAAGCACCCTGGTGAAAACAGCTGTACAGAGTGTCGACTCCAAAACACTGTGACCCACATTACCTCTGGCACTGTATGTCACAGAATCAGCCGAGGCTGCTCCTCCTCCTTGCTCGGGCAGGCTTCGGCGTTCGTCGTCCCCGGAGTACTAGCTGCCACCGATCTATGTTTCGGTGTTTGACTTGTTTTGTCCTGATTGTGTACACCTGTTCCCCATTATGTTGTATTGTATTCCCTATTTAACCCTCTGTCGTTCATTGTGTGTTATTGTATTCGTCATCGGCAGTGTTCGTGTGCGGGTTGTTTATCCTCCTATTGTGGAGATTGTTTTCTACTCTGGTTACCTTCGAGTAAAGTATGTTTCCAGTAAGCTCTGTGTCCTGCGTTTGACTTCGCCTACTGCATTTCACCGTCGCATTCTGACACTGTAGATCTTCTGACTGAAGGAGAGAGGAGAGAGCATGCAGCACATGCTGCATTGAATTAACCTCTATAGTCCAATAGTTACACAGTAATCTCAACAGGCTTCTTCCTACCAAGGCCTGCATACAGAATGCATATCCATTCCTTATCAAGTTTTTTGGGAGAGGAATTAATCTTTCTGTTAGTATGACAGCTTTCTGGATTTTCACATTTACACAAACACCACAAGTGCACATTAGTGTTCTGGAGGAGTATGTGGGTCAGTTGTTGTATATTTTTGAACAGGGACTTTTTTTATTTCCGTTTTTCAGCTCACAGTGTATGTACATTTTGCCTGAAATCTCAACCGCCTGCTAAACTTTGAGATTAGTGTTCTGGTTTAGTGATGGAAAGCTTTTTCTTGAATTAGATATTTATATAAGCCCTGACGTTTATAGTGTTGGCTGTGACAAAAGATTGCTCCGAAGCTCCTAATCATTCCCATCTCCTGCATTTAACTAACAAAAACCATCAACAATTATAGACCTGGCATAGAGCTGCTGCCAAAGGAATTCAGCTGGTCTATTAATTGGATGGCATTCCCAAGCAGCAATGTGTGCCACAGATGCTCCTGCAGTAGAGGATGGGAAAACCATGCTAATAACTGCACTAATTGCAAGCCACATCATCGTACAGTCCTTCCATTGCAATGTGGTGTTGTTGTTTCCATGTTTGTCATGTAAGTAACTAATATCAGTCCTTTAGTTGAGTCCATGTTGTTTGTATGTGCCCATCTTTTATGTTTATGTCCCCATTTGTGTTTTTGTCTGGTCACTATCTGCGTGGGTCAGTCACTAAGCGCCGTAAGGCCCATCTGAAGAGGCTGGACCGGAGATGGACCCTGGGGGGAATGGTCAGCAGGCAGCAGAGCAGAGGTGATCAGAGACAGGGCGCCGACCTCCTTCTATTCTCTGACCCCATTGTACATTGTCCTGTCTTCTCTCTCATACCTGATACCTAATGTCTTGGTTTGTGTCATATGCCATCTTCTACACCATCATGATCCACACCCAATAACCACTAACATCATTATAAACCAGCTAATAAACAGTCCAGACATGTCATTACAATGCTAAATTGGTTTTCACATTGGTGGTTTTCAGCAGTTACAGGTTTGACCTTATGCTAGAAGATAAACATAGAAAAAATTGACCATCTTGTTGTTACTCAGTTTCTGCACTTGAATGCGGCAGTGTTGGAAGAGATTGTGTCATGTAATCAGTTTATTTGAATGAACCCCAATGTGCAACTCCAATCTTTTCTGAATTACAGCTATAGCTGCACAACCATCTAAAAGTTGGTAGGCCACATGCAATATTTTGCCACTTTAGTTGGCTTTTTACGAGCCAAGTGAAACATGTACACATATGTACTTTTCAAAAGAGACTGAGTTAAAAAGCCAGACGTTTAACAACCGGAGGTGTTGAGAGCAAGCAGGTCTACCGATGGACCAGGCCAATAAAGAATTGTATTCATCTGTTGGAGTAAGAGTGAAAAGTGTTTGTGCTTGCAGTGAAAAGTGTTTGTGCTTGCAACATTACCCTTGCCTCGAGACAGGGTTTTTTGACAGGGGATGCGGGTTGGATTGCTGACAGCGGAGTGAGGATAGGCTATTTGAGTCCAGCCCAAGGTTTGTGCTTGGCAACAGTGTCCAAAGCGGGAAAAACAACAAACGGCCTCTGGAGTAAAAATAGCTTTTTCCACTGCAGGAACTAAATCTTGCCTGTGGGGAAAAAAGCTGAAATAGTGCTGACTGCAGGAAAATAGTTTATCAAAGTTATGCAGGCGATGTATGTTGTGGTTAACATAATATCTTATTCAGAGGTTCCCCCCGCTGGTGAGTGTGGGCTCAGGAAGGTTGAACAGGGTTGCCCCTGTAGGGAGAGAGACTGGAAGTCCCGTAAGAAAGTGCAGGGGAAAACAAAGCATACAGGAAATGGCCTTTTCGGTTTTATTTACAAGGCTGTACATAGGCCTATTTCTTTGCAAGTAAAATGAATTTTTACTATATCCTTATTCAGTCCTTCTAAATCCCTGATGAGACTCAACAGGGGTAGAGGAAAGGAGAGAGTTATTAGATATCAAAAAGGAATCCAGTGATTCCAGAGGTATTCAAACGGTCTTAGCATGTAGATAGGTATTCTCCTCTCTTTACACTGTAGGGCAGCGTTCCCTCCGCCTGCCTGTGTTTTACGGTGTAATGAGATGAGACCTCTGGTCAGTGTTGGAAAAAGTACCCAATTGTCATACTTGAGTAAAAGTATAGATATCTTAATAGAAAGTTACTCAAGTAAAAGGTAAAGTCAGCCAGTAAAATTCTACTTGAGTAAAAGTCAAAGTATTTGGTTTAAATATACTTAAGTATGAAAAGTAAAAGTAACAGTATAAATAATTTAAAATTCCTATTATTTAGCAAAGCAGACGGCACAATTGTCTTGTTTTTTAAATTTTCGGATATCCAGGGGCACACTCCAACACTCAGACATTATTTCTAAAAGTTGCATTTGTGTTTAGTGAGTCCGCCAGACCAGAGTGACCACGTGTTCTCCTGATAACTGCGTGAATTTGACTATTTTCCTGTCTTGCTAAGCATTCAAAATGTAAGTACTTTTGGTTGTCAGGGAAAATGTATGGAGTAAAAAGTACAATATTTTCTTTAGGAATGTAGTGAAGTATAAATAGTAAAGTAAAGTACAGATACCCAAAAAAACTACTTAAGTAGTACTTTAAAGTATTTTTACTTAAGTACTTTACACCACTGCCTCTAGTCTGTAATGACAGGAAGTACTCTGGCCTTTAGGGAAGTTACAAATCAAGATGTCATCTCTGTTCTCTATCATCTGCTGAGTTTACAGAGGCTGACCGCTACCACGCCAGTAGTCCACTCTGTCGTTAGAACTGTTTTCCCCATTTCAAGAGATCAGTGTTTCTGAGTTTATTTTATCCCATATTTACACTTAGTAAACAGAGATCATGACATAAAGTCAATGTAATTGTCAGTTGCTGCAGGAAGACATTTACAGTATGAAGTGAGGGACATCATATTGTTAATTAGAGTTTCCCAGATTACTTAAAGCCTTTCATAGTAAAATGCTAGATATCTTTGTGGATCTGACAGAATCAATCACATCAGAACTACACACAGAGAAATGCCGTCAAGTCCACAAAATTATATACTTCAAGCCTAGATACAGTATGTCTTTATTTACTTTCACTCACTCTGAGGTGTTTCTACAATCGTTACAGTACCTCCTATAAAATATTGACATATTTTTCATTTGTTTGAGTAATATTTTGTAGTACATTTGAAACTGACGTGAGTCTCTGTGTTCCCACGTCCTCTCTGTGGCCTGACAGAGGAGAAGTATATGACGGTGCAGCCATATACCAGCGAGGGGAAGGATGAGATTGCCTTTGAGAAAGGAGTAATCGTGGAGGTCATCCAGAAGAACCTGGAGGGCTGGTGGTTCATCAGGTAAGGCCATGATTTGTGCTCCAACCACAATATAAACTGTTGCCTGTTTATACTGTCTCTCAATTATGGTTATTATCACTCAAGATCACCCCCTCTCTCTTCATCTCTCACGCCCTCTCCCCAGGTACCAGGATAAGGAGGGCTGGGCCCCGGCCTCCTACCTGAAGAAGGTTAAGGAGGACTTCTCTCCCCGTAGTAGTAATAAGAAGACCCCCTTGACTGGCCCGGTGGAGATAATCGGCAACATCATGGAGATCAGCAACCTGCTGAACAAGAAGGCCCTGAGTGAGAAGGACGTGCAGACAGACGGCCAGTCAGAGGACAACCCCCTGACCACCCCCTCCCTGGTCAAGAGGCAGATCAGCCTGCCCATACCCTGCTCTAGCTCAGACTTCAGCCCTGGTGCCGCCCTGGTGGATGTTAAGGGCAAAGCAGAACCGGCCTCTCCAGCCATAGCCCGCATCGCTCCTCACAGAATAGAGATCGGTGAGTTATCATTCAGAGACTGAATTGGAAGTTATAACGGTTTGTTAAACTAGTAACCTCACAGAATTTTATATCAATCTAATTTTCTTCTCTCTAGGCTCCCCAATCCTCAGACAAAAGCCACCTCCTCGCAGAGATGCAACTCTGGTCAGTATGAACAAATCATAAATCCTCTTAGATGTAAAGTCCCCTAATTAGGGGGACTGGTACCGACCGTCATTTTTGTGTACAGAGCACTCTGTGAACGGTGCAACATCAATTGCACCTCTGTAGCTCAGCTGGTAGAGCATGGCGCTTGTAACGCCAAGGTAGTGGGTTCGATCCCCGGGACCACCCATACACAAAAATGTATGCACGCATGACTGTAAGTCGCTTTGGATAAAAGCATCTGCTAAATGGCATGTTATTATTATTATTATTTATTAATTGCTTTATACGCTGCCCGCTAGGATCTGAGATGGAGGGTTTGAAATCGGACACCTAATTTGCATTGGGAGTGACATGTCACATTTTCTGGCCTATCCAGACAAAGGATTGATTGCCTCTGGCTGTGAGAGTCAACCCCACGTGCGTTACGGCAAATGAAAGGGGAGAGCCTAGTGAATGCAGCGGTCTCATCTCGCTGTGATATTCTCAGACGGATTTACAGCTTTTTTTTTTTATGGTGACAGAGGGAAGAAATCACTTTGTGCTTAAAGCTGAAGTTGTAACGTGTCAGCACGCATTTGAATCGCGTGTCTGTGTCGCTCAGAGAACGCAGGGCAGAATATTTTCTGTCGACATTTCTATAAAATGGTGCCAATTTTGTACTCTCACTAAATATGATCATATCTATTTTACAGTTATAAGGAAGGTGAAATCTTATAGTTAGTCATTTATAATTTTATTGTTACTATATGAAAAACAGCGCCTCCAACTGGTGATGGACTCCAAAAATTAAGGTGCCGGTTTAGATAAGGGACGATCGCTCTGGGTACCCAGTTAGAGGCACAATGACGAACAGGACACAGACTCAAGTTCAATCCTTTATTGCCTCAGACAGAGACGGCTTTATGGTGTAGTTGAATGAATGGTTTACTGAGAAATAAATATAAATGGGAAAAAGTTGTTAGAAGGGTTATGGCTAGGTGTCAATACTATGTAATAGCAGAGGATGAGTAATAATGGCATAAGCAGCAATATGGCATATTATACAGTAGCATAGCATGACAATAACAACTGTAGCAGCAAGGGTTTAGCAGTAGTACAAACTAGGATATAGCAGCATAGCCTAGCGTGAAATAGCATAGCTTAGCATAAACCAATTAGCATGAGGGTGCAGGTAATAGTAACAGAGTAGCATAGCTTAGCAGTAATGGCAAATTACTATCAGTACTAAGCAAGCAATTAGCATTAAGTAATGACAGTGCATCATTAGCATTAGCAATTAGCTAACAGTGGTAAACAGTGTATACGAGTGGAATGATAATGGCAATAAACCCCAGCAACAATAGCAGCAGTAACAGTTAAATAACAGCCAGGCTGTTAGACAAAGGCACGTAAAGGCAACTAAATGCTAATATTAACAATAACTAGCAAGCACACACCACACTCTTTACCAGGGGCACAACTTTCACTGGGGACGGGGGGGACATGTCCCCCCCACATTCTGAAATTGCATTTACAATGGGAAACAATGGGAAACCCTGGCTAGCATGCTAACCATGTAGAAATGCACCAGAAGTGATGTCATTGGAATACCGGAAACTGGAAGTAACGGCACAACTGGGATTATTAGTCTTTTACAGGATTTGACACTGTTGGACTACTATCACCATTTTAGGGAATTTGCACATGGCTCAACTAAACAAACAAGTGCAGGAGTGATGTACACTACATGGCCAGAAGCTGCTCGTTGAACATCTCATTCCAAATCATGGGCATTAATATGGAGTTGGTCCCCCCTTTGCTGGTATACCAGCCTCCTCTCTTCTGGGAAAGCTTTCCACTAGATGTTGCAGCATTGCTGCGGGGACTTGCTTACATTCAGCCACAAGAGCATTAGTGAGGTTGGGCACTGATGTTGGGCGATTAGGCCTGGCTCGCAGTCGGCGTTCCATTTCATCCCAGAGGTTTTCGAGGGGGTCAAGGCTCTGTGCAGGCCAGTCAAGTTCTTCCACACCGATCTCGACAAACCATTTCTGTATGAACCTTGCTTTGTGCACGGGGGCATTGTCATGCTGAAACAGGAAAGGGCCTTCCCCAAACTGTTGCCACAAAAAATCGTCTAGCATGTTATGTATGCTGTAGCATTACGATTTCCCTTCACTGGAACTAAGGGGCCTAACCCGAATCATGAAAAACAGCCCGAGACCATTATTCCTCCTACACCAAACATTAGAGTTGGCACTATATATTCGGGCAGGTAGTGTTCTCCTGGCATCCGCCAAACCCAGATTCGCCCGTCGGACTGCCAGATGGTGAAGCGTGATTCATCACTCCAGAGAACGCTTTTCCACTGCTCCCGAGTCCAATTGCGGCGAGCTTTACACCACTCCAGCCACATCGCTTGGCATTGTACATGTTAATCTTAGGCTTGTGTGCAGAAATCTACATCTAACAAGATCATTATTTTAAGTTGGAAGTTGGACTTTATGGCCAATTATTATTGTTTCCTTTTAACAGTATCAGCTGTGCAATACACATAATGCTGTAAAAAATTCATTTTCCACTCAGGGATTCAATTTACCCTCGCCACCAGAGCCCCCTACTGTTGAAGCAGAGTACTACACAATTGCAGAGTTCCAGTCCGTCATTTCAGATGGCATCAGTTTTAATGGAGGACAAAAAGCAGATGTAAGCTTTTTTTATGTATATTTTGCAGTGCATACATGTCCAATGTGTTATTGTTTTTGTCATTGTTCAGGTAAATTCTTGAAATTAACAGATACTGCATGTAGTTGATAAAGCCTATTCTTACCCATGTATTCTCTCTGTTCTGTCCTGTAGGTGATCGAGAAGAACTCTGGTGGCTGGTGGTATGTCCAGATCGGGGAGAAAGAGGGCTGGGCTCCCTGCTCCTACATCGACAAACGAAAGAAGCCCAACCTAAACCGCAGAACCAGCACTCTGAGCCGGCCCAAAGTCCCGCCACCAGCCCCGCCCATCAAGAAGCAGGACTCTGAGGAGACTGCCCCTCCCAGCAGTCCTGGGTCCGAGGCTCCAGAGTCCCCTGTATCTTCCAGGAGGCCTGTGTACGAGGAGCCAGAATATGACATTCCTGCCATTGGGTTTGATCTGGCGTCAGAGTTTGAGTTCCTCAGGACAGATGGGTCCTCAGTGGATGGGAAGAATGAGGATGACTCCTCAGAGAAGGGCTCTCACCTGTCCTCCAAGCCATCTCCAGCCACTTCTCTCCATAGCGCCTCCTTCAAGATGGGTGAGTCGTCCGAGGATGTGGGGCAAGAAGAGGAGGAGCCTGAGGGAGAGGAGTGTATCTATGAGAATGACGGCTTCATGCCTTTCAGAGAGATGCCTTATACACAATCCAGTGGCGACTCCGACTCCCCGAAGATTAGTGCCCCGTTGGAGACTAGCAAGAATGAAAACTCTCACTCCACGTTTGGGGCAAGGAGAAAAGGGAAGAAGAACCAGCTGGAGCTGAACAGGAGCCAGTCTCAGTCTCAAACCAAAGCAGAGGCCGGGGTGTCCAGACCCAAACCTGCCTCTACAGAGTCCACCCCAGATCTCTCCAAGCTGGCCAGGCCCAAGAAGTACAAAGAGGAGCACAAGATGGGCTCCACCAAACCTAAGCCATTGGTCAGGCCTAAGCCCCAGCTGGCCAAGGCCTCCAGTGCAGAGAAGATGGACATCAGCAGCCTCCGGAGACAGCTGAGGCCTACAGGCCAGCTGAAGAAGGGCTCCAGAGGAGGAGACTTTGAAACAGCCTCTGTCATCTCCTCTGAGGACTCTGTGTCCTCCCACAGCACCTCTGACATCTCCTCCATCTACTCTAAAGGCAGCCGGGGAGACTCAGACGAGGGCTGCAGCCTCTACCGCACCACAGATGCCTATGAGAAGGTCCAGGACTCAGAGATGAGCTTCCCTGCCGGGGTGGAAGTGGAGGTGCTGGAGAAGCAGGAGAGCGGCTGGTGGTACGCCCGCTGGGGTGACGCTGAGGGCTGGGCTCCAACTTACTACCTGGAGCCTGTCAGGCAGCTGGACGACACAGCTGGGTCAGAGTCCGATGGCACCCCTACCAAGCCGGGCAGCCTGAGCAAGTCCAACAGCCTGGAGAAGAACGAGCAGAGGGTCCAGGCCATGAACAACATCAACCAGAGCCTAAAGAGGAGCATACCGACCATCCCCTCCAAACCCCTGGGGGTGCTCTCCAAGCCCTTTGGTCTGTTCAATGGCTCGCACAAGCAGAAGAATGTTACAAAACAGCAGCAGGTGGTCAGGCCTCAGTCTGTCTTAATCTCTGGGCCGATCATCGACGGGCCAAGCCCAGTAGGCTCCCTCAGGAGCGGTGAGTCACTCAACTCCACTGACCACACACGCTCTAGTCCCACCGTGCGCCGCAACGCTTCCTTTGGTACTACCCCGCGGGGCCCAGCGCCGAACGGTAACATGGCAAACCGGAACAGCCCCGGCACGGGAACCTCCGAATCACTGGGCCGGGGGTCTCAGAGGAACAGTCTACCTATTTCCACGGTGAAACCCAAATCCCACCTCATCCACAACAACCTCCGTGAGGTGTATGTCTCCATAGCGGATTACCATGGTGACGAGGAGACAATGGGGTTCCCTGAAGGAACGACTCTGGAGGTTCTGGAGAGGAACCCTAATGGGTGGTGGTACTGCCAGATCCTGGACGGAGGTCAACCTCGAAAAGGCTGGGTCCCCTCAAATTACCTGGAACGGAACTAGTGACACACTAATGTTCAGAGCATGTGCAATCAGGTCAGAGACCATGGAAGACAGTGTAAATGGAAATGGAAAGACACTGTTTTTTTACAATTTAAAGATGGAAATCAGAAGAGACAATTTACAGTATAATTGAAGTGGTATACTTTGTGTTTTCTAAACTGAGGGTGGCCAACCAATCCTGCATATAATGTCTTGACATCTTATTATTCTAATCTGAAGTGACAAAGAAAGCACTTCAACATGTAATTTTTTGACAGGATTTTATCTGTTCACAGATAGCCGGGGATTGGAAAAAATACCTTTGGCATTAAAATCAGCTGAAGGTCAATCACATATTAAATGAAAGAATTAAACAAAAATTGTTGATTTGATGAAGTTTGCTTTTTAATCCAAAATTGAAGAATAATGGGATTTGGACACAAGTGGAGGATCTTTGGACAGCTTTGGCTGATCATGGTGAGTTTTTGTGATATGATAACATTACTTAATGATCTCCAATGGGCTAAACATTATTAACTTCTAATGATATTTGATCATAACAATGTTTTAAATGTTTTTTAATGATTTCTTCTTTAAAGGTCCAAAGCAGACGTTTTTATCTCAATATCAAATCATTTATGGGTAACAATTAAGTAGCTTACTATGATTGTTTTCAATTAAAATTGTAAAAAATAAACAGGCAAAGAGCAATTTCTCAAGCAAGAATTTTGCTAGGTCTGTCTGCGAGTGGTCTGAGTGGGGAGGGTAAACAATATGTTATTGGCAGAGAGGTTTGGAACTCTCTTTTTCATTGGTTTATTAACACATTTACTCAAATAGCTTTTACACTAAAAGGGCATTATCATAATTTTCTCAAATTCACAGTATTATTCCAACCTCATAGTGTGTAAATATATATATATATACAGTGCATTCGGAAAGTATTCAGACCCCTTCCATTTTTCCACATTTTTCCACATAAGTTACAGCCTTATTCTAAAATGGAGGAAATAAAAATAAATCCTCATCAATCTACACACAATACCCCATTATGACAAAGTGAAAACAGGTTTTTAGATACCTTATTTGCATAAGTATTCAGACCCTTTGCTATGACACTCAAAATTGAGCTCAGGTGCATCCTGTTTCTATTCATCAGCCTTGAGATGTTTCTACAACTTGATTGGAGAATTCAATTGATTGATTGATTGGAGGCACACACCTGTCTATATAAGGTCCCACAGTTGACAGTGCTTGTCAGAGCGAAAACCAAGCCACGAGGGCGAATGAATTGTCCGCAGAGCTCCGAGACAGGATTGTGTCGAGGCACATATCTGGGGAAGGGTACCAAAAAATGTCTGCAGCATTGAACGTCCCCAAGAACATAGTGGCCTCCATCATTCTTCAATGGAAGAAGTTTGGAACCACCAAGACTCTTCATAGAGCTGGCCGCCCGGCCAAACTGAGCAATCAGGGGAGAAGGGCCTTGGTCAGGGAGGTGAGCAAGAACCCGATGGTCACTCTGACAGAGCTCCAGAGTTCCTCTGTGGAGATAGGAGAACCTTCCAGAAAGACACGCATCTCTGCAGCACTCCACCAATCAGGCCTTTATGGTAGAGATGCCAGACGGAAGCCACTCCTCAGTGAAAGGCACATGACAGCCCGCTTGGAGTTTGCCAAAAGGCACCTAAAGGACTCTCAGACCATGAGAAACAAGATTCTCTGCTCTGATGAAACCAAGATTGAACTCTTTGGCCTGAATGCCAACCGTCACATCTGGAAGAAACCTGGCACATTTTACATTACATTTTAGTAATTTTGCAGACGCTCTTATATGTGAGTGCATACATTATTTGTTTATTTTTCATACCCCCCGTGGGAATCGAACCCACAACCCTGGTGTTGCAAACACCATGCTCTACCAACTGAGCTACAACCCTGCCGGCCATTCCCTCCCCTACCCTGGACGACGCTGGGCCAATTGTGCGCCGCCCCATGGGTCTCCCGGTCCTGGCCGGCTACGACAGAGCCTGGATTAGAACCTTGATCTCTAGTGGCACAGCTAGCACTGCGATGCAGTGCCTTAGACCACTGCGCCACTCGGGACACTACGGTGAAGCATGGTGGTGGCAGCATCATGCTGTGAGGATGTTTTTCAGCGGCAGGGACTGGGAGACTAGTCTGGATCGAGGGAAAGATTAACGGAGCAAAGTACAGAGAGATTCTTGATGAAAACCTGCTCCAGACAACGCAGGAGTGGCTTCGGGACAAGTCTCTGAATGTCCTTGAGTGGCCCAGCCAGAGCCCGGACTTGAACCCGATTGAACATCTCTGAAGAGACCTGAAAATAGCTGTGCAGAGAAGGATGGGATAAACTCCCCAAATACAGTGTGCCAAGCTTGTAGCATTATACCCAAGAAGACTCAAGGCTGTAATCCCTGCCAAAAGTGCATCAACAAAGTACTGACTAAAGGGTCTGAATACTTATGTAACAAAATAAATAAATAGAATAAGGCTATAATGTAACAAAATGTCAAAAAAGTCAAGGGGTCTGAATGGATTCTGACTGCACTGTATATATAACACAGAATAATTTTTGACTGCACTGGGCCTTTAACGCTTTTTGCATGTTTAAAATGTTTCTGTGCTGACTAAGCCTTGTGCCTGGTTTAAGTAAACATTTATCTTCAAATGTTTTGTATGTTGTATTTAAAACGTCTGTTGCTACACCTTCTCATATG
Source organism: Coregonus clupeaformis (assembly GCF_020615455.1). NCBI lineage: Eukaryota > Metazoa > Chordata > Actinopteri > Salmoniformes > Salmonidae > Coregonus > Coregonus clupeaformis. Next base: position 56,546,014 of record NC_059192.1, read on the forward strand.
TTAAATGTCATCTGCAGAATGTCTTGTGCATGTTTTTAAGTCACTTTGTTGCGAAGTTTAATGTATATTTCATGTAATATTGTTTCACATAGTTATGTGTGTATGTCATCTTGTTGTAAAGCTTTGTGTATGTGTTCTATCAGTTCATTACAGCATGTAAGTTATTTGAAATCTCTTAAAGCTACAGTCTGAGATTTGAAAAACTAAAATAAACCAAACAGTGTCCCTGCCACTTGTTTTGGGTGCACTTGATGGATAGGGCTAGAACAATTTTGGTTTATGACAAAGACAGAGAGTTGTGCTGAAGCTCATGCAGCATTTATAAGTATATTCTTCCAGAATCAATGGGTAAATATCAAGAATTGAAATAACCATTAAACAGCTTCCCAAGTTGCAGACTGTAGCTTTAATGTAAATCTTTATCAATGTTTCATTATTTTCTTGAAGACACTACCTAATGTCTTATACGTACAGTATGTATCATTCACCACCTTAGAAGTGTATTTCTGCTCTGGTCTTGTGACAACATAAGTCAGCCTACTGTATATTTGAAGGAGTGGTAAATCAGCTCTCTTGAATCAAATGTGGATGTTTTGTATCAATTCTTAGATTTTTCCCATTGCTCCATTTGACCAATCATATTTATTTAGAATAAAATCAAAGATCGATACCATATGGTAATGATTTGTTTAGTTCATTTTAATTTTCATATTGAACTAACTACCTTTTAAGGTGTTAGCTAGGTTATAAACAATATATATTCAATGATGAGCTGCTTATGCACTTCCATTATTCCATTTAATTTACCAGAGGAAGGAATATTTGACTTGAGGAATATTGGAATTGAGGCTTTGCATATTCTTTCAAAACTAAACCCCAGGGATGTGTAGAATAGCAATTGAACTTAAATTGTGATCTTATCTGAGAGAACAAATCAATTCAATTTAAAATACTGTATTTATCCCACAAGGGGCTTGCAGGCAGCAGTGCAAATACATAAAACAATGACCCACCTGGTGCTACTCATAACTCATATCGGGAAAGACTTGATACTCTTGCCCCTTTGAAAAGGAGGCACACGGTATATAAAAAGGTGTACTCTTAATAATGCTGTGTAGCATACATTTTTATGTTTGAACATCATATATTCTTACTACATAACTTTATTTAAATGATTTTCAAGTTATTAATTCCCTCATTAATTCCCTATTTTGAACTAATATCTAGTTACGTTGAGTTAATCTTACCCTGTGGTACAGAAAATGGAATAGAACTTTGACTTATCAATGGATAGGTCACATTACATACTTTCTTGCCCAAGCACAAAATTCTCAATTTATTTGAATGAAGCTGGCCCTCATATGGCTGATGTTCAAGACTGCTGAAATTTGGTTCTAATGAATGATCCTCTTTTGCCAGCTTGATTTTACATAAAAATGTCCTTTGTCATTGTCTGCTGGACAGTATGGAATCTAACTTTAATTTTAGAGCCTGCTACATTGCAGAAATGTTATTTATATTATTCAGCAGAGAGAACGTTCATTTTATGATTACATGTGAACAATAATGATTAATTAATTGTGAATAAATGCACTTTCTGCATTACCTCAGTGTGCATTTTGTTTAAAGATGTTTAATTTCTTCATCTTGTATGTTTCAAGGTAGGGGACACCTCGGGGGTAATGCAAACTAAACTGCCATAAACCTTAACACATCATAGTATTCAAAGCAGTGAAGCAAAGAGCCTCTTATATGTTGAGTCAGGGTGTGAATATTCTATGTTGTGTTTTCTATGTTTCAGTCTAGGTGTTGTATATCTATGTTTGGCCGGGTGTGATTCCCAATCAGAGACAGCTGTCGCTCGTTGTCTCTGATTGGGGATCATACTTAGGCAGCCTGTTGGCATGCATTAGTTGTGGGACCTTGTTCTGTGAGTAGGCTTGTTTTGTGTGTAGCCTTAGGACTTTGTGTGTAGCCTTAGGACTTTGTGTGTTTATCATTTCAATAAACATGTACGCATTTCACGCTGCGCCTTGGTCTGACCCCTCCTTAAACGAACGTGACAGCCTAATTGAGGTGTAGCTCACATCTCATATTCCATTGTTTAAACTTGTAAACATCGCTGCATGGGAATGAAACTCTGTGCAGCCAATGGCAATGTCAGCTTTAGGTATAACGCTGGGAGCTGCTTGTGTATTTGACAGCTCTAAAGCGCTTTTCAGACAGCCAGCGGAATATCGCTGAGTACCCCACTTGTCCCTCCAGTCAAAGTGGCTAGTGCCTTCACACACAAGGGTGACAGCCACCAGTGACCATAGCAATGAAAAAACAAACATTATCGAAGTCCGAAAAGTTAATCACTATAACACCATAAGCATGCATAAAAAGCATTTATATGCAACAGAAATTATTAACAAAATGTTTTATTAGAAAACAAAGATTTTTATTGTTAAACGTGACTCTGTAAACTAATAGTGTCAGCAAGCTAGCTAGCTAGAGTGGGCAGTTAGCTGGCCCTGCTGCTACTTTGATTGGTCAACAACGACAGCAACGCTTGAAAAATAGAGCAGAATCCTATTTTCTCTACCGCGGCAGAGCGTTTTCCAATGGCATGAGCCTGCTGACCATTCCGCCTAGGCGTCATTGAAAATGAATGGGCCACCCCTAAGCCACACGCTGTCTGTCAGCTCAACCCAAAAACTACCTTTTGGTATTTGTTTCATTAGTCCATTGTTGATATAGTCACAAAATGTTTTGCATGTAAGCGATCAAGTTTTCAAGATATACAGTGCATTCGAAAAATATTCAGACTACTTCCCTTTTCCCACATTTTGTTACAGCCTTATTCTAAAATGGATTAAATGCATTTTTTACATCACATTTACATAAGTATTCAGACCCTTTACTCAGTACTTAGTTGAAGCACCTTTGGCAGCAATTACAGCCTTGTCTTCTTTGGTATGACGCTACAAGCTTGGTACACCTATATTTGGGGAGTTTCTCCCATTCTTATCTGCAAATCCTCTCAAGCTCCCTTAGGTTGGATTGGGAGTGTCGCTGCACAGCTATTTTCTGGTCTCTCCAGAGATGTTCGATCGGGTTCAAGTCCAGGCTCTGGCTGGGCCACTCAAGGACATTCAGAGACTTGTCCCAAAGCCACTCCTGAGTTGTCTTGGCTGTGTGCTTAGGCTCGTTGTCCTGTTGGAAGATGAATCTTTGCCTCAGTCTGAGGTCCTGAGCGCTCTGGAGCAGGTTTTCATCAAGGATCTCTCTCTACTGTATTCCGTTAATCTTTCCCTCGATCCTGACTATTCTTCCAGTCCCTGCCGCTGAAAAACATCCCCACAGCATGATGCTGCCACCACCATGCTTCACTCTAGCGATGGTGCCAGGTTTCCTCCAGTCGTGATGCTTGGCATTCAGGCCAAAGAGTTCAATCTTGGTTTCATCAGACCGGAGAATCTTGTTTCTCATGGTCTGAGTGTCCTTTAGGTGCTTTTTGGCAAACTCCAAGCGGGCTGTCATGTGCCTTTTACTGAGTAGTGGCTTTGGTCTGGCCACTCTACCATAAAGGCCTGATTGGTGGAGTGCTGCAGAGATGGTCCTCTGGAAGGTTCTCCCATCTCCACAGAGGAAGTCTGGAGCTCTGTCAGAGTGACCATTGGGTTCTTGGTCACCTCCCTGACCAAGGCTCTTCTCCATCAATTGCTCAGTTTGGCCGGGCGGCCAGCTCTAGGAAGAGACTTGGTGGATCCAAACTTCTTCCATTTAAGAATGATGAAGGCCACTGTGTTCTTGGGGACCTTCAATGCTGCAGAAATGTTTTGGTACCCTTCCCCAGATCTGAATACTTATGTAAATAAGGTATTTATGTTTATTTTTTTTTATACATTTGAAAAATGTCTAAAAACATGTTTTCGCTTTGTCATTATGGGGTATTGTGTAGATTGATGTGGAAAATGTTTTATTTAATCAATTTTAGAATAAAGCTGTAATTTTACAAAATGTGGAAAAAGTGAAGGGGTCTGAATACTTTTCGAATGCACTGTGTTTGTGTGTGTATGTACCGCGTATGCATGTGTGTGTGTGTGTGTGTGTGTGTGTGTGTATGTACCGGGCTGTAACTATGGCTGGGAATTGCAAGGGACATTACAATACGATATTATCACAATACTTAGTTGCCGATAAGATATGTATTTTGATAGGTTACAGCGATTTCAATGTTCCAAACATATTGCTCAATATGCAGTATGTCTGCTGTAGAGAGATGAGAGCCATGAGAAAATAACTTTTGATCAGTCATGGAAATAAAAGTGCTGAAAACATGTTGGCTCACTATTTAAAAAGAAAATGGAGCACAAGCTATAGGATGAGAAATACAGGAGTTTTGGCACAGGTACAGCCGACTAGCGCTACAAAATATGTTTCCCCCCGATCACTAGCTGTAACCAGAGTACATTTTTACTGAGGTCATCAGAATTGTACCTAATAGGATACCTAATACCTCCACAGACCAAGTAAACAATGTGGAGTGTTACAATCCTATATCCTCAAGGGGGCAGTATAAGCACTCCAGAACAGCTCAGCCCAAACTTAACTATCAAGTCCTTGCTTCAACACTATGCCATTAGATTATGGCTTACTTGTTCAATACAGAATTTTAATATCAAGACAATTATTTTGAGAAGAGAGCATGAACCTGGAATTGACAACAGCTTTACTTACCGGACAAGGACATGCCAATGAAAATACACCTTCGGAGACTACCACTAGAATTTTGGAGCTCAAGTGTTCAGCAATTACATTGAACCAACAGTGCACAGCTTTGATAAGTGTTTGATAGTAAGCCAATATCAATTCAGTTTACTTACATTCACCAACAACCGTACCCAACGCGTGAAAAAAATCGGAATACTACTCAAAAATGTCTGCCGCCAAACCCTCAACTTACTGGCAGTTTGAATGAAGCCCAGGTTCACTCAGAGGTCTAAATGGAAAGTCTGTGTATACACAACAGTGAGATATAGTGTCCATGTCAATTTTACACACTGTGGCCGTGTGTCTCAACTCACTTCTGAGAAACTTGGGCCATGAGCAATGCTTGTTTCATGTCCAGCCATTACAGGTTGTATTTATGCGTATTAGACTGCAGTATAAAGCACTGGTGCAGCCAGCCCAGCTAAGGCAGGGTAGTAAATAACAGATGACGTTCACTCTGGCCAGGTCTACATGCCTCTGCTCTAAACAGTCTATGTGTGAGTTCTGGCTGTTTACTGTAGCCCTCTGCTTTGTTTTTCACATGCAGACTGAAGACCAGAATACTACTGTGCAGCATGATTGTGTATGGTTATTATTTGTATTTTTGAAGCAGATGTTGCTGATTTAGTTTTTGGAACAGATGTTGCTGATTTTGTTTTTATGTTTATAAGCAAGGAAGGTGTACATATTGATCACTAATAACAAAACTCTCCATCGTAGAGTGCACTCAACACATTACAGAGATGTAACCAGCAGTCATGAAAACTCTGCTTCGGTATAATAATATCTAACTTCTCTACTAATGGACTAGCAAACCTCAATATCCTTGCAAGTGTAATAACCATGACAAGTAAGTTGACAAACTGACATTTCTAATATAGCTATAGCGGCTTATGATGCATATTATTTCATGTGTATGTGTAAAGTGTAGGTAAATTAGAGTTCAGTAAGAAAAGTTAAGTAGGTCCAGGCATTTAGCTTTTTAACACCTCTTAAAACTTTATTTAAAGTCACATCCATCTCACTCACACAGTGAACATAATGTTGCAACTCAGAAAATTATTTGAATCATTATTTTACACACAGAGGGATGTTTTGACAAAATTATAACCAATTGAAAATTAGTAAGACCAATGACCAGAATTTTGTTTCAAAAAGCAATACTTCTACCCTGTCTCATATGGCTGTGTCCGGACCTTTAAATATTTGGTCCCATTTTATGATTATAGATATTGAATATAAAATAATGGGATGAAGAGATGTTGTGCGTTATGTCCATGTTTCAGTACAACAACACAATGTTGCAATATAAGTTAACATTTGTAAAGTTAGAGAGGATGAAAAATTGATATTTAATGGTGTCTTTGGGTGAGACTTGGATAAAAAGTCACATTCGGCCTTGGAAAATCCTATTTCAACCCACACCAGTAGGGTAGTTTTTTTTTTTACATCAGTGGAAATTAAACAATATAAAAAAGACCTGTACACTTTGTTCTTTTGACATCCTGTACAACATATAAAACAAACACAGTGATAATATGATTGACAAAATAAATAATTATCGTACTGTACAACTGAAAATCATTATTATCATCATTATAATTGTCTCTGTTAAAATGTATCATCATGGTTGATCGCTGTATGTCCTAATTTGGTCAGAAAAACTGAACCAGTAGAAAAGTCAAACCACTTCTCAAGCGCAAGATTATTCCAGTATTATGCAATACAATGACAGAGGGGGCTTGTGGTTAGACAGTTTCTATTAACAGCACTGAATAACTTCATACATACAGTACATATTACACATACTCAAATGTTGGCTTTTAAAACACCATATTTCTATATCAATAGATGGGATGTGTGATTGGACACAAGTAGGAGTGAACTGGGATAAATATGTACCTGAATATTCATTTGCCTGAACATTTCAGTGTTGTAACTGATCAAAGTTCTCTTCTCCAAAAGGCACACAAGAATACTCTTCTATAATATTCAAACTAACCATTGTTGTCTTTCAAACATTATAGATTCAAAACACTGTATATATGAAAACTTAAAGATTAGATACATAGTTTGTTTTAAATATTTGTTTAAAAGACAGAAAGCAGCACTCGGATGGCAATGCAAGTCTAAAGCTCACATACTGTGCAACAATAACCAGCTACTGTAGCTAGATCCTTGACCTCCACACGTGTGAATACAGTTTCCTGTGTAAACAGTAAAAAAACACAGAGTATGAAGGCAAAACATATCATACAGGGACTTTCTCACTGAAGAGCCCAAATGTGACCAAGATATCCTGTTTCCTTTACCATAATCTCCAACAGCCGGCTCTCTAGCAATTACCTTTACCGTACCAATACTGATGTATGCACGTAACCATACAGTAACAGAGAAACAAGCTCAGACATTATTTTGTATTTAAAATAGCACAGTCATTCGGACAGTAAAGCTTGGATAACAGGTGTGCCCAGGAGTACGTTTGGATAACATTAGCCTAGGAAGCACAAACTTCAGGGTGGTTAACTCCATGATGCTGTTTTGATAGAATACGGTTGGAAAATATTATTCCCATCAAACATTAAAGTATTTTTCCATGATGTACAGTATATTTGGCTGATTACTTCCCACTATACCCAGGAAATGACCCAATAATTAACCAGAGATGGTTAGGAGAGAATCAGGAAGCTGGATGTATACAACAGAGCCGGCATTTTATTTAGTGAGCTCAAAAAGTATTGGGACAGTGCCCATTCTGTTGTTGTTTTGGCTCTGTCCTTTAGCACTTTGGATTTGAAATGATACAATGACTATGAGGTTAAAGTGCAGACTGTCAGCTTTAATTTGAGGGTACTTTAATCCATATTGGGTGAACCGTCAAGAAATTACAGCACTTTTTGTACATAGTCCTCCCATTTTAGGAGACCAAAAGTATTGGGACAAATTCACATGTGTATTAAAGTAGTCGAAAGTGTAGTATTTGGTCCCATATTCCTAGCACGCAATGGTTACATCAGGTTTGTGACTCCACAAACTTGATGGATGCATTTGCTGTTTGTTTTGGTTGTGTTTCAGATTATTATGTGCCCAATGGAAATGAATGGTAAATAATGTATTGTGTCATTTTGGAGTCACTTTTATTGTAAATAAGAACATAATATATTTTTAAACACTTCTACATTAATGTGGATGCTACCATAATTACGGCCAGTACTGAATGAATCGTGAATAATGATGATTGAGAAAGTTAGACGTACAGATATCATACCCCCAAGACATGCTAACCTCTCACCATTACAATAACAGGGGAGGTTAGCATTGATATTTATGCCTCTAACTTTCTCACTCATCATTATTCACGATTCATTCAGAATCATCCGTAATCATGGTAGTGTCCACATTCATTTACCATTCATTTCTATTGGGCACAAAATAATCTGAAACACAACCAAAACGAAGAGAAAATGTGTCCAACAAATGTGTAGGGTCACACGCTTACATTTTACATTTTAGTCATTTAGCAGACGCTATTATCCAGAGCGACTTACAGTTAGTGAGTGCATACATTTTCTTACTGGCCCCCTGTGGGAATCGAACCCACAACCCTGGCGTTGCAAGCGCCATGCTCTACCAACTGAGCTACACAGGGCCTTGATGTAATCATTGTGTGCTATGAATATGGGACCAAATACTTAACTTTTTACTATTTTAATACACATAAGTGAATTTGTCCCAACTTATTGGTCCCCAAAAATGGGGGGAATTATGTGCTGTAATTTCTAAACGGTTCACCCGATATGGATGAAAATACCCTCAAATTGAAGCTGACAAGTCTGCACCTTAACCTCACAGTCATTGTATCACTTAAAATCCAAAGTGCTGGAGTACAGAGCCAAAACAACAAAACATGTGTCACTGTCCCAATACTTTTGGAGCTCAATGTATCTCTTGTCTTTGAGCTAAGGGTTTCTGTGCACTAAACGTTGTGCAGACACACACACACACACACACACAGGACCAAGGTTCCCCTACACTGTGTCACAAAGTCTACGGTCATGGCTCCCTCACTATAGCCTACAAAGAACATCTTCTATCCGCATCGATTTACATCCACCTATAACCTTCTATGGTGACTGGCTGACTGCATTCTCACATTGTCTCCTGAATGTGATATTCCCTACACTCTTAGAAAAAAGGTGTTATCTAGAACCTGAAAGGGTTATTCGGCTGTTCCCATAGGAGAACGAACCCTTTCAAGAACCCTTTTTGGTTCCACATAGGGTACTACATGGAACCCAAAATGGTTATACCTGGAACCAAAAAGGGTTCTCCTATGGGGACACCCGAAGAACCCTTTTGGAGTGTACAGTGTCTTTGAGATTGGGTTATTCGTGCAACATAGGCACACAGCTAATTACTATACTCCTCGCTATTCACAGGTAAAATACTTCCTCTGATTACACCATCCCTTTTTCATGGCAATATCACTTTCTTCTCCAAACTAACAAACTATAAAAAGCTGTCCTCTTCATTCATTAGTCACTTGTCCAAAGGGTATTATTCAACCAGTCGGAACATTCAGAGCGTCACAGATGGACATTTATTGTACAGACACAATTCTCCAGCTCTCATGATATTGTCTGTGCTGTACAATCCATTTCTAACTGCAACATTCTGAATGATAGGTCCAGGGTGCTGATAAAAACATAGATTGATAGTTCCCCCTGCTGCCTTCAACGCTCTGGAGAGATTCATGTCACTGAAATGACCTAGCAGCGATGCTATCACCAGTGGGGTGGAAGATTATTGTTTTGCAGTGAGTGAGCCAGATCCCTCCTGGTTAAGTCCACCTCCATTGTGGCTGAGCCCAATCTAGTATCTGGGCCATAGTGACACAGTGGAGGCCAGCATTGCCTCTTCCTGTGTCTCTTTACAATATCTTTAATGGTCTATCACAAACCTGGGACAGTTGAACAGGAGGTTAGTGGCACTTGTGGTAATGGCTGGAACGGAATAGGTGGAATGGTATTACAGTTAGTGAGTAATATCGTTCCAGCCATTAGTATGAGCCGTCCTCCCCTCAGCAGCCTCCACTGTACAGCAGACAGCTCATGGTAAAATGCCAGCCTTATCTGCCCCAACATGTTTTTCTGATATCTTTAATGGTCCAACTGCATGATGCTGAATCTCAGTGTTGCTGAGCCATATTGAGACAGGCCAAACCTACATGCTCCAATAGGTCTCAATGATGTCTCTGGTGGTCTTTGATGAACCTCTCCTACTGTAGCTGAGCCATAGGTGACACAGACAGGTCAGCCCTACATGCACTGATAGGCCTCAATGTTTTCTTTGATGATCTTGGTGAATGAGCCACGGTGTTACACAGCCAGGCCGATCCTACGTGCTCCGGTAGGTCTTTATAATGTCTTTGATAGTCCTTCTGCAGATCGGGCAGCAGGCATTGGCCATCTTCTTCAGTTTGAGGCCACAGGCGTAGCAGAGACACATGTGACCACAGGCGTACAGCACCGTGTCCACCACGTTCTCATAACAGATGGTGCACTCGTCTCTCCAAGAGCCCGAGCACGATTGGAAAGTGGGGGATTCTGGGTGGCTGGAGAATGGTGAGCTGGGAGTCGTACCTGGGAGACAATGGAATAGGTTTTAGTGTTAGGTGGATAATTTTCATACCATATAGCTTGGAAACTTTACTTGTAGGAATAGACGTTTTTCAATTTCTGTTTCTGCTCTGAAAATATATCTTCTATGTTTACACTTTGCAGGATATTGAGTCAATATAACTTGTGTTCATCCTTTTGACAGGGACTTAACTATCATAACAGGTATCAGGTTGCTGTGTGACCTGATATTTATATTGTGCAATATAAATATCACATTTCCAGCCTATTGCGGTCAAAAGAAACTAAAAAAATATGTTAAATGCAGCTAATGTTGCCCTACTTGGTCATGTATGTTTTGTCACATTCCTGCCATAAACAGAGGTGGAAAATGATAGAGAGGGGGGAGAAGAGAAAAGAGAGAAATAGAGTGAAAGAAGACACAGGAATAATATCTAACCCGGTGAGTGACACAAGGTAGTAATGGAAAGAGGTTTCACCTGTGGAGCTGCTGAAGGCTCGTGGGAAGCTGGCGTTGAGGCTGGTGTTGAGGTTGATGTTCAGGTTGGAATTGAGTTTGGACTCGGAGCTGCCACTGCAGCGCAATGTGGGGGTGTTAGGGGTGCAGAATGGGGAGCTGGGAATTGACGGCCCCCGAGGGTCTGCATTCAGAGACGAGCCTGAGGGCACAGATAAGCACTGTGTCACATACATACAAACTGCTCTGAACTCATGTACCTACAAATACCTCTGAATGTCAAGGTTCTCGCATTAAGAGGATGCCGATTTCACAATGACAATACTGGGTCTAGTTATATCTCCATAATAACACTGTATGTCGGAATATGACCCCTGACTCTCATACCTAACTTCAACCCCTAACCTTAACCCCTGACCTAGCTAACCTAGCTAACGTTAGCCACAACAAGAAAATTGTGTACTGGACACGAATGTGTTATGAAGAAATTGTGTGGTAGACACAAAATTGAATAAGTAATTTGTGTCTATTTCACGATAATCTCTGATAGTGTGTTGGCTATATTGTAGATGAATAATATTACATTGTATGGCACCCTCTAAACTTACATTTTAGTCATTTAGCAGACGCTCTTATCCAGCGACTTACAGTTAGTGAATGCATACGTTTCTTTTTTTTATTTTTTATACTGGCCCCCCGTGGGAAACGAACCCACATCCCTGCCGGCCAAACCCTCCCCTACCTTGGACGACGCTGGACCAATTGTGCGCCGCCCATGGGTCTCCCGGTCGCGACAGAGCCTGGACTCGAACCAGGATCTCTAGTGGCACAGCTAGCACTGCGATGCAGTGCCTTAGACCACTGTGCCACTCGGGAGTCGATTGTTGTTTGATATACAGTGGGGAGAACAAGTATTTGATACACTGCCGATTTTGCAGGTTTTCCTACTTACAAAGCATGTAGAGGTCTGTAATTTTTATCATAGGTACACTTCAACTGTGAGAGACGGAATCTAAAACAAAAATCCATAAAATCACATTATATGATTTTTAAGTAATTAATTTGCATTTTATTGCATGACATATGTATTTGATCACCTACCAACCAGTAAGAATTCCGGCTCTCACCGGCCTGTTTGTTTTTCTTTAAGAAGCCCTCCTGTTCTCTACTCATTACCTGTATTAACTGCACCTGTTTGAACTCGTTACCTGTATAAAAGACACCTGTCCACACACTCAATCAAACAGACTCCAACCTCTCCACAATGGCCATGACCAGAGAGCTGTGTAAGGACATCAGGGATACAATTGTAGACCTGCACAAGGCTGGGATGGGCTACAGGACAATAGGCAAGCAGCTTGGTGAGAAGGCAACAACTGTTGGCGCAATTATTAGAAAATGGAAGAAGTTCAAGATGACGGTCAATCACCCTCGGTCTGGGGCTCCATGCAAGATCTCACCTCGTGGGGCATCAATGATCATGAGGAAGGTGAGGGATCAGCCCAGAACTACACGGCAGGACCTGGTCAATGACCTGAAGAGAGCTGGGACCACAGTCTCAATGAAAACCATTAGTAACACACTACGCCGTCATGGATTAAAATCCTGCAGCGCACGCAAGGTCCCCCTGCTCAAGCCAGCGCATGTCCAGGCCCGTCTGAAGTTTGCCAATGACCATCTGGATGATCCAGAGGAGGAATGGGAGAAGGTCATGTGGTCTGATGAGACAATATAGAGCTTTTTGGTCTAAACTCCACTCGCCGTGTTTGGAGGAAGAAGAAGGATGAGTACAACCCCAAGAACACCATCCCAACCGTGAAGCATGGAGGTGGAAACATCATTCTTTGGGGATCCTTTTCTGCAAAGTGGACAGGACGACTGCACCGTATTGAGGGGAGGATGGATGGGGCCATGTATCGCGAGATCTTGGCCAACAACCTCCTTCCCTCAGTAAGAGCATTGAAGATGGATCGTGGCTGGGTCTTGCAGCATGACAATGACCCAAAACACACAGCCAGGGCAACTAAGGAGTGGCTCCGTAAGAGGCATCTCAAGGTCCTGGAGTGGCCTAGCCAGTTTCCAGACCTGAACCCAATAGAAAATCTTTGGAGGGAGCTGAAAGTCCGTATTGCCCAGCGACAGCCCCGAAACCTGAAGGATCTGGAGAAGGTCTGTATGGAGGAGTGGGCCAAAATCCCTGCTGCAGTGTGTGCAAACTTGGTCAAGACCTACAGGAAACGTATGATCTCTGTAATTGCAAACAAAGGTTTCTGTACCAACTATTAAGTTCTGATTTTCTGATGTATCAAATACTTATGTCATGCAATAAAATGCAAATTAATTACTTAAAATTCATGCAATGTGATTTTCTGGATTTTTGTTTTAGATTCCGTCTCTCACAGTTGAAGTGTACCTATGATAAAAATTATAGACCTCTACATGCTTTGTAAGTAGGAAAACCTGCAAAATCGGCAGTGTATCAAATACTTGTTCTCCCCACTGTACATAGGCGTACAGAGGCCCATTATCAGCAACCAACAGTCCTTTGTTCCAATGGCACGTTGTGTTTGCTAATCCAAGTTTATCATTTTAAAAGGCTACTTTATCATTAGAAAACCCTTTTGCAATTATGTTAGCATAGCTGAAAACTGTTGTGCTGATTAAAGAAGCAAAAAAACTGCCCTTCTTGAGACTAGTTGAGTATCTGGAGCATCAGCAATTGTGGGTTCGATTACAGGTTCAAAATGGCCAGAAACTCTTCTGAAACTCATCTGTCTATTCTTGTTCTGAAAAATGAAGGCTATTCCATGTGAGAAATTGCCAAGAAACTGAAGATCTCGTACAACGCTGTGTACAGTGGGGGAAAAAAGTATTTAGTCAGCCACCAATTGTGCAAGTTCTCCCACTTAAAAAGATAGAGAGAGGCCTGCAATTTTCATCATAAGTACACGTCAACTATGACAGACAAATTGAGAAGAAAAAAATTTCAAAACAAATCTCATTGTAGGATTTTTTAATGAATTTATTTGCAAATTATGGTGGAAAATAAGTATTTGGTCACCTACAAACAAGCAAGAATTCTGGCTCTCACAGACCTGTAACTTCTTCTTTAAGAGGCTCCTCTGTCCTCCACTCGTTACCTGTATTAATGGCACCTGTTTGAACTTGTTATCAGTATAAAAGACACCTGTCCACAACCTCAAACAGTCACACTCCAAACTCCACTATGGCCAAGACCAAAGAGCTGTCAAAGGACATCAGAAACAAAATTGTAGACCTGCACCAGGCTGGGAAGACTGAATCTGCAATAAGTAATCAGCTTGGTTTGAAGAAATCAACTGTGGGAGCAATTATTAGGAAATGGAAGACATACAATACCACTGATAATCTCCCTCGATCTGGGGCTCCACGCAAGATCTCACCCCGTGGGGTCAAAATTATCACAAGAACGGTGAGCAAAAATCCCAGAACCACACGGGGGGACCTAGTGAATGACCTGCAGAGAGATGGGACCAAAGTAACAAAGCCTACTATCAGTAACACACTACGCCGCCAGGGACTCAAATCCTGCAGTGCCAGACGTGTCCCCCTGCTTAAGCCAGTACATGTCCAGGCCCGTCTGAAGTTTGCTAGAGTGCATTTGGATGATCCAGAAGAGGATTGGGAGAATGTCATATGGTCAGATGAAACCAAAATAGAACTTTTTGGTAAAAACTCAACTCGTCGTGTTTGGAGGACAAAGAATGCTGAGTTGCATCCAAAGAACACCATACCTACTGTGAAGCATGGGGGTGGAAACATCATGCTTTGGGGCTGTTTTTCTGCAAAGGGACCAGGACGACTGATCCGTGTAAAGGAAAGAATGAATGGGGCCATGTATCGTGAGATTTTGAGTGAAAACCTCCTTCCATCAGCAAGGGCATTGAAGATGAAACGTGGCTGGGTCTTTCAGCATGACAATGATCCCAAACACACCGCCCGGGCAACGAAGGAGTGGCTTCGTAAGAAGCATTTCAAGGTCCTGAAGTGGCCTAGCCAGTCTCCAGATCTCAACCCCATAGAAAATCTTTGGAGGGAGTTGAAAGTCCGTGTTGCCCAGCGACAGCCCCAAAACATCACTGCTCTAGAGGAGATCTGAATGGAGGAATGGGCCAAAATACCAGCAACAGTGTGTGAAAACCTTGTGAAGACTTACAGAAAACGTTTGACCTGTGTCATTGCCAACAAAGGGTATATAACAAAGTATTGAGAAACTTTTGTTATTGACCAAATACTTATTTTCCACCATAATTTGCAAATAAATTCATAAAAAATCCTACAATGTGATTTTCTGGAGAAAAAAAATCTCATTTTGTCTGTCATAGTTGACGTGTACCTATGATGAAAATTACAGGCCTCTCTCATCTTTTTAAGTGGGAGAACTTGCACAATTGGTGGCTGACTAAATACCTCTTTCTATTCTGGCTCTAACCAGAATAGAAAGAGGAGTGGGAGGCCCCGGTGCACAACTGAGCAAGAGGACAAATACATTAGTCTAGTTTGAGAAACAGACGCCTCACAGGTCCTCAACTGGCAGCTTTATTAAATAGTACCCTCAAAACACCAGCCTCAACGTCAACAGTGAAGCTCAGTTGGTAGAGCATGGCGCTTGCAACGCCAGGGTTGTGGGTTCGATTCCCACGGGGGACCAGTATGAAAAATGTTTTTTTTTTTATTATGCACTCACTAACTGTAAGTCGCTCTGGATAAGAGCGTCTGCTAAATGACTAAAAGGTAAAATGTAAGAGGCGACTCCGAGATGCTGACCTTCTAGACAGAGTTTCAAAGAAAACGCCATATCTCAGACTGCCCATCTTAATCTTTTATTTTTATTGGCCAGTCTAAGATATGGCTTTTTCTTTGCAACTTTTAAAATGATAAACTTGGATTAGCAAACACAACGTGTCATTGGAACACAGGACTGATGGTTGCTGATAATGGGCCTCTGTACGCCTATGTAGATATTCCATAAAAAAATCAGCCGTTTCCAGCTACAATAGCCATTAACAACATTAACAATGTCTACACTGTATTTCTGATCATTTTGATGTTATTTTAATGGACAAAAATATTGCTTTTCTTTCGAAAACAAGGACATTTCTAAGTGACCCCAAACCTTTGAACGGTAGTGTGTATATACACTACAGGTCAAAAGTTTTAGAACAACTACTCATTCAATGGTTTTTCTTTATGTTTACTATTTGCTACATTGTAGAATAATAGTGAAGACATCACAACTACAGAAGATAGCTCTATTTGGTAAAAGACCAAGTCCATATTATGGCAAGAACAGCTCAAATAAGCAAAGAGAAACGACAGTCCATCATTACTTTAAGATATGAAGGTCAGTTAATCCGGAACTTTGAAAGTTTCTTCAAGAGCTGTCACAAAAACCATCAAGCGCTATGATGAAACTGGCTCTCATGAGGACCGCCACAGGAATGGAAGACCCAGAGTTACCTCTGCTGCAGAGGATAAGATCATTAGAGTTACCAGCCTCAGAAAATGCAGCCCAAATAAATGCTTCACAGAGTTCAAGTAACAGATACATCTCAATATAATTTGTTCAGAGGAGACATTTACATTTTAGTCATTTAGCAGACGCTCTTATCCAGAGCGACTTACAGTTAGTGAGTGCATCCATTTTCCATACTGGCCCCCTGTGGGAATCGAACCCACAACCCTGGCGTTGCAAGTGCCATGCTCTACCAACTGAGCTACAGGAATCAGGCCTTCATGGTCGAATTATAGCAAAGAAACCGCTACTAAAGGACACCAATAAGAAGAAGAGACTTGCTTGGGCCAAGAAACACGAGCAATAGGACAATATACCTTTGGAAATTTGTCCTTTGGTCTGATGAGTCCAAATTGGAGATGTTTGGTTCCAGCCGCCGTGTCTTTGTGAGACGCGGTGTGGGTGAACGGATGATCTCTGCATGTGTATTTCCCACTGTAAAGCATGGAGGAGGAGGTGTTATGGTGTGGGGGTGCTTTGCTGGTGACACTGTCTGTGATTTATTTCGAATTCAAGGCACACTTATCCAGCATGGCTACCACAGCATTCTGCAACGATACACCATCCCATCTGTTTTGGGCTTAGTGGGACTATCATTTGTTTTTCAACAGGACAATGACGCAAAACACACCTCCAAGCTGTTTAAGGGTTATTTGACCAAGAA
Organism: Coregonus clupeaformis; assembly: GCF_020615455.1. NCBI lineage: Eukaryota > Metazoa > Chordata > Actinopteri > Salmoniformes > Salmonidae > Coregonus > Coregonus clupeaformis. Next base: position 56,563,086 of record NC_059192.1, read on the forward strand.
GGAGAGTGATGGAGTGCTGCATCAGATGACCTGGCCTCCACAATCACCCGACCTCAACCCAACTGAGATGGTTTGGGATGAGTTGGACCGCAGAGTGAAGGAAAAGCAGCCAACAAGTGCTCAGCATATGTGGGAACTCCTTCAAGACTGTTGGAAAAACATTCCTCATGAAGCTGGTTGAGAGAATACCAAGACTGTGCAAAGCTGTCATCAGGGCAAAGGGTGGCGACTTTGAAGAATCTAAAATATATTTTGATTTGTTTAACACTTATTTAGTTACTACATGATTCCATATGTGTTATTTCAAAGTTTTGATGTCTTCACTATTATTCTACAATGTAGAAAATAGTACAAATAAAGAAAAACCCTTGAATGAGTAAGTGTGTCCAAACTTATGACTGGTAGTATATATATATATATATTTACACACACACACACACACACACACACACACACACACACACACACACACACACACATATGCAGCACATTCGGAAAGTATTCAGACCCCTTGACTTTTTCCACATTTTGTTACGTTACAGCCTTAAAATGGATTACATAGTTTTTTCCCCCTCATTTTTTCCCTGCAATACGGGTCCCCGGACCCCAGTTTTGGAACCACTGGTCTACAGTATGTGTGGTTGCATTTGTGTGCGTCTATAAGTGAGTCAGGAGCCCTTGAGGTATTGTAGTCTCGCCAAGAAGTGCTTTGTTTTTGAGTGCCCTATAGAGATACAAATATAAAAGCGAGTGCACATTCATTACTGTCATGGTTGCACCATTACAACAGCGAAAACGGATTGTTTCTAGCACAAACTGTTGCAGTATTCTTTTCTTCCTATCTTGAATTGGCTATACATTCATAAACCATTTCACGGGCTGTTCCAAAACCACTCACAGGCATTTGTTTACACCTTGTTCAGTCATGTAACATTATTCTCTAGCTAACTAACAACCTGGTTACTCAAGTACCAGCATAACCAAATGTTTAGGGGAAAAGAAAGAAAGGTAAAGGGATAGCAAAGATAGTACAGAATGAACAGTGTGGGGTAGCTTCTTCAGGAAATCAATGATTATATCATAGCAATGAACTTCACGCTCTTAAAGAGACAATGTACAATTTTCTATATAATGCATCTAAATAGGTAGTGCTTTTACACAATATAGAAATGTAATATTCCACAAACGACTGTAATTTCAATGACAGGTTTTTGTATCAACATTTTAGCCTTTTAAAATAAATAAATGGCTTTACATGATGAAAATATTAGTTTATAGGGCACAAAAGAAGCTAGAAATTCATATAGGCCCAATATAGGCTATATCTCAATCAATAAAATGTTTTATAATTTTCTGGTGCTCCTAACTTTTACGTAGAGAGCACCAGTGCTACCAATGACATTTTTTTTATTTAGAAAACTGTTTACACATAACAATGTCTGCCATAAAACTGCTCTTACACTGGTATCTCTTATGTGCCAAATTAAACAACACTGTCAGTTTGTTAGCAGTAAGCATACACAACTAACCTACACATTACCCCATTTGTTCCCTATTTTCATATCCCGTACCCCAAGTCTCCCTGAAACGGAAAAGATACCCGACTTCACTCCTTAAGGTTAAAAAGAACTGCAACAGTTGTGCTTCACTCGACATAAAAAAAAAAAAAAAAAAGTTTGAAACACTTTCTTGTAAACTCTATTCCTATGACAGGAATGTACATAATCGAGTGCAAAACTGAGCCTTGACAATGGGGTACCGCTAAGTATTCCCATCTCTCTCTAGTTGGACCACCCTTACTGGCGGGGTCTCAGTTTCAGTCTACATAGAATATTAGCTCAAAAGTATTGTGGAGCTCCTGCACCTAAATACAAACAGTACCGGCACCCAACATGAATACCGGCACCTATTTCAGTCCAAGTCAGGCACTTGTCTTACTTAATGTTTATTGTTATGTATCAACCAAGGTTACACTCAACCATGTTTGGTTTCAAGTGGATCAGTATAAACTTAGCAGATATACAGTATCTTCTTTAAAAAGTGTGAACCACATACATCACTAGCATTACTAGCAACAAGGACAGGGACATTGTGGTAGAGAACTATAATTACACAAGTTTGCTTGCAAGCTTCCTCATATGATCATTACCTACATAACGTGACCTGTGTGACTGACCGGCTGCACAGCTGTCTGGTAACATCCTGGTCACCTCTAACAGGAGACCTTACAGACAGACACCCTTCATGTCTATTAATAAACCCTTTCATCCAGGATAGGGTTCAGATCCTGCCATTGTATGAATACACTCCTGGCCCCTCTATCTGGAATGGACAACATCTAAGGGCCTATGAGTATGCAATGCAGCCCAGGAGGTCTGCATGTGGCCCCAGCTAAATCCACTATGGTTATGTAGTGCAGTGTTTCCCAACTCCAGTCCTTGAGTACCCCCAACAGTACAATACAGTTTTGTTGTAGCCCTGGGAAAGCACACATGATTCAACTTGTCAACTAATCATCAAGCCCTCAATGAGTTGAATCAGGTGAGTTTGTCTGGGGCAACAACAAAAGTGTGTGCTGTTTGGTGTACTCGAGGACTGGAGCAGGGAAACACTGATGTAGTGTATGCACAGTGCCTTTCACCACAAACTTATCAGAGCTCAGTTGGTAGAGCATAGTTCTTGCAATGCCAGGATAGTGGGTTCGATTCCTGGGACCACCGATATGTAGAACATGTATACACGCATGACTAAGTCACTTTGGTTAATAGCGTGTGCTAAATGGCATACAGTGCCTTCGGAAATAAAACAGAAAAATACCTTACTTACATAAGTATTCAGACCCTTTGCTATGACACTCGAAATTGAGCTCAGGTGCATCCTGTTTCCGTTGATCATCCTTGAGATGTTTCTACAACTTGGAGTCCACCTGTGGTAAATTCAATTGATTGGACATGATTTGGAAAGGCACACACCTGTCTATAGGTGAAAAATCTGTCGCTGTGCCCTTGAGCAAGGCACTTAACCCTAATTGCTCCTGTAAGTCGCTCTGGATAAGAGTGTCTGCTAAATGACAAAAAAAAATAAAAAAATAAGGTCACACAATTGACAGTGCATGTCAGAGCATAAACAAAGCCATAAGGTCGAAGGAATTGTCCGTAGAGCACCGAGACAGGATTGTATCGAGGCACAGATCTGGGGAAGGGTACCAAAAAATGTCTGCAGCATTGAAGGTCCCCAAGAACACAGTGGCAACAAGACTCTTCCTAGAGCTGGCCGCCCGGCCAAACTGAGCAATCGGGGGAGAAGGGCCTTGGTCAGGGAGGTGACCAAGAACCGATGGTCACTCTGACAGAGCTCCAGAGTCCTCTGTGGAGATGGGAGAACCTTCCAGAAGGACAACCATCTCTGCAGCACTCCACATTTTACATTTTTTACATTTTAGTCATTTAGCAGACGCTCTTATCCAGAGCGACTTACAGGAGCAATTAGGGTTAAGTGCCTTGCTCAAGGGCACATTTACGTCATTTAGCAGACGCTCTTATCCAGAGCGACTACAAATTGGTGCATTCACCCTATAGCCAGTGGGATTGAAGGATTACTTTATCCTATCCCAGGTGTTCCGTAAAGAGGTGGGGTTTCAAATGTCTCCGGAAGGTGGTGAGTGACTCCGCTGTCCTGGCGTGGTGAGGGAGCTTGTTCCACCATTGGGGTGCCAGAGCAGCGAACAGCTTTGACTGGGCTGAGCGGGAACTATGCTTCCGCAGAGGAAGGGGAGCCAGCAGGCCAGAGGTGGATGAACGCAATGCCCTCGCCTGGGTGTAGGGACTGATCAGAGCCTGAAGGTACGGAGGTGCCGTTCCCCTCACTGCTCCATAGGCAAGCACCATGGTCTTGTAACGGATGCGGGCTTCAACTGGAAGCCAGTGGAGTGTGCGGAGGAGGGGGGTGACGTGAGAGAACTTGGGAAGGTTGAACACCAGACGGGCTGCGGCATTCTGGATGAGTTGTAGGGGTTTAATGGCACAGGCAGGGAGCCCAGCCAACAGCGAGTTGCAGTAATCCAGACGGGAGATGACAAGTGCCTGGATTAGGACCTGTGCCGCTTCCTGTGTAAGGCAGGGTCGTACTCTCCGAATGTTGTAGAGCATGAACCTGCAGGATCGGGTCACTGCCTTGATGTTGGCGGAGAACGACAGGGTGTTGTCCAGGGTCACGCCAAGGCTCTTCGCACTCTGGGAGGAGGACACAACGGAGTTGTCAACCGTGATGGCGAGATCATGGAACGGGCAGTCCTTCCCCGGGAGGAAGAGCAGCTCCGTCTTGCCAGGGTTCAGCTTGAGGTGGTGATCCGTCATCCATACTGATATGTCGGCCAGACATGCAGAGATGCGATTCGCCACCTGGTTATCAGAAGGGGGAAAGGAGAAGATTAGTTGTGTATCGTCAGCGTAGCAATGATAGGAGAGGCCATGTGAGGATATGACAGAGCAAAGTGACTTGGTGTATAGGGAGAAAAGGAGAGGGCCTAGAACTGAGCCCTGGGGGACACCAGTGGTGAGAGCACGTGGTGCGGGAGACAGCTTCTCGCCACGCCACTTGGTAGGAGCGACCGGTCAGGTAGGACGCAATCCAGGAGTGAGCCGCGCCGGAGATGCCCAGCTCGGAGAGGGTGGAGAGGAGGATCTGATGGTTCACTGTATCAAAGGCAGCAGACAGGTCTAGAAGGACAAGAGCAGAGGAGAGAGAGTTAGCTTTAGCAGTGCGGAGAGCCTCCGTGACACAGAGAAGAGCAGTCTCAGTTGAATGACCAGTCCTGAAACCTGACAGGTTTGGATCAAGAAGGTCATTCTGAGAGAGATAGCAAGAGAGTTGGCTAAAGATGGCACGCTCAATAGTTTTGGAAAGAAAAGAAAGAAGGGATACTGGTCTGTAGTTGTTGACATCAGTGGGATCGAGTGTTGGTTTTTTTGAGAAGGGGTGCAACTCTCGCTCTCTTGAAGACGGAAGGGACATGGCCAGCGGTCAAGGATGAGTTGATCAGCGAGGTGAGGTAGGGGAGAAGGTCACCGGAGATGGTCTGGAGAAGAGAGGAGGGGATGGGGTCAAGCGGGCAGGTTGTTGGGCGGCCTGCAGTCACTAGTCGCAAGATTTTATCTGGAGAGAGAGGGGAGAAAGAAGTCAAAGCATAGGGTAGGGCAGTGTGAGCAGGACCAGCAGTGTCATTAGACTTAACAAACGAGGATCGGATGTCGTCAACCTTCTTTTCAAAGTGGTTGACAAAGTCATCCACAGAGAGGGAGGAGGGGGGATTCAGCAGTGAGGAGAATGTGGCAAAGAGCTTCCTAGGGTTAGAGGCAGATGCTTGGAATTTAGAGTGGTAGAAAGTGGCCTTAGCAGCAGAAACAGATGAAGAAAATGTAGAGAGGAGGGAGGAAAAGATGCCAGGTCGGCAGGGAGTTTAGTTTTCTTCCATTTCCGCTCAGCTGCCCGGAGCTCTGTTCTGTGAGCTCGCAATGAGTCATCAAGCCACAGAGCTGGAGGGGAGGACCGAGGCCGGCCGGGAGGATAGGGGACACAGGGAGTCAAAGGATGCAGAAAGGGAGGAGAGGAGGGTTGAGGAGGCAGAATCAGGAGATTGGAGGGAGAAGGATTGAGCAGAGGGAAGAGATGATAGGAGGGAAGAGGAGAGAGTAGTGGGAGAGAGAGAGCGAAGGTTGCGGCGGCGCGTTACCATCTGTGTAGGGGCAGAGTGAGTAGTGTTGGAGGAGCGAGAGAGAAAAGGATACAAAGTAGTGGTCGGAGACATGGAGGGGAGTTGCAGTGAGATTAGTAGAAGAGCAACATCTAGTAAAGATGAAGTCAAGCGTATTGCCTGCCTTGTGAGTGGGGGGGGATGGTGAGAGGGTGAGGTCAAGAGAGGAGTGGAAAGAAGGAGGCAGAGAGAAATGAGTCAAATGTAGACGTGGGGAGGTTGAAATCCCCCAAGACTGTGAAGGGTGAGCCATCCTCAGGAAAGGAACTTATCAAGGCGTCAAGCTCATTGATGAACTCTCCAAGGGAACCTGGAGGGCGATAGATGACAAGGATATTAAGCTTAAATGGGCTAGTGACTGTGACAGCGTGGAATTCAAATGAGGAGATAGACAGATGGGTTAGGGGGAAAAATTGAGAATGACCACTTGGGAGAGATGAGGATTCCTGTGCCACCACCCCTCTGACCAGATGCTCTCGGGGTATGCGAGAACACATGGTCAGACGAGGAGAGAGCAGTAGGAGTAGCAGTGTTTTCAGTGGTAATCCATGTTTCCGTCAGTGCCAGGAAGTCGAGGGACTGGAGGGTGGCATAGGCTGGGATGAAGTCAGCCTTGTTGGCGGCAGAACGGCAGTTCCAGAGGCTGCCTGAGACCTGGAACTCCAGGTGTGTGGTGCGTGCAGGGACCACCAGGTTAGAGAGGCAGCAGCCACGCGGTGTGAGGCGTGTGTGTAGCCTGTGCGGAGAGGAGAGAACAGGCCTTTATGGTAGCGTGGCCAGACGGAAGCCACTCCTCAGTAAAAAAGGCACATGACAGCCAGCTTGGAGTTTGCCAAAAGGCACCTAAAGACTCTCAGACCATGAGAAACAAGATTCTCTGGTCTGATGAAACCAAGATTGAACTATTTGGCCTGAATGCCAAGCGTCACGTCTGGAGGAAACCTGGCAACATCCCTACGTAAGCATGGTGGAGGCAGCATCATGCTGTGGGGATGTTTTTCAGCGGCAGGGACTGGGAGACTATTCAAGATCGAGGGAAAGATGAATGGAGAAAAGTACAGAGAGATCCTGGATGAAAACCTGCTCCAGAGTGCTCAGGACCTCAGACTGGGACAAAGGTTCACCTTCCAACAGGACAACGACCCTAAGCACACAGCCAAGACAACGCAGCAGTGGCATCTCTGAATGTCCTTGAGTGGCCCAGCCAGAGCCCGGACTTGAACCCGATCGAACATCTCTGGAGAGGATCTGCAGAAAAGAATGGGAGAAACTTCCCAATACAGGCGTGCCAAGCTTGTAGCGTCATACCCAAGAAGACTCAAGGCTGAATCGCTGCCAAAGGTGCTTCAACAAAGTACTGAGTAAAGGGTCTGAATACTTATGTAAATGTTACATTTCTAAATTCTCTAAAAACCTGGTTTTGCTTTGGTATTGTGTGTAGATTGCTGACATTGTTTTTGTTATAAATACATTTTAGAATAAGGCTGTAACGTAACACAGTGGAAAAAGTCAAGGGGTCTGAATACTTTCCAAATGCACTGTATATTATATATTATTTGAGGCCTCATTCAGTTTGCTACACCATTTGTGACTCATTTCAGGAAACTAGGCATATGTCGCGCATCACTACTTCACAGGAGAGCCATTTGAATGTAACCTTTTTTTTGGGGGAAATGCGCAGATATGCCTTCTGGAACATGTGAACTTTCATGTGCCTTAATAACAAACGTGTATGCCATCTGTAAATATGAATAAAATTGTAAATTACAAGACTAGTTGGTTTAGGCACAGAAAAAGACCATGATTGGCTGAGATAATGGATGGGCTGACCATGCCGACAGATTAGTTTGTATTGGTCTGCCATATTGCACGCTTCGGTCTATAATATGATCTGGTCCGTATGTGTAGGTAATCCTTTCTACCGCGGCTTTTTTGAAAGATATCACGTAGTAGAACTGCAAAGGTGTTGCTCCCCACTTTCTGGAGGACCAAGTTTTGAAATCAGTGGAATGCACGGTGGAATTAGAGTATAATAGCTTAGGAGATTGAGAACATTATGCCATTTGATTTCAAATATGCATACAGAGTCGAAAAGACAACACACAGAAGGCTGTTGTATAAAACACCTGTCTCTGGATTACATCTTCAAACTAAGGCAACCATGATATCCGTGACAGAGAGGGAGAAGCGTCCATCCATATAGTCTAGCTAGCTACATTTTCAGATATTACACGTTTCTAATTTATTCAGAAAGTCGTTTTTATTTCAAGTTAAAACGTACTGTTAGCTAGCTAACTAACATTAGCTGCCTGGCTCGCTAGCTAACATTACGTGTATGATCTCTGTAGTAATATTATTTGTATCTCAGAGCCATTTGCATTGCTAGTTATAGCCTAATGTTAGATAGCTAACATTGAACCTGGTTGGTTCATATTCATGCAGGGTAGTAATGTTATGGGTTGGGATTATGGTTCATTGTTTAGCTAGCTAGCTACATGTCTAAACAAAAATACTTCACAATGCTAGTTACAATTTCAATAGAATGTTCATGATGTCACTGCGACAACTGTCGATAGACGTAGCTGGTAAATTCACTCTTGCTATCTACTCCAATTTCAAAGCACTCTCGTCTGAGTGTGGCAGAGCGCAGAATAACTGCCATTGAATATGGCCGGTGTCAGTAAACAGTAATTAAATTATTGCCAGCAGCACAGTTGCAGTCACAAACACTCTGGATAACATAAAAACAGCCTAACCAGCTCTGCTAGGGCGAGTAAAATAGTCAGAGTGAGCTGTTCCCTCATTTGTGTCTGGGAAGTAGCTAGCAAGCTAGCCAACATTAGCCAGTTAGCTTGGCGCTTGACTGCTGCTATTAGGTCAGTACGCTCGGATCAACCCTACTCCTCGGCCAGAGCATCAAGTATGCACTTTGAACGCTCCGAGAGCGAAACGCTCTGAATTTACGAACAGACAATTTGACAATGCTCTGAGTTTACGATCACCCAGAGTGCACTCTGAGCACACTCTGGCACTCCAAATTGAATTGACGAACACACCCGTAGTATAAACCAGCCTTTAGTCTTGAAATCTTGGGTTGTTTAGTACATGGCCTCACATGTGAATCCTTAAAGAGCTGGGTGGGGCTAAAGCTTAAGAGGGTGTGAACGATGCTGAATGGGTGTAGACAAAGAAGAGCTCTCCAGTAGGTGTACCAAAACATTCAAGGGCCATTTTCTCAAAAGTGAGGTTACAAGTTGATCAACTTTCAAAGCAGAATTACTTTCCCATTGTTCCTCAACCATTTTCTAGCTCTGAGTCTCTACTTTTATCCAATGTAAAAAACACCATTTCAAATGTCGCTACATAAGACCGAATCGAGGCTGTCTGTCACATTTGTGCTGTAGGGACATCAGCCACTGTACTTACAGTACATGTTTATATTACAAATGTATAGCAGCATGTACAGTGCTGCTTGAACGTATGTGAACCCTACAGGGCTGGTCATTATTTTGCTATAAAATATTAAAATAAACATAAAATCCTTATCTAAACCCCAATTCGTAATAAAGACATTCCAAGTAAACGACAGAAAAACAAAAAAATATATTTTCATTGTTTATTTAACAAAAGTGGTTTATTTAACAGAAACTCAGATTTGATGTGTGCAAAAATATGTGAACCCCTTCAGTCAATAGCTTCTGGCACCTCCATTAGCAGCGATAACTTGGACTAAATGTCTCCTATAGCCAGTAATCAGTCTCTGACATCTGTTTTTAGGGATTTTTGCCCAATCCTCCTTACAGAACTCAGCCAATTGAGTGAGTTTTGAGGGGTGTCTGGCATGAACTGCCCGCTTCAGGTCCTGCCACAGCATCTCAATTGGATTTAGGTCAGGACTTTGACTTGGCCAATCCAAAACACAAATCGTCTTTCTCCTGAGCCATTCTTTGGTTGTCTTGTTGTCATTTTATGGCCAGCTTTAGCTCCTTGACTGATGGCCTGACGTTCTGTTCAAGAATCTCCTGGTATACCTCAGAATTCATGGTTGCCTTAATGATGTGGAGTCGTACAGGTCCAGATGAGGAAAAGCATTCCCAGATCTTGACATTCCCACCACCATGCTTGACTGTTAGGATGAGGTTATTTTGGTGGTAGGCAGTGTTGGGTTTTCGCCAAACAAAGCAGTGTTGATTGTGACCAAAAAGGTCAATTTTGGACTCATCGGTCCAGAGAATGGACTTCCAGAAACCTTCAGGTTTGTCCAGGTGGTCTCTGGCAAACTTAAGACGGGCAGTTTGGTTATTTTTTGACAGCAGAGGCTTCTTCCTAGGAATCCTCCCATGAATGGCATTTCGATTCAGTGTTCTTATTGTTGAAGCATGCACAGTCACCTGAGATGCAGCAAGGGAGGTCTGCAAATTTCTAGATGTTATGTTTGAGTTGGCTTTTACCTGATTTATTATTGTTCCTGTGGCTCTTGGGGATATTCTGGAAGGGGGTCCACTTCTAGGCCGAGTTGCTGTCATGTTAAATGCTCTCAATTTGTAAATTATTTGCCTCACAGTGGACTGATCAAGCTGAAATCTTTTCACTACCCTCGTCCTGATGTCCTCTGAGATCTCCTTTCCTCTCGGCATGGTGTGCTTTGCATTCACCTGGTTGGGTAACACCAAACTGACCAGGTTTCTTATCTCTATTTACCCAAACTATTTCCTAACGATCTCTCCTTTGATTGGTTAATTTGGTAGCTAATTATTTACCCACCTGATTCTACTTACCTAATTGATTAGGTTCACTTATTTTTGCACCTGCACTAATTCCTTTTTAATTTAGTTTTTCTATTACACACATGATTTCCTCTACACAAACATATGGTATTGGTAAATATAAACCTGTTATGTCAGATCAAAAAGACTGGTTCTGATTAAATGAAGATTTCATGGTAAAAACTGAAAGAATATGTAATTGCACAAGGGGTTCACATACTTTCAAGCAGCACTGTATGTGTGGAGTTGCAATGGGAATGGAGATATAAACAAGTATTATTTTGGAGCTTATACAAACAAGAAGAAATTCAGATATTCATACTCCATGACCATGCAAAAGTGATGGACTTCCATCTTCTTCATTTCACAGATCCAACAACACACGACCACGGACAAGAGCCACTTTCAGAGGTGGCTGTACGTTTTCACGGCAACGCGTAGCATGTGCCGGCAGTGTGTCGGCGGAGAGAAACATCACAGCTGCCCTCCACACAGCTGGAATGGGTAATGGGGAAGCAATGTCAGAGTCATAAGAGGGGAGAGAGAAAGAGAGAAGAGGTAGAGAAAGAGAGAGAGAGGAGGTAGAGAGGCGGCCACCGTTAGGAGAGTAAGGCGTGGGTGGAAACTCTGACGTCTGAATGCGAGACGCAATTATATTTCATAATGCATATGGAGGGAATCATAAGCAGCTAGCAGATCCCCCCCTGATGGATGGATGATGCTGTCTGATGCTGCTGCTGGGCCCACGCAGGACAGAAATAACCCCCTCAACCCAGGAGAGGAGAGTGGTAAAGATAGGAGACACAAATTACCTCACAATATCAAAGCAGTTCCATCAGTCCCTTCACATTTTATTTATTTATTTGTCTTTAAATACCTTGCAATATTGTTCTCAAACACTATGCTAACATTCAGTTTGGAGAATAGTTAAACAAAATGAAACACAATCATTCTCAATAACAAGTTGGCCAGAAAACAAAGCCTAGCAGGGGAACAGGGTGTTCAGGACATTATGACAAATAACCTGGCCTCAGCAGAGCTTGTTAACAAACAAGAGAGCACAAACACATCTGTCCTTACAAGCTGTATTCTGCATCACAGCCATTTTCATATCAAAATAAT